>NC_066345.1:11967111-13167111 GCF_024516045.1 Bombus affinis
TCAACAAGCTATTTATTCCACAATTTGATTCTCAGCAAATTAATCATGAAACGTTCATGCATCCTTTGATCTCTTTTATCAGTTGCCCCACTCGTTTAAACATTTACGAGCTCGTAATTCGCTATGACTTTTGTTTGCTCCCATCTCCCTCCGTTATTTTATATCATTATACAATTTTGCATTTCATAGATGTATAATCTTCTCCTTTCTAAAGGGTTTTCACGTCGATGAATAAATAAATAAATGAACAAACAAACAAACAAATAAACAACAGGAAATATACAATCTTAAAAAGAAATTATTCGATTCTCTTCGATTGTTAAATTCGTCAAAAGTATTCCGACTGTCCAGGAATTTCTTTCTCCAGCAAATCGACCAGATCGGAGCATCCCACCACCCTTTCGATTTTTCGAACGATCGTTCTTTCAAGTTGCAACGCGGCTGTCTCGCGTTTTCCAGCTCGATTCTCTGGTATACATCGCGTTGCAACCAGTCGTCCGCGTTTGACTGTCTCGTTTCGATACCACCGCAGAAGAATTGCCTCGAAAGCTCGTAAACCACGCGTATCCTGCACGACCGAATGATTGTCCCGCGGAAGGGACGATTCTTCGTCTCGTGTCCTCGATATATATCCAGCGAAGAAGAGCGTCTCGCGTGGAATACTGCGCGGCGATCATGATTCGACTGGTCTCCATTCTTTTATTTGTCTCTGGTGTTTCATTTCTTTGCAGCGTGCTGACGTTTATTGCGAATCTCTTCGTTGGATGTACCGAGGACGAGAATTTTAAGCTTTTCAGGTCCGCTGGCAGCCGTAGCTCCGCTTAATTAGAAAACCTCCGGAGGATTCATATACGAAGGACGAACGTAAGTCGTGGGTAAGAAATAAAACGCTCAGGAAGGTCGTCTTTTCGTCGAGAACGCGGTTCCAAATATTTCAGGGCCTCGGAGGTTCGAATAATTCTTCAAAATCCCTCGTACGATTTTTTGGCTACAGCGACCGATCGACGATCTTTGCAATCGGCATTGAATATCGGTCAGAAAGTAAATTCACGAATTAACATTTAAGATCACACGCGAGGAATACTTTTGCAAGCGATTAAAATTTCGCAATTTTATTCCCAACCGAAATCTTTGGCCAGAAGTCTTCATGAACCTCTCACCGTATGTATTAAAGCAACGTCGCGTTTAATTTCAAGGAGACCCGGATTCGCAAAAACCAGAGAACTGGTTCGTAGGCCTTTGACCGCCTTGCCGTCATTTCCCGCGGGTGGAAAGCGGCGAGCAAAAATAGCCCGGGAAACGATGAGGATGGAAAAATGGAGGCGAAGAATGTAGGAGAAGGGACCTTTTGTCGCGCTGCTCCACAGAGGAACGATCGGTCTCAGCCACGCCTTATTAGACTTTTCATTTCCATTCTCCCTTCCTCCTTCGTCTTATTCTTTCTTCTTATTCTTCTCTTCTTCTTTCTCTTGTCCTTCTTTTTCCTTTTCTTCTGCATTCAGCTTATTGCCTCTCGGCAACGCTCGTGAACCGCGAGACAGACATGCCGTGGCGAAAGCTCGTCCCTTTTCGAAATTACTGTGAGCTGAGTCGAATCGTACGCCGGGTTTTCGTGTACGCCTAATTTGAAAATTATGTCGCCAGAGTTAGCGGGCGAACTAAAATTTTCATTGTGGAAAATTCACTCTTCGAAGCGTAGTTACAGAGAGACGTAGCAATTTGTCGTTTTCGGTCGCGTTGCTGCCTCGAGAATTGTAAAATACGTGGTAACTAGATGCGCAGCAGCTTTATAAAAGCGGAGGATGCTTAGACTAGTAGCGAACTTTACTCTTAACAACACGAGCACTCTAATTCGACGCTGAACATTCTCAGACTTTGGTCTCCTGCGTATGCTTCTGAGTTTCAAACGTTCCGTATTCCGCGAGCCTGCTCGCCGATTCAGTTATAGTTAGTTTGCTGAAAATCTCTCGAAATCCAGCGACAAACGGAAGGGATGAAAGAAACGATCGAGAGCTGCCTCGTTTTTATACGATAAACGAATGCGAACTGCGAAACGGTCTGATTAATTGGATCAGGTTGCGTAAAACGTGTTCAATTGATACTGTTGCACGATTAAAGATGCAACGGTCGTTAGCAGCGACGCGAAGAGATATTCGTTCGATAAACGATACAACAACAACAACAGCGTGCTGCGTTCGCATCGATGAATTCTCGTCGTTTAATTGTATGCACCAATTAAAAGGATGCCATTTAATTAAACGCAGGCCGCTGTATCGCGCGAGTTCCTCTCCGACAACGTTTGCCGATTTTTTGCGAGAAATTTCCACATTCTCCGCGATCCTGACGTTAGAAACATTAAACCAGCTGGTTAATGATTATTTCTCTGGTCTGGTTAGTAGACAGAGTTTACGTACCAATCTCTCTCGAGTTTCGTTTGCATCTTTCATACCATTCTAAGAGGATGCTCGCTATGGACGTGAAAAAAGGCCACTTTCGTCGTTCGTTGAGAGGTACGTTGACGATTTAAAATCCTCAGTTAAGAATCTATTGCCTCGATGGATCTCAGAAAATTTAGCAATTCTCTTGGTTCGCTTTTCTTCCTTAAAGATTCAAGAGTTTCGATCGTATTTAGTGGAAGAGAACGAAGGACACATTAAAAGCTGAGTTTCGTGTTCAAAAGTGTAAAAGGATATGAACTAAGAATATTAATTGTTCGGAAATTTCATTTAGCACGTTCCGAAGAGCAATTTTATCTTGATCTTGAAATTACGCGTTACATAACATCTTCGATCGTATTAATTTCTTTATACGATAATGAGAAATATTTATCCGCAACAGTATCTCTGTTCGTGATAACAGTTGATCGTCAAATTCTTCTGATAATTAACTGGAACCTCGTGCCGGCCGTACTAGGAGACTATTAATTGCTTCGAGTTTGATGATACGTTGTCACTGTGGCCGCACGTTGGCGGTGATTATCGATTTCGCGAGGTCGCGACGCACATAGGGTATCACGCCTCGAACACGTCCTGAGAACACCGGACCTTCCGGCAATTGGAAGTTCGATTGCACTATCGAAAATTGGCCACCGCTTCTCCGACGGCTATTATACTTCTTCGATTCTCCGGAGAGTTGCCGGGTTCATGCAAATTCGCGACGACTTCCCACGTCTATCAGCGGCGAACGAGGATTTCCGTTCGAGTTTTCACCGGAAACGACCGTTTCCAGCACTCTGCAGTTTCTCGGAAATTTCGAAACTTCTCTCCGTTAATTTACTACGAACACGACGATAAGTCGAACAATCATATCGTATGTTACACGTGGAGCGATATAAGCTTTTAAAAATCGACATGGATTTTTAGAAATTTCTCATTTTCATTATCTCGCAGATTCGTTTTAATTTGAATCGAGCGTACTCGAGAATCGATTCGTTGTTTTTTAAACGAGAGTACGGGTTAGAATCGTCGAGGATGCTTTATGGCTCGATTGCTTTTCACGCTGGATTTGATTGTCAGAGTTCGTTGCATCGAAGCAGAATATAGTCGAAATAAAACAATAAATCGGCCACGAAGATCCACCCTTGTTCTTATTGCTAGACTCACCCGTTTTCCCTCGCCAATGATTTCGCGTGGCGCAGGCTGCCACGAAATGGCCAGCATTCTGTTATTTATACGTGGGGTGTCTCGAAGTTGGACGCAAGGGTTTATTGGCTTAATTCCGCTATTTTTCCTTTACGAAAATTCGACGAGCTTTACTAGATCAGAACGCAATAGTTAGGCGTACAGCTTGCTTCGACGAAGCTGTTGAATTATTTTAACGAGAAAAGTTGATGCTTATCTCTAATTGGTGTCCAAATTTTCCACCATTATGTCGAAGCTCCTCGAAGTACCTTTTGAATCGAAGGGGAAACGGAGGCAGAGAAAACCCTAGAAACTTCCGTGGAGTTACAGAGACAGAGCTCTCGTTTTATGAAACTTCCTCGAATCTTCCAAAACGCGTCCTCAATTTTCCCGACTCGCGATCCCACGCCAACTCTTGCGAAGAAACTGTTATCGGTGATAAACATCGGAACACCAAACGCTTTCGGCCATGATTACAGTTATAGAGACGTAAGGATAAAGCGAGCTGAAAAAGCAATACAAGAATAGAAAGAATACGCCGCATAGAGGCCCTTTGTGTGCGAATATTTCGAAAACCAAAGCCGAGTGGCGGTAATACGCATAGGGAAAACTCTGTTTAGAACGATGACCTCGACAACGTATTTCACGGTCGTCAAAAATCGGCAAGATGTACCCGAATCCGAATAATTATCCAAGCGTCTATTCCAAACTTGTTCGATCGCCGGTATCGTTGGTCGATTCGTTAAAATTACGAGCTGCGGTATTCGCGGATGAAGTTCGTCTAAAATTAACTCGCGAGACCGTGGGCCAATCGCTCGAAGCTTCTGCTACATAATCTCTCTAGTATAGAGAGAGGGTGAGAGCGAGGGGATGATGTATCGTCGCGTGGCGCTATTGTCCGATGACCTAGAATTCCATTATCGAATTCTGGCTATATGTGCCGGCTGGCGAACTCTCGCTCGTGTTCCCGGCTGTCGCGCGGCTTCGAGATTCGATACGCCTCTCGGCATCCGTGCCGCGGATACACCGTGTTTTCCGTGTCTACGCCGACCGAATGGATTTCTGATACGCGAGCACCGCGTGCCTCCGATACGCCAAGCGCCGTGTCCTGATTCAAATTTATCGAAGTACCCTGGCAATTTTCCTGTCGTCCATCTTTCGAGTATCTTGCGCGATTGCTGCCTCCACTCTTTGCCTTTAATTCTCCGGTGACTTTGAAGCAACTCCCTAGTAACGAAATTTGAAGATTCTTACCGAGGCCAAATGTCTGTACTGACAGAAGATTATTCGCAAACAAATGTCGCAGCCAAACAAGCATCTGTTTTTCTGCGGATTTTCCACGAGAGACGAACGCTGATTGGCTGTGACACGTGTTTGCGGGCGGTTGTCTGTCGATCGAGACTTAGCTTAAGGGGGTATGCTATTTTAATTTAACATCTCTTTTTTTTTTTTTTGCTTGCAAATATTTGGTAAAGGACGAAGATTTTTATAGGAAACTTGAAGCAATGTCTTGAGTCTGTGTTTATGTTTTTTGTATTACATGGAATTACAAAATGGCAGGGTGGTTGGAACATTATCTGACTCCACATCCGGCGTAAAAAGTACAAATTTTGTACGCGAACATATAAATAGATCACCATAAAAATAGATGTAGCACACGATCTTTTCATAATTTCGAAAAGTGGGAGCTCGTGAGAGGCAAAATATTATTCTCCGGTAAAAAAAAAAAAAAAACAACTTTAAACGTTTGTAGAAACTCAGCGGATTAAGGCACTAAAAAAAGGTCATCAAACGCTACATTATAATCTATTTTTGTTTACGTTTGCACAAAAATGTTTTACTTTTTACATTCCAGCCACGTCTGTCACTGGCTGCAAGCAAACAAGGTTCCGCTGAATATGAAGTAAGACAGTGTTATGCCACTCCGCTATTTTGTAATTTTATTTAATTAAAGAAATAAAAACACAGAGTTAGAACGTCTTAATCTTTTATCAAATACTCGTAAGCGAAAAAAAGTGTTAGATTAACTCTATTTTTTTTTAGACCTTCAGCTCTGCATATCTCCTTTAAGGAACACCTAAAAATTAATTTCCTTTGTCCTTGAACTTACTTCGTAGTTTAGGTATTAATTACGACCAAAGCATACTAAGGATCGATATATGAATAGGCGAAAAGTTCATTTCGATAGACGCGTAATCGGTGACCCGTTAAGGATCGAGCGATAGTTTTTAAGAAAAAGACGTAATTAGATAAGACTTACGCGAACTTGTATCGTTGGAACTTCTTTATGTGAAAAGTTTAACCAGGAAGAAGTGCCAGTTTATAACATATCAGACTCCCTAGAGGGATGTTTTGCGAGCTCACGAGAGAAATCGATTCAAAATTGAGCTCGGAAAGATAAGCGATCCCGTTTTTGCGTTTCCACGGAGTCAAAGGCGCCCCGAGACGCTCTTCCCCTTTTTACGTTGATAGTAAAGCCGGAATAAAAGCGACGCCTTCGAAAAATCGGACTGAGAAATCGGTTCTCTTATTCTTAGCAGGACTTGGCGGGACGTTGCGAAACTTCGACCAAGGGAGCTTCGACTAGCGTTCCATCTTGAATACCAAATCTCCAGGTGGAAGCCTGGCGCCTCTAAAGCGTCCTTCGGCTCGCTGGAAAAGTTTCCGCTGCGTTCTCCCCGTCGACAGGCAGGCCAGTGAGATTTCAAAGTGCTCAAAAGCTGCAAAGCCGATGGTTACCGATGCTCGTCGCGGGAAATCGTTGTTTTACCTTCTTTCGTCGACGAAACTTTTCGACTGTCGGCTCGTAGAGAGGGCGAGCATGATTTCTTGCTATCGCGAACGAGCATCGCATCCGATCTCGTCGATGATCCAAGCAATTTGTACGTACGTCGGTCGATGGTTTGCGATTCTCTTCGAGACAAGGCGTTTCTTAGAGATTTTTTTTCGCCGCACAGCTGCTTCATTTTCCACGAGAACGATATTTCTCGAGTGAAAGAGAAATCGAAATGCAAAGAATTTGTACATAGGTCGATGATCTTTATTTCTCTTCGTGACGATACATTTTTAGAAAGGTTTACATAATTTGCTATCGCGGAGATACTTCCAGCCTCTCTATTTCCCATGGAAACGAGATTTCCCGACCGGCAGAGCCTACGGAGCATTGCACGAGAGCCAAAATGGAACGCGAAGGATAAAGGATCGCTGGAAACACGAAGAGACGTTTAAGGGGGTAACGATCTAGCGTTCTTAAAAACTCTGACACTCGAAAAAAAAACTCCGTCGTTTTTTCAAGTTGTAACTTATTTTATGAACTCCGGACAGTGTTCCAAGAATGAAACGCGAAACAAGGTTAGGACTCACCGCCTACACGTATATAAGTAATCACATTTGGAATAGCTAGCGTGTTGCACGAGTGGAGTTTATACGAAACTTTCGAGAGTATAGCAAACATAAACTCACGCTCAAAGTTTAAAAGCAGCGCACGGGGAACACTCAAAGAGAAACACCGCCATCGGCATTTTTTATCAGAAGCAATTTAAACCATTTGGATGATCGGGAAATTGCCTTCGGGTCGAATTCACGGCAATGTGTTAAGAATTTCGTGGAACAAGAAGAGCCCAGAAATTAGCCCCGTTTCTAGAGAAAATAGAGATGAGAACTCGCGATCCAAGTACTTCAGGCACAGTCTTCCGGAGCACTCGTTCTAAAACGATTCACGCATCTCGTGCGAAGGAGACGAACAACCCTATGCAGAAGATAGATGAGGAGGAAAGGGAATGGGCGATCACGTTCGTCGCTCCTCTTATTTGTTCTCCGCTGGAAAGCGAACAATGTTCGCTCGATCATATTTGTGCTCCGTCGAAACGAGATTTCGCGATCGGAAGAGGGTCACGGTTGCGTTAACCCAGTTCGTGAAATGTAGACGGAGGAGACTCGAAAATGTGGTTGCCAGCGAGGGTAGCTACTCAATACGTGCTGCAGCATGTTAACACATTTCGGAAATCATTGATATTATAATTTTCGTTTTGTCTTGTTATTTCTTCGTGGCTTACTGTCACAACCAGTTGATTTCTTGTGTAAATAAAACCTCAATGACCACAGCTGGCTCGCGGATTGTCTTCGCTCGTTAGACACGTTTCGAAAATCCCTTAGAGATTAAACAAAAGTCTATCGCTATCCGTTGTATCGGTATAGCCGTCCATTTCTTTCCTTTCACACACTGTCTCTTCGTTCAAGATGTTCTGTTCCCTGTTGCTGCAGTCAGTGTCGCCCGTTCTGTGTGGATCCTGCGAACGTTTGATGGTACTTCTGTTCACTGTGTTGCTTTAATTCGAATCTTAATTAATACGCGAGTACATCGACCCTTGAAAGTGAATTCCGTGGATTCTTTGTGGAGATAACCATTTTCTACGTGATCGCGTCGTAGCGGAAAGATCTTTTGAAGAATAGATTCAGATCGAAAGGGGAAGTGCTATTCCTGATTTGACTATCGTTCATACAACACCAGACATGTTCTCGGCTGAAAAACATCGTCGGGCCGATTTAATAATTTGCCACTGTTCACGATTACATGTTACATGGATACATGTAAGTGTAAAATCCACGAGCCGTTTCTGGTTATCAACGTCCAGCCTTTTCACAGCGTCTCGCAAGCTCCTCTCCACCAGGCTAAAATCCTCCCAAGATAAGCGAAAAGCACGATGACCCATTGATTATGAATCCAAGTGAGAAGACACGATAAGACGGTCGATGATTGTAAAATGAATGCGTGTAATCGTTAATTGGCGAGGAATGCGCATTAGCCGATCGATCGACAGATTTTCTTCCCACTTTCATCCCGCTCGGTGAAACTAAAAATACAGAATTCGCTCGTTAGACGCGCAATTAAAAGCAGTACTGCTCGCGTTGTTAATTAAACGAACGTTAGAGCGTAAACTCTTCTTTTTTTTCCTTCCATCGTTACTTTTTTTCTCTTTTTTTCTTTCTGCCGCGAATCGCAGAACAAACGGTACGCTTCCACGAGTCGCTTCACTTTTGAAACCACGAAACCGTTTTAAAACAGCTGCCCGATTCTCTGATATTTCCGTTGCGGTACGCTTTGAATTCCAGCCCGTCATATTTGCGATAGACACTAGGCGAAAGTTTGCCGGTCAATTTAAAAACTTCTCCAATTGTATCGTACTTATCCGCGCACGTGAGTTTACAGTGGGTTGTACCAAAAGTTCTTTTCGTTTCATTGCTGCTGTATAATATTTCATGCCCTGTATAATATCGCTGAATTATATACGATCCATTTTCATATATCAGCCTCTTCCATCCCTGCGGAAATCTCTCGACGTCAAGAATGTTTGCGCACTAAGAATTGCAACTAAGACTTTGATTTAACGAACGAGACGAAAATCCTGAACAATAACTGTTGAGGTTGTTATATGTATCAAGAGAGAAAAACGCGTGGATAAAGTGTAAGGTACAAAATATATATATTTAATTTAATAGAGAAGTGTACTAATAAGTAGGAATACAATTTGAGCTAGCAGTGTTACCTTATAACTGAAAACCCCGAAGCCAACGTCGCCTGTCTATTGTTTATGGTCTGCCTTCATGCTAGTCTTTTGTCTATATGCTGTCGATGGCTTCAGCGCTTGAGAAAACTAAAAAGACCAGACGTAGAGTTTTCGTAGAAGTGGTGACCACTTCAACAATAACGATACAATATTTTTAGAGAAACCACAGCAGTTTTGGAGAAATGATACAGACGAGAGTGGATCGTATGTACAATAACTTAGAGATATTGTATAGGACATGAAATATTGTACACCTAGTGCCTAGCGATAAAATTAAAAGAATTTTTGCGACGATCTAACAGGTTTGTGTAGGAGAAATTTGATACGAAACTTCGATTTATATTGCGATTTACGTTCCTTTAACTGTAATTCCTGCTTCGTCGTACATAGGTATGAACGACGATATTCTCGGCACTCGCGCGAGAATTTCTATCCGTGTTGGCTTTCAATTGGATCAAGGCTTGTGAATCCTCCTTTCTGCAGCTTCCGTTCTCGATTAATAATTTAAGGTAGCTCGAGTCGATACTTGAGAGTTTTTCCCTTTCGTCGAGCGCGCATCAGTCTATTCTCGCGGAACGAGTTGCCGAGGAATACGAAGAATACGAGGAACCTAGTAAATGCAAAGTATCGAGCTCGCGAGTGCAAGAAACGACAAGGGGGATGACGAAAGACTTTGTCGCTGTGCATCGTCGGAAAAAAAGTTCTGCTATTTTCAGTAACCGTTTCCATTCCTGATCTCGTGATTCCTCGATAGGCAACTTTACCTTCGAATCGATCGACCAAAGTTGCACGATTGGATTCCGTCTGTTCGGCATCAGAGATAATGGCGGAACTCGAGAGGGAAAAAGCGTCGAATCCGTGAAAGGATCGGTGGGCGATATTTATTACATCAAAGGAAATCAAGGGATTTTTCGCATTGAAAATTTCATTGGAGTTTCGCCGCGAAACGATGAAATTATATCGAGACATTCCGAGGACGAAATTTAAGCAGGATCTCTATCTATCACGAGGTTTAGAGTCTTAGACAATCCTGAAATTCTCTGCCAAGAAACACAGCAGTCTTTAAAACTGTGTCGAAGTGTATCAGAGTTCACCGTTTTAGAAACATGGAAATCGGCTTAAGTTTATTCAACCTAAGTTTACTCGTGGCCATTCGAGGAAAATTAATTTACGCTTCTTAAACTAATCAAGGAGGGACCTTCGTATTTCTGGTATTTTAGACTTCTTTCTACTTTCGCAATTTTTCCCCGTATCTCTGCCTTACTTTTCGAATAACGCGCTTTCTAATTGTATCTTACTCTCTTTTTTAAACATCGACCATAGATAAGAGAAAAATTATATTACGTTTCCCCACTTTTATCGTCCGGCAGGGATTAAAACACATTATGTACACAAATGAGGAAAAGTCGGACGAAGTTATTCCACGCCCTCTGTGACCGTCTCCCTCGACTTCCTCCGTTTCGTCGAGCAAAAATCTCGGGAAATATCCGCGTTGAAGAAGAAACGCCTCGAGATATGGTAAAATTAGACCATGGACGATGTACGAAATTACCGTTCGTTATCAAGAGGATCCACCTACGTCGCAGCCCATCTTTAATTATCTCTGTTAACCTTTCACCCACGAGATTCTAAATTATCGACTCGACTTTTCCGCTGATCTGTTCGAAATAATCTATTTCGGATGTATATCGTGGAAGGAAGGTTCGCGATGTGGAAAAGATCGCTGTACATGCTCCGTCGACGGGAAACGAGATCGTTTGAAATTCATAGAAGGCTGGCGTGACTTTTACGTTTAGAACGTGGCGAACCTGTCATTCCTGGGAAACCTACGCTTTGATAAATTTCCACTCGTTGAAACGGCCGGAAAGATTCGCTTTATTCGCTTCAGATTTCGCGGTCAAATTTCAGTTTTACGATCTCGACATTCCAAACTGTAATTTCCTATTTCCAAGCGTATTTCGAAGAAAGACCAAGCGTAACTCGTAATCACGGCTAGGTGTTTTACCTTCTAAACTGCTGTTCCGCGAACGCATTAATACCTTGTACCTCGGACGCATTAATCCACGTTACAACGTGTATTATAATCTCTTTGAATAACAACTGCGTTCGCGTTTCACGCGTTACGACGAACGACTTGGAATAATCTTCTTTGCTTTCGAGATTAAGCCATTAGCATCAGCCACGCCATTATCGACATTCAGAATGTTAACCGTGGCGAGTCCCGAGAAACGGATCATGGGACAATCTCCGTTTTTCAGAAGCCTCTAGGGCTTCCATTATCCGATTGAATATCGATTTAACCGTTCTGCATCCTCGATCCAGCCAGTTAGTCTGTCTCCTATTACTCCGGTCGACGAGTTACCTTGTTAACAATCTTCCAGATAGCTACGTTTCCTCTTCGAGGAAGATGAGTAGGAGATAAGCGCGTCTTTTCAAGTTGAGACAGGCGGGGGGTGGCGACGTTCTCCGATAGAGACGGTCGAAATTAGAATTCATGGTCTGTCAAAAAGTTGGACCATTACGCGGCGAAGTGGAAACTATTAGACGGAAAATACGAGTCTGCCCGATTACGCCGCCACGTCTGTCAGCTAGCGGACCGGATTTCACTACGACGGAAACTCCGTGGGAGATTTATTCCCGGTGAAATTCCCGCGGCGCTAACTCCAAACTTTTCGCTGTTTCGCGAGAAGAGGATAGATGGTACCGGTTTTCGATGCCACACGGTTATCTTAGCTGATTATCTAAACAGTGTCTCCTGCTGTTCGGTCCAACGACCATTCTTCAATTTCCAAATCGAATTCTCCCGCGGAGATATACAGAGTGCTCCAGATAACGTGATCAATCGACTAGGTGGTGATTCCACGTGCGGAAATAAGTGGAGAACGTGGAATAAAATTTTCTTGTGCCGTGCTTCGTTTCAGAGAGAATCAACTTTGAAAATCTATCGAGTATACTTGAATTTGGCTAATTATCGGCTAGGTATGAGTAAATAATAGTCCGTAGGAGGTTATCCTACATGCGAAAATTAATCTGTTTTCGCGCGATGTTTTACTTCCGAGAAAAAGGAAAGCGCGTGTATTAAGTCAATTCTTAACCCTTTGAATGCTAAATACTCGCGGCCTATGCGGTCCGTACGGACGGCGCGCGTCAAGCGCTGACGATCGCCGTGGACGGAATACTTTTTCGTTAGACTGAACTCTGTTGATTGACTATTCAAAGCGCAAATCGTAATAAGTTATAGTAATTCTTTTGCACGAGATTAAATGATTCAAGAGCGTTATTTTTTAGTATTAATTATTTATTTCAGTTAATTTATTCAGTTAATTCAGTTGTGTGCGAAAAATTTCAAAACAATTATCGATACATAATCCGACATCGCATTTTCTGCATTCTCTTATTTTTCACACAAACAACACATTTCCTTCTTGATAATTAGATGCGACTGTCCGCGAAACAGGTAGGCAACTGTTATAACGAGGCATTATTGGCATTTGTTTACTGCCGTTACTAAGGAATGCATTTATATTTATCTCACACAAACGTAATAGTATTACTTCTGCATAAGTGTTCGGAAAAATTGACAAACCCATACATGCGTCCTTAGTCCATGCCGGGCACTTACAGAAAACGAATACATGTGTCCTTAGTCCACACCGATAGCTTTCGCCAGACGCGTATATGCGCCCATAGCACTCAAAGGGTTAATTAAATATGTTCGAATTTCATTCAAAAGCGAAGGCTTAAACGGAAAGATTTTCTTCCACATTTTTCGGACAAAAAAATGTTATTCCACGTTTTCGACTCATTTCTGCGCGTAGGATCACCTGCTAGTCGTTTGGCCATGCACGCGGTACACCCTGTAACTGGTATTCGATGCGTTTGAAATCTGCGCTTCCTTAAAAGAAAAAAGATCACTGCTTCGGCTGTTTCTATATCGAGGAAATCCCCTCGACGTAAAGAAAAAATGAGAACAACTCCGATTGCAGTAGTAAATATCGTGTTGGATAAAAAACAAAGCGATGTTCGATTCTCCTCGACGACGTTTGTCTTCGTGAAAAGAAGAAGAAAAAAAGAGTCGCTCCACCCTGCTACGGCTGAAATATCGGCAAACCCAATTTCGGAGCTCGTCAAACGTCCCTTACCTTCGGAGCGACCAAAAGAATCGTCTCTTCGGAAGGAACAGACTCTTTGTCGGGGGAGACAGCGCGACTCAAAAAGCTTTATCTTGGAACGAAGTAAACTCGTCGACGTCGTGAAACTTCTGTCATATAAGACGTAGTTGGAACCCTACTTCTCGCCCTACGAAACGATTCACCTGCTGTAACGTCGAGGATTGGATCTTTCCCCGGTGGCATTGACACCGATAGCCAGGAAATGAAATCCTGGACGAACCTCGGAATGGTTCGGGAGACATTTCAACGTAAATACAATAAATACAGACGCGAAATAAACGATCGCGAGGCCAACGATACGTATCTGAGAATGATTCATCCGACGTGAGGAAGGGCGGTCGTGACTTTTGCCGGGACAAATTCACTCGAGCCACCCTAATTCCGTCCGTGAAACGCACGAGAGAGGCCGGAAAGCCCTCTTTAATTAAAGCCCGCCCCGTCAGCTACTATGGAGTCGACCGTTTAATTCGCAGGATTTTTTAAATAAACCGCATCGCGCGTAGAACGCCGGGATTACGAGGATTACGGTCGTGTCTATTTCGTTCTGGCTGAATCTTCGCCAGGCTTTCGCGTCGAGGGTATATTTAAAAGAGACTGTCTTTGATTCCGAGTGTCGTATAACCCTCTGTTTTGCATCTAGAATGCAATGTATTTGCAAGTATGGCGAACTTAAAGCTCTTTTTGCCACAGAGATCCGTCGAATGATACGTTGAAATTAATTTAACGAGATGAGGATGTGCCTTCAACGAGAAGAGAACGTTTCGTCTGTCCGATTTTTAAGAGACAAAAAAAAAAAAAAAATAAATAAAAGTTTCGTCGGAAAATTATCGTCTTTCTTATATTGAATTTTCACGTATCAGAAATTTTCAAGAATCAGGCGTAAAACAGAGAAGCTACGCGCTCTATAAACGTTTCTCGAATATTATTATTCGGATAAAGCGTAGATACTAACGTTTGCGGCCGCCGCACCATATTGGGTCAGGATGATACAAAGTTTCGAATCCGTACCACTGTTCCGGACGTCGCGCCGGAAACTCGTCGCGAGTACGACGCAGTTTATGCTTCGAACGGTTATCCAAGATGTTCCGACGATGAATTCCCACTATTTGCATTTGTAGGAGCTCCCAGCCGCGGAAACGAGAATCTATCAGCGAACGAGGACCAGGTTCCACGTTCTATAGGAAGTGGATTACACGAATTTCCGCTGGTAACGCGATCGGATCGTTCCATTCGGTTTCTGTCCTCGTTCCGAACCTTATTCTCGACCGATTGCACTTTTCACCGGGCTGATCTCGGTCTACCGCCTTTCAGTCGCGAAGTGACTTGAGGAGAATTTGCGGCAAACTTGTTGGAGGAAGACGTATAGACTTCCAGTAGAGAAAATCCGCGAACGCAGCGGATAAGACAACGAGGACGATGATGCAGCAGTGGTTGAATCGGGAACAGACAGACGTCGAATCACGTGCGGCGTACCACTCGGCAGGGGCTGCTGGAAATGGATGGTGGTAACGAGTGAAGGTTCTTCCGAATAGGATCGCGTGATGCTTCGCTCATTGGTAAGTCGAACTCCTCTCCAACCAAGTTAGATGATGTTTGGAAAGCCTCGAACCGAAGAGGTGTCGTTTATAACGAGACCAATTGGAATTCCTGGTTCGAAAGGGAATTGAGTTTAAGAATAGGAAGCGTCTTGCTTAACAGGGAACAGGCGCGTGAATACCGAATTATCTCAGTAGAGAACTTTCGTAGTTCGAGCGTGAGTGTTCGGCAACTTAGGACGTGCAAGCGATTTCGAATCAAACACAACGATTGATCGTACCATATCGATTCTTCTCCAGCTCGAGAGATCTTCGTATCGGGGAAGAGCCTAGGATCGACGATGTTGTCACTTTCGGGGTTCTATCTCACAAACCGTTTTAGCCTTCGACGATGGAAAAGACAGCTACGATGTTGTACGATCCTTGGCCAAGGATCTCGTCGCAAATCCTACAGACTTGCTTTCTACGGAAAGACCAAAACGGAGCCGTGGTAGATCGTGGCCGTAAATACGGCGTATGTATCATCCAAGCCCGAAAATGGGAGTGAGACGGCCGAGAAAAGCCATTTGCCTCGTATGGGGACCATTTTGTCCGCGAAATCTTTATTGAATCCGATATTCCTTCGTGCTGGCTCGTTCGATATCCTTTTACGAGACGTTCGATCCCTTTGGAAATTACAAGAATTCGCCTTCCTGCTGCGTTCGTCTCTCGCCAATACGAACGAAACGATAACGAAGCTCGTTCCTTCTTCGCTCGAGATCGTGCCGGACTCGAACGATATCCTCGGTACCAAAATGGCCGGAGAAGTTCTTTATTCCTCTCCGCGGGCTATTTCCTCGGCCATGATTCGTTGTGTCCGGACCAAACTTTCACTCTCCGACGCAATATGCCGCTGCCGCTCTGGACGTCGATAATCCCGGCGAATTGGATTAAACAAGTTTATCATCGGACATTTTACGGGGATTCTCTGCTTTATAGGGATCTTTTATAGGGATTCGCGAATAGTTACTAACGAATGTACGGTGCTCGGAGTGAATAGAGGATAGTAGTGGCTGCATCAGGGAGTTCCTATGTGTTAACATACGACACCCAAAACAAAGGTGAAATATATCGAACTGGACGGAGTAAAAGATAGCAAGAGACTTGTTAATAAACTCACTCAACGTGGCGTTGTTGGCACGTGACTGGTCGGTCTGCGATCTGAGCAATCGCAGCCGATTCAGCTTGCTTTGTTGTTGGTCCAGCCTGTGCCTCAATCTGGCGAGTTTGTCCTGCTGTGCTGGCTCCTGAAACAGTAAACACCGTTCGTTGAATACGGGGCTGAATGCAGCGGAATAGCAGAGCGGATCCAAAGTGAATACTGACTAACGAATGGGACAGAGACGAACACAGAGGTCGTAGAATATTTCATGCGGTTACCGAATAACAGAGGGAACCCTGTTGTCTTCTCTATGACATTACGCTTCGCTGCCAGCAGCTCGCTCGTTTACCTTGCTTTTTTTATTAATATCGCTTGCGAAACGACCAAATCCGGCGAAACGAGCTGCCTCCGACGAGCTTAACCAGCGACGAATTCGGACCCTCCACCGATGGGACGATCACCCCCTTCTACGTTACGATCGTCCAGAGAAAACGGACACCGAGTCTTCTCCGGAAATCGCCTCTAAAATCCACGTGGAATTTAGCAGACGCGCTCGGGCCAGAGTCCGGTAATCCCCCAGAGAATCGTCCACTAAAATTACCGTCAACCTTTCCGCGTAGAAAGTAAAATTCGCCTGGATGCTTGCTACTAGTACTAGAACGTTCTATGGCGCGTATTGTCAACCGTTAAAAAGTCCCCGAGCTTACGAGCAAAAGCAGCTCGCCCGTCAATGTTAAAGCGATACCGGATGGAGGGATCCGCGACCCACACTATCTTTGGTATCGAGCTCGTCTCGTCTCGTCCCAGGAATAGAGCCATGACGCCGAGGATTAAGGCTTTCAAGTCCTAGAAAATCCTGGCTGAGTCCTGTCGCCGTCTACCCGGTATTACTTCGAATCATTCGTAAAGCTGGCGCGTTGCAAGTGACACGAGGCTCGATGTGTATCGTGGGATTTTTCGGCTCGATTTTATCGGCATGACTGATGAGCTCTTCGTATTAGAGGGTGGAAACGGGAGAAATGGGAGACAAGAAATCGTTGAAAGAGCTGCCAACTTCCGCCATGCTTCTTTGGTACTGTGTACATACTTGAAAGGAACGCTGGCCCGATTAGTTGCTGGACCGCGGACTTTCAACTGCTTATGGAAGATTTAACAAAAATGGACAGAATGCGCGTAGTATTCGAAAATACAGGACGTTTCATAACACGTGAGCCCCGCATTAGGAGTGAACAGAGGATACGAAAATAATGAAAAGAGTTCGTACGAACAGGTATCCTATTTGACCATATTTCAAAGTTATAGCTACTTTTGCGTTACGAAAATCCGCGACAACTTAGCCTCGTAGAACGTGCTCGAAATGGTTATCCTCGGTCTGTATTATTCGACATCCACCTGGAATTCTGGAGAGATTGCGAGATTCTTTGACGCGACGACTGGAAGCAGACAATCCAAGGGTGATCACTTCGAGCACTTTCTATGAAGATAAGCTGTCGCGGATTATGATAACACAGAAGTGGTCATAACTTGGAAAGAAGATCAGATAGGTCAGACGTTCGTATGAATGCTTTTCGTTTTCGGGTCTCCTGGCCATTGCTGAAGCGAATCGTCTTACGAAACGCCATGCATATAAATAGAACGTTCAAAGTACAGTAATTTGAATACGTAATATTAAATATTTGGTATCCAGGCGAAACAGACCTCTGCTTAGATTCAATTTTTAGTTGCGTTCATAAAAACGTAGATTTGTCTTGTAGTACGTGTTTTCGGCAATAGCGTGTTATTGGCTGAGATAGTCGCGTCGTTAATCGTAATTGTATACTTCAATCAGCGGACCGAGCTGTGCCATCCTGCCAGTCTTCTCTCTAGCTTTGATATTTTTCGAGACTTTTGCACGCGATCTAACAAAGTGTCAGGGCTCGTTGTTGAGAGTAACGGTTGGAAGATTAGACCGACGCCAGCTAACGACACGAAGTGGATGCGGAGCGCAGTAGAGGCTCTTAATCTCGTTAATATCGTAGAAGAAGGAGCTCGTTACACGGCCGTCGAGTGCTAAGCACACGAGACAAGGAACCGTCGCCCTCGACGAAGAATTCAGCGTGCTACGCGCTTAACCAACTCGCGAGAGACTGCAAGGGAGTCGAGAGGACGCGGCTTGATTAAAATCGCGCGCTAAGCGGATCGAGTTCTATCGGTGATTTGAACGCCTCCATCCCTATAGCGGCTTCTTCGATACCGCTATTTCGCGCCATTGTTCCATCGACCGACGTTGACAGACCTTGTTCTATTGTATTTAAAATTATCGCGTGTCCGTTGTAGTTGTAAATTATCGATAGTCCCCGACGAATAATAACGACAAAAGGAGAACGCGGTTTATTCTACACAGAGTGATTCGCAATTGTGTTGCGATGAAAACGAATCGAGGAATCGTAGTATAGAAACTGAGTAACGTCTTCGTTACATGACGCGTCATTTTGCGACATAATCGCCGAGCTCTATCGATTTCTCGCGTTTCTTCGCTTCAAACGTCTGTAGTCGGATTCTTCGTACACAGGGTCAAGGTCATGGCTATCAATGCCAGACTAACGGTAGGTACATCTACCAACTTCTACTGCATCTTGTCTTCTTCGTTCTCGAATCAACCGCGTCCGATTTCGATCCACGCGAAAGACGTTCGCACGATCGCGAATTCATCAACGACGAATCGCTGGCATTCCCGGAGGAACATCTGGCCTTCGGATTTCTTTCACGCGAATTACCATCGAATCTCGCGCGAGGACAACCGGCTGTTTAGCTAGGCATTTTCGAGGAGACTGACAATGCTGTAAGGATGGATGTAATTGCCGGTTGCCCTTTGCTCGCTATTGCGCCTTTCGAACGATAGAAACCTGCTAATTATTTACTCGACCAGAGCAGGTGTTCTTCGGTATTTTTCAGCTCCAGAAATTATTCCCTTCGAGCTACTCGAATCGCGAGCCTCGTGACGCGTATGAACCGTTACGATACCCTGAATCAACTAGATGGAAGGGAAGGAAAAATACGGTGGCCATCGCAGAAGATATACTGGCGTAATCCCTGACGACGTCAGCGAGGAATCCAGCAACGGTATGAAAATCCTTGTCATGGTGTGCGGAGGAGCCGTGACTTCCGATGACGCGTTCTGTCGCAGCAGGCATCTTCTGCACGCACAAATTGCACGCGCGTCGTTTTATGCGTCATTGGTGATGTAATAGATGATGTCAGCACGTCAGTTATTCAGGATAAAGTATAGTATACGGACTGCACAATTTCTGACCCGAATACGTCTTTTCCGGGGTATTTTAGGTCGCTGAAGTCTAAAACGAACTTCCTTTCTCACGAAAATAAACGGTTTTGAGCTATTATACATATTATACATATGAGCTATTATAAATATTTGATCGACGAGAGTCTTAACCATAGAAACCCGCGTAAGACTGGAATATAAAAAATAACCCAAACCTAATCCATTACTCGCGGTTCAAACGCATAAAGAGCAAGCTGTACAGTAATTTAAGAGTATGAAATTTCAAAAAAGATGTCGTTAAAATCCACGAGGACGTCACGCACCAACAGGTTGACCGAAATTTTTTGCGACTTATTTCTATGAAAAAATGGCCCACATTTTCGGCTTTGGCGACCTCTGAAACCTCTAGAAGGTAGCTATACTATATTAGAAACAATACTCGTACCAATCCGGTGTCCAAAAATATTCAAAACGCAGCGTCCTCTGCCCGCAAGTCTGTCTACTCGCGTCGCGTTGAATTTCTGCAGCCACGATGCACGCGTGGTCTGTTCGTATCTTCATTATCGTCGCATTAGCTTTAATAAACATTAAGTTCAATCATAACGCCACCACGTTGAATATTTCTCATCCACGAAATCCACCTGAGCGTCGTAAAGCGCGCAGCATCGCAGCGAGATTCCATGCGAGAGCGGTTACAATAGCCGTGAGAGGTGGACGGCCGAGGACAAAACGCGTTTACCTCCTAATCGAGAATTACGAAGCTCCCTGGTGCTTCGCGCGGTGATTATGCTTTATTACGGTGCGCGTGATAGATCTTCCGGTGGCGAGTGGCGCATGAATCGCGCGGAATCGCGAGGAAACCGCTCGACGCTGGTGGGCAACGAGCTGGAGACGGCTCGATCGTCTTCGAGATGACGAGGCCGAACAGAATGGACAGTTATTTCGTCGATAATAGGCATAAATTGTTTGCCAGCCTATTATTACTTTGAATTATTCATGACGCGGATGCTTGGCTGGCCCACGGAAGAGTCCCTGGTCGTCGCGAGACCAGCGGGGACTAGCAGCAGCCGATGAAAGTCGCAGGATCATTCCAAGATTTTATATCACGGGAAACGAAGGTTCTTTACGATCCGTTTTATCGTCGTTCACCAGCTGTAAACAGCTAAACATCGAATCCTGCCGAACGGGAAGAACAGTGACGTTGAACACGGTGTTCTTTTAGTTAGTTACTTTGGATCCGACTCGGCAGTACTTCCGCGACTACCTTTAAGGTAATTGGTTAACGTCGGACATAACCGAGAAAATTACCACTCTATTCTCTATATCTAAAGAACGTATTTATCTCGTCATTTTATAAATATTTCTAAGTAATAGGTTTTTCGAAAACTTCGTAGCCAAATTTTAGCAAAATTCAAAGGTAATGTATTTTTACAGAATCGAGATCTTGTCTGGCCACGTTCGTTCGCTATTTTTGTATCTTTCTAGAAGTTGCCGGTTTTGAAAACGTCGTAAACTTTCAGAATGACCAAATGATTCCTTTTATTTCTTTCTATTTTTTTTTTTATCTCAAGGATGCTTTATTTACCCGTAGTTGAGACGCTAAACACGACTGCATCCTAATTTTAGTCGATAAAATTTTACGAATCTTCCAGGCTACCGTCATCCATCTGTTTCGTCTTTTACGAATTTTATATTTGAATTCAATCGCGCGTAGAAAAATGTTGAAGATAGGGGGATACAGAGACGAAAACGAAAAGACGACGGTGTGTTTGAGCGGTGAGGTTGAGTCGCAACCGGAAGCCGGGCTCATCGACGAGCGGAAGGTGAACGCATCGGGAGCCGGCCAAGACCGAGGGAATATTACTGGAGCTTTGTCGAGCAATTTCCAGAACGATTTCCGTATTTAGGTTGGAAGAAGTGGTTCTCTCTCACCTGTGCGCCTCGAAGCACGGCTAGACGGGCCTCTCTCTGCTCCAGGAGGCGCCTTTGCTGGGCAATTTCCCGCTGTTGCCTGGCTGCCATGCTTTCAAGCTCGCTGAGCACCAGCACAGCACCACCCCCGCCCACTGGTAACTGAAACAGGATTAAGAGTACATGAGGAAAAGCGGTTACAAATATCTGCAGCAGAGAAGGTGAAACTAGTCCTGCATTTTCTTCTCTATACTGGGATTTTCTTCGGACAATTGTGGAAAACATCGAATTAACTTAAAATTTAGTTGTTTGTAAATGTTCCTCCGGAATGGTATCTCGTAATCAGAAAGTCAAGGGCCAATCTAGAAACCAGTGACTGAGATAGAAAGTCCATTGATTGCGAGGAACTTTATTCTTTAACCACAGCTTGTAAGGTTTCTCGCCTCTATAAATACAAATGACGCTGATACCAGATTCGCCAAATTTAACGTACCGCCTTTGGTTTGAAATTCATCTCGATTAAAGGCAACGATACTCGAGGTTGCACAATAAAATCTCATTGGATGTCACGGGAGGCCGAACGGTCTAAATGTCAGGCTGCCATTTCGCAACGGCGAGTCAGAGTGCAACGAAGAGGAGGTAGAAAGAGAAGAAGAAGAACCCGTGGAGGAAGACGAGGACGAGGAGAAAGACGAACGAGAGGAGGAGAAACCGGGAGGATTACGCGATTTCGCGGGTAGCAGAAACAAATGGAAAAACGGAAGGGGGCCGGTGTCCGAGGAGAGGCGTAACGTGGCGGAGAAAAGAAAAAGCGAGAAGAAGAGTGGTAGGTCCGGACTGGAGGAGCGTTCGCGGTTCTTTTTGCTTGACCTCGTGTACCATCTGGAAAGGACCGGCCGCCGATACCAAGTAGAATCCCAAGGTCGACCTGGCCCTTCGAATTCCACAGCGACAAGGACTCCCGGTAACCTTCGTACGTCAACGAAAAGCAGCTGAACGTGTCTGTCGCTGATTCTCGCGTATCGCGTTCGCTGCATTTCCCAGTGACGGATCTCGCGAGCTCTTCGACTCGCGATTTCTGTTTGCCCGTAAATCCGTACAATTATGACCGAATAGGCAAGAAAATGATTCAACGTGGTAATTTCTTTTTTTTCTTTTTTTTTTAATATCGTGGAAGATAATTGGAATAACGAAAATCACCGGGATAACTAAAATTCCATTTACCATCTGTACGAAGTCCCCGTCGCAGTTATGCCTTCGTTCCGTTTCGTTCGTTCAAGTAGCGAAGCCACAATGTCGCAATTAAACTTCTCCCAATTCTACAGAATCAGATTGCACGCGCACCGTTCCATTCGAATTTCAATTTCTCTCGATGCGTTCTCCTTAACGAACGATTGGCCGGTCAGTCAAATAAAAGTTCGTCGATAGATCGAGCGAATTGAGGCGAAAGTGGAGCGCGATGTCGGACTAACCCAGATTATATCCAAGAGCGCGAGTTCCTTTTAACGCTGTTTAGTCGAAATCAATATCTTCTCTAATTCTCTGTTTATCATCTGCCAGCGTATTAATATCTATTACGTAGGTTGCTACGAGCATTAATTCCCGAAACGACCGATTTCGAACCTCCCACGCCGCAGCAGCTGTACGATTTATAATCCTTATTAAAGTCCTCTTTTATCGTGCTCCCTTATCGCATCATTGAACATCATCCGATTTCTCCACAGAGAATGTTGATCTAATCGAAACGGTCGCGCTCACCTAACGCTGAAATATAATATCAATAAGCTTCATTCCCGATAGTCAAATTCATCGAGAATCGTTGTTAAATAAGGAAAGGCTGGAGGTTACGTGGGCTTTTGTTTCACCACACGTTCATCGTGACATCATTAACTCCAGAGAAGCCGGTTATTAGCAGTGGAATTGATCGACGTCGTGGTGCGATCGAGGCGTTACTCGTCGTTCCACCTCGTGTTCCTCCCCTTTATTAGCTTAGTCCTTGGTGAAAATGGCGGATGGAGGCTTCTCCTTTCCTCTCTAGTTCAAGTTAGGAGTAATCTTTAATGCAAAGGATCACCGGCGAACGGAAAATCGAGGAAACTTCTCCGCTCGTTAACCGACAATTCAATTTTCTCGATGCCGCTGTCCCGACGATACCCTCCGTTAATCCGAATTCGATTACTTTGCACTTTGATAACCACGAAAGTTATCCGCCGCCCGTTCTTAGACCTGCTTACTCTCCTTCAAACTCTATCACGATCGACTTGATCGTCGAATCTCCGAGATCCTGCCTCCATATTGATATAAAACGAACGTTTGTCTTACCTCTTTTTGGAAAACATCTAATTTACAGCGGTCTACTTATTCGCTGGAACCGCTATCGAGGAAGAAAAAATATCGGAATGGAGGCTGCAGTGGGCAATAAATCGCGCGATAAGGTAGCAGGATGGTGAATAAATATCAAACACCCCCGGTGCAGCTGCGAGCGAGGGATTTTCGCTTCGAAAGCCACAAATTTTTCCCGCGTTTCAACGGCACCGTCGGCTCGTAAATAGACAGAACCGCGGTCACTGATCCAGGGAAAAGAATTCCTTGCGAAGGAGCTGGCATGCCTCCGAGCGTGCCGCGTTTTTCGCGCGTGAAGCTCGAACAAGTGCGATTCGAAGGGACACGCGATGCGACTGCCCTGTTATTATCCTGTACGCTCGGAAAGGAACACCTCCGAGCTATCTCGTCGGCCGCATTGTGTTTCAAGTGTACAGAAATTTCGCTGAATTTGCTCATTTCGGCATCCTTTGCAGGCGATTTAACGACGCTGGCTCGCTGCGAGTGATTTTCTCCATGGACGAAAGAATATTTTATTATGTTCAGGCCGGCGAATACCTTTGTTAGACGAGGTTTAACTGAGTTTCGAAGACGTGACCGGATGTTCTATAACTCTGCCAGTCATGCAGTTATTTAGAAGTAAAAGCGAGTCCTCGACTATTAATGGCTCGATCGCACGGCTCATCAGCCCCATTTTCCTTTCAGTTACGAACAACTTAATTTTCATTATCGCCATGAACGGGTAATTCACGCTTTCTATTTTGCAAATGAAAACGAATCGATTCGATCACGGACATACGCGATTTTCAAAAGCAAATTGTATCTTCACGCCTACCATTTGCGTTGTGCAAAATCAATGCGGTTGATAACCAAACAGCTGTGCGAACGGATCTTTCGAGACGAACGTTTTCCATCTGTTCAACTCTCGTTATCTTCGTTAACGCCGCTTTCCAACGGCGCATTTATCTTCGAAGGAGATTTTTTCTTTCGTCTCGTTTCGTTCCACGTTCGACGATTTTCCTTCGAAACGACCTTCTATCTGCCACGCTATCCAATCGTTCTAGGCGAAGAGATTTCACTCTCTCTATCGGTCTACACGCCTCCGAACATGAAAATTCTATCTCTGTACAAACCGCGTGGATCCGCGTCGAATATTTTCGAACTCGTTGCGCTTCGTGGCACATAGTTTCCCATTTTTCTCTTTCTTCTTGGTGTTTCGGTTAAAAAATCGTATTTTTATACACCAGCGGGGCCTCGTTAATCTTTTTACAGCGCTCGATTATTCTGACCCAGCGGCGTTTCAAGGCTCGTTGTTCCAGCCTGTTCGCGAGATTCCACTTTGAGCAGATTGCGTCTTCTGCGATAGGACATTGAACAGGCAGCCTCGAAGCAAGGAAGGAAGACACTTACGTATAATTTTCGGAGACTCGTAGCACTCTAGACGGTAGAAGCTCCGACCGATCCTTCCTCCATTCGAAACGAGACAGCGTCGTACAGACACGTCCCACGGAATTCTCGATATCATTCGCCGTTTCTATCTGACGTATTCCTCAAAGGCAGCTTTATGAACGACAAACAGCAAGTCGCGATCTTTGGATATTCTGTTTGCAAATAATATTCGGTCGAATTGCCTCTTTGCGAGAATGGATTCGCTCGATTCTCGCGTGCGACGATTTCAAATGTTTCAACGGCGCTCGATATTACATTCCACGAAGGCACGTTGAACTGACAACACTGTCATCTTGCAGCTAAAAATGAGCCGTGTAAGAGCAATCACTGTAACTGCGTTCTGTCCGCAGATCGTCTTCCAAATTGTAGCAACTTTTTCTAATAAAAGAAATTACACTTACCCTCCCAAACGAAATTCAGACGCGTCTAAATCGTAAAAAGCATCGTGAGGATTTTCTTTGCTTTATCAAAGATATTAATTTGCATCGTCAGTTACGATATTGCAAGCTAAGGACTTGCTTCTAACATACGCTATATCATATTAATTCGAGTTGAAGTTAATTTCACTGTACTACTGTTGTAATCGTACTGTATACCATGTATGCTCAAAATGTATTCGTTTTTTGTACATTCTCGTTATGCGTCTTATTAATCGTTAATGGCCACAAAGATTAGGCAGGTGCGCTCGTAAATAAGATAAATAGTAATAATAGGTTCCACGGAGATAACGTTCTGCCTGTCTCTACCTTGTTGCTTCTCTAATCGTTTATTTATACGTTTGGTCGGTGAAATGTACTTGAATAGAAATAAACACAAAGATGAATAACCTGAGAGTATAAGACTAACGTAAACATAATTTGTATATGTGACAGAAACACGAATTACGAGATAAATGATACATGGAGTGGATTAACTTTAGGATTAATTGATAGAAGAAGTATGGCGCTAAGTGTTTTGAACGCGTAGGGCGCCGAATTGTCGCTTTCTATCTGACACGATCACTGATAACAGAGCGTGAGATAAGCGGGTGTAAATATAGCGTGATATTCTCGTTATCCAAATTCTGGTGAACGGTCTGATTGCTTCTCGGCGAGAATCTGGGAATAAAGAGAATCAGCGACCAAAGGAGTGGTTTCAGTCCGGCGTGGGCATCCATCAAGGGTTTCCAGTAAAAACATGGCCAGCAACGAAACCGGTCGAGCATTACCAGAGCTAAGCCTCTTCAAATGAGCGGCATATTGACCTTTCTCATTTCGGCCGGAGGTCGGGGTTAAACGCGAGTCCGGCAATCACGGTCTAACGGGTGGCTCGGAAATTCTGCCGTCGCGAATCGTTTACCGGGAAAATCCTCCGAACCGAACGAATTGCCCTATTTCCAGACGAAGCTCCGGCTTCCAAGGAGTAAATTCGCCTTGTGTACGAGGAACGGCGGCAGCTGCCTCTGCCACCGTCGAATAAAGTCGAGAACGAAGAAGAATATCTGGCGCGTTGTTTATTCCGGAACGTTCTTTAAAGTGAAATTTTCGCAACGACTATAGACTCGTTCGGGTAGCCGTTTAAACGTCGAATTTTTAGTGCAAACCGCGCCGTTTTCGTTTGGAGAGCAAACGAACGAGCCGCGAGAAATGGAACAGTGGCATTTAAAAAGAGAAGAGCAGGGGGAGGCAAGAGGTATTGGAGAGAAAATCGAGCCAACGGACAATCCTCGACGATTATCGCGCAACGCGACATTCCCAACGACTATACTGTAACTTTTTCGAAAGCATTTGTCCGTAACGGTCGGCAAACGAACGCGCGATTGAATCGCGTGGAACGCGGACGCGATGGAACGATGCGCGACTTTATCAACAGCTTCTCGTTGAGAACTTTAGCGGGATGCTTCTCGAGAACCCGGACGATTCTGTAGGATTTCGACTATTGGCATTCGTACGATCGAAAGGAATTATCTTTGCCTTTACGTTCGAACGTTTCGTTCTCTTTTTCTTTTTTTTTCTTCGCGCTCGAGAGCGACGCGACGAGTAGCACCCCGTTCGCGGAAACGGACCACGCATGTCGTTACGATCCCCAGGTGTACATATGGCGATCGTTGCGTGGGAATCATCAAAGTGCAATCACCAGCGACAATAATTACCAATACAGGAAGATCAGTATCCAATTGAATGGCGTCTCCTTACCCTACACAGCGTTTATCTATCATCGTACTGATTCACGTACGTAGATCTCGAGATAGGAAATTTGTAATAATTTTGGTAAACACGGCTAAATAAACATCGGTGATAAGCGGTCAGATACTGTGGTACGAAGCGGCACACGGTACTGGGATGAGCGGGATGGTAATTAAGGAAATTCACCGACGAAGAGACATTTTGCCGGTGAGAACGCATAAATAACAAGGGAATTTCATCGAAATAATCCCAGCTGCCTCCGCCTTACAAAGTTATCTCGCGCAGGTTTAAGTGGCCGTAACTATTATTTATTCGATCAACCAACCGATGTAGTCCCTGTGAACTATGACGCGTTCCCTCTTCTTGGCCCGCCTTCTCTGAGCGCGGCCACGTTTTATCGCGAGGAAGTAATGAACGTCCTCCGTCCGAGATAAATGGCTGATTTATTTATTGGATGGAGGACGGCGAGCACGTAAAATGGGAAAAAATTCCGCGGGACAGTGGCGACAGAGATAACGATCCCGATGGAGGATCGTGCAGGTTTAACGAGATCTATCTCTCCATGAAATTACCTTCCGTTACTTTCTTCCTTTTCTTCCTGGCCTTGTCTTCGTAAAAGTCAAGAATACACTGTCCAGGTTGCACAGCGATAAAATAACAATAAAACCGATAATTGAAGTTTCTCGTGGCTGTGATGTCTTTCTAAGATAACGGCGGAACGGGAAGAAACTCGCACGTAACAAATAGAGAATCAGAGAGGATGAAAGTAGGTAGGAAAAGAGAAGTGTAGTCGGTAATAGCTCGTGGTCGATGGCAGCAAGGGGTTGGAATACGAAGCGAGAGCTTACCTCGTTCTCGAGCTTAGGGGTGTTGTCGCATTCCGGCTGCTTGCCGTCTGCCGGTTTCTCCTTCACGGACAGCAGCTTCGGTTTTCTCTTGGATCGGCCGTGCCGGAGCTTCACCGTCACGGCTTTCGACTTGAAGTTCTCCGCCGGATAAACGCACGCCAGCATCGTGCCTTGGCACGGTTTCGCGATTATTTTCGTTCGATTGTCCTCCCGACGCGTGGCTATCCTCGAAACTCGCTACCACTTTTCCCTTTTTGCTCAACGTTCGCGAACTTGGCTCTTTCCTTCTTTCGGTGGCGCGCGATTTTCTTCCGATTTGCAATTAAGGGTCGCGCGTCGCGGTCCCATCGGCTCCTCGGAAAACTCGTTAATTCCGCGATTAATTAAAAAGCACGTTTTCCCAAACGCCGTTAATTCGTCGTTCGCTCGCTTTACACTTTCACAGGTTTCCCTTTTTCTTCGTCGGGGCTTGTTGCTCGCTGGAATCGTTTCTCCTCGAATCTACCGCCTCTAGAATAACATCGTACCAACGAGCGTTAACCGGTTTCGAGAGAGTAACTTTGACGCGGAGAGACTGTCTCTGGAAAGGGTTGCGCGGGACGAAGTATCAGCGGGTCATCGAATATAGCCGACTGTCAAAGATAATTAACGATTGCATGGCGTAACGAGGATCCAGAGTTGAACGCTTCTAGAATTCGGTGCTCACGCGTTAGATTTCATTACGGTTGCCAATTAAAACGCGAGCTAACTGTCAGAGCGTCCGTTTTCTCTTGAACTCATCACTGGGTCTCATTGTAATCGCTTACCGTTATTTCGTGTTTCCTCTCCCACCGTAACGTAAAAATAATTCGCTGGAGAAAACCTATCCGCCGATCGTGAATATGCCAGCAGAAGAGTACGATGAACTTCGTTAATTTTATAGAACCGTATACGAAGGATAATTGCGAAAGGTATCGCTGTTTGTCAGTCAGATGGGGCGATAATTCGCGAATGGGTCTGCAGGCTCCAACGAGGCTGAAAAGCTTTTTAAATACGCGTCAGATGGGAATAAAGAATAGAAAAGGAAAAGAGAAAAGAAAAGAAAAGGAACGAAACGAAATGCTTATTTACATCTTGAAGTCGAGCTGTGCAAATCTGGAGCTGCATTTCGTACGTAAATCGAGTTTCGGTTTGCAAGGAGCGATATCCGTAATGCAACTCTTGTTAATTATAACCGCGCTACTGCCGCCTGCAAAGGGAAAAGGGCAATGGGCATCGATTCGACGCGTAGCTTCGCCAATTGTATACAGTTCGCCAACTCTGTATGCGCCTCTCTGTGCACCTCTCTATGGTTACCAAGAGTCTCTACGTTCGATTCCGAAAGCGTACGTACGAGAAGGATGGGATGGGACGCGCAGCGAGCTTCGAATTTCACATAAAGCTGGATAACGTGTCGAGGATTCCTTTATTCCTGTAATCTCCCTGAACCGTGAAGTCAACGACGTTAGCCAAAGTTAACAAGGGCCAACGAAAATCGCGCGCTTTTACATTTATTTCGCGTTACTTCACGAGCACATCTTTTTTCCTAATTAATTCGTCGACTTTCGCGTTATAAGTACACAATAAATTAAGAGGTTTGTGGGTCACTGGATTAATAGAGCATCGCGGTTCTCTTTAATTCCCTTGCCAGTCATTAAAATTGAACAAGCGTCTTATTTATTCTGACTTTATTTCATGTATGAATTACCGACCAACTTTCCCCTCGATAGAAGAATCTTTCGTCGAGGCCAACTTTTCACACGATCCACGGTATGACTAATATGTAAAGCAATCGCAAAGCAGAATGAGAAATTGCCGGGAATTGCGAAGAATTGCAGATGGCAATGGGGTTGAAAATGCTAGAGCGACCACTCTCCGGTGTCTTTCGCGTTGAGTAAAAGCGTCGGAAGAGGGGAGGAAACAGGGAGGTTGCATTCACCAGGCTTTACTTCCTCTTTCTCCCGTTTCTTCTCAGAAAATGCTTGATCGTAAATTTTTCATTAGGTCAGTCTATCCCTGCTCCGGGAACACTCTGCTTCCCCCTTTATTCTATTACAAGCGTTCAAACAGGTCGACGTTACTGAAAACTGGCGTCGTGGCGAAAATTGTGTTCCTTCGGATGAAAAGGGTGTTCTGTGAACGGCGTCCCTTTGATTTTTCCCGCCAGTTCCGCGGATCCGATTAGTGGCGTGGATTAAAGTTACGAGCGAAAGGAACAGCGTGCTTTGATTAAGAGACATAGGAAGAGAGACGGTTTCAGGGGTGGTATCGAAAATGGGAAATAAACCTGAAATCGTTCTCCGCGCATTCGTCCAATTCCGCGCTCGTTAATCAAACCCCGATCAATCGGATATTTTTCAACCGCCGAATCCCACATTCCAGTTTCGTTCTCGCGTAGTCAAATTTGCAAAACGTAGCGAATACAGGGAGGAGCGAGGAATCTACGCTACCGAGAGGACGGATTCTCCGGCCGAGTGGAAATTTAGCGGCGCGTAACTCGAGTTTAGCCGTATCCGAAATCGATCGAGGGAAGCGGTGGCGGCTGTTCGTGCATTCGAGAAACAATGGGAATGAGGAGGAGTCGGAAACGATTAAGCGACACTGTCTCGGTATCCCGTCGATCTATAATCGTTTCTTTAAAAATAAACGAAGGAACGACGAAGAAGCGTATCGTCCTCGAACCTTACGACCTAAAAACGCGCCAAAGACTGTTCGAACACTGTTTGCCACAGGCCACGCTCCCGACGTATCCGAAGGCCTGTTGCATGGCGAGAAACGTACGGAGCGAGAGGAAGCGAATCTACCATATGACAGAGCGAACGCTCCCCTAACGGGGTTTGTCTTATTTAATTTGCGGCTGACTCGAGGGGAAAAATCGGGGCGTGATTACAGGCCCCTCTGCTCGAGACGCGTGTCACCGCGGGAATGAAAGTATTTCCACGGATCGACGCCTGCGGCCTCCGACTAAGCTCGTTCGAGCTCTCGTCGATAAATGAATTTTCTCGTTAACAGGGGTGTGTCCCGAGATTCCTTCAAACTACATGTTTCGAGTGGCAGAGAGGTTTGCTTTGTAGGCAAGAGAACGTGGAATTGGCAGTCGGTTTGCTATAACACGGAAACCTAAGTTGTCTTTGGATGGAGTTTGGATGGAGGGAATGTTTTTACTGGCGTACCGAGTATATACGTTACTTACATGGTTGAGCCTCACCCCACCAAGCTGTTACGTTAAATTAATCATGCAGAGCTTGATTTTGCCGGGTTATATTATGCTTGGCTCGAATGTCGATTAACGAGTATCGTACGCGTATAAACATGAGGCAAATTCTCTGTACAGGTAATTCATAGTCTACACCTAATTTTCTTTTTCCGTTCTATTCTTTGACGTGCGCTCCCATTTTCTCCCGATATCGCTTCGAGGAAAGCAGGAAGCACGCAACAAAAATCAGCCCGCGAGAAACTAAGAAACAGCAGTGGTTTATTTCGATCTTCGATTACCTCGGAGGCCTTCGTGACCTAGTAGATTGTTTCTCAAGTATCGTACCGAGATTCTTGGAAATTAACTGCGATGAGAGAGAAAGAAAGAGAGAGAGAGGCTTTCTTTTCCAATTCCTCGACTCTCGGTGACTCGGTGCTGTTAATTTGCGCCAGATCTTTGTCCAACTTTGGCATCGCGTTTCTTCGAACCTATTTAAAACGTTCGACGGATTCTTTTCGAGACAAGAATGCTTTTTTTTTATAAACGAGAGAGAAGAAGAAGCGGAGCATTAATGCACGAAGGGCTTTCGACGGAATCGACGATACGCCCTAGAATCGTTAATCGTTTTCTTATCGCGAAACTAGACGAGAGAAGCTACTCTTTCGGTCCGATATTCGCGGCTATCGCTGCTGAATCTCAAGCGGCCGAGCCGATTGGAGAGAGGTCGATTCGATAGTTCGATAAACCAACGACCCACGGTTTCATCCACTTTCGTCTGAACGTCACGGAGAAGATGGCGTCGCGCCATGTTCCGGAAGATAACTCGCGTACACTTCCCTCGCAGCTTCGAGATCCGAGCCCTATCTTTCGAGAAATTACTACCTCTCGTCTCGGTCCTGTGCATAAGGGATACCTAAACGTGTTTCTCATTAAGATTGAAACGTTCAAATTGATCCAAATCGATATGGACACAATATATCATCATTTCAGAATTTCTGACGATTTATGAAAAACACGCGATGCGAATTATAAATTCCTAACTTTCATAAATAAAATTCTTCTACTTTCCTATCGCAAGACATAGAGACCGCGAGGAATAATTTTTATTTTGAACACGATTCACCAAATTTTCCCACTTGCACGAAACAGAAGCTACCGTCTCGATCGTCAGAGCGGTCGATCCTGTTCGCTCAGCCTTATGCAACGTTATCGTCTTGCCACGACACGTTCCCGAGCCTGTCGCGGTCTAAATAGCTCGACATACGATGGAGCTTAAGCCCCGTACACATTGCCGAGCATGACACGAAATCGACACGGAGGCGTTCGCAAAATTTGCCCCCGTTCCCTGAATATTCATCGACGTGAATACGTTATCTCGTCGCGATAACGTCGGCGTTTCGCCCGTTCGCTCTCCCCTGCACGCGTCCATTACGAACTTGGAGACTGTAAACGCGAATACCTTCCACGTGCATCCCGATTATCGTCCGTTTTAGGCTCGTGAATGCGAGCAGCAGGTTCGTGGCGTCCGCTCGATCCATCGCCGAGGATGGATTCCGGTGAAAGGGTCACGAATATTGCCAGGATATTGCAGACGCGAGTGAACCACCACGACCGACCGAATAGATCGAAGTTAATTAAGATCGGGCAGGATAGTAGACGCCCTAAAAGCCCGGCAGCTGAGAACTTGGCAATTTCCACGCTGTTTTCTCATTCGTTTCCACGTATGACAAATAAAGTCCCGACTTAAGCCGTGGATTTCCTGAAACGGGGAATCTTTTTTGTTCTACGATATGGTAGAGCGCGCTCCGAGTGTTCGCCGAAAATGGGATATCGTAGAATGGGATATCCTGTTTGCACAACGTGTGTACACGATTTAGCGGAAAACTGACAGAGCAAGCACTCTCGCGGTTCACCCCAATAGAAATGATAATCCGTGGCACGGTGATGCCTGTGCACGCTTCGAATAATCATAGGTTACGCAGAATCGGCGATGACTAGAGAGCTTGTACCGCAGTTTGCAACGATTTTGCGACAGGGAACGCCAGCCGCGGTCGATGAAACAGACGGAGAGACACGAAACTGGCGTGCTCGTCGAAATATTTCCCGCGTATTTACGGAAAAACCAACGCCCCGCTATCAAAAGCGTCCTCTCTCGCAAAACACGCTCGTGTTTCTTCGTTAATTCGGCTAATGGACGCTCGGCTGGGTCGAATCGGGGACGCGAGAGACGCCGGGCGAAATAAAACCGTCACAGGGCCTCGATGACACACCAGATAAGAGTGGCTAAAGAAAATATTTAAACGAGCGGAAAATTATCGTTTTTGTTTGCAAAGCGGCGTGAAAGGTGTTCGTTATGAAGAAAGGATGTCATTTAGATCGGTGACTGGATAGATAAAAGAGAGAAGGAGAGTTCTCGATGGTCGCGGTTTAACCAAGTCGGACGACATCCTGAGAATTTCACGGACACCTGGCATTAAATAAAATGCCCGATCGATATCATTATCGTACGAGATCGGTCTCCGCGAGATCTCTGTAAAAACCACAATTGGAACGCGACCTCTCGTCTGCGGATGAAGTAGTCCTCGAATAGGTAGACTTCGGGGAAGACTGCTGAATATCCTTTTTCTCGAGAGACCGTTCAATTACGATCATCGACCGGTATATTGGAATTATTATACAATCCCTGTGAAATGCAAACGAGCTCCGGATTCTCAGCCATCGGCGCATTAATCGTTGCACGCGAATGCCGTCGCTGTTTATCGTCAAATATTCACCAGTCATCGACAGGGGCCTCGTTATTTCGCGTTGCGATCGCGTCGTCGCTTTGCAGCAGCCCCTGTTAAATATTTGATATCCAGCCGGAGTAAAGAATTTGAAACGGAGAAGGCGTTCGATGAAAGACGAAGAACCTGATCGATGTCTGTCGATTGACGGCACAGACGGAAAAGGGAAAGGTCGTTGCTTAAATAAGTAATCCGAAGTGGAGGCTCAACTCCGTGCGAGAATCTAACTCAAAGTGGGGTCGTTTCCGTTATATGCTCGTTAACCGATCTCCAGACGCTTCGAGGAAGAAACACGAGTCCCGTTTTACAGCAACGGAAACCTATGGCGACGATGTCGCGTCGATAGAAGAGCTTCGCTTTCTAATTGATTACAATTCAAAGGAGAACATTCGTTTGGAAAAAGTAGAGTAAACCACTGGAGATATTTGTGGAAGAAGCTCGCTGTTTAAAATGGATCGAAGATGGACAATGTAAGAAGGGGTTCGTTTTCACTCTCGTTGGAACCGGCAGGACCTGCCTCAATCTTTCAGCAGACGCGAGCAGCCGCGTCTCGGCGCGGGTAGAACTGACCGATGATGAATGCGCACCGAGACAGGGATCGATGATACGACTATTTTTCTCGCCACCTCGGAAGTACCCGCTTAGAAACGAGCCGTCGGTGGGGAGATGATTTAAATTCATAAGTTCGCCGAGCTCTGCTCCAAGATTAAGAATGCATCGGTTTCTCGTCCAATTTCCATTCTTCTTTTTTAGCCGGCTAAACCCTCCAACCTTGGTTGTCTAAAAAACTAATATTCCTCTTTCTTTCTCCGCGAGGCGACACGCGAGTACCTGGTTTCGTAGAATTATTTAAACCAGAGGTAGAGACACGAAGATGAAAGCAAAGAGGCGGAGAGAGGATGGAACGAGAGACGCGGCAGAAACCGCGAGGTAAATTCTTAAAAGCGTTCGCCGATTCCGCGAACCGTGGCCTGCGAGTTAACGGTTTCGATATAATTCACCATCTGTAGCTATAAAGTCTTTCAGCTATAAATCGCATGCTCCTCTGTCTGTATCGCTAATAACAGCGAGGAAATGGCGTGTAACAGGTAGCGTCTTCCGATTCGAACCCCACGTCTCGTCTCGTGGCTCTCTAAGCCCTCTCCTCTCTTCTCGATCGCCTCTTCCGTTCTTCGGTTGCGTTAATCTCCGCGTTGCTCTGCTATCCCACGGATGCAGCGTTAACCGATTAACGAAACACGAGACCCGCTGATCCAGTGCTTTCTCGGTGAAACGCGAATCCACTGGTTCTCCAGCGCTCCCCAGCGAAAAAGGGCGGAGTAGCTTACCACTCGCGAAACAACAACACCGTTTTGCTGTTTCGACTCACCAGTTTGTTTCTCTCTTCGCGGAAAACAAGGTGTGCTGAAAAAATGCAAGCGGACACTTTGTGGCCATTACCTGCCAACAACGACGACAACAACAACAACAACGAGGGAAAAGTCTTCCTTTTTTTCGCGTGGAAAGCTGAAGGAAGAACAGTGCCATTCTACCTTCTCCTTTCATTCGTTCGTTCGTTGGTTCCAGTGGGCTTTGTAACGCTGCTCGCGCCTCTTCATGCAGTTCAAAGTGTCACCGATTGTTCCCGAGGCCGGCGTGAGACAGTGGAAAAAAGAGAACACGCGGCGCGGGTTCGAAGGTGGAGATGAGCTCCACCTCGAACGCGGACAATGCCACGGGGGCGACGCAGCCTTTGTGTGTAAAACGACAGAGGTTCCGCGACGCTGTCTTCCATCTACTTACTCCACACCTCTTTTTAACTTTTTCAACCGGCGTCGTAATCGAGAACGGTTTGCTCTGCACGCTGCCCTCTGTAGTTAGACACGTAGAGTGTACATCTCCGGCTGTCAGACATTCCAGATTAAATTCTGTGACCGTAAGACGTTCCTCGAACCGACTCCTAGAGCCGACGGTTTCTCTACTTTCTCGTCGCTTTAAACCAGATTAATTTCGTGACTTTCCTAAGATAATGGCCGAGTATCCGTTCAAACGAACAATCGGTAAAAGAACGATCGAAAAATCTCGATAAATCCCGCCTCGGACAACTCCAAAGTCAAGCAGGAACGTGAGGTTCGAGGCGTTGCACGACTCTTAGAAAGCATGGAATAAAATCGTGATGAATCGTCGCGGTCCGACCACGGGGAACAGATACCCTGATAATGCAGCGACACTTCGACAGCTACCCTTATTTATGACCGTGAAAAGGGAAGCTTTGGTTTAATGGTTCGATCGTCGTTCCTTATTTTCCTCTGCAGAAGAAACTGCGGATAAGAAAACCACCTCCGGGCTGCAGACTACAGATCATGCATAGTTTGCATCGTGTCGTACTTTCGCATTGACAACTTTTTAGCTCGTACCCATTCCACCTAAAAGCTGCCATACTCAGATTTCTGACATATGTATAGACGTGTTTGAAAGTTGGGAGATATCGATGTCGGTTTCGCGCTAGAAAGTCTCAGAATTTTCATTTATCAACGATGTCTTTCTTTTCTTTTTATAGTTCTATCAGGTTGCGCTTCGATCGATGGTATTCCCTTCTGTTGCTCTTTGCTGTTTCTGTCTCTCCTATCCTTCTCATTTCTTTCGGTTGTTTTAATTTGTTTTTTAAGTACACTTGCGTTACCTCCTTTTATTACAATCCCTTCTTTGATGTTTCTGCGATAAACATTTTTTTAATATCGCTGAAATCCCTCTCTTACTTGCACCATTTCTTGTCGTAAATGTTTCGCGCTCTGTGGAACTCGCTCGTCGATGTTCCTCGCTTTTTATCACGGAAATTCCTCTTGGAAAATCCTTTTCGCGAAGCTGCGAATCCGCTTCATCCCGATTGGCTGTCCCGATGACGGCGATATCAAAGAGAAGCTGGTGCATCATAGATTATTTCGTACTATTGATCCAGAGTGGACGCGGTAATGCGTGAAACTGGAAAGGCAACGACCATACACGTTCACGGAAGTTAGGTAGTTGGCTAGAAATGATTTTGGAGAAAGTGACCACTACCGACCGCTGACTGACCACAGGACGGACGCTGTTTCCGTCAGCTACTTGGTCAACGACTAGTCACAAGTGTAAACTAGCTTCCGATATCCCGCTACTCGTAAAGAATCAAGAGACAAGGGAATCGTGTTCGATTTCTAAGTTTATACATTCGAAGAATGAATGCATGGAAACCTGAGTAAAAAATCCTACGAAATATTGAAAGTTCATCGAGATAAACAACAGTATTCGGCTATGATGAATATACATATCGGTAAAGAGGAGAAAATCTATTTCCGTTGAATGTTATAACGCGATGTAACGAAGAGTTCCGTTAGGCCAAGAGTTCCTTATGCCACGGTCAAGAACAATCGCCATTTTTGAGAAACTGAATTTTAACGCTACGAGCATCTGCGTGCCAGCGCTCAGATGGTACGTGGGTTATTTTAACGGACTTACAGTACCATGTATTTTTAACGTCATCGCAGCGCTTCTACTTAGCTCAATAGTCGAGACCTTGTCATAAACCTTGGAGTTTCCAAACGGTCACGCAACGACACAATCTAACGGTTTCACAACTCGTATCTCCTCGAATATTCCACAGGGGTGTAAATTGCACCACCTTGACGTACATCCCCACGTAGCAGTACCGGGGCCTCGTTCTTCCTTCCGAAGATACAACGTGCAATGGGAGGGAAGATACGAGGCATTAAAAATGCTGAAATAGCGCGTTTTCGAAAGAGGAATTCCAATGGTAACTGAGAAAAGTCGAGTTAAATCGCTACCTGTCTGCAAATCGGTTCGCACGTCGTTTGAGTATCGTGACAACGTCGCTGTCTCTGCGCACAGACATACACATACACGCGTCAATTTTGCGCGTAAATACACTCAAAAATCACGACACGTATTTTTTTTTTTTTTTTGGTTTAACCAATTAGTCGATAACCAGTCGGTATATTTCTAAAAATTAGTTGCAAAACGTTCGAACGTCGTAAATTTCATCGCGTCGCGCCAGTTAGGATGTCGCTATATCGTAGACATTACACCTCCCGCTTCATAAATGGAAGCGAAGAAAAGAATGAAAAGAAGGATGAAACGGTTAGATGGGATTTGATCGTTTAGTCGCGATGAATCGCGCGTTTCTTATCGAAGTATTTTTCCCGTCGGGCGAACGAAATAAGGCGAATACGTGTCGGACACGAGGAGAGTTCGTGACACGTTAACTAGAACACGGGAGCACGGAGCTCTGTTTCCACCTTTTTCACTTCCGTTACCGGGACAACTCGCGAATTTCTCCTATTTTCCTAGCGCACAGTACCACGTCGTGGAGTTTTCAACTCGTCACTACTCGTTAAAAATGTATATTTCGAGATATTATTTCAGAGAACGAAATGCGACAGCAATTTGATGGCGAACTGATAAATTTATTTGGTGGAAACTATCGATTTTTCGTGCACCGACCAGGAATTCCACTCCACGTTGATACTCTCACTGATAATTTCACTGCGTTTGACACACGTCCTCGATACTACGGACTTTTTCACAGCGAAGATGCAACCGAGAATCCTTTTAATCGCGTGAAAAATAAACACTCGACCTACGGTCTCAACGTTTAGTCGATGATTTCCTTCCGGAATACCAAGTAATTTTCCTTTTAATTAGGAAGTATCTTGTAACTATCGCTGTATTACCGTACGTCTGCCACGGAGATCGTTGTTAAACTACGCTACCAAGCAAGAGTCGATTCACGAGCAAAATGACGAATCGTATAAATCTCAGTGGGAACGTAGTCACGTTCTCTCGAAGACAAGACAAACCAGAAAGTCGATCTTATTAAAAGACTAGGCGATCGATATTCGTCTCGCGTGCAAGGTATTCATCATTTTTCCGGCGGATACAGCAGCGGAGAAACGTGGATTTTCCAAGGCTACGTGTAACAATCGACCAGCTGGGACGTCGATTGTTCCGAGACGTCGATCGATCCGAAAGAAAATATAACCACTCGATGCATGCAGCGGCACCGATGAAATTGAGTTTCAAGCCTACGTGACGTTCCCTTCCGTGCCCTTCTTCCTGCTATCCGGCCGGGACGTTTAGGAAACGAAGCTGTCCGTCCTATTCCCTTGCAACTTCACCGCGGCATGTTGCCACGCGTCGAAAGTTTGACTCGACGAACGCCAGCTACTGATAACGTGACGAACGCTCGGAGCTTTGCCGGTAGAAGCAAGCCGATCGGCGACGTAATCACCGATAAGGGAAAATTTACTACGAGCAGGGGATCGAATATCTGGTAAAAAATTCCGATCCTCTATATCGAAATCACGACGTTCTTTTTCATTAAAATTTCAAACATCAAAGTTGCCCATTCACTTCAACGTGCTTCAACTTTCATGGAAAAAACGAATTGGAAGAAACTTGGTCGCAGGTTGTCGTCGAAAAACGCCAACTTTGAATCGGCTGCAGCCAATCGACCCAAATTTCCTCTATGGCCGGTGACTCCAAAAATTCCATGGAACCTTGCAGCACGACTTTCGCTCGTCGAGGTTCGGATGGAAAAACAAAGCGACCCTCTGTCGGCGACAGTTCCACGGATCTCGAATCGAGTGTTTGTAATTCGCCCCTAAGCGGTCGGTCAACAGACCACGTTCGCGAAACATCGTTCCAATTTTCCATCGAGCGCGCTCGATGCTTCGTCTCGAGTTTCATATTGGTCGAAATCGACGCGGCCATGGTCGAGGTAGCTTTCGTGGAAAAATTCCAACGACCGTCGCTTTGGTAACAGCTGCAACGTTTCGGAATACGATTTCCCATAAGAGCACGGGAAATAAGGTTGTAACCGATTCCACGTGGTGACGTCGATCGAAGATCGGCGATTTGCACGCGTCGTACGTTGAACACGCGCGTGTACCGTTACTGAAATCCGCAGCTGCTGTTGTCTCCGCGTAGAAGCTACGCGGAACACGCTTTGTCTCGGTCGATCGGCCGATACTTTGCTATATTTTCCACTCGATTCGAGCTGCCGCCTTCCTGCCGCCGTGGACATTTGTCAGACGGCGACAGTGCTCGTTGGAGGTAGTCTAGAAGAACCGAAGAAAGTGGAAGTTGTAGGTACTTGAGAAGAGAAACAAAGTCAGTAGCCTGGCATCGAAGAGTGGATTATCCGGATCGATTTCTCGCGAATACTCGTCCTCGTATCGGCAGCTTGAAATTTGGAGCTGGATCGAGCAAATGAACTAGCTCTGAAAGAGCGTGTCTACGAATAAATGCCACCGTTGCAACCGATCCTCGATCATCGTTACGTCGAAATGACACGAGATAAAAGATGGCGTCGTTACCAGCAATGCACCGACGCTTTCCAGATGCTTTATCCGAGAGTTATAGATCACGCGCCATTATATATCTTGCTCGCGATGGTACACGTCTTTTGAGTAACAGCCGTATCATTCCGCGAGGCAATGCTCTAGAAAATACGTTTCTCCCCCATACCGACACGTCGATGAATTTAACCACAGCTGCCGCGCGTTATAGCCATTCCAAAGTAGCAATGTCTTCGACAAAGAGCAAACGCCTTTTCGTGTTACGAGAATCTCATTTGCTTTGATTTTCGCCCACACGATTCTCTTTTCAATTTTCGTTCGATATCTTTTTGCGCGGAGAAAACAGACTCGCGGCAAAAAGACTCGTGCGAAAAATAGCGCGAAAATCGAGACACCATGGCGTGGTGGAAGATAGCGTGGCTCGCGTGGCCGGTCGTCGACAAATGGACGCGAGCCAGAGAGGGAAAACAGGCGGCAGTCAGCCGGACAGAGTGACAGGGTGTAAGCTGACTCGTAACTTTCGCAGACGGTTACGCAAATTGCTCTCTCAGACAGCGCGTCTACGTTTCGCGAGGGTGGTCGCGATTTATGGAAATTGGAGGATTCTCGTTGAGCCTTCGCTCCCGTCGGTTATCGTCGACGCGTAAGCGACGCGATGAGTGGCGGCAACGATCGTCCGATTCGATGTAATCGACGGTTCATTGGCGAATTCTCTGGAATTCGCGACGAAACAGCTGATCGTTTATCGGGCGGTGAAATAGCTAGAAAAACGATAGAAAGAAAGTGGACGTGTCGCGTGTGAAAATTGGCTATAAACCGTGGGGTCGGTCGCGTGTAATCGTACACCCGGAGTTCCTTGTTGCTTTGGAAGCTGTTTGGCCGATACCCAAGACACTCGGAACAATTCGTTTCGCCCGAGAAAATGAAAGTTTCTTTTTCCGTGTAAAACTTGTACAAGGTATGTGAGTCTGATAGAAGTTGATTCTACGAAGCTCGTGGGACTGAGCTTCGCCCGTTTCGAATCGTCGAATCGGTTTAGCGAAGATAGTTGAAAGACAAAGACGATATCTTTGCATAATATTACATCTTGTTAGATTTTACTAAATTTTGATAACTAGATTCTACCGTAAAGGGACGATAATTTGTTAATTTTAAATCCCCGTACGCTGGAAAGTCGAAGCGTGAACAGTAGCCTCGTTGAAGAGTACGCGAGCAAATTGATATGCTGCATTTTCGCGTAATGGACAGGCAGCGAGTTAAGAAAGTTGTCGCTGGTTAATTAGCACCTGACGCAGCTGTGATTTAATTACGGGAAAAAGCTTGGCGTACGTGTGATACGATTTTTTTGCCCCGAGCTGGCTCGTCCTCGTGGAAAAACCCGATGGATCTGGTAATGAATACCGCTGCACTCCGCGATCGTAATGGTATGCATAACGAACTGCATTGTACACCGAGCAATCGTGTCGCAAAGTTTTTTTTAAGCTTGAAAAAAAAAAAGGGAAAAAAGGAAAGAAATAAAGAGACGACAAGGCGAAAGAAGTTCCGCTGGTGCAAAAAGCGGCACGCGAGCATTAATTACATTTGTTAAGGACCCAGAACATAATTTCCGTAGGTTTTTGAAGCCTCGGAGCTAAGTTGAAACCAACAACGCAATGAATTTACGGTTACGCGGTCGTTGAGGCTAGCAGGTGCGAAAAGGAGGACGTCGATGTTAACGAGGAAGGACGACGCGTAAAAGGATACTCTAGTTTAGACTGGCCATATTTTGAACCAGTTACAAACGACGACGTTATACTTGGGCCGTGGAAACCGAGCTAACTAATCGATGAAACTTGGCTGGAATATTTAAATACAAATGTTCAACTTCGAGTAGGTTACTTCTTAAAATCGTGCTTTCGTCCAACAAAAGTTGATACATTGCGAAGCTACTCTGGTATCTTCGTTACAGCCGGACAACTCGGAATCGCCGAGTGGCGAAAAACCAAGGTAAACGTGTCTATCGGCGATTCACGTCGATTTGCATGTAAAACCGCGGAATCGTTAGCGGATAAAACAATGGTAGTGCGACGAAATTCGAGCGAAATGCCGTGTTCGGCCTGCGGACAACAATAGCCGAAGGATCTTCGCACTTCTAGCAGAACTCAACAGGTTTTTATTCGCGGCGACTGGTAACGCGTCGTTTACGAGTCCGTGGCCCGATAAATCTGTCGTTATCGTCGCCGATCCTGTTCTTTATAAAAAAGAAAAATGCCTCGTTCTCCGGCGAATTTCCATCTATTTGCACTGTCGAGCGGTGAGATGCGTGAGCGGTTTATTCGCGGACCAACGAACAATAGACAGATAAAACCACCGACTAAAAGCAGCCCCTCGCAACCGGCTGTACTCGCGAAACATTCGTCGGTCGTGGCTTCGATTTACCATCGAAAACCTCGAATAGACCATCTCGACGATTCGGTTCTTCTGTCTGTTTCTTACCGCGAGATACTTCTTCCAGTCTCCTTGGAGAGATATCGAGCCGATTGCACGAGTATTCGTCAAAGAACGATTTGATTTCGATAGACTTCTGTTTGATTTCTGGATACATCGAATGTATATTTCAGAGGTCGGTATCGGCGGTGGTATCGAAGTTTAGTTTCTTGCCGGGCTGTTGCCATGTACGTACGTTAGAAACGGCGATACCGCTGCGAAGGGTTGGTTAGAGTTTGCGTGCAAAGAGGACCGGATGATTAATCGCGTTTTCGAGCTGGCTCGTGTTCCGTTGTTGCTGCGCCGTTTTGGGAGAATCCGGCTGGCAACGGTGCTTTTGTTGTATCTACTCCGTCGGTGTTTTGTGTTTTTAAATTCACCTCTTTCCGCCGGCAATATAATATTTTGAATAAGCTACGCGGATGAAAAAGATAAAATACACCGACGTTGTGCTAAAACGAAACGACCCACTTTCGATGGAATAAACGCGAGAATTGCATGTAAACCGGACGTCTCAAAGTCCAAGTTTATTCAACGAACGAAACACCATCCTCACGGATAGCTACGCCATCAACGCGCATGAAAACGCTGGTGTAACGAAACGTTTCGGAAATCACGTGACAAGCGACGACAAGGTTTGTCATTCGGTAAACGGCGAACGGAAAGCTTTTATGGCAAATTGTATTTCGGTCGAGAGGCACGTTGTTGAATACGAGCCCGTCGGAAAACAAAAGACCAAGTAACGTCGCTCGATATTTCCTGGCCCACGGAAAATGAAATTCTCGCGTTCGCTCTCGTCCTGGACACTCCAACGTTCCCACGTTAATTTATTTATCTTTGTTACTGCGACGATGTTTCGCAGATCAAGTTCGTCTGCAAGAAGCAAGGAAAAGGATACCACGGAGAAGATGTTCCCCTTTACTTTCGGCCGCGACGCGGGCAGAAATTTTCAGGAGCTTCCATCGAGCCAACTCTAGGAATTGGGTGCTTTCGCGACGAGATTTTACACCCTCGTAAAACCGGTTATCGAGAACGAGGTCCCGATTCGGAGCTTCCACGTTTGCTCCTTTCGTTGGAACTTTGCGAACTCGTGTCTCTAAACAGTCACAGGCTACGTAAGGGAGCAATCCGCAACGAGGAAGTTCCGCTTGCCCATTAATTAACCCGATAATAACTCCATCTCCCATAAACCGAGTATTTTCTTCGAGAAAAGTCTCACGAGCTCGTGAATTCTTCCCGAAACCTATCGTATCGTTCATCGTGGTTTTCCAAAGTTTATTGGATTTGCTACCGCCGCCGGATACTACCGAATTCGTGCAACGATGGCGAATCAGAGCACCGGCGAAGAGAGCAGCGCTCCGGCCGCTGGACAAACACGGTTTTCGGCTTTCAACGGGGACGAAAGTTCTCATCTTGGTTCGTTAGGGCGATAAGTAAGAGGAACGGTCGCCTCCAGGGTAAAGGGACGCCGGGATTTTCGAATTACCGATAGCAAAAGAGACCGAGGAAGCGAAAGAAGGAGAGAGAGAGCGTAGGTTGGCTCTCTCGGACGCGAACTAATCTCTTTAATGCGGCCTTAAACTGGCCGCCTCGGACTGTCGAGGGGAACGAGTGGCCCTCGAGACTCGATAAGCCCTAAGAAGGAAGGATTAATCCCCGAGAAGAATATTCAATTGTGAAATTCGCTTTCTCGGGTAATTGTTATCCGGCGTTGGTATCGCGTTGCGCAATTACCACTCGGTTGTCGCGGTTAATGTGGCGGAAGGGCGGAAAGAAAACGCGGCTCGGGAGGCAAATAACCGGAGAATGGCGGGCGAAAGAAACGTTTTCAGCGTTTTCTTCGTTACGCGATGCATTCTGCCGGGAGAAGTTGAAAATGCGGCGAATCGCGAGCTCGCTTAATTTCCGTGGCGCGTGAAATTAGGTGATTCGGGCGGGGGTTGGTCCGCGCGTAATGTTGTTCCATATCGTGCGAGAAAAAGCCGAGAATTTTAATTAACGATCCGAGTGCCCAGCCCTCGTGACGTCGAAAGAACGCGTCGACTTTCGAAAACAGAACCCGACGCTCTCCTTCGTCGATTCTATTAAACTTCCGCGTTACGACGTTACAGAGGAGATGGTGAACTTTCGATTACACGCCTCCCAGAGGAAACCGTGTCTATTTTCTAGCGAAAACGAAGGCTTATCGAAGTTTCTTAAAAAAAAAAAAAAACTTGGGTCGCCAACGAAGAATCGTTTCTAGCAATAAAGTGAAGAATTTCGGCCCAACGTCGCCGTAATTGGATCGGAGAACAGGCGAATTTTCAGTCGCAGCAATACGCGAACCTCGTTCACGCGGAACGCGCCGTGGCTACGCGAACGAATACGAGAATCTGTTGAATAAAGAATTTAAAAACTTCCCTTTGAATGTCGGGTACAAAAATATATGACCTAATTTACTTGGGAACGACAGAGTCGAGAAGAGGAGAAAGAAATTCGATCCTTGGAGGACCGACGGATCGATTTGGAAGATTAACTGCCCGAGTAATTGCATTTAGAGGAATCGGCGGCCAAGCTTGGCAGACCGATGACTTCCAATGGCTCGCACTATTTTTCCTCGAGAGACGTTACAAGATTGTTAACCGTGAAACGAGGCTCGCCTTGCCTCTCGTAGTACCTTTGCTGTACGTTCTTATCACGGTACCATGTGGAGCATAGAAACTCGTCAACTGGCAATGGAAAAATGCGCAAGAAACACGACAAAGTCACCCTGTCAGATCGATCTCGCGCCTTTCCATATTAGGTTCAAGCTACGACTCGACGATATCCAAATAGCTCCGTAAGAATATCGATCTACATAGTCATCGCCCTTTCCAACATACAAAAGCGAACCGAAGATAATAATTCTAGTGTCGTTTGTTTCGGTTAATTCGCCGCGGAGATTTTCGTGTTTGCTTCGTACCACGATTTTTCGTGTAATCTATTCGACTTTAAATCGAAGATTAATCGAGCATCGAACGTGTCCGGAGACCATAAACGAAGATCTTATCTGTCCAGAAGAGGAGGAAGATTAGGAAAATTCCTGGAGAAGATGGTGAACGTGAGAACGGAATCGAGGCACGGGAAACACCGTTCATCGTATATATCGGGATCTAAATAACGTTCTGACGTTTTAAACCGGCACGATCGGCCTTTCTAGCCTTTATCTCTTGAAAATTTGATATTCCTATTCGCCGTAGTCCGTAGGTCATCTATTAAAGGTTTCCTCGACTCGCTATCGGGACTCCCTTTTATTATCACCTTTTCACGATCACGATTAAAAAGCTTTCTCGATCGATTCATCGATTTTATACAATCCGAAAGAAGATTAAATTAAGCTACTTTCGATCAGACCAATGGCCAACAACGAGCTCGGTATTCCGATCTTAAACGAAGATCGCTCGTCGTTTCTTCCTTAGACACCGTTTCTACGTAATGGATATCGCATGAAATAAAAATATCGGATAGTTATTCGCGTGTGGAAGAGAAAACTCGTTCATTACCAATGACCCTGACCGACTAACAGAACCATGGGGCAAGTTTTTGTCGTAAGTCACCCCTCGCGAATCCTTCCCAGAGCCGTTCATCGATTAAAATGTAACAGTCTCTCCTAGTTTTTGGCTACTTTTGTATTTCATAGCCGTTTAGACGGTGGGTAACGTTTACGCGAAACTTGTGCTTCGGTGTATTACAGCCGCGACTACGAGATCCGAGGCTTTCGAGCTTAAAGCGTATTTAGCAGTAATAACATTGGTAGCTGCGAGCAAGTTAGGGGAAAATATAGGACAGCTGGAAATCGCAAACTGAAAAGTTTGGATGGATGTGGAGTTTCTGTGTGCGTTGGCAAGGTAATTAAATGTCGTGAAAGTACATAGGAGGAAAGGGATAGTCAGAGCGAGAGAAACGCAGTCGGCAAAGAAAGAGAGCGGATGCTTAAACGCGAGAGCGTATGCATACAAAACGGTCACGTTGTATCCGCCCGTGAAATAAAGCCGCGATATTGTTAGCTCTGCTCTACAGGTACAAAACCTCTTGGTACAGATGCATTACACACGTAGTAGAACACGGACAATAGCCATTGAATTATCGTTCTCCGAGCGATAGCATCGACTCGGCCTTATCGCCAGTTTCGCGACACGACCGGACCACGGAAAAGTAGCCGACCTATATCATCCGTACAAATTACACTGGCGATCTCACGCAGTCTCTCGAAAGCCTTGGATACCTAAAAACCACCCCCTCTCGGGAGAAACACCGCGCGTGTCACGTTCGCGCATCGCTAACTTGTCGAAATCAAAACCGTGAATGATTGGCTTACTGTGAACCATTGCAGCCCGCTCCTGCCTCGTATGCCGTGGATCGTCTCGCGGATCATCGGAGCCGGCTGAACAGCTGTCACGAGGCTGGCAAAGAGCTCGAAGGATGCGCGACTAAGAGAAGAGAGATAAAGGAGAGAGAGGAAACCGGTCCGCTAATACACCGTGCCGCGCTCGTCGACCAACTGCGTGGCTTTGCGGCCGCCGCGAATGTCGAGCCGCGCTCATCGCCGAGCTCGACTCTGTTCGGCTCCGTTCGGTCTTGTTCGACTTTGGTATTCGGCGGTATTCGGCCGACCACCGAAATGCGTCGAGCGCGGCGCACTCCCTTGCCGGCTAGCCGGCAACTTTCACGGGGGATGCGTGGACAGAAACCGAATTAAATTGATTAGGATCTTCATCGGATCCCCGGGACCGACGAATTACCTCCACCAGCTGCATATTATGCCAGACAGTGCGACAGACTCAGCCATAAACCTCTGCGCGGACAGAAACGCCTCGCGTAATTCGATTTGCGCGCCGATTCGCGTCCGGCAGGACAACGCGCGTGCTACGTTCGATCGAGCGCGTTTCGGGATGTTGATTTTTCGGCTTGCCTAGGATTAACTCGATTCTTCCACGATGTTGCAACGATATACATTGTTCGTGGATTTGGTGGAGAGCTGGGAACGTCCAACTGCTCTTCGGACACTGTTAATCGTATCGTGCGAGTTATCTAAGCCATCCCCATTATGGACAATAGTAGCTGGAGATATTTGGGTTATGAAATCTGTGAATGAGCTTCGCGGTGTATATATATATTTACTATCTATTACTTAACGGGACGCTCTTTCAACTTTCATAGCCATTATATCGCAGATCTCGTGGAGAAGATACTTTTTTCCCCAATTTAGGGGATCTTTCTCTTCGTTGGCCGACGTCGAAGAAAAACGCCGATAAGAAAACAGACGCGAAACGGATGGTTCCGGCCAGTAGACTATCATTCCGTACACGCTACGGTTAATTACACGTACGTCCTCGGTTCTCCTGTCGTGTAATTCCCTTGGTTCTTGAGAAAAACGTAGTATCTCGGTGAAACTGGATCTCGAACGAGCATCTCGACTCAACGGATAAAAATAACGGTTCGCTTGCAACCCTGTATATTATTCACGGTGGATATGAATTATTTACGAAAGTCTCCAAGTAAAGTTGGCCAATTTTTACGGAGTACCGCCTTTGTTCGATGGAATTATTCAATTGCAATTTCCGATTTGAATAAATCTTTCCGAACCTTTCCTTTTTGTTCTCGTATATCTATGTAACCGTAAATCATGCGGACGCTCGAACAATTGAAAAGCGTGGATAATTAAAATTGCATCTCGTGCGAGTTCGAGTAGGCGGAACGAAAATATTCGTGGCTGTAAAAATCGAAACGTTGTACAATGCGCAGGGAGACGGTGAACGAATTCCACGCATAGTAGCCGAGACTGCAGACATCTGGGTTCTACGTTATGGCGCACGTATTCCAATCACATAACGCGCTCCATAATTCGGCTGCTCAAATCCCGATGCTGTCGGCCAGACGGATTGGCCTGCATAATGAAGCGTTGTAAGGGTAACATACGTCCCTCTATAGTCTTCCTCTTGTCTCTAAACACGTGCAACTTGGTGCGAAAGACGATCGATCTCTCGCTACGCCAGCCACGAACCTCCAAAATCTAAATAAACCCGGCCACCTAAACTCGACAGCAACTCCTTCATTTCGCTAAACAATCCGTCGTAAGTTGTAAAGCGCGTGACGACTACGCACGATGATTCACGGTTTTTACGCGAGGGAATAAGAGGAAACAATGGCGAAGGAAGGTGTTAAGCAAGAATGTAACCGGTTGCCGTGACCAGGGTGCGAAAATCTGCCGTGAGATTGATTCGATCGACTCGAGGAAGCTTTGAAACTTCGTGGCGAAGCCCGGCAGGTTCGTTTAATCGACAATGTGCCAGGCGAGTTCGTGGGAGAGACCAGGAGAGAGCTGCAGGTTCGTTAACTGGGATCGCGTTCTTCGCATTGTCGCAGCGATTGCGCAATTTCCAACGTGAACTTTGTCGCGCCACGGAGTTTAAACAACGCCTTCGAGGCCAACACTCGCGTTAGTCCTCTCCAATTACGGAGCTTCCGGTCTGAACGCGACTCGTCGCGCCGCGCCGTGTTTCCCGTTCGTTTTCGTTGCTCCGTAGCGACTCCGAGGTCTTCCTTCGACAAAAAAAAAAAAAAAAACCCGCGTGTTCCATCAAAGTCGACCACCTTCTCGGCCCACGTAATCCAATGAATAATTCAAGCAATCTAAATGACGTTCGAAATGGAGAAAACCAAGATAATTCTACGGGTTTTCTATCAAACCGTTCGACTAGAACGCGTGTCTGCAAGCTGTGTCGTAGCTAGGTGGTTTATACGCGGTCAGGTTTTAAGACTCTTTAATCTTTTAAGCACCGAGCTTTAATCACCGGGACTTATCCTTTCTTAAAGAGCACTTTTTTTCACTCGGAATTCTATCCCTCAGTTTCTTTTGTCGTTGTTTTTCCGACGGAGAAGCGCAGGTCTTTGGAGCGAACTGTTAACAAAACGCTCGACCATTTGTCGATGCTCGTATTGTAGGCGATCCGCGTAGTACAGGCAAATTTTCAGTCGCTTACATTACGCCAACAACGAGTACACAAAGCTCGATTATATCTGTATAACGATTTCGAGCGGCTTATTGCTTTGTCGACCGTTTATTATCGAATGGATTGGGGAAAGCGGATTCGGCCAGCCGGATCCGAAAAGCCGACAGCTAATATTTTTACCGGGCGCGCAATGAAATTTCGCGCAATCTGTCCGTACCTTTCTCCTGAACCGCGCGACCGTGTTTTCCGCCGTTGTTCGAGCCGCTGTGCACCGTACAAAAATGCGCGTGAAACGATAAAAAAGTAACGTCGCGTTAAAGGCTCGCCGAAACGAAATTTTCCGCCGTGACGAGCATACGCGATAGTCGAATACAGGCTAAGTTCGTCCAGTGAATATTATTTTAACCAGGTTCGCTTGCGGCTATTCTCCGATCGCGATTCAAACCACATCGCGTCATCGCGCTGCTTCGTTTGTTCCTGGTTTATTTTAGAAGATCTCCCATAACTTTCTTCGTGTTCAGCGTTGCAGCTCGCTGCCATAGTCGCCACGGTATAGCCTGCGATTTATTTTAAAAGTAATGCAGTGGAAGTTGGTTTGTATGAAGTACGGTTGATACGATCGCACGAGCGTAAATTCCCTCTCGTAAAATTAAGTAGTTACACGCTGATTAATTCGCTTCTCGACTCGGCGTATTCGTTGTTTCGTGAATCATGGTTAAGGAACGAACGACCGTTCGACACCGGAGAAGAAATTTTATAATTTGCTTCGCGCAACTCGCATAGCATCCGTCCGAGAGAAAACCGAAAAACAGGTAACGCAGTAAGAAGAATTTCCAGGAATTTTCTTTCCTCTGACCCAGTTTTACGACGAGATCAGCGACCAGAGACAGGTTATGCTAGTTAGCTTGCCCGGATAATGAATGGCGCGCAAATGTCAACGGAACCAGCTCCACCTCCACTCGACGCGTTCCTATCGATACGAGTTATTTACATAAGTGTTTCGTGCTCGTATCGTACACGGGAGATATGCCATTAATCGCGGTAACAAGAACGAAATCGATGGGATCGAGGAAAGACGTGGATAACGCGCGAACGAGCGATTCTCCCGGAGAAAGGTGGATCGCTCTTGAAAATCGTTATCAAATTTACTCGTCCGGCAATTGGGTCGGTGATGTTTTTCCAGCAATTTCTGCTCCACCAGTTTTTACGTTGCTCTTTGTGTTCCCCGGCCTTTTTGATGGCTCCATTGATCGACTCTATACATACTTCATCGCTGATTGTAATTGGACCGTTCCAAAAATGGGACGGAGAGGTAATTATCAAAATTGAAGCGAGTTGATTGAAGCCGAATTGCATTCTACTCGGAGGATTTCTTGGAAAAAGGGACGATAATGTACGGTGAAAGCTATCCCACGACACTCGAAACGCGTTCCACGAGCATTCCTTGAACAAAGGAGTTTCTAGGACCCTCGACCGGGTCCCCTAATTTCCAAAGTCGAAGGAAAACAGACCTTCCGCTCTCGTAGCTCTTTCCCACAATCGCACTCGTCTCTGGTTTACCACGACTATACAACCATATCTGTTTCCATGCGCAATGAAGACAGTTTCGTGTTTATCGTTTTTCGAGGATCTCGGAATCGCGTAACATCTCTTCGAGATCTAGTTCGCTGATCTGTCGGATCGCGACGTAGTCGGTTGGGAAGAACCTTGGATCGAAGGCTTCACGCAGGGCTGGAAGCTCGTGCGTGCTCGCCGATTGACGTGGGAAGATAGAAGCGTGTAATTGAGCGAGTGAAAATGATCACGTTTCCTTCCTCCGTCGAATTCCTGACTCGTGGAAACGTCATAATTTCGTTTCACCCGATTCCACGACCGTCTTTCAACGCGATCTTTCGTCTTCCAGACGAAAGATAAGTCTCTACGCCCGCCTGCAACTCTGGCTACCGTGAAAATTGGGTCGCATTTCGAAATTCTCGCCAACTAATTAACGAAACTTCCCGATACGTGCAGCGCGTAATATTCGCGCAGAAATGGTGCCGGTGGCGGCTTTGCGTTCCAAATATTCTATAATAACTTGGAAGTCTCCGTTTGGTGATTTAATTTTACGAAATAGCACGATTATAACGAGTATGCACGGGTATTCGAAGGTAAATACTTTGGCGATAATCGAATTTCACGACTCTTTATGTCGTTAGCGGAACTCGATCGGATCCAGGGAACGATCTGTAATCGGTAATTACCGGTCGGTTCTATGCGATTATTTCCAGCGAATATTTTAGCAGGCGACCGCACGGTAATCCGATAACGGCATTCACGAGCGTGTCCCTTCGACCAAAAGCGAGCGTTGCCTCGTTACGTCGTTTTTACCGCGCGAGAAACCACCGACGAGCGAAATAAACTCGAAATATCGCCGAGCCGGTTACGCGGCTCTGCGGTTTGCGTATTAACCGCGTTGCTGTTGCTTTCGTTATCATTTCTGCCTGTGTAACTATGCCGCTTCAACTATGTCAAAGTCGATTTTCGTAGAACGAGCAGCAGATCGAAAGGATCGATCGGAGAAGCGTGGAAAACGCGATCCTCGTCTATCTGAGAATTCGAAGAAAAAACTTTGCGGGAAACGAGCCACTCTCGACGAGAGAGAGAGAGAGAGAGAGAGAGAAAGAGAGAAAGTGATTCTCCGTGGTACCCGGAGCACAAATTACAAGGAAAGTCGGGGACACAAAAACGCGCGTCATCCATAATCGTTTAGGACGTTCGAAGAGCGATCACAGGTCGTTCCCTGTCGTCCACGCTGTTACGATCGCGGTGGCTTCCGTCGTGAATAGGGGAAAGTTGCTCGGCGTTTAATTTAAGCCGCGTCGCTAAAACGACCGACCGAACTCCTTAACCCGTCGATCGCGACGTCGTTAAATAGTTTCGTCAGGGAACTCGGTTAGACGAGTGTCGCGCGCCGAACGAAACTCACAGCTAGATGCGGCTGAAAGATAATCTCCCAATGAGATCCACGTAATTCCGAAATGTGGATGTATCTACGCCGAGCGCCGAACCGTTCGGTTAATTAAATCCACTGACTGAAATCATTAAGATAATTGCACTCGTACCAGGAGCGTCGAGGAAGCCCATATCGAATCCCAGCTCCAATGAAACGTTCCACCGTTCGAATCTGTTAGCCCGAAACGCGGGCCCATTGGTCGATAGGGAATGGGAAATATTTTATTATCGGCAGATTGCGAGGTTCAGGCCCGCGGCCAACGTTGATTGATAAATTAATGGGAAACGAACGCACGCAGCGTCCCGAACCGTTTAAACGACCGGTTGTCGCTCTCAGCTTCTCTCTCTCTCTCTCTCTCTCTCTGTTTCTGTTTTCTCGCTGCTTCACAAGAAACATTTTATTCCCGCGTTCTTTCTGCTTCCGTTCGCCCCGTGGAAATGCGTGTTTTTTAATTACTCGCGCTCCGTGACACAATGCTATGCCGTCGTGAGCGATCGACCAAACTTGACAGTCATTTACTTCTTTTTCTTTCGTCCGCCTTTTTTTCTTAACAGGAAACAGAGCATTCACGGGCGGACAAACGCTCGTTACTCGCAGCAGGTGCCGCAGCGGGTCTGGACGAACAAGAGTCTCCGGACCACACCAGTCTTCGCCACTGTCGTGACACGAAACAGAGCCACGTTGATTGCAGTGTGGAAAAAAATAGGACCTTTGTGTATGGTTTAAGTCGATGCTCTCGTACTCTCCAGTTCGTTTTCGCCGTAAAAAATCAACAAACGGATCGCATACCGTATATTCTTCCTCGAGATGCACGACGATTATTCCGTTTTCCTCTCGTGGAGTTTCGCGAGAACTTTACGATCTCGTGACGTTGTGCAAAGAATGGGAAAGAAAGTGAATCTAATGGCGTTTTGGGCGTCGTCGACGAATCGACGTTTCGTGACGGACGTTCGTGCACTCGCGGGAAAACGAAAGTGAACTCGAGCGTCACTCTCTGTTTAGTTGCGCGATGGCTAAACGTCACGGAAGAATTCCCGAACGTGTCGTGATTTTTCACCAGCTGGAACAGACGAGCGATCTCTAATTCTATCGACTGAAATTTCGTTCGAGCCCGACGGGAATTGGGAACCTAGTTTCCCCGCAATGAAATTATATTGCGAGCAAGTTAAATATTATTATTTCCCAGTTATGCTCTGCCTCTGCTTCCTAGTCCACAAACTCCTCCCCCTCGGAGAAGATAATTCTTGAGTGGCTGGGAGCGAAACAATGGGGCGAGTATTTCTACGACCTACATTTCAAGCGAGCATTTGATATTTAAATACGTGGCCTGAAGCTCGACCCGGCCTTTACCTTGATTCCTTTAATCAGTACCCGATTTCCTGGCGTCTTTTCGCGGACAAAGAACAACTCGCGTTCGTCTATGCTCGACTATCGCGATCCGTTTGTTCAAACCGATGCAGCATAGGATCGATCGCGTAACCGCGACCACGGAGCAAAAATAATATGAGAGAACGTCGGTAAAATTCACCGTTCTCGTTCGTTCCGACGATGGTGTCGGTCAAAGTTCCAAAGCAAACGTGAACTTCTGACGAAACACCTGATTCGTTGAACGTGGCCACCCCTGTTGAAGAGAAAAAAGGCCCTGGCGCTTCGTCACGAACACGCGCGTCACACAGAGTTCGACCGGCGGCTACATACAGGGACTGACTCATAATTCAGCGTTTATTGAACAATGGCCTGTGGTTACTATAGGAACGTGACGATGGAACGACAACAACAGCACGCAATCGCCACAACCCTGGGCTATAGACATCGGCGTCTACCTCCGTCTCGAGCCAAGCCAATTTCTATGGATTCGTTCGACGATCAATGGATATAGATTTCGTTCTTTAGTAGGTGTCGTTGAAAGATCGCCGCGGGATGACGCGATAAAGCCCCAGAGAAATCGATTTCCACGCGTTTGCCCTTATCATCCGGAGGCCAGATACGTCTCATTGACGAAAAGTGGCTTTTTTACGTGGATGGCTTCGGACGCGTTCTCCGAAGCATCCTCGAGGCTACGAACATCGATACGTGCCGCCGCGTCTACTTCATCTTAACGGGCTTTTGACGAACGACAGAAGCGGAGGCTATCGACGAAAAGAGAAAAAAAAAAGGGAAAAAGAAACACGAAAAGAGCGGTTAGTTCGCTTCAGGTTTCGAAGCTCTGCGTTTCGTCGATAGAATAATTCCCCTGGTACGAAATAGATGGGAAAATCAATTCGGAAGGACTATTTAAATCAACGAAACGATCCGAATTCCCAGCTAACCGATTGTTTCCTCGTGGTCTGGTTCGCGGTAGGGGACCGGCTAATTAACCGGGCATCTTTTATCCAATTAACGCGAAATCCGTTTGTGTAGTCGAAACAGCCAGGCATCGATTACGCCAAAGTTTGACGAATGCCAGCTACATTTGCAATTGCGTTTTGCGTTGACAAAAGCACGCGCCGTGTTACTCATCGTTCGCAAGAGACCAAATGTAGTTAATCGTTCAAGTTTCGATGATTAGCAAGTTTCGATAGAACGGTTTTCGAGAGTACATCTCTGTATCCACGCATGCAGCCGCGAGCAACCTGTAATTTCTCTCGTTATCGGGATCGATCGGGTCCACGATTAAACACGAACCGTGAACGATAAGCATCTGTTGCGAATGCCTGTAATATCTTTCGATATCGACCTAAAAGCGTATTAGTATCGCAAAACTTCCCACCGAGATACCGGCGAACCATGATTATAGACGTGAAGTTACTCGCGTGCTCTTTGGTCCCGTTCCTTTCTCCGCGGGCGTTAACTCGCTGTTTATACCTTGTCACCTTTCCTAATCTACCTATCTAGTTCGACTTTGCTTCTGTTTCGGTGATTTATCTTGCCGCGTTAACGAAGAAATCAGACTGTAATTCCAATTCTTGTACCTCGGTGGAAACTCCGTGTAACTGCTAGACCACGTTACTACCGAGGTTCAAGAACGATTAATCAGAGCATAGTGTCGGTAACTGATAGGAGCAGATTGTCCTTTAATTAAACCTACTTTACGATTCGACCTAACAAGATCAGATCGTCGGGCTACCACGTTTCATTCGGAAAGCTAACATGCCGAATTACGTAAGACGTAAGGAAACGAAACGGAGAACGAGACGGCTAGCTGCGATATCGATCGCAAGCGGAAGTTTTTCATCGTTTGAACAGCAGGGCGACCTCGTCACGAAGCTTATTATCCATATTCCACCGACATAATCGATCGCACGTGTCCATGATGATATACGTGGCAGAAGAAGAAGAAGAATGCGTGGTGAGAGTACGCGTGCGGTCTCTTTTAAACGCGAAGTACGTGCATACGTGAAACCGTGACCCCGATTCCCGTCGACGAGTTAATATCAATGTTTGTACACGATTTTGGTCTTTTTTCCTCCTCTCTGTTACAGCGATTCGCGAACGGAACTCTGCCGATGCAATTTGATCCTCGTAAATAAAGTTTGTTTAACGTGCTCGACACCGGCGATAAATTATCGCGCCGTCTCCGCTACGGCTCTTGGTTATATTTTACTTTGAAAACTTGCCTGTCCACATATAAATCGCGCCGGTCTTTCCTCTCCGTTTCCACGAGCCTAACTCCAGTCTTCTACAAATCTGGCGTGCTTTCTGAAATACTAGATGCGACGCTGTTATACGACCGTTGTAAAACGAATCCAATTGTTTTTAGCTATAATCCACCAAATTGCACCTTAGCAGAGTTTGGTGTAATTGACGATCGTCGAGTATCTTTTACAGCGAACTGGGATTTTTCGCAACGTTGCTCCGATATTGTCAACAAGTCCGTGAAAACGTGCGACGAACGTGTAAATTCTAAAGCTGCAGGTTAGTCCTGGTATATGATAAATATTGTATGATAAATACGTAACGAGTTCAGCACAAATTCCTTAGATACGCTGCCTTTAAGTTAGTTATTAGAATGTCGTAGCACGATCACGACTATCTTCTTATTTCGAATAGTATCTGTATGAGTAAGGCGAATATGGAATGTAGCATACCTGTCGTTTTTACTCAAAATTATTAATGGGACAATGAACTGGTCTCTTTTGGAACAAATCAACCTGTATGCAACGCCCAAATGTAGGTATTAAAAAGAGATCGATACTTCGACATTTCCCCACGTTGCCGAGATCCATTAAATGAAATTATTAAATTAGCGAATCGATACGCTGAAAATGTCAATGTTTTTATCTGGACGTTTATCCACTTTCAAAACGCACCTCTACGATACCTTCGCGTCGTGTCACGCTTCTTAATATTTTCCTTTCTTACGATACTTACTATCGCATTCTCTCGTACTGATTCTTGGCTCCGTATAATAATAACTTTCCGTACGGATTATCGTGGACAAATCGTGGCACGGTTCTAGCTTTAGCTGGCAGGAAGACGATAAAAAGGAATACAGATCCGATTGATTCGCGATGAATCATCATTTTCGTATCGTAACGTATCGCATATTTGCCGAGAGAAACGCATCTACAAATTATAATCGCATCGCTCGATGAGTATTTATATCCCACTTTTCTGCATAATAACACAAATCCCAATTGGTTCATTGCTTTTACGTTATTTCATATTTTATGGCGTGGACGTGCAGCCCGAAAGTCATTAGCGTCGATAACGCTAATTGACGTGTAAAACACGAGCGCCGGTATCGATATCACCGGAAAGGGATGGATATTCGAAGCATCCGGTGGAGCGGTGTGTTTCCTAGTTGCGAAAAGTTAGCGGTGTTCGGCACAGATGCAAAACGTCCAGGGCACAGCTCGAACGAAAATTTGCCGGTGACAACACGCGCATTGTGTTCCAAGACAATAGCCGGAGGGCTCGTTTAGGGCGGCCGACTGTAACGGCGTGCTGGTGCAGCTTTCGGTAAATCCGTGCAACAGCTGGAATCATCGCAATCGACGTAGAAACGGGCCGTGGCCGGAAGTGAGGGTCGTTACGCGACGCGGTCACCCTGTATATAAATTTTACGTGCCTCCAAATCCCGTGTAACCCCATTCCTCCTGCTCTCTGCTCATCCCCGTGCTCCTCCCTCGATCGATATCGACACATTGGCCATTTGCACCCGCTTCTTAATTACTGCTTCTTCCCCGCGTACTTAATTACTGCTTCGTCGAGCGAATCCTGAAATCAACTGTTGCAGTTTCGCAACGTCATTTGCCCCGTCTTTCTGATTTCCGAGCGAACATCTTCCTTCGATGGTTCTTCGGTTTGTCTGTATTTTCTGTTTGATCATTCTCCGACTCTTGATAGCGAAAGAGGAGTTTAACTAGCGTTTAAAATCAACCCTATTACTTATTAGCTTCTAGCAGCTCCGATATTTCTCTGCTTCGTGTGTATTCACCTTAATAATTCTGATGCTTTGAGTATCGAAAGAAGAAGAATTTACTGAAAGATTCAAAGGCACGAACTACTCGTTACCAGCTTCCAGCGATCTCTTCATTTTCCTCGTAAATCTCGTCTGAAGTTTTTCTAATAACTTTAATTATTAACAAAATTATTCGACCAGGCGTCTTAAGATTAGAATCTTAACGTAGAAATAATCCGACGAAAATTGACGTAATTAAACGCCTTTTACTAAGATCTTCGCGCGGTAATAAGTAAGTTTGCCTTATAAATTAATTACCTGACAGCGACCTTAATGTCGTCACGAAAGTTCCGCATCTTGCAGTTATTATTGACAACGAGCTTACGTTTAACTCTCGCGTTACGAACGTGTTAGCCGCCTCATGCAGAACTCTTTGAAACGCAGCTGCACTGAATTCAAAACCTCGAAAGCTGTAATCTTACCGTACAAATCGCTCGTTCTTTCTCATTTCGTATGGAATATGCCTCGGTAATCTGGCATCAATTTCTACGACATTTTTCACTCGCTGTCAAAAGATTTCTCGCAAATACAATTTCTCTATATCAAATTTTTTAACAGTTATATAAACCACGTCCATATTCCTGCGTTTCCATAAATAGGATATACGAAGTAGGCTGTAACATCTACAGTCGGAGAGGCTTTTGGTCCTCTACCATCCAAGGATTCGCCGCTTTGATGCACAGAGTAAAATTCCTAATGGGCTGTACTTTACGCATCGAAAGATCGCGATCTCAATTGTTATATTTTTCATTCTACATTAGCTTTTTAGACAATACCCTTTAGATTTAAGCATTAGATTCAACTGGAATCAAACACGCTATGAACTCTTGTAATCCAAGTGACAGTACCACGCCAAAATAATTTACTTGTAATTCTCAATGAGAATTGATCGCAAAAAGTCTACCAAACAAAAAAAAGAAAGACATTAGCTTTTTCGCAAAGTTACGTACCTACGTGTGTATTTATATGTTCTCAAGCTTAAGGACATTTCCCCGTTTATTCGAATAAATTGAACGACTCGAACAAACTAGATTACTTGAATAGATTAAACTTTACGACTTGTAACAGTAAAAGAGCCGAGACTACCGCGTGCAACGAATTCTGTAGTTTCCACAATCTACATAAAACAAAGTAATACCGTCTCGATCGATCCGACACTTGTTCGTTGGTGGAACTCGAAACTCCGCAAACTGAAACGGAAATCTCGCGGGTGAAGTTGTACGTCGGTAATATAATGTGCGAGTCGGTCGTGCAAACTGTAACGGGCGACGAATAACACGTATATCACCGCGTAACAGACCCGCGAACGACTAACCCGACCGCACTTTTAAATACAGTTTTTCCCTGTTGCTTTCTCTGTACTCGACCATGGCGACAAAGCAACGACGATTATGTCAACAGGCCTTTCACGACGAGACCATAGGGCAACTGGATAGCGCTCGAAAAAGTATCTCTTTCTTCTGCAGACAGGAAGCAGAAGGAAGGTCGGGGGCTTCGAGCAGGTACGTTGGAATGCCTTTCGGCGATTCACCCCTGGAATTTCTTCCCACGGCCGGGAAACCCGAAATCCGTCTGCGTTCTAAAGTATCCCAGCAGCCAGTGCACGATTACGCCTCTTCAGGGAATGAGCATCTCGTTGACGGGCACGAGTCCGACGATGTTAACCCTCTCTAAGGGAAACTCACCACTTCTTCGAGTTTTCAGAAGCCAAGATAATCCCTTGAGCCGTGATATTCGACGGAGCACAATGGTTATTAGTCCGACGAAGTAATAGTGGATATTATGAGACAGCTGAGAGAGCGTGGTCGTCAGGTATGAGAGTCATAAATCTTGTGGACGTGAGGGTAGTTACAGAGTCGACTTCTCGGCCGATCAAACCCAACCGCTTCTCGCTTTCGTCGTCCGATTTTTTTCAATTTCCTCGACGTCCACGATGGAAGAAATTTTTCCATCGGACAAAGCAAGACTCGAGGCAATGACTAGTGTGCCTGTGGACAAAGAAACTCGCTTTCGCGTCCGGTCATTTTTCCAGCCAGCAATTTCCCAACTTTCCAACTTCTCAACGCGATCGTCCGACACTGTCATCGGCGAGCGTGTTCCTGCAGTTGCACGGTGGAACGACAACCGAGAAAAACTGTTGGGTCGATATGCGACTGGGAAGCGATGTTCCGAGCGTCAAGATGCGTCGCGTTCCAAGTTCTCTGGTCGTTAAAGGCGCCGCGTTCGAAAGAAAAGTTGCGAACGATGGACGACGAGGAGCGTGCGATATCTTTGGGCGATCGAGAACGTGGCATTGATTAATCGAAAAGTTTCGATGGAAATGGTAACGGGCGCTTGGCGCGGAGAAAAGTTCCACGAATTTCACTCGTCTTCTCGTTCCACCCAGTCCCGTTTTTACGGCCACTTTACTGTGTTTCGGCTGAGAGAATAATCGAGTTTGTCGGCCGATGCAATTACGCCGCGAGAGTGTTTCATTAGATAATTCCATCGGTCGGGCTGATTTCTCCGAGGAGCCAAACCGTTGAGAACAATATCGTTTTACACGCAGTAATTTCATCACGATACGGCAATTTAAACAGCTGCTATTGGTAAATCACAACTCTTAACCGTATAAAGTTTATCGATTAAACGGGCATAAAATTAGATTGGATTAAAAGGATAAGGCATGTCTGATAATGGTAATAAACCGAGAGATAAATGATTGAAAAATATAACGCTTCCTCATCGATGGTTCTAGTGGACAGAATGGAAAGTCGCGGTACAGGATGTATCAAATAAACATAAATTTTCTCTCTGGACGTGCAGCCTTAGAAGTTTTACACTGGCTCGGTGTCGAATCCCTTCTAACAAATTTATGAAAACGACCAAACGGATAGAAGGCCGTATAAATTCCGGGAAAAATCGTGAAATATAGAGAACGTGGCACCGAGCTGACGCTTTTCAGCGTGTCTCATCGATTTTTCCGCGACGCGGTTTCCAACTAGAGATCTCCAACGCTCCGAATAAACTAGCCGAAAAATCGTTTTTCAGGAAACAGAAATTAATAGCCGCGATAACGAATAGTGACGATAATCGCAATTTTTAATCGAACGTCGACCGGACGCGCATCATAATTTCCCCTGTTTTACGAGGCAATTTTCCCGCGGCTATTTCCACACGGTAAACCGTCTGATTCTGATCGATTTTATTATTAAAACGGCTCAGCGACCATTATTCTAAGTGGGTCCGTCCGTCGCTGCGAGTTTATTCGATGCTCGTTTGTTAATGCCCTCTTGCAAAGAGATTTCGATTTTAACGACAAGTTTTGGGAAATTGGGAAACCAAAGGAAGGAAATTTCCGGATGGCTGCTTCTAAAAGATTAAATTTTACGTCTGTCAGCTATTTTATTAATAATTCTCGTTAGTTTCGCTTCTATACGGTTAGCGGCTACTTCTTACGTCCTCGTGCTCGTTTCTTTGCTCCGGCTTCGATTAGGTTCCTGGCTTGGGTAGGGTCAGGGTAGACGAGTACGCGTTTGGAATAAATTTCGGCGGTCGGCAGGAAATCCTTCCGTCAGCATGCGCCCGTTTCCTGAATGGCTCGAGGAAAACCACTCGACGACGAGAGATATCGACGATTCTCACCTCGGAATCAACCATAACATGAAACTTTCGCTTCTCTTTCGATTTCTAAAACGAGACGGACGAGCGAAATTGTTTCTCTTTGGAAAATTAATGCCAACGTAAACGACAAGGCGGGACTGGTAATATAGAAACCAATCGTTCGGTTAAAAGCCAATTGTACGCGAACGACTCACGGTGGTCGATTAACAACGTTCCCGTTTTCGACGAGATAAAATTTGGAAAATTAGATATAACCCGATATTTCCATTTGGCAAAATCCAATCGTATTTTGATGCAAGTTTTATTCGGTTTAATTCCATTTGGCGTTGCCGGCGTCTAGCGTGGCGACCAGCGAGCAACAAAAACCGGCCAGTTGAAACATTCGCTAAAATGGACCGTTCTACCTCGCTAGCCATCCGATGATAAATCGATGAGATATTACACGAGTAAATCCGCTACCGATAAATCCCAAGTTTTGATATATTTGAGAGAAAAGAAAATTGCCCTGTTCTTTATGAGATGTTCGACACGAAATCCACTCGGATATTCGTCTGGTCAAGAGCTCGCGTCAAAAAACAATCTCATCAAAATCCTATCGGATCCAATATCCATATCAATCTCAAGCGTCACCCTAAGTTATCCGTTTCCCCACGTAAAACCACAAATAGAACCGATTACGCAACGAACGCGGGGAAAATCGTTTCTTACGGCGTACCCAGTCGGAAGGAAATACACGGCAATTGACGACGTTAGGTAACGGTTTATCAACGATATTAATAGTTCGAGTGGAAAAGGAGGGGAAAAGGCCGAATTGGCGAGGGTCAGGGCCGATAGATATACTGACCGATCTTCCAACCCGTGTTTCGCTGGCCGACCACTGGCATACTGATCACCACCGCTGGCCCCTAACTACGCCCTAGGAACTACGCCCTATGGTGTCTTGGTATTTGCCAGGAAACCTGGTCGGACATATCGAACGCCATTGAACGCCATTGTACACCAGCCAGCCTGGTGGTGTTTGATTTCCGACCGATCTTATTTGCCTCTAACGGGGGATGAATCTCAGGTGGATTATTAAACGTATTGGTTGGTTTATTAAACAGACGACTGATAAAATTGTAATGGTCAGTGTATATTAAAATGACTGTGAGTACAAGTACAGAGGTAGTGTATGCTGGTCGTAATCGTCGCAGCTCAATGATACTCTTCGCTGTTTTCACTGTCCTAGAGAGCACGTTCGTCTATTTGTATCGTCCGGTGTTATTATGAAAAGTTTAAATGTACATAACTCCGGTCGACGATTGCAAATAACAGCGATAATATTTTGTCTGGAGTTCGTTTACCTTTGAACCTAGCAAAGCAAAACAACGTTGGCACTCCACGGCAAAACAATACGAGTCTTTTCCGATTCGAATCTTTCGTCGACTCATGTACCGCTAGAAATCCATTTAGGGGGATAGCATTTAGGGTTTAGCGAATATCGACTTCCGCGAGGTTTTTTCGTTCCTAATTAGAGATTCTCGATCTTTAGGTATTTCGAAGAATTTTCAAGGCTTTGACGATGTTTATTAATCGTACGGTGATCGTGGTAGCAAAAACTGAATTTCCGCATAAAAACAACTTTTTCCTTTCGTTTGTTCATTTTATTGTTTTTTCATTTATCTCTCGAATCGTAGAAATCCATACGATATGGGTAGCTGTATGCTCAGAACGAGCGATGAACGCAGAAATTCAATAGCTCGTGCAATATAGTTTTTATTTGTCGACAAGCCCGACGATGTATCGGTTTAAAAACCATTTCGAGAAGAATTTCGCGTGTACCCGTGTGAACGAACCGCGATATTTCCGAGGGTTAACAGCGAACTATCTCGCCAGATGCTCGACTTTCTAATCGCGTCACGCAGCGCAGTCGCTTATTCACCGGTGGAAAGTGATTCAATTTTCTATTAAAGGCAGACAAGCAATAACGGCGCGCCATATTTCCCAGGGACTTACGCGCCGCCTATTTAACGAGTACACGCGGCCAGGCAGTCGCGCGATAAAAACGATTTTGTAACGGTAGCGTCCGTAATGAACCTGTGGGGCTCGGAGCCCTAGACCCGGTTACCTTTCGCACAGTTGTCACGGTTATTGGTTGGAGTGTCAAACTGCGCCGGAATTCCGAAAAAGGGAAAACGAAACGAGCTGTCCGGGCCGCGAAACACCACCGAAGGAAACAAAGAACGAAACAATCGTCGTTTAACCCTTTGAGTGCTAAATACTCGCGGCCTATGCCGTCCGTACGGACGGCGCGCGTCTAGCGCTGACGATCGCTGTGGACGGAATACTTTTTCGTTAGACTGATTGACTATTCAAAGCGCAAATCGTAATAAGTTATAGTAATTCTTTTGCACGAGATTAAATGATTCAAGAGCGTTATATTTTAGTTATTTTCAATTATTTATTATAAACATTGAAATTTACAGTTAACTAGAATTTGGGTAATAAACTAGAAAACGATAAACTAGAAAACTAAATTTAGTAAATATTAACACAAGTTAATAATTTAGTTGTGTGTGAAAAATTCAGTGTTTGAGAAAACTAAAAAAACCAGATGTAGAGTTTTCTTACAAGTGGTGACCACTTCGACAATAACGAGGCACTATTGGCATTTGTTTACTGCCGTAAGGAATGCATTTATATTTATTTCACGCAAACGTAATAGTATTACTTCTGCATAGGTGTTCGGAAAAATTGAAAAACCCATACATGCGTCCTTAGGCCATGCCGGGCACTTACAGAAAACGCATATATATGTCCTCAGTCCACACCGATAGCTTTCGCCAGACACCTATATGCGCCCACGGCACTCAAAGGGTTAATAGTTTAATTGCAGGCATTCAGAGGCCGTCTTACGCATAGAAAACGGTACTCCTACGTGTTTTTACGCGGCCACTCCGTGAGTTTGTTGTCCTGAGTATAATGAGCCTGGACGAAACGGTTGACGATAAGTCGGCGAGAGGTGACAAGAGAAATTTTGAAAAGGACGACTCTCTTTCCAAAGGTTTCGTTAATATGAAAGATCGCTGAGAGACTATTTATGAGAGATCGACGAAACATAAGCAAGACCGTAATAAAGCATAAGTGCCGACAAGCCTAAGGACCATCGATATCCCTACGGTCTATTCGCCAAATACTCAGAAGAAGGCATACCTGATCACTATCGTGGACGAGCACGTACGTAGTGGGGATATCGGAAGGCGACAAAAAGGAAGAAAGCGGATTAAAAGTTCAATCGTGATTGAACAGTGGTCTGCACGAATCGCGAGTCGAGAGTGGAGTCGCTAGTCGAATTAATAAACGCACTGTTAAATAAAACGCCGAGTATTTCTCTGGCACCCTACGCGTTCTACCACCTCAGCGGCATGACAGTGGCCGTACGAGGCGGGGCGTTTATTTTTATATTCATGATAGAAAGGCCGAATAATTGGTGCACCGGTGGTCGATAACTGGCGCGAGCTATTTCGCCGGCAGGAATTTTCCACATTTCCATAAAGGCGTCCCTGATATCGTCAACCAGGATACGGCTGGAAGCCATTCGAATCGAGTCCTCCGAACGATACACTTCCAATATAAATTCTAGTAATCCATTCCCCGGCGTAATTCGACCGCTGGCTCGTCGCTTTTAACGGCTCCCCTCAGCCTTTTTCGAACGCGAGAAAAAGAAGAAGAGGAAGCGGATATCTAGTGGAGAGTGTGCGCGCCTCCTAGTAATCTGCTCCTACAGTCTGCGATTTTATTTCCCCCGTTCGTTTTAATCCACCGCTTCATCGGATCGCCACTGCCGCGTGTCCGAATTGCGCGATCTATCGACGATTAATTATCGATGTATCGTGATACCTTTGTAAAGAAATTACGTGACTGCTGCAAGATCACCGTTACCGTTCGATATTCGCGATACGCGTATTCGCGAAAATCAAGCAAAAGATCGTCGCGATTGCTCTTCCTGATAACTCGTCCAAATGGTCTGTCATTTTTGCCAGCTCTCTTTCCTCCTTTTGCAACGGAGTGCCAGGCAACGCTGTGCACGTCGCGAGTATACACCACAGAGGCAGAGCACGCGTATCCGTGACCGCGTTCGTCGTCGTAACATTTAGGAGAGCCGTACGCTGCCTCGGGCATGGTCGAACCAGACTTCTGATTAAAGTGAGTGCATCATCTCCCGTCAACGAGGTAGGGTATCGCAAATAGAAGAACCGCGTGCATCGGAACAAGACCTAGCCTGTCTGACCTGCGGTGGTTCGCGCATCCACGGAAAAACCTGGGTAAAATATTACATCGTATAGAAACCGCAATTTCGCGGTCAAAGGAGCCTGCACAGGGATAATTTCTAATTGCACGCGACATATAGCGAACGTGGCGAAATATTCTTCCTTGTTCTCTAATATTTTTGCCTATATTTACATAATGTTTCGCGAGGACCGTACGTTAACATCGAACGATTCTCTTTTCCTAGACGCGCGAAAGAAACGCGAATTAACTCCGTTAGCGGATTTATGCAGCTCGTTACCTAAGGGACGTCGAATCTGCTAGCAGAAATTCTCAACGAGATTTTCGTTAGAGGGATCGACGCAAAGTAGATTTTTCAGCTTCTTCGCGTTGGCCTCTACTCCTCGTTTTCTTCGACGGTTGCCGTTTCCTCCGGAAAATCCGGGCTTTAATAAGCCGCCAGGGTGTATCGTTTCGTCTTCCGTTAAATAATTTCGCGGATCGTTAAAGAGCCCGTCCCCGTCGTCGTTTGCCTCGAAAATTAACGCTCGTTATGAATCTTTCGTTCTAGACGGAATATCCGGGCCCCGTGGAAATTTCGATCCCGAGTGATACGCGAAGTTAGACGAGAAAAATAAAGTACGACAACGATAATTCTCCATCGGTTTCCGACGATTTCTAACGGTGGAAGCAACGACGAATCGAGGCTAGACAGGAAAGAATTGCCGGGCAAAAACTCAAGGAAACCGCTCGTGTGTCGCTCGCTACTTTCACGGTTACACACGTTCCTAAATAATGGCATCCCGCTTGAAAAGCACTCTGCGCGTTTGAAACCGGCTGGTGCAGCCGACAACCAGGTCAAATTGAACAATATAGATCCGGTGTTGCAGGGAAAAAGGGTCCAGCGAGGCGACAATAGCTTCGATCACGCGAACGCCAGTCAGGTGCGTTCGTTTAATTTGCGACGCGACCAGATTCTCTCTCTCTCTCTTTTTTATTTAGTTTGGCAAACCTCTCTCCTTGAATTCACGAGCAGACACAGAATTGATTTCGTGGCCCTCGAATACAGGTGGATTCCTGTGCTCTCGTCTCGAGACCACGCGAGGCCACTCCGCTGAAATTGCGGAGAAACGGTACCGGAAAAAAAAGCTTATGAATCTCGAGCGACAAAAGGATGCTCCGACCAAGAGGTGAAAAGCGGACGGGAGGGCTGCAGGAAGGAGGGAAGTTTTCAAGTTTCACCCTTGCCATACCGAGCCATAAGTTTGATAAAATCCCCTTTTCTTTTGCCTGCACGCTGCGCATATTCCCGCCTTTTTTTTTACCCTACTCTAATTTAACTTGCAAATATGACCTCCCTCCACGGTTCAGTCTCCTCCGACAAGCTTAACCGGTGATATCGGTAAGCGTAATATTAAACACGTGTTCGCTCTGATACAACAATCTGGAGCGGTACTCCCTTTTACGATTATGCTCCTGTTAAATAAGAGCAAACGTACGAACTTTGGCAGTTGCTTTTAACTATCGCGACAGGGACTAACACATCGGATCGTGGATGACGCGACGAACTCGAGTAAATTTATGGATATCGACGATTCGCTGGTTGTTGGTCGTACCGTGATAGTAATTGCCGATATGATTACGATGGATGCATTTTCTGTCGAATTAATGTCCTGATGAATATGTCAGAACCTCGTGAATTTCCACGAACCTGATTGACAAATAGATAAGCATGAGCATCTAGGATAGTCGACGAAAAAGATTGTAACACGGCAACCACACGAAGATCGATCATAGAACGTTCTGCGCTATTCAACCGTCGAATTAGTGCCTGCGCGTTCTAATTTTATTCCAGAAATTCCATTTGCCTACGATCGCAATGTCAACGTATGCTCGTTCCTCAGCGAGGCTGCCGCCCAACAAAGGTCCGCCTCACCGTGAAATTTTCTATTAAAAATTCATCGAGTAGTTGGAAAAATTCTTGCGCATTCATCGACGTCAAAATTCCATCGTTCGCCAGGCGAAAAGACTTTCCAAGAAACGAATCCTGGCGGACGTTCTCTCTACGTTTTCCGCGATACGTCGATTCGATCTGCACCGAACGCAGCAAGCTGAATCGCGAGAACACACGATCGAACGAACGGAGGAGCTGTATGTCCGCGTGCTGCCTTGGCACAGGCTGAATCAATTTACCCTCGGAACGGACTCTGCGTACGAGCCGAAGAAAGGGGAATGAATATCGACGAGTGGTGGGTAGCGCGGAAATTGCGCCCGGGGGAAAAAAAGGAGAACGGACGGGAATGGCGCGACAGTGACGAGGCACGTTCGTTCGCTAAAACTATCGTCGAATGATGCGGCCAGTCGGCCGTGACGAATTTCCCGCGGATTATTCGAACGTGCACCACGGCCCGGAATAACGCGCTTCCTTCTCGACTCTCTTTCTTCGTTCGAGCTGCTCCTCCATTCAATTCTGACAACCGATTTTTAATTCCCAGTCAGAGCGAAATACGCTCCACGTTACACTCATTATTACACCTCTAGAGAAGAATCACACGCGAGATCTCTTTTCACGCGTGTCTTACCGTTTTTAAATGTCATTTCCTTCTCTTTTCTGAATCATACAGGAGATTTTGCGACAAATTTAATCGCGCTAATCTTATCGTCCGTCCTGCAAATAGCTTCTACAATTTAATTCACATTTTTAATCCCATTGTTGTACCTACAGATGGAATTGTTCGCGTGCTATCCAATTACGATCAATTCTTAACATTTTACGCGATATCATCTTGTTTTACGAACGCGTTTCCTGTCCGCGAGAAATCGACGAACATCGATGCACTTCAAACGATTGTCCGATCGCACGAGTAAGTACGCGACAAACAATACTTTCATTGGAAAATTGAAATCTTGCCTGCGTCATCGGATACCCGGATCATCCCATTCCGAAAGAAGCAAACACCCTCGTGGCGGTTTGCACGAATCTGGAGAATAACGAGAATCCGTGGCAAAGTCAATTCCTTTACGGATTCGAGGGAACGAGCGGGTTTACCGAACTATCGCGACACCGACAGACCTCTCTAACCCTGGCGAATATCCCGTTCGTCGTTTCTTCTGCTCGTTTTTTAACCGGCACACTGGAAAGAAAGAAAGAATCGGGAACAACGGGCGCGGCTTACCGGCGAAATCCCGCGTTCCCGTGACCGCGCGGCTATATTTCACCGATGCGAGGATTAAGACAGACGTACAACGCAGCCCGGACGTTTGCCTCGCAAACTGAAAGTTACGTTTTATCGATAACGCGTTGTCGCCAACGGACGGTCCTATACGCGAGCCGTTCCGCTTCGTTCGACGCGCGAACTCGCGCTAATCCAAACGTACGATCGTCCTCCTTTAACGACGTCTTTTCGTGCGATCGTTTCGCTCCCATTTCCGCGTCCCTCGTGACGAAGATGATTGCGCATTGTTCGTACATCGGTCCGTAAATAATTCGACGATGCGTCGAACCACGTTTGGGGGATCGAAGTTTATTTTCGACGACCAGATCTTCTTACTTAAAGAAATATATAAGTGTAATACAATATAAATATCCCTTTGTCTTCGGGAAATAACAGAGGATAATTTTATAAATCGCTACTAGCAACGAATCCTTGTTATCTGGAAGCACAAACGCCACTGAGAATATTTTTGCGAGTTCTGACCGAAGGCAATGTCGCAACGATTCGCTGGAAGGCGCGAAGATCCTTCGAACAAAACTCTGAAATTCAATTTCTCCTACGCCGCGTTTCCCTGTAGGAATCATCGATGCATTTACAGTGTTTCCAGATTCTAAATACCGTATTCGATTAGTACGTACATTATGTAACTTCATTCTAGCATTCGCGTGATTACGTAATATTCAATTATTAGTAAAACGGGCGAGCGAAGAAAAATCATATTTGCGTGATACTTGGTTAGCCCGCTACGTAACAACGTGTATTCTCGGACTGCTGAGCATCAAAGAATGGGATCTCGTTTCTTCTGCCGAGCCAGCAACATTACCAAGTAGCAGTAGCCTACACGGTGTATCATAAAGCTTCGAAACTATCAATTTCCCTACGATTGTCTCTCCTTAAAAAGTATCCTAGAACCAACGAAACCAGGGAAGAACGAAAGAAGCCGTGTAAGATAGAGTTCGACCGGAAACGAAATACTAATTGTCCCTGGAATCTCGATAATGCCGAACCTCTAGCCAGATAAACAGATAAAAATAGTGGAAAATAAGTGGACATGGAGTCGCGGACGATAGAGAAAGCGCGAAACGTGTAATCGACACGCGGATTGAAACCGGGTCGGACAGAACGGCGAAGGAAACGATTGGCCGCCGTTTGTAAAACGAAAAGTGGATCGTGACGCGCGAGACCGTGGCCCAAAACTCCATTAAATGTTTGTCGGTCGTTCGGTTTGCAATTATCGACTGATCGGTGGCACATGGAACGCGGATGGGAACCAGATATTGCAGTTGCCAACTTTTTCTTTCATCTCCTTTGCAAAAACAACGTAGACAGAAGCGGAGGGCTGTTTCTCTCGACTCGTACCACGACGAATTCCTTCGTTGTTCGGCCGCGTGGTTTTCTACTCCACTCGGATACAATACGAAGTCACAGCGGTGCCCTTTTTCTTCGCAATCTTGTTTGAGTTTGGGTTTAATGAAAAGCACGAACGAACAAGCTGGTTTTACCCTAACTCTGCACGATAGAAGCCTCGAATCGTTCGACGACAAATTCGAGATCGATCGGATCTAAGTAGGCGATATTTTTTCGTTCTTCGGTTATTACGTTGAAGATCGATAGTGTTTCGTAATACACGGCAAGTTTGATTATTCCGTGCAAGGTCGAAGATTGAATTTTAAGACGTGGAAGTTGAGACGACTCAAATCATCCTACTCTGCTATAAATCGTAGAAGCGTGTGCTGCATTCGTTTTAAACGAAATTACGACGCGTGTAATTTTCACGGCGGATCTTTTGTACGCGTGTATCCATAAACTCGCGTGAAAAATCGATCGATCTCTATCGGTGTCCGGGACAGAGGCGAATTATCCTGACGGACAGGACGTGGACCCTTTCATTCGCGCGTCAGCCTCGCCGAATAAACGACCGATACGTCATAATCTGTCGAAGAATTTCGGAATAAACGAACGGGACGATACGGCCGAACGATAGCCGATAATGTGAAGCGAGCCGATAAAAACGGGCCGCTGGCCAGCTACCAGTTTTTATACTCGACACGAAATTCCTTCGTCCAGTTCTCCGACTAGGAAAAAAAAAAGAGTAGAAAGACCGAATGAAAGCGAACAAAAAATGCACGTTATTTCGCTAGGTGTTTCCGCGTTCTGCAACAGCAGTTCTACTCGGTGTTATTCAAGGTAGTGGAAGGGAAGAACTAATTACGCGATATTGTTACGACGTAAAAGATAATTAGCGCCACCGTAGCGTAGGTGGAATGAAAGAGGAAGAGAAGAACGTATCCTTATCCAAAACACGTCCATAGAGATCGACCGGATCCCCCCTGGATCCTCGATCCTTTCGATCCGTTCTCTTTCTCTAGCCAAGGTTCGTGTCGTTGAACTCGACCACGACCCCGCGCAATGATTTTATTCGCCGTCGCGCTGTACTGTACATTCCTTTGCCGAGGAAAGTCATTCCCTGAGAACATATACATACGCGGATCTGATAGCCAAAATAGAAAATTATCCAGCTAACTCGATTTTCAAACCGAACCCAACTTAATGTTATTCATTAAATACGTGTTATCGATCCGACGATATTTCCGCATTACCCAGGAAACGCGTTTTCAAGCGTTTAAGCAACCTCGGAACTTTATATTATTTTTTGTACTCAGAATCTTCCTGCGCAAATATCCAATATATTTGTATAACTTCTCCGGAAAATAAACGGATCGTACAAAGAAATGTCTATATAGAAATGATTGCCTATGCTAGACGTCAACGTTCCACCAAAAATACCTGAAACGTAAAACATGAAAGTATGGCAGGAAAGTAAATAGAAGCTGGAGACGGGGCAACCCTCGAAGAACTGGGAATCCACTACTACATTTTTTTCGACAAACACAGGACCGTGCGTCGTTAATCCCTGCTAAGAGATTAAACGAGCAACATGCGCGGCCGCGAGAGTATCGGTTGGCCGTGTGACTCCTATAATGGGAGGTAATTTAGTCTCAATGGGATCACCGTATCGATCTCATCGCCGAGCAACAAGGCGAAGATTCAAGCTTTCATAGAAGCTGTCACCGTAAGACTGTATGATTAATCGAGGCCGGCTCTCTTCGGTCGGATGATGCTACGTGTACGCGTTAAGTCCCCGCGAAGATTACGGTTCGCCTCTTCCAGTTGCCTCGTCGACGGGAATCCAATTTATCGCTTTATGCAGGGTGTCTCGCGATGAATAGGACGAAAAAAGGCGCATCCCTCGAGGGAAAGGGAATAAAGAAAAACAGAAAAAAGAGAGAAAAAGATCAGCTTGCATCGCGCTTCAAAGAAATATTTTTTTCATCGAATCTGAATGAAGCTCCCAGGAGAAAAACATGGCGAGATGTATTTTTGTTGGTTTACCGATTTTAACAGCGTTTTATGATTAAACAGCAGCGTCTTGACGTGACACGATTGAAAATGCAAACTGCCTGTTCAAGCTGGAAGATACGAACCTTCTGAAGATAGCTGAGAAGTTTCATGCAAACCAAAAATATAATTATCGTGGTTAACGACGCGTGCAGGAAATTAGAATTTGTTAAGCGACGTACTTTTAACTTTGCTCATCGTCCAACCATCGAACTTTTATATCGCACATTAGTTACAACACACTCAGAGTGTGCATCTGTAATGTGGTCGCCAAACCAGTGGAATATAACCAGCTCATTGAGAGACTTAGGTTCGCGGAATACATGTTGGATCAGAGATGTCTGTTACTGACCACGATTGCAGTCTAATTATGTTCTTGCCGAACCTGCGATCCCTCGAGTCATGGAGAATTGTGACGGGTTTGTTATTTCTTTTTAGGATTATTAATAGCATTATACGATAGATCGCCCTCGACTCTTTTAGTTGTTAAATCTCTATGCCCCCACGAGATCGTTTAGGTTCACACGGATATTTCCCCCACATCGTTATGTATCCTCAGTGGATAATTCGGATCATGCGAATCGCATTTGTAATACTGCCAACTCGTATCGCACTTGTTTACATTCTTTTCGTACTAGACTTTGTAACTCCAGAAATTCCATTTCAAAAACGCTACAAAGCATGCGACTCGTGCCATGTGCCTATGTATTGGATTGGCAACTAAGTGACTGCGGATTTTGACATTAGGCGGTAATGACAAAATCCGCGATCATTTCGTTGCCAACTCAATACCTGCGTTCTATAATTGCGTAAATAATCGTGCATTCTGCATTTACACCTACTGGGGACTTATCCCACTTTATCAGCATAATGCGCATTAATAAAGATGATACATACAGGATGACCGATTTTGATCTATAAATCCAAGTTACTCGTACGTTATATGTTGTATAAAAAAATAGTTCAAATAGAATGTGGATAGTTTCGTAGGGATCGTAAGAAGGTGACACACTATTTTTTAAATGAAATTGTACATTTTGTAATGTTCTAGTTCTCTGTGCAAAAAGACTGTTAACCTATTTCTACCGAAAGAGCCATTACTTTAGCAGATATCTTAGATCTTTCGTACGCTAAATTTGATAAAGTAGAGTTGAAATATCGGCTAAACTAACGATTGTTCGGTAGAAATGGGTTAATACTTTCTTGCGGAGAATAATAAGCTACATCGATTCGTGCGTTAAAAAATATACAATTCCGTGTAAAGAAATGTATGCCACCTTCGTACGACCTGCACGAGTCTGTCTAAAGAAAACTACCTACACCAGATTGTGCCCCTCTCCAAATCATTCGCTTCTTGATCTGAGCTATTTTTTCTTTTATAGCACGCATAGCGCATGAGTAATTTGCAGACTAAAACCGTTCATCCTATATTTATTATAATAACGGTTTATCGTGTTACTGCCTCTGGACTTCATATAGCGAAAACCATCGAACGCGATAGCGTAAATCATTCTCGGCATAAATAGGGGCTCGAGTCTTCTGCATAAACGAATTTCCAGCGCATTAGCGAGCAAACAGACGAACAAATCGCGTCACAGGGGGTGGATTCGTTAATTGACCATCGAATTAGCACAGCACGACGGCGGTTGACAAAATAAATAATTCATTTTGCAGGCTGGCCTCTCTGTCGCGGCTTCGATATTCCAACAATTCGCGAACGAGCACAAAATTCCGATTTGTCGTTCTGATTGTTGTTATTGTTTGGCCGGAACTGCGTCGCCGCGCAACGTTTAATGACACGCTGATTATCGGTTGGCACCGCTGCAATTAACGTGACACTTGCTTCGGTGAAATCGATTCGCTTTAACGCGTCGGTCACGACTCGATGCTGCGGTCCGGTCCTCGAATCGAAAAGTCTCGATGGACTGTCACGACGGATCAAATATCCTGCGAGTACGAACACATCGGCGAACCGGAATGTTCGATCGCGATCCACGCTATCGAATTTCACGATCTGCATCGTTCATACCTGTTCGATCATCGCGATTAATGTTCGACAGTCTGTTGCGTGCGGCTAAAATCTAAGTCACCACTTTCTTACCAACAATTCAATAATACGATAGGTTGCCAGGAATTTCGTTTCTTTCGTTTTATAAGGAAATAATAGATGAACGACATTTTTTATTTCGTATTAATTTATTGAATTATGCACGATCCATTTTCTTCCAATAGAGCAAAACAGAAAACGTTGTGCGTCTATTATTTCCTTATAAAACGAAAGAAACTTTTAGCACAACCATAGATATGATAATAATCTATATATGCAAATAAATCCCAAGATCTATGGAAACGACATTGTAAGAATTAATTACTCCAAGTAATAAAGTTCCTACGTATTAGTATCAAAGTCTGGCTCTAATTACTATTTCAATTTGAAGCTACGAGATTATTTATATCGCTGCGAAATCCACTAGAACAGCGACTCGGGGCTCGTTGATAAGACCATTAACAAGTTCCTGAATTAACCAGAATTACGTATTACTAGAAATTTCGTATACATATTTCCAGGTTTTCCTTCAGACACAGTAAAATGTTTAAAGTAACGAATACGCATTTATCGCTGTCGCAAATATTCAAAAAGATCATCGTAACCCACGGAATTAAACCTGTCTCCTTGTCGCGATCCGTTGATATCTCAAATTCCAAAGATATAGAAGGAAGATGAACGAGATTCGTGAAAATTTATGACAGATGGTAGTCGTATCGTAGCCGATAGTTTAAAAGGGGTTGGATTTGATTGAAATTACGGAGAACAGGATTACTTAGGCAGTATGGTAATTTCGAAAAATAGTCGATATTTCCGGTGCCGGGGATATTATATGGAACGTGGAGCATGAACTAGCGTGCGTAAGCGTTAACTTCGTAACGTCAATTGCGAGTTTCAATCGAAGGTCTGGTCGTTACACAGCAGCCCGCAGACGATGGACGAACCCATCGATGGAAATTGCTGCCGCACTTTCGGCAACGACATCGACATTGTGGTCGATTTTGCGATTACGCGCGTTTCCTGTGGCAAATTACTTTGGTTTTGCCCCTAAGAGCGCGCTCGTTCAGTACGCCGCCATGTTAAAAGCGTGTAAACGCGATTCGCTTTGTTCTCGGTCGTTTGTATCAGAAGCGAGGCGCGAGATGCTGCTTCGAAAGAAAGTCCGACGCCGGGGCGAAACGATCGCGGAGAGGAAACGACCAGGAAGAAATTGGAACGATTCGGTTTCTATTGACCCCGGAATATTGTCGATCGAAGGAACGTAAAGTGAGAGAAGACCCTGCTGACGCATGGAACGCGTCGCAGTTGGGATAAGAATCTCGGGTAGAGCTCGTGCCGCCTATTCGTTCCACCTGGCGCACGGCGAATGGCTGAGATATTTCAGGCATGTACGACTCCATAAAGCCGAGGGAACGAATTAGAGCTACCAAAAATCGAGATTTCAATTAGCTCGGTCGGCCGTGGGTTAGGACGGTTCCCCAACTCTGCGTTACGTCGGACAGCATAATTTGGTAATTAAATTTTATCACTTCTCGCCGTAACCGGGTCGCGCTGATGTATCGATTTCCTCCTAACTGGCCCATTAAGTTTTTCTACAAACCTACTTCCCGAGTCTTCTATCGCGTTACATTCTTTAGTTTTCAAGTAGAATCACAATTTTCTCGCCATTGTTCTACCCAAAACCGAGAACGATACACGGATGGCGGTTCATTCGCGACGCGTAAGACGCTGGCAATTTTCAAGGAGTCACAAAGAGGTAAAACACGAAATTCCACGTCGTGGAAAACGCGTCCGGAATTCAACGGAAGTTCGTTAACCTTGCCGTTTCAAAGAATACCCTGCTAGGTAGCTAACTAGGTAACTAACAGTCGCTTGCGAATCCACGCGACTCGCTGTAACGCCGGCATCGTTTCGTCCCTCGTTTCTCCGCCGGTACACCGAAAACCTAGCCACAATGCGAAATAGGTCATTCCGCCTCCTAAGACCTTCTAGAGAGGCTGGTCTTGTGACTCTCTAGTAGCGGAGGCCGGAGAAGAGTTTCTAGGTCCGCTGGAGCCTCTCGACACGCGATTTCCTCTTTCTCCTCTTTCGACTCCGTTCATCTTTCTCATGCTGTTTCTTCTGTGTTCCCGGTTAGACTGTCTTCACTTCTGCTCTTTATACGTCTGGCGAGGAGCGGAGGACAAGTAGCTCGGTGGTTGTTGCGCGACCTCCCCATTCTGCGACGAACACGCGACGAGAAGAGATTGGAAAAGACAAGCGGAAGACCCGCGGACGAGACGAGACGAAGCGAGACTGAGAGCAAGGAGGACGAAAGGAACGAGAGAATAGGCGGAAGGAGGGTGAAAGAGAGCGCGAGAGGATTCTATCTCGATTCCGGGCACTCGCGTTCCACCGGCATTTCATCCGAGGTCGGGGACGCGGATCGGAAGAGGAGAATGTTGTCACCGAGTTCATTAACACGTTCCGTGCTTTGTGTACCATCATCGGTGCGCTTTGTCGCGCGAAAATAAGAACGAATAAGCTGGAGGAATACCAACGAACAAACCAAGAATATAAAGGAAAGAAGGTGCAAGCGCATTTAACGTCTTTATCCCATTCGTTGCAAATTTTGTCAGTTGCAGATACAGCACTAAAATGGCGTTTACACCAAGTTGAAAATGAAAGAAAACGGTGCCGGATAACTGGCAGCTGGCGTCGCTGAATAAAATTCCTGTGCTCACTCCGCAAACTACGAGATATCGTCGGCGGTCTTGGTACATACGCTTACTGCGAGATATCTCGTAGTTGGCAGTGAATGTTAAATGGAAAGGCTTTTCTACGAATCGTAGGGACCGAGGAAACCTATTAATTCGAGCGTAAATCATTGTTCTTACGGATATATAGCGGAACAAAATGCCCTGTTGGATCGAGGATCTCACTCGTTGCTTAGAAATTCCTGGCGTAACCGCCACTCGCGAAGTTCGATCGACGCAACGCCGAACCAATTCTCCTAAAATTCCTGCACGCTAGACCTTTTCAGCGCGAAGCGTCGATGCATCGCGACGGGGCACGCTTTCGAGCACGTTCCGAGGCATCGTAGATGAGCGGAGGAGAGGCGCGAGGCCCGTCACGACTTTCGTGAGTCGCGCCAGGAACCGCCCGGCGTACACGGTACGTTTCGTTCCGTACGAAGCAGACACGGCTCGAGGAGTTCGAAAGTAAAACAGAGCAAAAGAACGCGCGGCGTTCGCTGCGTGCGGTTAATAGCTTCTTTCACCGAGACGAAGACGAAGCGGACGCGACTAGAGTACGATCGAACCTTCCGGCCCGATAGAAACGTCAACGTCAGACAACCGCGGGATACGATAATTCCACGGTGGCGACTTGGGATAAAGGCGCGTATCGTAACTGGAAACGAGCTTTCCCCTGCATATGCACGAATTAGTCCCTGGTACTCTCGTTCGCTCATAAGCTGACTTTGAAGTGCAAATGGCGAATCTGCTTGAATCGCAGATTCACATTCACAGACGACTCCCTGGAGTTCGAACTGTATCGAGAATTCTGCTTATTCTCTGCTTTCACAGCAAAATCCGCGATATTCGGTTTCTCGTTCGTCGATTCCCTTACGTTTCCTCCGTCGTACAAGGATCTCCAAAGATCTTCGATCGTAATATCACCGCTATGAAATTATTATCGTAAGCCACTACGCGAACGTTACAATGATTATTCGAGACGAAGAAAAAGTACAAAGCTCTTTAACCGAGGTACTTTCGAGACTCACTTTCTTGTAGATCCACTTGATGCTCCGACTGAACTTCGCCATCGGCGAGTCGTCCACGAGGAAGTACTTGACGGCTGTCGCCTGCTCCTCGAGCCTTTGCTCGGAATCGCCTCTGGGAATCGCTGACTCCTCCTCGCGACGTTCCTCGCGATCGTTATCGTCGCTGTCGATCCCGGGCTCCGAGTATTCCGTGATCGTCGACAGCCTCTTCGCGCAACTGTCGTCCGTCGAAACGGCACGCTCCATCTCCAGCTCGTTCTTCGGTAAGTAGAGTCGTACCACGAAGTGCTCGCGCACAGTCACAATCCTCGCATGGCTAACCGAGCACAGGCCACAAATTGCCGGGTCCGATCTGGTTCGGTCGCGATTAGGGTCAACATTCGACACGGTCGGTTAAATATTTTCGACCCGAGTCCTACGCGCGCAGATCGTTAGGATCGTCCGTTCCACGAACAAGATTTAAAAGCTTTTACTAGGAAAGAATTGAAATACGAAGTCACAGCGAAAGTATATGTTTAACCGCGGATCTATCTGTAACGCCCACTACCGATTAGGCAAACGACAAGCGAACGATTCGTCAAAAACCTGAACAAGTCCACGTTGAAATTGTTTCGCAGGAACAGAATCGGTAAAGAGAATATCGTCGACAGACGAGAATCGTACAACGTCCGGTCAACGAGCGGTTAGTAACATTTAACGACGTTCTCCATTCGCGACGCCGCATAAAGGGGAAACTTTAATCCTCGCGACATACGGTAAAGGTTTTAATCCGGGTGCGTTAAACTTAATGCGGCAATCGCGAACCAACCTGCGCTCGGTGGATGAAGGACCAAGAAAGGAATACCCGGTTGATTTACCGACTCAGTTCCGTGCTGTCGTGGAAACGGGCTGGCGGGATTAAGGGCGAAAGGGCAGCCGAACGGGGACGGAAACACGCGTTTCCACTTAGTCCTTCGTTCCCTTGACACTCGCTTGCGAAATCCTTTCGTTGCTACGATGTGCTACGATGACTATCATCGATCACGCGTCGATGAAATATTCTCGTGTGTCATTTTGCCGATGTGCAGTAGCAAATACGCTTCTCTATGTATACGGTATAGTTCAATGGCACGATGCAAATACAGAATAACAAGTTTTACTAGGTAAATAAAATTTGCATCGGAGTGGAAAGGGGGTCGGCGTCGCGTCTTGTTCTCGAGTAGCAACGAGGAAGTTGTTCGCTCGAACAAGTGCAAGAGGAAATTCAGATTTAATTAGGTGTCGGCTGGCGAGCTTACACGGTCGAGGATTATGAATGAAGTGTCACGTTTCCAGCTGAAAATAGCCGCTCGAATCGACCGTTTTAGCCGCCACGGAATTAACCTCTTTTTCGTTTAATTCGTAATAAGCGTGATACGTCGCGTCGATCCCGGAAAGAGAAGGTCGGTTCTCTCTTTTAACGAACGCGGAACAACGAGAACGTTTGATCGTCATCAACCGAGCTATTGTTCTGTCCCTCTCTCCTTTGCGAGCGGACTCGTCCAGATTGTTGGCCCTCGGTTTCTGGGACAGCACAATTTTTAACCGATTACGCTTTCCTCTCACGGGCCTCCGGCCTCGTTCGTTTAAATGCCCCGCGACTCGACGAGAATAATTAATTACGGGAGGATCGTAGATGGTGACGATACCGGACCCTCGGTATTTACGGGATTTCTCCAACCTGTAGACTGAGACCAACTAAGACAAGCGATCCCTGTTTCCTCGTAAAGCGACCGATTCGTAAAGCGAGCGAAACTATCCACGATCGTAAAATCCTTCCTTCCTATGTTAACGAACGATATAAATTTTATATGCAAGAACCCCAGGAAATCTAGTCTGTCGAAGAAGAAACGAAAGAACGGATATAGGACGCGCAGAGATCATCGCGACGAGTATTCCGCGGTAGAATGTAACATATAACAGTTCTAAGGCGTTTCCTGTGAATCTAGAACCAGTAGACGAGACCAGAAGAGCTACCTGTTTACGCACAACACCGTTACGAGTCGAGGAATCTCGATGCAGCTTCATCGGTCCACGTCAGCCGATTTTTGTCGCGCCACCCTTCTGATTACCGGGAAGGAACGATAATTGCCGTTAACACGCTCGAGCGAAGCTTCGTTGGGGACCTACGCTTTTGGTAAATGACGACGCCGATCGCTCGAAAGCGTCTTGACTCGATTCCCTTTCGAACGATAAATTAATTAACGTCAGTACGGATGGACGCCCTGCAACGAAGTTTGCGAAACGAACTTCCACGTCAATGGATGGACTCGGTCGTAAAATATCTGAGTATCGCGTCCCCGTTCGATCGCCACTTATGCGCGAGTGGTTTGCTATCCGCCCGAAAATAGCGCGATACAGAGAGCATGGCGCGTTCCACGTCGGTTTTTACGATTCCTCACAGCCAAGGTCGTCGTAAAATGGACAGCTTGCTTTCCAGTCGCGTCTCGAAACCGCGGCTAATTATATTTCTCTGACGCGACACGCTCCCGCTTCGAAACTTCCAATAACCTTTCGTTTTCAACTTTTCCAATCGCGTAATCCCGGCGACACGCGACTGCGAGCGAATTTTAACCACTGGTCGGTGGCATCGCGAATCTCGCGAATATTTACTCCGTCCACGACTTCTTCGAGATACGTATTTTGGTAATCACCGGGGTACTAGACGCGTGTCATTGAATGTAAATATAAACGCGTTCGCGTAAGACGTAGACGAACGATCGAGATGTGAAACGAGAAGCAGCGAATGCCATCGATGTATTAGCATTCAAAAATCGAAGTTTCTTATTTTTTTTTTTTTTTTTTTTATAAATTCACCGTTTTCACAATTTCTCTTCCGCTTCCACCATCGATCTTGCACGGTGGTATCGATTTCACTAGACATCGACGCACCCACTAAACGACACGAAACTGTAACATAATCGACGAGAGAAACTCGAGCGACGTATTCGCGAAGAACACGGAGAAGAGGGCGGTCTGGAATCGAACTCAGCTCCAGCGGACTGCAACTACAGCTGCAGTCGCTGCTGCGACGTCGCCTCGCGAGTTCTCCGAGCGACACAACAGGCGTGTTTTGACTAGGTGGTTACACCGCTCTTTCGCCAGGGATCCGTGGCACTCGCGCCTCTTCTCCACCGGCTCCACCGACTTTATATTTAGACGTATATACATGCGACACGCTTTATTCCTGACGATGTATTCGCGCTAACAAGTCCACCGTTGCTCCCATTGCCATGCTCCACCCACGCTCTCTCGCTAATCCTCTCTCCGCGCGCGTACGACTCTATTCGTGCGCGTACACGCTACGCGATTGTCCGGTCGCCGGGTCGAGCAGCCTGGCTTTAACGCGATACCGACCAAGCGTTGATCGCTCCATGCACGCGCCTGTAGAGGAGGATGGATATCGGTAACGCGACCCGGCTTTGATTACCGCAATTATTTTTCCCTAGGAGGTGAAAGGGGGAAGCGTCCACAGCGAGTCCAATCTTTCCATCTTCTATTTGTCATCGCGCGTAATAGGAAATTTCCCGCATAGAATTACGTTAGCTTGCAAAAGTATAAAACTTATATGTAGATTATTTGTACGAATATATTGCGTTGCGAAGCACGAGACATTTTGAAATTTCATTGCCCCATCGATGTAGTCGCGTTAATCGTGTCTCGTTACAGCGCCAATAAAATTTCGTACAACGTACTGCACGAATGTTCGTTTTATTTATTGATCTATCGTTATTGTGCCACTACACGATTTATGTATTCGTATCCGTTAATAATAACCAAGCTTTAAATTACAATTAAAATTAGAATTTCTTTTCCCGTAGCAAGCCACCTGCAATTACGGAGATCCGAGAGAATGAACGCATCGTCGCATAGATTAAAACGCTTAATTCTCTTGTCTACAGGTTAACGAGTTAATTATCGCGTATTACTAATCTTACAGTCGGCGTGTCTTCATTCGAAACCCGTTTCGAATCTGAAATCTGGTATCCCGGAGCGACACAGTTTCGCGATGGAACGTTCGTCGTTGTCTATTCGCGCTAACTCCTCGCCAGTCCATTCTCCACCCACGCTTTCGCTCTTACACAGACGCGTACGTGCGTGTGTACTCACGTAGGTGGATACGTGCGCGTGTACGTGGCCACGTGCGTGCGATACGCGCACGCCCACCGTTCTCTCTCTTCTGCGTGACACGGATCACCGGGTCTCTCGGCTCCGTGTATGCGCCACGCTCATACATATTCATCGACGCGCGGGTAATCTGCTTAACGTAGGTGCGAGGCGCGCGTCGGACCTCCGATTTGTAACGTAGACGGATATCCGCGTTATCAAGTTGGTAGGTGTACATCGGCCAATATCTAGCCCGTAATTTGCCGATCGACGAGACCCGGTATAATTTCATTACAAAGCGGATTCGACGAGCCGCGAAAGGGCCTCTTCGCAGGTCGTGACCCCGTTACGTGCGAAGGAGAAGGGACGCGTTCTACGATCGGAATTTATTCGACGTAATTCGTCGGTCGCTGAGAAATAATTTACAGCGAAAATCAGACGATACAAAGAAGCTATACAGTTGTAAGTAGACTGTGGTAGTTTACGCAAACTTATAGTTTTACGGACCCTACCGAGCAAGAGAAATGTGTCAGCTCTGTATATCGAAGAGTAGAGAAAAGCGGTGACGTTGCGAACACTGTCTCGAGTTTCGAGTTTTCGAAAGGCAACTCTGCGTTAAATCGTCGTACCAGCTCTCCACTCTGTCGCGTCTCTGTTAGTTTGTAAATCGAGAAAGCTGAATTTAAAGTTCATGAAGTTTCATATTATCGCGTGGGCTTGAAAGTACTAAACGTTCGTTGCTGTCTAAGTAGAATTTTCGTCATATTATCACGCATTCTTTATACCAATCAGACATACGCGAATCGATTAACTACATTTTCTTTATAAATAGAGATAGAAGAGTGACGAAATGTAATCTCGTTTAAAACGATATAAATTGTGTGCATAATGAAATCTAGCGTATCTGTTCGAAACAGCGAAAGAGCACGTCGAATCTCGTTACCAATTTCGGCAAGTTTTTGATCGTCAAATGGCACGATCGTTCACCTTTCTTCGTATGGAACGAGCGCGGTGCAATACCGTGCACGGAAAGCTTTGAAACGAGCGATACACGTTATGGCGATCGCGATGCACGACGCCGGGTTGTTGCGCGTCGGTTCTCTGCCTATGCACGCTCGTTTCCTAGTACTTTATCTCGAGCTGGTATCGGCACACGGCGTGCATTATAGCACGTGTGGGTACGCTCAAAACCGAATGCAGCAGCCGTGCCACGAAAGCCAGGTTCGGTAAGAGTGGCCTCTCCGCGACTGACTGACATCACGAAACTCCGCCGACTCTGTTTCTGTTATCATTAACGACGAAATTCCACTTCGTATTCCGCCGGTATACAGCGCGATTGTCCTCGTCCGACGTCGTTTCCAACAGCCGAGTTCTTACTCCGGGGTGGCATAAATTTCCCAAAGCTGTTGCCTGTGCTAGCTGCCGAATCGAGTTTTACAAGCTCTGTTATTTCGAAATTCTACTACTTTTTGTCCCTTCGCAGCGTGTCTCCGTGGGATCAAAAATGGAGGCGATGATTGAAAGATCCGATTTGTTCGACACAATCAGAGCACGATAGAAAAACGAGGTTCATCAATTTTGACTTCGCTATGATCTAACCGAAGAACATTACAGCTACTAGAACCCTCGATTAGTCAAAGTCTGGATTTCAAGTAGACACGATAAGCGGTTTTTCCTTTTCTTCGAACAGTCAAGATCGTTGAAACCATTGGTACAAAACTACGCCGACAACGAGATCTCCCGGCTTTTTCATCCAGCGAGCCAGCTTCTGGATAGTGTCAGCCTATTCTGAAAGGCACTGTAGCCGAGGACAAGGAAGGCTTTCAGGCCGGACGATGAAACGCAGAGAGTCAATGACAGAGGAACCCTTGGCGCGTTCTCCCTTCTTCCTTCGTCTACCATCGACCTTCCCCTCTTTCTCTCGACGAGTCCGTGCACTTTGCACTTTGCTCTCCTGTTTCTGCCACGGGACGATATACAGTCTCAACTTTCTACGCTCTACATGCAGCTTCATCGCGTTTCTTACGTGTTATCCCGCTTTAAATCCCGCTTGTGTTCGCGCCGTACAACTTTCGCGCAATTTACTCGCTCGTACACACGCGGCAATGGCCGTGCAAACGCGTTAACTCGCCGCGTATTTCAGCGTGTACGTGCGATCCTTTTTGGGCAGGCACGCTTCGTTAGTCTGGAAGCGCGGAGAGCGTTCCGAAAGTAGACACGAGGAGAGAAAAGGTAATTCCAGGTTCTAAGAACGACAAATAAAACCGGTGATGCGAGGAATCCTCGCATAATCACGCAGGGAAATACGAGTGAAAATAATGCCGGAGAAACGCTTAATTAAAAGAAACCTGTCTTGGACCGCTTCCGCTTCCTGTTAACGCAGTGAATCTTCCTCCACGATTCTTCTACGATTTCGCGGTCGTTGCTCATAGGAAACGAAAGAATGTTCTCCACAAGGAGAAACTATTTCTAAGAGAGCTATTAATTCCACATCGCCCACCTGTTCGCTGGTTCGAAGGTCGTAAAACGAGCGCAATACTCGGCTACGGAGCTTTGTACCGCACGCAATGATACGACATACACGCGTCCATTTACCGACATTGTATTGTTCATCTTCGAAGAACGCTCAGACTCGTCTTAGAACGCTCCGAGTGTGGAAATTCGTGTGGATTTTACGCGCGGCAAGATACCAGGACGGGCGTGGAATTTTGATACGCACGAGGAATCGGTGAATTCGCAACAAATTCCCCAGCAGTTGCCTCGAGAAAGCTGATTAGAGAGCAGAAAGAGGAACAGAGAAACGAAGAGAGGATGGAGAATAGAGGTGAAACGAAAGAGGTCAAAGGTGCGGGAAAGCATGTGGGTTGAGCCTGCGCTCCTAGCCCGCGCCGCCTAATTGAGCAACGATAACGCTCGTGGTCCTTGTCGACATCTGTTGTCATTCATCACCCGGTACGCGAGATTAAATTACGAGCTTCCCGCTAATTATGATTTATACGGGCTTGATGGAGAAACGTAGACCAACCGTCTAGCTACCGTAATTGTTCTACTCGTAGTTCTGAATGAAGTTACCATTACCAGATTCTTCGAAGACCGTACGATAGAGCGGAAATGAATGTTTTCGTCGGGTGCGGAATACTAGTTTGAAAGATAAATTGAAAGGGAAGTATTTGAAGGAAAAAGTCGGTAAAGATAATAGTCCCGTGGCGACGTCGTAAGAATTTTATAGACGTCAGCGACGTTTCAAAGAGCTCGTATCTTCGGTCGAAAGAAAGAACGCCTGAAAGTTCGCGACATCGAATAAAAGGTACTTAGAAAGGACGCCTTAAAAGTGCCCAGAGCGAAAACCGTCTGAGCGCATCCGATCGAACGAGGACTCTAAAGTGACGCGGGCAAAGGGGCTACAACCGGTCACCCCATTCGCGTTTCCTGTATCGCTACCCCTACGCCGTTACCGTCGCTGTTGTCGCGCGAGTATTTTACAGGACGTTTAAATCGCGTTCGTTTCCTCAGGGACGAACCTAGAAAAAATTTTCGAGCGATTTCTCAGCAAGCGACGACACGGAACATCGTCGCGATTTGGACAATGAATTTGCAGAACGACGGACGGCGGTGGAACGAAACGTGGCAAATACGAGCGTTATGGAGCAACACGGCAAGAAAAATCGGTTCCCCCAACTTCTATCGTCCTCGCCATCGTTTGTTCAAAGAGATAGCGATTTGGAATGCAAGGAAGTAACCAAATTCGAAATTAGACGCGATTTATGGAGGAAATTCGCGCAAGATCTAACGATCGATCGCCGAGAATTTTCGTGATTGGTCGACCAAGAAGGAAGGGGGCCGCAAGAAGCGAAACCGCAGAGAACGGAAGGGGAAGAGGACTATCGTAGATCTTGTACTACCGTTAGCGAGCGTTCACGTGCACGAGATGTTCGTGGTGGAAGGCGTTCGACGCTGCGGCCACGACACTGGCCTCTTCGAAGCGGTGCTAGGTTCGCGGAACGTGCTCGACTTCCGTCAAAAGAAACAGCTGCATGCCGTACGCGCCACTATGCGAGCGCTACGCCGACTATCGATGTCGTAAATCTTTCTTTTCTTCGACCACGAGGTCGTGTCCCCTCGTTTGTACGTCATAAACCCGTTTACAGCCGTTCTAATCAATGGGAATTTATAATAACCCTTTTCGTTCGGAGAAGAAGCCGCACTACGAGCCGAGTTTAAGTCCCTTTGAAAGCTAATTACGTACGCCTCGGCCGGCGTAGACGCACGATCTTTTCCACTAGCGAGGACGACGAATATTTGTTCGCAAATGGTTCGCAGCGTCGTTGCACTCTGAACGTATGCCCTGCAGCTCCTTTAATATTTTAAATGAACCCGGCAAAGTAACACAGGCAAATAAAAAAAGAACAGATAAACGCAAACAAACAACTAGAGATACGCAAACCGTGCGTAACAAAGTGAACGATAAATACGGCATTCTTGGGATAAGCGGCTCTCCGGTATGAGAGTGTAAAGCTGTATAAGGATGGGGTGGAATGGCGCGTTAAGAAGGGTCGGTAAACGACACGGTTTCCAGAAGTAAAATCGAAGAGGCGCGTTTCTTCGAAACAACTGTTGTTCTTCGCTACTGGAAGTCAAACAGAGGTGCGAGCTGGAATTTGTCCAAAGGCCGGGAATCTAGTTCTCGTAACTGGTAACTCGCGGAAGATGTGGTAGTAAAAGCGTGCATACGTACGACGTGCGTAACGTATTCGTTCCATGGGAACGACACGTATCGACTCCCTTCTATCCGTCAACGACACGTAGCAGGGAAGAAATAGCAGCACGTGCGAACGCTTTCGCGTGTAAACGCAAGTTGTCCCCGAGGTAACGTTCGATAGCTGTCGTCCTAACGTCAAGATCCACGCCATTTTATAATGGTCTGCCAACGAGAAACGATTTTCGCGACGTGAACATTGTTCGCACCGGAGGAAACAGCCTAGCGTTTGAGAAACTTGCTCGTGACACCAAGAATATGGTCGGCGGTACGTTGAATCGATCGAACGTCTTGACAACAGCCAACCGATAAAGCGTCGAGATTCGTGCTTCTGAATGACTATATTTAACGACGCGCGATATTTAAACTGTTAGACAGAGAAGAAACTCGTTCTATGTAGCGTCTTACTCGACCAACGTCGGCAGGTCAAAGAGTCAATAAATCTCGGTTGTACGCCGGTTTTCAATGATGCTACAGAAACGATGATACATGGCCGACGGATGACTGCGTTATGCGTTTAGCATCGACGCAGACGTCATTTGTCAAGATCGACGCAAAACAGTGGGTCAAGCATAGAACAGACACGCTAGATACGTGGTACGGTCATATATCATTTGCGTGGTTCGCTGCAACCTATCCTGTCATTGCGGGTTCTCGCGCGTATTATTTGCCCGATTCAAACAATGCAGCACCGACAATTTATATAGGGGTTAATTAAAGCACTCATTGTCTAACTGTTCGTTGGTAATTTCGTTGTTTGTCGGTGCCCTGCCGCCCTCCGACCGATCTCTCATTCGTGTTTTACCGATTGTTGAAACTCTGTGAAACAACCGCCATCCTTCCATTATTCCAAACGCTTTTTCTCTTGCGTTTCCACCGACTGTCACCTTTCGTTTCGAAACGGGGAAATCCAATTGCGATTCTATTTAAAGCTTAAAATACACGCACGGGATGTCGCAACCTGTAATTTTCTCAATTTTCAGCGAAAACAACGAACCCCATTTCGCCAGCGAAATCATACTAATCCCAGTGAAAGATCACGCGTGTGCACACACGCGCTGCTTTTCCATCGTTTCGATCTGTCTACATCGCCAATTGATTCCGATATTATCGTCCCATTAATTACTCGATCGCGGTAGAATATCGCCGCGAATTCCCTTCCGTAATATCTGCAAACGTGCGATCTACGTGGCAATTTTCACACGTCCATTACGCGTTTACGTTCGGTATTAGAAGCATTTGATCAAAATCGAGAACGAAAATCACCGCTGGCCTACAGGATTCGCACGACGACGCGAACGTACCGCGTGTCTCGCGCAAACCAGTTCCGAAATGACCGTGAAATTCTGCGATCGAGAATTTCCCTGGCCGATCCATTCGGTCGTAGAAATAGCAATTACATCCGAGTTTAACATTTACAGGACCGTTAGTCGCTTGCACGACGTCGCCACAAAAGGGAGCCGATAATTAATTTAGCACCGTTCGATCGGTCTCTCGTTCTCTATGGAGCGTCGAGTGTATGGAATTGTCATAACACGCGACCATTAAAATACAGACAAATTATTATCGTACGTGTACGATGACGAAATTTTTTACGGGAGATTTCGCAAAGCGATACATTGCGATATCAGAGAAATATTTTTTCACGTACGATAAGATGGTACAAAGGCACGAAACAGAGGCGTTGTCGCCGTATGTGACGTTTTATTAATCCGATCAGCTGACGCGAGCAAAGTCAAACATTGTCGCGATATTTAATCGCCAGCTGAAACGGGGACGACGAACGGGGCGGATAGCGGATCGTGTAAAAATAAATACAGAACCAGCGATAAATATACGAGAACGTACACGTCCGTCGAAATAGCAGTTCGCGAGAGTCTGTTATGTTTACCGTGACGATTGTCGCAATTTCGTTCGGACAACTTGGTAATTCAAAGCGACCTCGCGGATCTCGCTTGTAATCGATTCGATGGCTATCAAAAATCCGTGGAATTCGTGTCCCAATTAGTTGCCATCGTGCAACCTCGCTTTTTGATAAACTATGCGCTATAAAAGCGAAACGGTTACGGAGCAAAGATCTATTGATTGGGCCAGCGAAGTTTGGTCAATGGAATGCCTCGTTTTAATTAGGATAGAACCGCCCGGAAGATCAATGTTAGTTGAACGATTGAATCGGGAGAGGGAGCAGAGGGTGTAACCGCCGTGTAAACTGCGTTTTCGAATAACTTACTTCAACAATGTTCAAGTTTCTTCATCGATTAAACGTACCAGGCGATCGTGATCACGTTGAAGAAACTTTTGGTTTCCAGTATAAATATCGCCTTGTCTATTCGTAGGTTGCGTAAATCGTGACACCGCGCAAAAACCGTAGGCGTAGCAAGAACGACGACGGTTCTTTTTAAGTGAGAGGGTAAAAATGCTGGACGTTTGGGTGTCGAGTTATGCCGAGACCAGCTATTTTGCACGTTTTATTCCAGGGAACAAGTTTCTCGAGGCTAGAATCGTGTTAAAGTTCCAAGGTGACGAGGGACTATGAAACTGCGAAGAATGGCCGTGGCACGTGCCATTCTTCGGTCCACTTTCCAACTTAAATCACGCGTTAGAGCAGATACCAGAGATCGTGCGAAAGAAGAACAATCGGCAAGTTCGACGATAAACGAGTATCTGGATTCCACGACCTCGTAATTGATTCGTAGGTGACCTCACGGCTCGCATAATTTCTCCCATTTTACACAAGGCTGGCACACTGTAGATCTGGGTGACACTCATCCACCAAGTATATTGAACCTGAACGGTTCCCCTTCCATGCAATCCGGTATACTTTTCACCTGATCTCTCCAAGGTCAGGCAACGAGGAAACAGGTATATATAATATGTACTATGCTTTCATCGATTCAACCGGCGCGCCTGGCTATCGTACGCTTCATTATACGTTTTTGTTTCGGCAATGGCCGCTATTAGCCGATGCGATCTCGATGGTGTATTTTACTTTACTTATCTCGCTTCACACCGATATTTCGCTTAACTTTACTCGCGTGTACCTCGATCGAATGCAAGACAATTATCTCGAACGATCGATACGTATCGGGGCAACACACTCTGGCTAATTATGGAGCAGCGTGTTAAAGATGGTGAAATTTCTCCTTAGTTTTTCTACGTTCTTCTCACGGTTCGTGCTTTTCTCCGGCTCTCCCTGTCAAGTATTAACCCGGTAGCCTACTTCCTGGCGCCAACAGCCTCGAGCCTTTCGAAAATACTTTGCGTACCTACTCGCCGTTTCCTACGGCACGTCGGCTCGAAAGAAACCCTATTCACGCTCACAAAGGTCCGAGGAACTCGACGCCAGGTAAACGCTCGAATGCAAGGAAACTAGGAGAAACGCTGGTTTTTACCTTCGAGCGTAAACTGAAAACACCTATCACCTTCCCACTTTTTCGCCACCTTATCTTAAACCCGTGTAAGCCGAAGGGTCGATGCTGGCGTTCATTCCTGAAATTCACTATGCTCCTCGGTGAAACTACCTAAGACTGTGTTTATTGTATACTCTCTTCGAGGAAAGGGGTTGTTGAGAAGTTTCAAGAGAAGGGTGACACGAGTACCGTAAGGGATATCCGCGAGGTCGAGTATGTGCATCCCGGAAGTATGTTTGGAATCCATTTTCTTAGGAACGAAGACAAAAGGAAGGGAATCGTTTCCGTTTCCTTCCAAGACTTTTGCCCTATTTCAGTAAAGTTACGTAGCACGTAACAGCTATATATGTATATGTACCGTTCGGTTAACAACACGTACGAGTCGTTGCGTAATTGGCGAAACATTTACAAATTCCATATATATATACTCGATATGCAAATGAGAATAGAAAGAAGAGAGAACACTCACCACCTCGGCAACGTTGCCGGAACCGTCCCTCATGCCATCTCTGTCCGTGCGTCCCCCTGGAAACGGAAATGCAAGATATTATGAAAATCGGATAGTTGCATAATTGGCGTAAAACGATCGCGCTTCGATAACTCGCGTCGTAAACTCTCACAAAGACGGACCGTACCGCGGCGTATCTCTCGTTCTTACTCGTATTCGCAAGGATTCAGGCCAATCGTCACACTCGAGTGGTCGACGAGCACGCTAGACGGAAGTGGCACGAGTGCGTAAACTGGAGTCGCGAGCCGATCGAGCACTCGCGTGAATATCATTCGACTTTTTTACCGCTTTTCAGGGAATCTGGCTCGGTCGTTCGTGTTATCTGTACCGACTTCCGCTCTCGCGTACAGTCACCGTTTAACAGCGACGAACGTAATCGAAGCGAGAAATTGTACTCGATTAAACGTTCGCAATTGCTCGATATATTTTTCCTCCGATGAATTATTCAGAGACGCCGAGTCGTCTAGTAAAAGTTTTGCAACGGAGAAGATTGCGCAACCAGTAGCTCTACGGGAACGCGTGTGAATGAATCGGATCGCGGGAGCAACGAGCTATCCAGGAAGCGCCATATCTTTCCCGTTTCTTCTTTGTTCTTTGCGTCTTGCGATTTTCAAACTCGCAATACGCGCCGTTTACCTTCTTCGTATCGAATCCGAGCGTAGACGAGATCGAGTCGTGATAACGAAACGTTCAATTAGCGCGACCAGAGTGCAATGACCAGCGCCGTCGCGCTAACACGTAATAAAACACGGAAACGCATGGTTAAAATTCAGCCAAACGAGGAAGGTTGGAACGGCCAGTTAATTAATAGAAAATTGAACCGACGCGGAGGAAATTAGTCCGAGGCATGAGCCGCGACCGATAGAACGGTATAACGTTCATAAAGATTTCATTAGGCGCGTCAACATTTTTCAGTGATCGCGACCGATATCGACGCGATCGAACAGCCGCAGGTTCCACGCCAAACTTCGTCGAAATAATCAACGTCTTCTTTTCGTTTACGAGGCACAAGCGAAAGGTAGGTGGCTCGGGCCCGCAACTTTTCTTTCCCAAATGAAATTTAACCGAACGTAATTAGCTTCGAGGTAACCGCGCGGCACGAGCAATGGCGTAAGTGGTGCCAAAGGATTTCCGAGAAAACTTCAACTTTGCTCCGTTGCCCGAGCCGATCTTTCTCCTCCGAGAGTGCGGTGCGCGCGTGATTCCGCTACGAATGGCCTAATCGCGCTGGCTTTTGCTAATAACACGTTCTCTTACGGCGAATCGAACCATTCGAATAGCAATAGTTGCCTTAGGTCTGCATGTAGAAGCGAGTTCGATGACCTGGACAACCGTTGAGTCGTTCAAGGTCTCGAATGTGTGATAAAACGGTGTTAAAGCTGCAATTTATGTCACTCGAAAACGATGACGAAAGCTGCGCTTTCTAGGTCACTGCGTTACGTGTTTATTACCTTATGTAATCGCGGGAGGAGTCACTGAACCGCTCGTAAAACGAAGCAAAATAACACGAATATTTTGTCCAGTTTTCACGAACCGAGTATATTCGGTATTTTCGACTTGAATCGAAAGTCGACTCTGCCCGACCAAGGTACAATCATCCGTTTTTTCCTGCATTCTCCCGAGCATTCTTTTTTTTCGAATTCGACGCCTTTCCTCCGTGGTTGAGACGAATCCTCGTAATTTCGTGGCCGTCTTCCTTTCTCCTAACGTTCTTGCGGTATTTCAGACGGAAAAGTGTTATTATCCGTCGTCGAAATGTACACCGAGAGTTGTCAGACAAAGTATACGACAGTTAAATAAATGTCAGCCGCCGCGGCAGTACCATGAAATTAGTAGCTCCTATAATTTTCAGTCGTGAAACGCAAGCAATTACACGCGAATAGAATCTACGAAATTTGTCGATCCGACGAGCAAAAAATTTACGTGAACGTAACTTGGACGAGTTATTTTTTCTTTTTTAACACGTTCGCTATCACGCCGCGGAAAAGAAATTCCACCCACGATCCATTACTTTTTCTTTCGGAATTCTACAAAATATACTACAGATTTTTATTTGGGTAGTTTTAAAACCTAATAAATGAGCATGTAAATCTAGTTCTTCAGTCACAAATCGTGTCACAAATATGTGACGCTGAGCCACATGGAAAATTTTATTCGATCCATAAAGTAAATAAAATTTCTACTGGAAATGATATGCCATATTTAACTATACAAACGTGTATTTAAAATTAATATAATTTATTTATATACTGTGGAACATTTTGAAACCTATGCTAATACATAATCCTATTGATTCACTCTCATTAGTCTTACATGCTTCGCATGCATACCATGTGGCACTGGATATCTTTTTCCTCGTACAAACATAGCATCTTAATCTTTTCTCTAATTTTATTGAAAAATGTTACATCCCGCTAATATTGAGACTAAGCACATTGGTATCGATATTAAGCGATTTCAGTGCAAGATTATTTCTAAGCTCTAAATAAGACATTTTTGAGAAATTAATTCTATTCAACAGCCAATTCCCATTCCAAATTGCTATATCAAATAAGCGAAAGAAAACTTTCAAATACCGGCGTATTGCTTTTCGTGGCGTGGAATAATATGCCGTCATCTGATCGCACCGATCAACTCCAGACATGTTTTTGTTACAATCGAACACAGTACGAGCTTTTATTCCTTTTCTTCTCGAAGACGGTATTTCAATTAGATCTGTATTATGCTTCGTGGATATTGTTAATACGTCTCGTTTGTCTTTCCATTTTTGAACTAAGATGTTATTTTTTTCTTTTGAAAATACATTCTCCAGTTTATAATTTCTGCTGAATTACAATCATGAGATCACCTTCACGATCTTTCCTTAGTGTCTCAACCACGTGAGTTTTATTTTTGGCTAGTTCAACGCTAATGTAATAATTGTCCATGTAGATGTAATAAATGTCCTTCTCCCAAATAATCATTTAATAATCTATAAACAACAGTATTTTTTCCAGAATAAGGAAGAATATTTAATACGAATGCATAATAACATTGATTCGTCTATCGATAAATTTTCACCAGGATAATAGCAATCCTTTATATTTTTTATCCAATGCTGCAATACTTGATCAATTGTATGAAGACGGTACGATTTATTACACATTTGGTCATAGAAGCAAAGGCAGCGAAGAGTTTTCTTACGTAGATTTCAAGGCATTGTTTTGCTAAGTTGAGGGTGATAATAAAGTGCATAATAATAGGCGTTCGAATATTGCCCATGGCAATATATAATCCTAAGGATTGTTTTATTTCTTCAGCTGAAGTTGGTTTTCATTCTTTTTGTAACATGGAAGGTGCATGTATAGGATATAACAACAAACTTCGCAATTTTCTGCATAAGAAAGTCGCCAAATAATAAACAAAACGCATCTAGTACCGATATATTTCTTGGAAGATTTACTCCTAGTCCTTCCTTTCCGGTAAAATTATGTAAAACGGGATCAACGTGTGCTTCCATCCAATCACTATTACGAGAATCATCACAACCTTCATCAAAAGAATTATCGCTTGTGTTAGAAATGACTGGTAAATGTATTCTGTTGAGATCGTTATCGTCTGACAAAGTACTAGTATCAAATAGATCTATGATATCTTCATCATATTATCTACTTTCATCGCTCGAACCATCATATAATATTCGTCTGTTTTTCATGAAAGATCTCCTGGATAGGAAGATTTACTTACTACTTTACGACAGTTATATATTTTATGACAATAATATATATTCAAGATTACTTACATATCTGTTATCTATTTTAGGAATTGCAAAACTGAGAAGAAGAGTTAATACTTTGTTTTAATAAATTATTTTAACTATATAATATAACTTCAAACCATACGCGCTGGTTATAGATTTGACCATTTTCGACAATATTTGCCAAGTTCAGGGTAGGATCCATTTGTTTCCACAGAGATAACAAAAATTGATTGTCGTCACGTGTCTATGATGCTGGGCTCTCAATGGAAAATCGGTGCGTCACAGTGTGACGCTGGTAGTATCCGAAAAAAATCGTACGTGCGATAGAGGCTAAAAAAAATTCGAATGGCCTTACAACGCCCTTGACATGCACATATACCGAATCATCTTTGTACAGTCGTTGGTCATTTTCTTGTGCAATTTTCAGCTTCGTCATAGTCGATTTACCTGATCTTTTTTCTTTTCAGTGATTCTCACAATGATCCACATTCCCGAACGCTGTCAACACGATATCGTAGGGTGAGCGCACAATAGGGAAAACCAATGCCGTCAAAGATATACACTATCGATGCACGATAATTTGAAAATATTAGCTTTTGCCATTGTCGAGAATCGATCGATATTAATGGATGTTGAACAAAAACATCTTTTGTCTCGTGTCGTGAAACGTTCAACGAATTACAGAAATTCTATCGATCACAATACTCTTTGTTACCTGAATTCGAAACAATGACGCACATCTTTTGGGTCACACGTTGTTTAAACGAAAACATGGGAAAGATAAGCCCGCGAAATTCAAGTATACAGAAGATATCGCGTAAAACGAAATTCATCGGATTTTCATTCTTGCACTTTGCCCGGCTTCTCGAGTAAAATGGAATTCTATTTCGAGATTAAATCGAGCTCGACAGTGTCAGCGACATCAGGAAGGATTTTAATTGAAATTTTGTCGAAGTCTCGAGAGCAAAAGGCGCGCGGGTACGAAGAAGGTGGAAAGAAACGACTTAAAGAACACAAAAAGGACCAGCGGTACGGCGCATGCGCGCGTCTTACGAGAGGCAAGATCCGAGTGTTTTAAAAACACGCAAGAGGCGACGAATGGGATCTCAAGGTTAGGCGGAGCGAGACATCTGAGGTTAAACAGCGAGCAAACTGACTCTTCTTCCGTAGCCCGACAAGAAATTAGAGAATCGCATAAAAACTGTACGTGTCACGTAAAAAATCGCACGATTTCGATCAAACTGCGTTTAATACTATTAATAGCCCATAAGAGTTCTAGTGATTATTATTGCTCTCCCTCTTGTCAAGACTACGAACCATGATCTTCCGAGATGGATCCATTCAAAAATAAATGGCTCTTAAAGATCGAACGGCAAATTGGTTCTTTGCAAATTAACGCGTTGCTTTATGCTTTGAATCGGTAATGCAATCAAAATAGCGGTCGTATATTTGTCGCAGCTGTAATCGTAGCCGGTATCGCTGCTGTCGAATAAACGTAGCTTATCGAATAAACTCGATAAACCGATCCAAAAACAAACGATAAGAGAAAAAAATAGATCGACGTATTAGTTAACGAAATTGGACGCGCGTTTATTCAACTTGCCGAAGATAAGCTATCGGTGTATACAAGGGACCAATAACCGCGGACATCAACATGCGTACTCACCTTTTTTATAAACCGGCAAAATTTTGGCGATTCTCGAGTCGCCCGTGTTATCCAGTTCTCGAGATTGCGAGCAACTCCTCTTCGAACAGTGTCCTCTTGCTTCGATATTTCTTCTCGTTTACACTTAATCGCAGTTTATCATTTACCCACTCCTATCTATCCTTTTCTCTTTAGCTTCCTTTCTCTCCAACACAATCCTAACCTCACCCTGCACCAGCACAACTACAATACACTGTGGCACGACCGACACTCCGCGAACGATCCACGACGTACGGAGAACGCCTCTGTAGGCGAACCTCTAAAGAGAGACCAGAAAATCGCAGAGACGTTTATTCCGTCGTTTTCTTTCCCCTCTTCCTTCTACTTCTTGGTTCCAACGCGCAGAGACACGATCAAGAAACTATTTTCGAAATTCAGCCGCTTTCCAGTACTCTGATTCGCGACGAAACTTTATCTTTGGCTTTGGAATCTACGCGCCACACGCATATGTCAGTCGGGGGTAGCTCGTGAAAAAGGAACTACACGCGCACGCTGCGGCTTTCTTCTTTCTTTTCCTCTCTTTCTCTTGCACTGCACTCTTCCCTTTCGTTTTCTTCCTCCCGTTCTCGTGTCGCGTATTCTACCTGTCACTGACGATAGCGTCGTTGTTACGTCGCCAGCGTTGCCGAGTCAGGATGGATCTCAAATGTGTTTGAATTTTCCGCTGATTCGAAGAACGTGCCACCGCGAATAATTCTGGCAGCAAGAGAGCCGGTACCGTAATAGTAGAGCCCCCCCCCGTTCCTTTCTTGCTCAAATCTCATACGTGCCCCTTGCACGATTTCTTCTGTTGTTTGCCGCTGCTATCACTGTGAAAAAAAGCAACGGAGTACCCGTGATACACTGTCGATCACGACTCGAAGGGTACCGTCGTATCGCGAACAACCAGAGAAACTTGGAGCCAGGAGTAGCCGGTTCGTCGTACCGACATTATTTCGACATGGATCGCCGTATCGATTTACTCGTGATTTCGCGACATCGCCGCTGCCGGATCTTTCAGGTTATAACGGACAGAAGCAGGACGACTTTTTAAAAATGCCACGCACCGACCAATCACGAACACGAGGGCACGGAACGCAGACGGTACAAGAAGATAGAAGAAGAGAGAAAGAAGTGGAGCCGCTATATACACGCGCGCGCTTGTCCGCTTGCTCGTACACACTACGTACAGGTATATACACAGGCACCGAAGGGGGGATCTCGCGCGCGCGCACGCACACACGGACAAGCGGCGACGCGATCTTACGGGTGTTGTGTCGTGTCGATCCTTCCCTGCTGCTTTCCAGCGATCTCACCCGCGACGATCCAAGATCGACACGATTTTACGCACGCCACTAACCCGAGGACGAACACTATTGTGCGACGAAGAGGGCGGAAAGGGAGAGGGGGGCTATTCGTCGCAACGTTTCGTGGAATGTCCGGCGTGAGTTGCGTGGCCAACCGTCCGTGCGGCTAAGGTAAGTTGAACTGAGCAGCAGCGCGCCTACGGTAAACGAGATTAAAGCTCCGTACCGGCAGAACCGCGGTATCGGCCAATCAGCGCGGCGTTTTGCGCGACTCGACCAATCACCGTACTCTCTCACCTGGCGAACGGTTAGCCCAGGTGCAGCGGCTAAGGCGCCATTGCCTGGCGTTGGCACGTTACCTGTTCGACTCCTGGAGGGGAGTCGTCGACGAAAGACGGAGAAGGGGTAACGTGACAGAGAAAGTCTGGCTTTCCGACGAATGAACGAAAGAGAAGCAACTAAGTCACGAAAGGGGGAAGGCCGGAGAAAGAAAGAGAGAGAGGCGAATTACGGTAAGCCCACGTTCATAAGCGTAACTTGGAACGTTCGTTTTCACGAATTTTCACGATCGACTTTCGCGATTGTATCACGCCTTAATACAGAACCATATGTCTTTGATTGATCGAATATCGAGAGGTATAGGCGAGAAAATATAGAGTTCCAGAGAATAACGTCGTTTCTCAATTGCAACAGCGGCGAGGGTACCAGCGCTCAGCGCAGCGTCTGCATTGTGCCACCGGAGGCACGTTACGCGAGGAACTTGGCCGATGATATAGACGGAGAGCGTGGTGGGGGAGATGGCTGTTATCTAAATTACTCTATTTTCTCGAGGGACCCTTGCAATGGATTTTTTTTTTCGATCGTCTGGAACGTCGATATCGAATCAAGGTGGGTGTTCCGGCTGTTCCACAGACACGGCCTCTTTTTTTTCTTCCACGTTCATCCTTTTTTCTTTTTCTCTTTCCTCCTTCCTTCTATCCTTCTGTTTCTCTCTCTTGTTCTCCATATGATGCACCTTCCTCCTCCGCCAACGTTGGGGAAATAAGTGTCCGATTCGGAGCAAGTCGGTGCACCAAACACGAGTCATATTTAATTTCGAGATACTCATCTTTCCATTAGGACAACGACACGCCTGATGCACACAAGGCAGGACGTTCTACGGTAGGACGTTCGTTCAGGTTTATCGAATCCGAAACGAAGCAATAGAATCGTTAGAAGTACACGAAAGGGACGTTGCCCGAAGCTAAAAATACTTTCTCCGTTTATTATCGTATCTATATATCATATGCTACGTAGCACGAGTATATTGCACTATTGTCGTTGTACAGCTGCACCGTAAATATTTATTCGTCACGCTCAGGTTAAACAGGGCACGATCTGCTTTTACATTTTACGACGGGGAATAATCATTATCTACGCACGCCCAGGAGACGAAGAGGGAGTAATAATGATGAAAATAAAGAGCGGCAATCGACAAATAAATTGTAAAAGGAAAAAGGAAGTGAAGGGTCTTTTACCTGACGAGTACGATTTTCACGCGGAAGATGGTTACCTTTTTATTCGAACGGCCGACAAACGAGTGGATTCTTCTTGGAAATAAAGTGCTCTGCAAATCGGTCGAGTGAGACTAAGGGGTGGGTGGTGCGGTAACGTTAATACGGCCAAGGAAAGATAAAGTACTGACGGATATAACAGGTGGGAGCAATATGGTGGCGTCACTGAATGGAGGGCGTACTCTCACGCGTTCGGCGTAGTATTTGCTCATTCACTCGTTCCTATTTTATTGTAGCGCCGTTTCGTTCACGGCCAACCCGCCACCACGTGGATTAGGGACATTGAAGATTTGTGAGAACGAGAGATACTCGATATCTGTCTACTGCTGGCTGGCTGCTTTCCCTTTTCGTTCCTCCGTATCACCTTCGAGCAAGCCTCTCGTATACAGTTTCGTATCGCGATACCGCGATACGTTTCAGAGACGGAGATCTACATGCTTGCCGAATTAGAGCGTGTAATCAAATATCTATAGAAGCCCGAACTAGGGTTTCCGCTTACTTCGATCCATCCCGTATGCTACATATGTACTTTACTTTTAATCTTGTATTCACCGAGAACGTAACAATCTGAAAACAAGAAAAGAAACAGTTACGCAACGGAATCGATTACTTGTTGAATTTCGCGTGCCTACACCGATGCAAGATAATTTCGTCGTTTTTTCCCCAATGTGATCGTCATTCCGATTTACCTTGAAACGAACATGACCATCCGTAGAATTTCATGCTCGCGAACAGCAAGATACCAAGTCATCCTTGACACGAATTCTATCGGTGATTTTTATTTCAATTTTCAACATGCACGCGCTTTCCAATGACCAACGAATTGTAAATACACGGAAAGAGGCGACAGCGAGAGAAACGGGTTCTCGGGCAATCGTCTGGAAAGAGTTAAATCGCCGACAATTTGCTAAAGACAAATCGTACTCGGCTTTGCCTACTAAACTAATGCGTCCCTTCTAAGAATCTCATTTGGCTTTACGATCGTTCCGAATTCCTTAACTCTACTGCTTCCGTTGTACGCTCGTTTCTATCCTCCGGTTAGCTTGCCAGTGAATATCCCCCTTGTCGACGACATGTCAACCATTATTTCCAATGATCCGTTACGTTACATTCGCTTCACACCTTCTACGCATCTGGATGATCCTGCAAATACACGTGTACTTAATATCACGTAATTTTGTAGAAATCGCTCTAAGCTTCGTTTGTCTCGAGCCGAATCGAACGTTCCCCTCGGCTGGCTGATAACGGAGCGTCAAGGGTGGCGGTTCTGATTTCTCTGTGAGCGAAAACCACGAAGCCGTATACGTGCAGGCACACTCGGCTCACGTTCGACAAAAGTACGAATCGTAACTTTAGACCGCGCTCGTCGGCGAATTAATCGGCTTTTCGAAAGTTGGCGAGCGCGTGGAGGAGTTTTGCGATCACGCGCGGCCCAATGACGCGACGAATCGCAATTTACGTCGATTCGGCGAGACCGGGCACCCGTGTCAAATTGCTCCGACAACTCACGATGCGAACGTTTTGACAAATTGAGGCAGTTGACGCGCGACGGTGCGCGGAAATATTACGTTTACGGACACCGGTCCGGCTACATATTTTGTCGAGGGCGATGGTTTCCTAAAAAAACAGAGTCGAAAGGCGCCTCGTCGTTCGCCGGCAATGGCTACGATAGTTAAGAAAGTAACTGCAGATTCGTTTATTATTTTGTAACAAGGAAGAAAACAAGGCGGCGGAAGAGGAGAAAGGAACCGAGCTAGGAAAACGAGATAGAGAGGAGAAGGAGAATCGGCGAAAGGGTGGACCGAGGAACAAAGAGGGGAAAGAGGATTGGTCGCGGTATTCAACGAGCTGCTATTCTACGAGCTGGTTTGCATAAAATGCATTGTAATCCCAGCGCACAATGCAGAAAGCTCAAGTTTTACCTGCCGGTGTAATTAATGCTGTCCTCTCCGGACAGCTATGGTTCATGCAGACAGAGTTCAATGATAATTTACGAAATGAAATCTCTCGCATCCTCGTGCGTGCCGCAAAAAGACAGGTCGCTTCCTTTTGTGCGAACGTGTCCATCTGTAAATGCGTAGCCGGGGCTTCCTCTCGAAAGTCTCTATATCGCGTTTTGCCAAATTTCACATTTGAATGTTTCCGTTAAAATTTTTAAGCTGGTAAATTCAAATTTGAATATATAAATCTAAATGTAGGGGTTTGAATAAATTTTAGGTCAAATATATAATACAACAGAACATGCCAGCGATTTGACCACAGAATGGGACACGTGTCCAGAAATACGTATCGAACGTTCTTGTCCATTTCGAATGGTCTCCAGACAATGTGTCTGCAACGGTGGGCGCGGCCTAAATAATAGCGTAACACGTACGTACGCAGGAATGAGTGACACGTAATTATTACAACAATCGCGCGTAACCCGATACCGCTCTCTTAAGACTATTGGCGCCGAGCATACCTACGCCTACTACTTTATTCCCCTCTCCAGCTCTTTTCCATTTGTCCTGGTAAACATAGATAAGCCGGGCTACCTAGTACGAGCGATTCAAGTCAACGACTTTGATGAAACTAGATATCGACGCTTTGAAAATTGTGGGCCGCGCTATATCTTTATCTACGTATCGCTCTGGCTGATCCATCCGGTTGTTTGACATCTTTCATAGCTGGATCCATCGATGGAAACCGATTCTGATTCTCGATATCATTGTTACATCCATGTACAACTAGATTCTTTTTAAACGAAATAATCGTTCGATTTAACAATCGTCAGCTATACGAGTGGACCAGTAACTTCGTTATATCTATTTGTCTCGGTACATACCATCAACGGTTGTTTGCTTGCATAACAATCGAGCTTTTTTCTCGGCCGTATTGTTCTTCCGTGTTTTCCGAGCCATTCGTTGAATACTTTCGCTCGACACCGCGTCCTCCTTATTCCAACGCACGTACTTGCATCTGGGGAAAGAGATCGTGTTATCGTTGAAGCGCAGGAAGATCGCGGTATTTTCCATACGTTCGTGACGTGTCATTAAAGTTGCCGTGAAATTTTCCTCCGTATTCACCACGAATCCCGAATCGCGTATAGCATGCACGCGGCTCGTTCTATAGCTTTTGTTATTATCGCGACTAATTTGGCCGCGTGAATTTCGTAGCGGTTCGTTTATTCCAGCTATCATCGTATGCTTATTTGCGAACAATTTTCTGTAGCGTTGGTCGCGTGTCATTCCGGTTTCCGGGACAAAGCCCGAAATATAATACCGGGGGATGCTCCGTGTATTTTCGGGCGATTCGGAGCTGAATATCCCGCGTGATAGTCGTGATCGTTACATGAAAATCAACCCTTCGAACACGGTGAAGCGGTATGAGGTAAACTGCAACGTTGGTGGAACAAAATCCAGTGTAAAATGATGATGCTCGCAGTGACTGTGCGACAGTTTTCCCATCGTTCGAAATCACAGGCTCGAATTTAAAGCGTTTCTTTATTACCCAACGCCTCGTATCTTTTTATATCACGACCAGGCGATAAAAACCGGAGTACTCTACTTTTAACGAGATACCCGTTACACAGCTTCCAGATGTCTCTTTAACGATACAACCGTAAGTTTGCGAATATCGCAAGAAACCGGCGTTGAACGAACAAGAGAAAGAACGACGGATAGAACTGCAGTTTTTCCAGAACGACCGTATCATCCGGCAATTTTCCTCGTTTCCTTACAAACATTCTGTTTATCGTGTAACACGGGCCGCACGCGAAACGTGTAACCGAGCTCGAAACGCGTGCCGTTATCGTGAGATACAATTAAGACGTGAATGGTTTCTCGCATGGTTGTGGAGAACAACGGAGGACGTATACTTCTTTTAAGAACACGATGCGTCTTGTTTGAATAAATAAACGGGACAAAAAGGCAAACCGGTGCATCGACGGGAAGTTTAACCCGCGGTACGTAAATATGCTTCGACGAGGAACAACCGATGTAAACGGGTATATCCGCGAACACTGGTTGCTGCCAGAACTTTGCCCATTACTTTCCCAGGGCCGGGCTTTTCCGTGGACTCGATTATCGCGCGATATCGATTTCATAAATCTTGCTGGAGTGCAAAGGCGACGTTCCAAGCCCCTCTCCTCTTTACCGTCGTCGTACCGTCGAATCAATTGATTCTCGATTGAAATGAAAAACCGAAACTCACAAGGTTATGAAGATCCGCTCGGCTATTACCGATATGAAAAACTGATATTGGAAATCGTTAAATATCCAGCGGGCAACAAGAAATGACGAAAAACGAGGTACTCTCGCTACGTTGTCGCTGCATCAGACACCGAGTTTTCTTCTGACGGTCGTTAATCTCACTCAAGCTGCGACAATGACAAATAGAGATTCTCCATCGGGGACACTAAGTGCGTTTAGTCGAGATCAGAGGGCTCGTTACTTTCCCTTCGTCCCAAAGGACTTTACTTTCTTACTCTATTGTTCTATCGAGTCTGTTTTTATAAGAAACCTTTACAAACCAGATTTTACCGCGGTCAACTATCCCAGTTATATTGCATTTCACGATAAACATACATGTAAATACACGTATATCGCTTCTTATTTCACGATCGAAGAAGATCAAAAATACAGACTCGATTTGCAGTTACTATTGGAGCTGAGACAGTGGAGAGAAGCAAGCAAGCCCTTTAAATTTCCCTTTGCTCCACGTTAATTCAAATCCCACTGCAGCAGACTGCAATACGTTTAATCGATTTCCTCGGCGACATCGATTTTCCCAACGTTTCAGACCGTACTCGCGTACTCCTTTGTTCCATGGCTTTTTTCACGCGAATTTATTACCCGTTGGTGTCTTTATGCTAGCCACTGCCCTGCGACCGATCGTTCCTTCGTCGCCCATTACAGCCGAGTTCTCCGCGTTAAAATCGCTTCTTTTCACGATTCGCGGTTCAGAAATACATTCGCGAAATCGCTGCCTTCTATGGACGACGGCCATTAACATGGAAATAAAAGGGACAAAGGAAAGCGAGCATCGATTTTCGCCGCGCGAAACGATGAAACGACAAGGAGGATGAATATCCGACTAGCTGGAAGTCGAGCACAGGTTGATCGATTTCAGCGAATTTTAACGATAAGGTGCGAGTATATTTACGTCACTTTTACCCACGATAAATTCACGAGATTTTAAAAACCGTAGAATTCGTTACCGATACAAAGTTTCCATCGATATTCGCGAAAGCGACAAATTCAGTGATGCGATTCCAGCAAATCTCCATTCGGTATGTGGGTCGAGCGAAGAGTCGGGAAAAAGGATCGAAGATGAAAAATGTAACTGCGTGGCTGGAATCACCGATCTCCGAAGAACAATCTACCGATCGATCTGGTTTTTCATGTCCGATACCATTCCACCTTTCGAACGAACCTTTATATCGACGCGTAATTCCAACGTGAAACGATCAGGCTGCTGCTTCAAACAACGAAGAGCCTTTCGTCGATCGACGCTCGAGCATCTTGTCGCCTCTTCTCGATATCGTTTCGATCGGCCCGCCTTATCGTACCCGGAAAAAGAGGAAGAAGAGAGAAAAAATATTTCGAAAAAGTTCCAGCTCGTTCCTATTCGATATTCAATCGGATAAACCTTATTCTCTTCTCTATTCTCCCTTTGCATTCGCGCGAGCTCCTTCTTCTTCGATTCAATTCCTATGCGCGTAAGATTACCTGTTTACGGATATCCTTAAGCTTGCCACGCTAACAATAGGCTACAAATTACACGGGGAACACGGAGGATGCAAACAGCTGCGCCCTATTTCGCTGCAACGAGGATCACGCGCGTCTCAAACGAATCAATCCATCCCGATTGCAGCTGCATCGGGAGCGAATACGAGGAAGAAGATCGGATCGGTGAGTTTGCGTAACGAAGGATTGTATCGCGCACCGTGATCCTACGTGCAAGTCGTTCAGCCTTTAACGAGCCGCCGATAAAAAGACACGGTTCGATTCGGTTCGACAAGTTCCGATAGGGAGACAACGCATTTTCAGTGAAATTTCCTGAAGGTTGTTTTCACGGGCCGGTGAAAGCGACGACGGATGAGCGACGCAAATTTCATTCGACCTGCCTCGAGACGAGCCCTTTCAGCTTCGCTCTTTAAAAGCAAAGAAATTTTGACTCTACCAGCGGCTTACCTGGTCGTGGTTCCATTCGTGAAACTTAATAAACCACCTTTCTCTCTCTAAATGGATTTCTTAATCGGCTTGCAATCGAGTTTTTTCTTCCATGCCATGTGAATTTCGCGGTGCAAATTCAAAGCGCAAAGAGGGCATTTTCTTAAAAAACCAGCCGCGATACCTGAGCAAATTGCTTTCCGAGGAGGAGGGGAGGCAGAGAATCGTCGCTGTCGATGGTTACACGGTGGACCGTTTTTCTTTCGAAGCTCGATAAACATTTCGTAAAAAGATCTCCGGGCTCCTCGAGAGCTCGCACCGGAAAAGGTTCTCTCCATCCTTTTAAGAAGTCGAAATTCGGTTGACCTCGTGTGGTTGCCTCTTGCTTCTGCCTGCATCCGCGCATAGGATCCACGTACCCGTTTGTTTCTGCCTCTTTCAGAGCTTTACACGCAAGTGTCCCCAAAGACGTGAATTTATTTTCTCGAGCTTCACCATTTCTGTGGCCAACTTCGTATTACGCCATGAGTTTGCCTCTTGCTTTTTCCTGGGCCCTCAGCGTCACTCTCTGTCCAGTTCTTCTTACTTCCTTCTGCTCGCCTACTTAAGAAGGAGTTGCACGAAGCCAGTGCTCCAGACTTCGAAAACCATCTTCAGACGTCTACTTTCGTAATTACGAAGCAGGGAAAATTTCATTTACGAACGGTACAAATTGAAAAGACCCGATTTGCGCGATCAAAGGGACGCTTGTGTTTACCGAAAAAAAAAAGAATCTCCGGCTCTTTCGGACGTCGGAGTCTCGAGGAAAGAAAATTAGCAAATGCTTCCCGAGATGCGAACGGAAATAGGTACGCGCAAGAACATCGGCTACCTCGTAGATGATTAATCCAAGAAGCAAACAACAGTCGTTTAAAACGTCTAAGAAATTCGCCTTTCGCGAAGGAACTCGGAAATTCCAAGATATCCTCGCGAGATGTCCATGGCACCGGCAAACAACGAGATCCCCTCGTAAAGGAATAAAAATGAGATTTCTCGGTTCTTGTTACCGAATTCCTGCACGTAAGTACGCGTAGGATGCACGAGACGAATCAGCCGGCTGCCGACTATCAATCGCAGATTGCATGGCGTGCAACATGTGCGCCGAGCTATGATTCGCGAACGCGACATCGGCCCGCTGGGAAACAATGAAACGCGACTGGCCATGTCGCAATGTTTTTTCATATCGTCGTACGACCGATATTAACGTCGTATCCTTTTATTCCTTTTACGATCGCGAAAACCAGCACGCGTTTCTTTCAACGCGAACGCGTGTGTCTTTCTGCACGCGCGTCCTCCGTCGCCAGTACATTTTCGCGTTGTTTATTTTCCGCTTGCGCGTAAGCAAAAACCAAGTGGTCCGGAAAACGGCGTAGTTCGTAGTGGCGGCGTTTGCTCGCAGCGCGAAAACCGACCTCGGATCGGGGAGCCACTTCTCCGCTTCTTGGCGCTTGAGAAACGTTTGTCACGAACCGCGGCCAAACAAATTGCGGCCGTGAAACGGTGTATGTAAGCGGAACTTTATAATTACGTGGACTGTAATTGGGAATCTCATCGAGAGGAATGGGCAGTTCCGCGACGTAGGAGAATGGCATAAAAATTCATAGAATCGTCCGGTGCTTTTCATGAATTTTTATCAGGGATAGCAGATTCGACGAGAATCGCCCAAGACGCGATCTCTCTGTCGGCGACTCGTGAGGAGAAATCAAAACGTTTGTCGGCGGTACGACATTAAATTGTCGAATTTAATTGCGGATAGCAGACGATTATCCGGGAAGCCCGGTAACTCGCTGTTAATTGGATTCGACAAGGGCGCGGCAAATTGAATTAGCAGACGATTCCCGGTTATTTACCTGTGCGTCGGACAATTCTCCGTCAGACACGTCAAAAGCGGCTTGTACCTTATCCGTTGAACCAGTCCACAGACCCCCTCCCCCTGTCCGCGTACAACAATGGAAATCCCACGTTTCAGACGTTCTCCGAGCGTGAAGCAGAACGTCAAACACTCGTCATACGCTTTCTTTCTTTCCCGGAGGGCCTCGCGATTACGTGTCTCGAGCGTCGAACAATGGAAGGCTAAGTTCGATCATTAGGTTCGCGAGAGATTCCCAAAAAATTTTTAACGAGTTTTAATGGCACTCGCAATTAACGATAACCATCGCGGTGCCTCGTTTACGCACGCGAGAAACATTCCTTCACAAGAACGTCTCGGTTAGGAAAGAAAAAGGCCTTCGGAGACAGAATGGTCGGAAACGTCCTGGGATCCTTCCCAGGAAGATGTATGATTAAAGGAAGACAACGAATGTTGTGCAACACCGAAGGATTCGTCTTTTCTCTGGCGACAGAAATTAACGGCGAGCAGCGCGGCCAATCTTGTTGTACGATCATAGAAAAATCAAGAAAGGTGTAGGAAAGATAAAATAAGAAATAATAAGGAAAAAGAAGGAATATAGAGATCCACGATATAAGAGGATCATAAAATCAGCCAAAGCATGAAATTTATTTATCGTACCTTTATATTTAGGGATTTCCGGTTGAGTAAATTGGCGAAGACTTCAGGTAAGGTTAACACAGCTGTTAAAACAGGCAGAATATTGCATGCAACATTGCCTGTCACCGTATCGACCAGCAACACCGCTATTTGATCCTTCAGTTTAGGAGTTCCCTATATCGTAGAGACTTCTTTATCTTAGATCTTACGAAACGTTTTTAGTATACAGCACTACGTAGTTTTTGGGGCAAACGGGAAATTGCGAAACGTATACCTTGCGATTTATTATACGAAAAATCGATCCCGTGTAACGAGAAGAACTCGTATCTAAAAGACGTTCTTAAATAGGTTCCTGGTTCTCATGGGCGCGAAAGCATTCATCCGGTTTGGGGAAAACGTATAGATACGGTTCGCGCGATAAGCGCTCGACAGACGGTTTCTGTCGGCCCCAGTTAAATGTCACGTTTCTACGAACAGGTACGACGATAAACACGCGCCAACAGCTTCCATTGCCTCGCATTACGCCCACTATCGTGACAGAAACGAACTATTTTCGCCCATTATTCTTTCACACCTCGTTCTCCTTTCTCGAAATTATCAAGCCTATCTTTGCACTTTTTCTAAATAATACTTCTTCTTGGCCTATTTCCTTTTATCATGCATACCAGCAAATACGATCCTATTTTATCATGGCGAAAAATTCCCGACGGCAACGAGCAGGCTGGACAACCATACCGACTGTTAACTCCACTGTTCGTATCCGCGACCGAAACAAAAACATCAAAGAATTAGTTACCAACGGAATTGGTAGACGAAAGTGACTCGATTTACACAAGCAGCTTCTGGGCTGCTGCTAGTGCGATAAAAAATGGCCGTATTTTGTTTTCTTTTATTGTGCGCGCCACCTCCACCTACGTCTGTTAGACGAAAATGTTTGCACGGTTGTATAAAAAAGCGCAACGTTGTGGAAGTCAGAGTCGAGAAGCAGAAACATTTCGACCGTCCGGCGTTCTTGTTCCGATTTAAATAACAACGAGGACACCGGGCATAATAAAAAGAAAAGAAACATCGAAGAAGAGTCGTGTAAAGAGGGAGAGAGATGGCCAGTTGCCTCGGTATAGGTCAGTTACGCAATAAGACCGCGGTACAGTTAAAATTAGTCGAGAACTATATGAAAAAGTAAACCGAGTGCAACTGAGGCCGTTGTCCGAACGTTGTGTACCAAGAACCTTTTTCCGTCCCCGTCAACAAACTTTCTATTCCTAATCGCGATTACCGTTTCATCGCGAGTTCACGTGACGAACGGTTAGTTCGTAGATAAAAGATCGACTTTCATTAAGTTGGAATTTATTACAGTAAACGATGCGAAGCAGTATTTACTTAATTTACTTAAATATAATATATATTGATTAATTATAATATAATACTGCAATTATTTAAATTAATGGTATCGGTTATTTTTCGATACCGATATTTCTCAACTTCGATCGATTCGTTGAATTTCACGAACGTCCAACTGATCATTAACGAGTACGAGTACGAGCAAACATCGTATGTATTTGATTTTTCTTTTTTTACCAAAGGCTATCGTATTTGGCTGTCTTCATTTCATTTCATTAACATGCACGATGTTATGTACGTTTTTAAATTACATTAACATATGCAATATACATTTGTGACTAAAGTTAATAAAGCTATTTATGATTAATTTTAACGGGATGGAATTGATAATGAAATGATGACATTGACAATTATTAGTAGTCGAGTTAAATTATATAATCCTTTTATGCAATTAAAAATGGCATATATAACCCCCGCGTTTAAATTAATCTTGTTTAAATGTTATTGCTTCACTCATGAAAGTTTTACAATAGAAGAAACAATAATAGCGAGATAATCACGTTTATTCCATTTGAAAGTACTATAAATTAAAGCAATAGATGTCAGTACTGTATGAACGAGTCCGTTTTTTCCTACTGTAGGTACTTACGAAAGGTACAAAAGTATACAAATTTTAATATTTTGCCTTTATTCAATATAGCACGATAAAATATATTAATTTCCTGTTTTTTATTAAAAGAAACGACAAAACTGATCAAACAAAACTCCATTTCTTCCCAAGGTAATCTATCATAGATTGATTCGACCTGTCGTTTTAATATATGAATATTTTGTGCTATAAATTTTACTAGGAATAAAAACTTTTTATCTACTGTTTCTGTGTTTGAATACTCTGCTTTTAATAGGCTAATGTTTTGAAGTACTAATTCAATCCGTTCTTTGATATTGATAACATTATTGATAACATTATTCCTAAAGCTTTGATATTGTCCATAAGTATTAGAGAAGAAACAGAGGTTTATTAATGTATTTTCAACAAAGATTTCTATTTCTTCTGACAATGGTACATCCCTTAGCTTTAATTCTTCATAAGGTATAGAAAGAATTCCATCCAATTCTCCCAAATGAATAACAAAATAACTATCTGGCCATTTATTGTTGAATGTATCAAGAAGATGAATATTGTCTGAACGTATAGCATAGTACAATGTATTATGGCATACTTCATTTTCATCATTTGGTAGCACAGTGCTCTTCCCAATATCAACAGATGGATTATTTAGAATTTTACTGTCATTACCAAATAAATATTCTAAAATTTTTACTTTATTGTGTTTATATGCTAAGATAACTAAGTTAGTATTTTTAATAGGGTTGTTAAAACTATTATAATAATCTCTCAAAATTATTTGATCTTCTATACTACTTATACAATCAATAACATTACTTAACTTTTTTAAACTATCAACATTACCCCGTAATATCGCCTTTTCGAGTTCAATTAAAATCAGGAGATAAAGTTTTTTAGCTTTTGTATTTCTGTAGTAGAGCCTTTTATATTCGTTGTTAAAGTATGGAAAGGATTTGTTGAGGTATTACAAAGAACTTTATTCTAATATTCACATAACTTAGCTCGCCACGTGGGTTACTCGTCGGAGGCCTAGGTCATGAAATTTCACACTGCACTTTTCTCTTTTATCTCAACGGAGTCCTAGGGCATCATGCGACGCTCACATGCATACCAAGGAGGGGACAGATACTTATGTGTGCTTTCGCTCTACCTTCCTTCACTCTCGCACGTGTTGAGTTGGCAACTAAGTGATTGCGGATTTTGACAATATCACCTAATGACAAAATCCGCAATCACTTAATTGCCAACCCAATACAATACAAATATACTATATATTCAACATTCTTTTATGAACTTTTCTTTTGATGTGTAAGAACGTGATAAAAACCATCTATTTTCTTGATAACGACTAGCATGTTGTTCGGATACATACATAACTTTCTATTTTGATAGTAATATTTAAAAGCTTAATGTTACAGCGTTCAAAACTAACTATTGTGAGAACTTTATTTTTGGTACCGGTTGGTCTATCACAAGTTTTATTCAAAGTTTTCTTCTGTGGCACTGCGTTGTGATTGTTTCCTTTTTTTCATTTTAAGAAACTTCCCCTCAAACTTTTTTTTCCCCAAACTTTTGTACACTTTTAATTAAATTTTTAAAATGTTTTATGGTACGTTTCTACACGACATAAAATTATGACTTTTCTGTCAACAATAGAGTGTGTTGCTCTAATATTCAATGATGTCATTCATGACATCGTAAAAGTAGAGAGGAAATTCCCTCTCCAGCAGAAGTCACATCAAGTATAGATAACGACGAGCATGCGCACTAAAGTAACTTTGTGATAATGCCATGCGGCTAATAAAGGAATTAAAATGCATCATAACAGATCGGAATAATAACATTCCGCATAAAAAATTGGACAAGTACTGGACTTCCGTATATGTACGATCGTGTATGTAATACTGCAATATGCATCATTGATTGAAGATATAAAAAGCATTGCATGCCACGTCTATTATATAGCAGAAAGAAAATATATATCTATATCTCGTCTGTGTATGTATTTTGCCTCAGGCGAGGAAGTTTATCATCCACAACCTCAACTGTGATATAGTACATGTGTTTTTCTGGGATCTAATACGAAAGAGAGGGAAACAATATGTTTACATCAGAAGAAATAAAGAGGCAATTAAAAGATTTGTTAATATTGAAACGTAATGGTGAATTAGACACTGAGGAGAAGCTTTTTAACTCGAATAATAAATATTGGAGAAATTGTATCATGTATGATAGTTTGGAACATTATGTTTATCATTATGATGAAGAGGTACTAACTTATAAAAGATAAATTTTTAAACAATTTCGTCTGTTTATTATATAACGTTAACTTTTATTTTAGATAAAATTAAATACACTAGCCCTTATAGTAGAATCAAAGAAGAGCACTTTAAAATTTACATCTCAAGAACTTGATATAATCATTCTGTTTCTACAAGTCAATTTTAAAGAAAATATAGAATTTGTTCCTCTAATAAAAAAGGTAAGATTACTATAATGGAGATCTAAGTTTCCCATGAAACATAAATTTGTTTTTGTAGACTTTAAAGCGAATGAAGGACAGCTTAGCTGTCATGAGGCGGCAATATGCACAAGAAGAAAAAATGAGAAACCATTATAAAAAAAACTGTAGTTCATCAGAGATAAAACAAGAAGTGATGGATGAATCATATAAAATATCTTGCAATTTAGAAAGTGATATAAACATGTATAGTTGTAAATTTGAATCTCTACGTCAGATGTGCATATGTAGCCCTGATGCAACATATAATAGGAGGCAGTATTCTCTACAGATATTGCTCTTAATGAGAGATTTATTAGATAATGAATTTAAACAAGTTATTTGGAAGGCTGAGCAAGTGGAAGCAATATTTAACTTAATGTTATTAGATACATATGAAACAAATAAAGTAATGGCTTTCAATCTAATAAAATCAATAGATCCAAATTTATTGCAATTAAATAATGAAGGTCGTGTTCGTGATATTATCATGGTTGCTATTGAATTAGGCAATAGTGTAAGACCTATTGATACTATTACAGCTGTATATATGCTGAAAGTTAGTATACTGTCACCTATTGTGCAAAAAGTACTTGCAAACTATTTAGATCTAATAATACAGTTTGAAGATATAAAAGAAGCAACAATACTACAACTGATACTAATTTTGTTGAAAAAGTTGAAGGTATTTGTGCCTATTTATATGACTTAATTATTTTATGCAGATAGCTATATAAATTATTTTTGTAGGATTCCTTGACTCTAGCAAAAAAGAATATAGTGAAAACTGTTATTAAACATTCTTTGTATGGCTATCTTTTCTGTATAAGAAATTTGTTATATGAATGCAATTTGGAGAATGCTGGGAAAGAATGTTTATGGCAGAGCACTGTAACAGAATTAATATCCATATCTTTCGAATGCAGTCATGCAGTTTCTTTAATAGTAAATAATTCTTCACCAGAGGGACATTTACCAATGGAGTTGAATTCACAAGCTATTAATGAAATATGTAATTCTGTGCCTGATAAACAAATAGTAACACCACAAATGGTATTGCTTTGTTCTTGGCGTACTGTAAAGGAAGTTAGCTTATTGTTTGGTTTGCTTTCCACTAAGGCACCTATATGTGAAGACAATCCTTCCACAAAATTGTTAAATGAAGAGCAAGTAAAATTTCACAATTTGTATTAAAAGGTTATTTCTTTAGAAGAAAATAAAACAAAGCAAATTTTTAACAGATTATCAAAATAGGAGAACATTTTGTTTCCTTGCTTACTGAAACAAAGCATAGAGGAGCATTTGAACAGGCTCATGTAGGATTCAGCCAATTGTGTTCTCGACTATGGCGTTTAAGTAAAACAAATCTAAATGAATTACCTAAATTGTGGTTGCATCAAATTTTAATTTCCATCACGGGAATTAAAGAGAACTCAAAATTGTGTGCAACCAGAAGAAGTATAGGAGTACCATTCATGATACAGGTAAATGGGATCACATATTTCAGTCTTGATTTATTTTTTACATTATTTTATGAATCCTATTCATACGAATTTTACTTAACAGGCTTTACTATCTACAGAACCTCGTCAATACAAAAATACAAAAACTACAACCTTTGATTCAGTGATAAAAATTCTGTTAGGACTTACACAATTGAAAAGTGGAAATCTACGGGGAAAAGTGCAACATCTGATATACTCAAACTCTGTTTTTGCACATTATGAGAACTCACTTGTTACATTGAAGTACAACAATGATTGTCCTGTAAACGAAAATATCATTCAAGTCACGGAAATCAAAACACATGCTCTAAATATCTTAAGAGCAATTTTTCGACATTCTCATCTTGCAGAAGTAGTAAATAATTATGTTGAAGATGGTTTAATAGCGGCATTTAAAAGTTACGATGCTGCAACATGGGCGGTAAGTAAACTTCTTCTATAATGTGAAAATGAAATAATAAATGTATGCTGTCCCTTACAGGAAAGAAACGCAGCAACATTACTTTTTAGTGCACTTATTACTAGAATCTTTGGCGTTCAAAGAACGAAAGACCATATCAATCTTACTACAGATAATAAAATGAATTATAGAGTATTTTCTGAAAAATATTCTAATCTATTATCCTTCATTTTGGATCAATTGCAAACATTTGTGGCAATGGATGATATTCTTATAAAAGCCGATATACAATCGATATTACTTTTACTATCACGGTTATACTGTAGTAATAATACGGAACCTAGTGATATTCAACGGAAGGTAATTATAAATGTTTCATACGGTAATTTAGCTTAACTCTTTATGCACTATGGTTACTTATACGCGATCGTACTAATTTTACCGTACGGTTTACCTGTCGCGTATATGCAACCATGAATTTGCAGATTATGCATGCCCCTGAACGATAATCTTTTCGTATTGGCATGTTTGATCTGTGTTCGCCATGGTATCAAAGGCTTATTATACCGTCTTTGTATCATTAGCGGCTGCAGCAATGGACGAGTATATGTAATTGCGAATAGTCAACGGTTTTGTTCCTACTATCACGAGATAGTCTTCGAAATTTTCTCTCTTTCCTCATGGCATTAAAAGCCTTCTTGTGCAAGTACTAGAAAGCGGAAACTCCTTATGATAGTGGAAGTGGTGATGAAATGAAGAATATAACTCAACCAGAAATATAAAGTATATCTATAACTACAAATCACTTTTTGTTTCTTAATTATTCTCCGAACCGATAATGTTTCTGAAATATCATGACTAAGGATTTAAATAACTTGTTTTCCCCCTGTTACACAGACAAACAATGCTAATCACATGCTCGTACTTAAAAGTTTTATAACAAAAGTTATACGTCTATTTCAGGTCAATGATCTTATAGATTTAATTATACAATGCGCAAAAAGTGCGATATTCGAAACACGGAAATTAGCAGCCAGAGCACTTGTACCTTTATTAACAACACAATCTGTTCAATATGTTTTAACAAAAATAATTGAGAATATAATATCTGCAGGGACCAACTATTCATCCTTAAATTTAATACATGGTTATATGTTGCAAGTATGCATATCAGTAATGAACATTTCTTTAAAATACTAATTGATTTTTAAATTAATATTTTTTAAATGTTATAGATATATGAAATACTAATATATTTCAATTTTAAATCGTTTGAATTGGTTGATGTAAATTGGGATGAATTTTTAAAACGCACAATTTGGATCATAGAAAATCTGGAGCGAAAAAATTCAAAACCGCCAAGTTTTTTATTGGCTGCACATTATGTAAATGTTTGCAATAAAATATGTGAAGTAGATAGAACGTAAGGGAAATTATTATTAAAAATTTCGAATTATTAACAAAATACTAGAATCGTTTCAATTGCAGGTATGTGATACGAATATCCCCGATGGTATATACCGTAGTTTCACATTTATTAGGTGAAAAATTAAAACAAGGACCTGCGCGAGAACTGTATAAATTATCAGTAATTAGATTCATTCGATCAATATCGAGAGAAACTTCGCTAATTCAACAGTCCATAGTAATCAAAATATGCTTGCATAATTTAAAAGTTCCTGAAATGCAAATTGCTGCATGGTCAATTGTTTCAGAAATCATTAATGAAGTGAAATATAGTGATGTATTACAGACATTATTAAATTATGGTTTCTATGAAATTCGCAACTCTATAGAATGTTTTCATAAGTACAGTCCAGAATTGCAAGATGCGATATTTGATTTCCTATACAGTAGCCTAACATGCATTAATCAAACTGAATCCTCTGATTTCACGAGAAAAATTGATATTTGTAAATTTGTGTTAAATGAAATACGTCTACAGGATAATAAAAGTGGATACTATGAGAGAGACGGCTATTTAAGATTATTGGGGAAATCATATGTGACTTTAGCTTCTTTTAACAAGCATGATGGAGTCATTAATTTAGAGTGTACAAATGCTGTATATAGTAGCTTCTGTGATAATCTATGGATCACAAGTTTGAGTGGAGATTTTAGAAAATCTGCATTTGAAATAATGGAGGGTCTTTTTTTAGCATGTTATAAATGTGAAGAGTATCAATGTAAGTTATGAAATGTTAAAATATTTTTATGTATACAATCCTAATTAAATATGATCACAGATGTACAGATTCAGTGGTGGACAACAGTATTACAATTGTTACTGGACAATAATCGCGAAATACGAAACGAAGCATTCTTTTTAGTTGATCATGTTCCAGTACATTGTACAGTGATTAATGATTGTTCATATATGAATTTACTACTTTCCAAATTCTTAGAATGCAATGTACATAATAAACATCCTGAGTATATGTGTATTGCACTTTTTTATTGGAGTATTGCATTATTGGATTATATGGATTACGAAATGGATGATACAGATGTAAGTAAATATCATTTAAAGTATTACAAATGTGAAAGATACCGTAAATGTAATGTTATTTCTTTTAAGGTGTTCAACAAATGTACAAATTATGACTTCTTTGAACCTTTAGAGGTATCAAGGACATGTGCTGAGTTTTTAATAAAAAATATGAAGTGTTATATAGACATTATATTGCCAGATGACGCTATAAATTGGGTCAATTCACTTTTGAATGTCCAATTTCAAAAATCCATTTCGTTTAGAACGCTCGTGAAGAATTATGAAAATTACATGCCTACTCTCGAAAATAAATTACACGATATTTTGAACCCGACTTACAAAAATAAATTATTACAAATTTTATCATACGAACAATACAAAAATATATTATAAAATGTTTACATAAAATAAATCGAATTTTTTTAATAAAATATAGTCGTAATTTTTTTATTCAACCACGGCAAAAATATAAGCACTTAAATTTACATGTTATCATTGAATTGCAAAAAAGATGTATTTGAAGCATTATTCGCAAAAGAACCTCACCGAGAATAGATTCTGCATGCCAAAATTGCTCTATTTGTAAAATAAAGAATACATTCACAAAGTAAGAAATTCTGTGACAAATTGAGGAACTTTTAAATGAAAAGATAACGTCTTTTTAAATTTAAAAAGAACGGAAGAGTGGAGTTAAATGTCGTTTGGGGAAATATCCCCAGGTGTTAGTGGCTAGAGAGTTTAGTTGAACCGCTTGGCGCAGGTAGACGCCACCGTCGCGGCTCGACGTTTGCCGACTCGGTACGTATTTCGTGACATTATACCGCGGATCCGTCGGATTTTCGCGTTTTTCGCGCCTCAGCGTCGTGACCGTCGAGTATTAGTGTGCGCCGACAATCTTTATCTGCGTTGAACGAGAGGCAGCATGTCCACGAGTGTTCGAACAGATTAAAACGGAGGAAAAAGCAGCTGAGAAGATAGTGGCCGTGTGTGTACCAGGCATGGAGTGGACTCAGTGCGCTCGTTTCAAATCGTTACGAGCCGTTACCGCAGTCCCAGTCGAACCAAGGTGAGTTCCGCCGACATAAACACGCGGGATCGCGTTCCATACATTTTGTTTCACTTTCATATTGAACTGTTATATCGTTCCTAGAAGATCCTGTCCATTCCTTCATTCCCTGTTCTATGTATGACCTACTTGTTGTACAAGCTGTCATCTCTCGATTAGAATATTTCTGTCTGAGACCGAGCTGTGTTCCGCGATTGAACTCTTCTTGCCCGGAATCGTGCCACACGATAGCCTTTCTCGGGTAGGTTTTCATGTAAAAAAACACATTGAGAGAAAAAGAAGAGTTAGAGAGAGAGAGAGAGAGAGAGAGAGAGTGAAAGAGGCAGAGAGAGAGAGAGAGAGAGAGAGAGAGAGAGAGAGAGAGAGAGTGAAAGAGGCAGAGAGAGAGAGAGAGAGAGAGAGAGAGAGAGAGAGAGAGAGAGCAAGAACTGGGAAGGAGCGTGAAACGGAAAGATCAAGCGAGAGCAGCGAGAACAAGTTTGAAAACTAGCACTGCCAGTCCGTTGAACATCTGCGATTCCTAAAGTGCGTCCTTCCAAACACGGAATGTTAAATAGCCTTCGCGCTTGATCAACTAACGGAGCCTTCTCGAATGATCTTTCTTGACCTGTCTCTCTTTCTCCACGAGGAGAAAGGTCATCGGTCTCAAATTCATCTTTTGTCCACGCCTTAGGCACACCAGTAGTAATGCGCAACGACATACATATTTTCCGTTGGTCCAAACTTGTTTTAAATTACCATAAGTAGTTTGATACCTTCTGCCTTAATGCGCTTGATTCTTTTTCGTAATCGGTCGAATTTCTCAATGTCAAGTTGACTACTCGTTACGTCCTGTCATGTTCGATTTGATCGCCTGTCTTGATTCGTTCGTTCCGCAAACAGGAAAATTGCTAAGCCATTTTTCTTTTAATAGCTTCCATGACACTTTTAATCATTCTTTATGTTCACTATGGGCTATGGAACGGTGCATGTCAAGCAACAATTTTCGTTTGTTAACGCGTTATGTAATATAGTGTACACATTTATATCTCATTATAATCAGAAGTGAAGTAAAAGAATGTGAGAAATAAATACGAGCAATTTAACGATTACTTTTGGAAGCGTAAAAGTTAAATATTTGATAAATTAATAGCTTTTTTGACATCACGTATTTGAAATGTAAAAATATTTGCTAATCTCCTTTCAAGATTTGAAAATTGAAGCATTGTTTGACAATTGAACAATATTTTTGGCTAAAATCATTCATTACGACATTCGTTTTTCAAACATTAGCCACAGGGATTACGCAGGAAAAGAGCATTTCATAACGAGATCATTTGCATTGTTCCGCTTATCTAGTGTTTTTAATAAACGATGATGAAGAAAACGACACTACGTTTGGTATACCCGATTATTTGCATTTTTCTCGCTTCTTCGCTCTTTTTCTTTTTTTCGCCTCTCCGGCTGTTCCACAAGAGAAGGAGGAATCATTTACTACTTACAAAATTACATGTATTAACTGTTTCTACAGAACGCATTGGCAACATTTTATTAGAAACTAACTCGTTGTTTGCCAACGAATAAGCATCGTTACAAGGTCTGTTCTTTTTAGAACGTAGTAATTAAGAACCGGTAATTTTAGGGAATTTTGTTTATGATCGACGATCGATGAAAATGATAATGCAATGTGTAATATCATGTAACGTATTTCCTACTGCGAATATAAATTTTAATCATGGACTCATACATATCATAAAGAGTTACATCTATATATCGTATGCAGACCCATAAAAAGCTACCCCCACAATAGTACCAACTTCTGCATATATACGTTACGAAACACGCAACCAAGCAAGATTCTTAATTTCTCTAACGTAATTTATTTTTCCGGTTTATTTTCGATTTCATTATCACGATACGCATTAAACGTCATACGGATAAGGTCTCGTTTCGTATGGGAAGTGCAGCCAACCTTTCTTCTCTTCTTGTTTAGTTCCGTGTTCGCGGGAAACAATTGGGCGTTCAGAGAGCAGGAAAAGGTCGAATATACAACTCACGTGTCGAGGGTCTATTTGTTTTATCAAGCCTGCAGCGGCAACCTGCTCCCGCATTATTTTGACAATAACGCCGAGCAACCACGCGAACCAGACACAACTATATAGGCAATTTATGCAAAATGCAAGCCGCGCACTCGCCTACGGGCGCGCTTCGTGAGCGCTACCCATTACATTATAACAAAATAATGTTTAACGATTGTAATTGACCGTAACTACGGCTCGAATTCGATAAAAATGAAAAAACTCGAATTATGCGGAACGCATCGATTTGCATGTACGTAACACGCCTCTCGTCGATTCGATTGTCTATGCCACACCGTACGTATTTGTGCGTTAATATTAAAAGACATCGCAGTTCATTGGAATTACTTATTTAACCTACTTTGCAAATCAAATTTCATCTATGAAGAGCAATAGTACATCGATTTGCATTCTCGCTCGTTGGTCGAAACGTATTCGCTGCTGTTCTCAAGCTTTCGTCTGACAAGCTGTCAATCACGAACACGTATACTTTGCAATCGATAATCATCCATTCCCGCGTTTTTTACGATTCACGTGACACGGTCGATCGAGAAATTTAGTTTTCGATGCGCATGAAAGCTGCGCGCTGTACGTATCCGTTATCGGATGGTTTCACTGTCAGTTTCGATTCCGCGACAATCAAACGCGTTAATTTCCAATGGTCGAATGCCGCTTATAATCCGGCTTCCACGTCGTGTCTCGAAAGCCTGTTCGGTTTTCACCTTCCGGTTGCTTTTCGAACTATGCGAGCCTGGTTTCCGATTTTACGACGGTATACAGCTGCACGTTTTATCTATGGTCATTGAACTTCTGCTACACCGGAGAACACAGTGAGTCTATAGTCGAAGCTACTTTCTTTTTTTCTCTTTTTTTGTGCAATGTTGCATCACGGTTCACTAAATTAGGGATATTTTTACGTCTGCGCATTATGGAACGCTCGTGCTCTTTGCGATCGACAGTATCACCTAACCTTACAAATGAAACATTTTCTATCTGCGTGTTTTCTAGCTCTTGAAATACGACATTTTCATAGATATCGGTTTCGAAAATTAGAGTTGCGTGACACGTGACATCTTTATTAATATTTATCCAGTATAGTTTTGCATCTTTAAATTTCAATATATCGTTAAATTAAAATTATTTGAAAATTACTGCCTTTTACGCGTTCGAACGTATCTATCTGCTTACGGAAATTCAGCCATTGTTATTGAACAATGGAGGATACCGACGAATAAGAAAAAGCAGCCATGTTCGTTATACCGAATGTAGAATAAACGAACGGTGGAATCGAATCCGCAGTTGGGTATATACGGCCAGCCACGGTACGTGACAGATATCTTGAGGGACGTGTTCAAATACCACCGGATGATTCACGACATCGTGAATATAAGAAAATGTAGTTGGGATTTTTGTTGGGAGGTCTGGTTAGGTATAGCTCGTTGAAATTCGATCCTATCGAGCGAGAAGGAATTTTTGGCGGGAGCTTTGTGATCGATCGAGCTACTTCGAGATCTAACGATCGCCGATTCTTTGATGCCTCTGTGTGAAATTAATTTCCACGGAAAAATCCGAGATCTGCGGTCTCGAAATTCGATAGCTCTGCTCCCGTTTCTCGACTAAACCCCGGAGGAATGAAACGTCGTGTATATTATTCGTATCATCGTCTAATCGACTTACGTAGTCTAATGGTTTCGAGTGATTACCGTGCATCTTGACGTACACCGGAAATGGTCGAGTGCCTTCTTAATGATTATTAATGTCCCTTAACGATGCTTAGTCGGCTCGATGGCCAAATCACGCCGATTAACTCTGGTAATTGTTCCTGCTGTTTGCCTCGGTTTCTCGCTGTTTGGTAAATTTGTCCTTATCTCAAATTGTAACAAAGAAAGTCGAGATAATTATCTGATTGCGTGAGTAAACGTTTACTCGGAATACTTTCGATCGAAGCATCGTCGTCATTTAATCTCCGTTAACTACCGTTTTAACGGAGCAATGTCGTTAATGATATACTATGATATTCTATGATATACTATGATACAATGATTTACGAACCGTTATTTGGCATTCCGTCCTAGTGATATAGTTCGGAAGCAAACATGTGTCGTTGTGACTCATGTTCCCGTTTAACTGTCGTGCGTGCCAAGGACATCATGTAGTTGCAGTAGATACGTCCTTGCCAATTTTGGAATCCCGATAAGCAAGTCTGTCGCCTGTGACAAATCATTTTAACGAGCGCGACAGTTTAGAGATATCGATGATGCGCTTCCTTGGTTTCGTCGTCGGCGACCTGGCCTCTGTCCATTTGGAAAATGGGACGAGCTGTCGAAAGTGGCAACGCGCTTCCTCTCACCACATCCCCGTCGCAAATATAACCTTGTAACACGAAAACAGATACTTTTGAACTTCATTCAGTTTGTCCCTGGCTTTTCTCATTATATGCCGTTTTCCTACGGCGATTTTCCAAATTCTTAAATCTCGTTAGAGCGAAACCGTGTTATAAAAGTATCGTCTTATACGGAGACACCTGTACTTCAATTTTCAAGTACCCAAGTTCCTGGATACTCAAATTTCAAAAATATAAAGATTTTCAAATATTTCAATTTTTAAATACGTAAAAGATTTTAATTCGTTCGTTTATTTCAACTTGTTTCTCTCGTCCGTTTCTTTTTTTCTTGTGTCTGCTTTTCTCATCTCTCCTTCGCTACGCTTACGCTTCGCAGGATTTCCATGGCAGCTTTTCTCCTTGCGCCGCTCGTAAAATACGAACAGTTTCTCAGAGCGAAAGACGGACGATTTTCTGAACCTCGACGTTCGGTCATATCGGTTCGATTATTAGAAGATTCGGGTCCGGTTAGTTGGTTGTAGCGTGTACTGCGAAACATCGGGTCAACCCGTGACCATAAAACTCGAGGCTGGTGTGCTCGCAATCTGGCAAACATTCGCCGGTCGTACTCAAACGCGTGCAAAAGTTCGGTACCCGCGTATTGCTTTAGACACGAGAAAGGGTCGCGAAAGTTTCTCCGGGTTTCGACTAAGTTTCCCCACCTCTACAGGGAATTTCGACTGTACCATATGCAATGATATCCCGTAAAATTTATATTACTTTGCTACCGGCAACTTTCTGCCTCGAGAATTAACTTTTATCTTCATAGAATCTATTTTACTACGAAATGTTATCGATTCATCCTTCGAACCATTATAAACAGTAATCTGCTATGGTAAACTCGACTTTCCATCAAATTTCAGCGCGATTGGTCACCAGTGACTTTTGGAAAAATACTCGTCAACTGAATTTTAGAGTTACTTCCCTCGTACGCGTACGCGAATTTCATTCATCAGGCACTCGGTAAATTTCCTCCTATTGTCCTTCGTTCTGAATTCTCTTCCTTGACCAAATGGGGGAACTCGTAATTGCGTCGCTGCGTTCAAAAGGGTTCGCCGCGTTTTTCAGTTCGCCACTTTCGTCTGCCCCGCCTCCCTGTGTGGATATTTCCCGTGGCGTTTTCAAGGCGGGGCCCGGTACACAGGTTTTCTACCCGCAATTAGCATCGGCGATGTATTCGTGTCACGTATCCACGGGATAGTTTCTTCGCACGCGACTCCACGTGAAACGTCCTTTATTTCGCTGAGTGTACGCGAACGATCGTCACAGAAATTGCACGGCAAGCAACACGACCAACAGATAGAATGAGAAATAGAAATATCTTTCACTCTTTTTGCTCGTACGCCTGATCTAGAAAATTCGTTGCTTTGCGTTCCTCGTCCAGGTAGTCATTCGATCGTTCTGCCTTTTCTACTGGCCGTTTCGACCAGATTCTTCGGTGATTCCTGCGTCTCATTTGAGGATCGTCGATATTTTATAATCGTTAGCCCTGTTCCCTGCCTTTTTTTTTCTTCTTAATTGATAATTGAAGGATTAAGACGTAAGTCCATGTTTCGCGTTCCTATGTCGATTGTCGGAACAGCTCGGAATCAGCTCGCGTATCACGTAAATCATTGAAATCTGCGCGCGATTCGCGATTCGAACAACAAATAGAATCTGGAAGGAAGATTTATAGAAGGAAGAGAAACGCATCGGTGTCGCGTAATCGAAGAAGTTGTTTTCGGCGGAGAACGAACCAGATCGGGGCTGGCTCGTCTCTCGCGGAATTTGAACAAGCTATCGGACCCGCGTTTGCATACAGGGTGTCGAATAAATTACATCGACGAGCCGGCTGTCCGTTCGCGTGGAGAAAGAATCGGTTTCGTTCTACGGGGATCTGTCGGGCCATAAATAATACATAACCAGGATACAGGCGAGTTGGCTCGCGGAAAAAAGGGGAGAAACGTCGGAGGAAACGGAGCGGCGCGAAGGAGAAGAGACGCGAGCCTTATCGATGCGTGTACAGTCTGATGTGGAAGTCGCGTATCGGTTGAGAATTCTCCAACGAATCCCTCTTTGCATCTTAACCCTTTTGCATCTGTGCACGAGATACGTATCTCGCGACGCGACATTCTTCATACGATGCTATGAATGATAGTGGATATTTTTCGATATTTTTGGACAGCAGGTATTTTTCCATCTTTTACAAATTCAGACATTTCGTCCATGAATACGAAAGAGTCAAGGTTTGATATCTTGTGGCATCTTGATCCGTCGAAAAGCGAAAGCTTAGTTTCAATTTTCACGTCTCGATGAACGTAGCAATGACCGAAAAGTCGCTCGATTTTCGACAAACTGGTATTTCTTCGAAAGAAGAACAGACGTTAGACGTGGAATCCGTCGAATCGATGTGTAGCCCCCTTGTATCGCTCCTTTTTCCCGGAGATCTCTTTCTCTTCCTTCCTTTCTCTGTTTCTTCGTAACGTCGATACACGTAACAGTAATTGCGCGTGCAAGCGCACCGACTACTCGCAGGCGGCATTACACTTTGTTCCGACCGATGGAATTGCGTGGAAACGAAGAACACCGCGCTGTTTCTCCGCCACGAACCGATAATATCTTGTTTTCCAGATACCTGCAGGGGAAATGTTCTCGGTCGGTTTGGAAGAGCGAATTCGAGCGAATCAAAGCAACGGTTCGATAATCGAGCCGGCCGAGTCTGCCGATTCGACCAGCGGCTCTCCTTTAACGCGAGAAGAATGGCGGAGGCCACTTGTTAAACGTAGTGGGAGTCTGAATACCCGTGATTTATGACGGCACAGTGGAAAGAAAGCGCGGTTAATTTAGAGCTTCGGTTATTGATGGTCTACATTTGTGAATTGCCTTCGATTAAAATTCGGGGGCGGTTCGTTAGGCGGTCCTTTATATTATGCGGCAACTTTACATTTTACCTGGTGATTCTTCTTAAAATATGGGACTTGGAACTTGTCGTTAAATTTTTATTCGAATCGATAATAATTGTATTAAATACGTAATCGGAGCTTCATGTTCAACAGGAATTCCACTGACTCAGAGCGGGAAAATTTCCTGGATTCGATGAAGAGGAGGTCGTTTCTTTGTCAGGTAGCTGCCAGTTTGCCACACAGTGGCTCTTTGTGCGAGGGAAGGGCACCGGGAGTGAGCCATTGGCATTATAACGACTGCCTCCAAGGAGCCGACCAGATTGAAGAGGGCTTCCGTCGCGCCTCGTATAACGCGAAAACCGTTCGAAAGTTAATTCGAAATTTATTCATGGACTCCACGGGACCACTAGCTGCCGCCTTCTCTATATACGTCCGGGTATTATTACGTAGGTACATGTAGCTGGAACGTTGATGCTCCTGGTCGTAGGCCTATATGCCACCAAACGGGGCTAAAGTAGGGCTAAAAAAAGGACAAACCAGCCTCCTATGAATACGTAATTTTATTACGATTAAGAATTAAGTCCTGTCGATCGATCGACGGCTCGTTCTCGCTTACAGGTCGTTTCAAGTTTCTTCGAATCAAAACGTCAAAGAGAATGTCGTTTGGAATCGAGGGTTAAAGAAAAATTCACATCGATCGATCATGTTTGAAGGGAGAGATTTCGAGACAGATATCGAGATTGCTTAGGTATTTCAGATTCGAAAAGTTCGCGGTGGTCCCGAAGTAAATGTTGTTGCGAGCCGAACGGTGCGGAACAAGGGGGCACGGGTTTATCGGGAAGATTTAGGTATTTCGTGTAGGTATTCAGATTTATACGCGGAACTCGCCGTTATTGCGGCTGTATATCTCGCGTGTATCCAAAAAGGGTCACGCCACACGGTCGAGGAGCGTTTCTTTCATGAAAACGACAAGCCCAAAAGTATACCGCATCGCGTGGTAAAAGATATCGCTTGCTCGTAAAATCGGCGATATTAGGCGGCCGCCCGTTAGAGAGAATCTGACCGTTCGACGAGAAAAAGAAAGAGAGAGGCGTATACACTTTGCAGAAAATCCGGCAGAAGAGAGGAGAGAAGTAGAAACCGCGCAAAATCAACCTATGCCAATACATACCGACCGATAGATTTACAGCGTAGTAATAATAAAACGCGCGGAATACGAGCGTTGCATGGGGCTTTATTAAAACGTCGCGGTTTATGGAAGTTCGACCGGTCGATACTGGCGCCCCACTAGCGAAATCGTTGGCTGTTTCTTCGTTTAGTCAGCTATTTTTCCTCGAGAATGGGAGACTCGTCGATCCGCTTCGGTCTCGACGGAGATCAGTCACGATGGATAAAAATACTCGTCAAGCTGACGTAACGACGTAACGCGAACGGGGGTCTGGAATCGAGAGGATCGTTGTCGATTACGAGTGCGATTGCGTAACGTTCGTTCGTACGTAGCGCGGAAGCGCAATTTTTCATGATTGGTAAATGTAGTTAGCATACTCGAGTACGTTCCTTACAGGACGTATGTTCGTCTGTTATCATATACGCATATATGTAACGATCATTTTCTTAACGAAAATGATTTTCGGCCGCGTTCGGTATTTATCGACGGCAAGGAAACGCCACAGGTAGTTGACACGAGGTTTTTCACTCATCAAGTGCCAACCGTGGCACTCGCGATAAGATGAACAGCGCCGAAGAGAAAAGCAAACAGAGAGTAGAAAGAAGAGAGGACACGTAAAGGGCTGACGACTCCTCTGCGAAACGAGCCGACACGGCGTTGCTATTTCTAGACGAAGATTTGGTTTCCGGCCGCGCCATCAATTTGTATAATTACTGTTTTCTCTGAAAGCAGCTTCACTGTGGTCCCTTGTGGCCAGAAAAAACTTTCTATCCCTTTCCTCGCCGAAAACACCGAAAGACGTACCTTTGACTCGACGTTTGGCGTCGATGTTTCGTCGCTTCGCGCCATCCCGTCTCTTTTGTGTCTCCAATTTCCGATTCTCATCGGTACCATTATCGTAATTGGCCGACGAATCGATGGAAGGTGGCAGGTTCGCATTTACAAGTACACGCGCAAAGCAATCGAGGCGGAAATGAAAAATGTAGGAAATCGCGTCTTCTCGAGCCGATAGACTCGTCTGGCGGGTTCACAAGGAGCTGCGGAGAATTGGGTTAAGCTGAAGAGAACGTCAGATTAATTCAGAATATTCAGGATCGCGTACGAATCCCGCTTACGTATGTTCATTATGTGGCTGCGTGGTATCGAGTTCGTGAATCGACTGGCTGTCTAAGTGAATAGATGCTGATTAGGAGTTCTCACGCATCCCCGAATGGAAGGAGAAAGGCTTCTCGTTATTCGTTATTTGACTCCGCGAGTCGGCTGATCCTATCGGCCTCGAGCGCCGTCTGCATGGTTACGCTGTTCGCCAGCGTCGATTCGGTTTTTGATTCGCGGATACTGTGATTATTTCTGGATAATTTTACTTCGATTCGGATTCGCGTCTCGTTGATTCATCGGCCATTTGTTATCGTGATTTTCTTATTAAAGTGATATCGATCTTCTTGGTATTGCGAGCAAAGACCCGACGACGCATCGTTTCAACGTATATCACACATACAGATCAGTGAGTGGTCTTGCTAGTTGTAGAATGTCAACGATAGGCGACGATAACAAGGGACTGTTCGCGCGGTCTTCGCTATGGTTTCGAGTCTTTATCTTCTCTGGTTTTATTCGATCGCGGATATCTCGAACGCCGTAAACTTTGACGCCCGACCGATTTCGCGAGCCGCCTATGTCGCGCAGGCTATTATTTTCGCGTTTGCTTTTCCCATTCGCCTGGCCTTCCCTTTGCGAGCGAGCGGACAAGTGCCGCAGACGTTTCGCTCGCGGTAATTGCAGAACGGAACGTTACACGGCCCACCCCTCCATCCGGTTTTTCATTTGGCCCCTTTTAGTGTCGACCTTAAAATAAACTTTGTAGTCCTGCGTCGTCGTTCTCGTCGTCGTCTCCTCTTCTCTCTTCTACTCCCTCTGTACTTCCTCGCTCTCCTTCGCAATCCTCCCTTCCCTTTCGGGCTCTGTGTGCGCGTCTCGTCATGCCAAGTCAGCCGAAGAAGCGCGGCCGAAGGAAATGAAAGAGGTAGGAACGGAGGGGGTCCGGGAGAGAAAGAGAAGAGAGCGGAGCGCTTCAAGAGACACCCCAAAGAGTTACAGCTTTCAATTTAGTACTGCAAACACTCGCAGCGAGTTAATATCTGCCTTCCATTTCCTGGTTTAACCTCGTCGGACTGGACCGCGAAAACGAATTCGTGAGACTTGTCGCCCGCTGTTCGGTAAGTCGACAGAAGAGAGCTGCTGTCTCTTCTCGACTAGACGACGACATAGATGTTTGGAGAAGTGTCGTTTCTCGAAGGGGGCGATTAAACCTGAGGGTGTCTAACGGAGCACACGCATGTCGATGGGACACAGAGACGCGGCAGCGCGATCACGAGGAAACTTTCCGCGTGAGAAGACGACTACGCGTTCTTCGCTAATGTCGCGCACAAATTGGATACGGTTGGATTCAAAGTTGGAAGCGACAGGCCGCGAAACCGATTAGAGTCGCGTCAGAGACGTCGAGTTGCCTGCTTCCCGATTACCGAACCGCGAACGTCGACGCTGCCTGCCTCCTGGACGCCGCGATAATCGCGTTCATCTCGGCTCGCTGTGTTACCGTGTTGCACGTGACTCAAGTGCGCGGAAAATGAACTACGAAGGTAGGGAAGGGATTTTTGGGGTGTTACCGGATTGTTGGAGAAATTTCGAGAAAGCTTGGTGTATCGACGCGTAGAAACATAGGGTCGAGGGGAATGTAAGACACGGTTAGACGAATATTTCTGCTGGCAGCTGGGGAGGCAAAGATCGCGATGACGTGGTAAATAACGGCGTATTACAGTAGCGGCGTAACACGCGAGAACTTGACGCGAGGTTAAGGTAGCCGGAAGAGTGGCTGTTTAAACGCGTGACGCGCGTACACAGTCTCGCGATCCCACGATTGGCCATGTCAGTGTCAGTTGGCGGTTTGGATGTTGCAGGTCGCAGTATAGCCGCGAGGATGTGAGCAAGGATGCACGCAGGAGTGCGTGAGATCATCGTGATCGCCGGAAGATGGCCGCGACGCCCGTTCCGACGCGCGTTTCAACGTGATCCCTCGAGGCAAGCAGGGAACGCGAGGGACCGGCCACGCCGTCCAGCGATGCACTGAGACCTCGACAGCGGTGTCTCGAGTATCGAGGAGGATACGCAAGTCAGCTAAGACAAGCACGGAGCCAAAACACGATGGAGGAGGTGCGAGGTTCCCCGGCGCGACGCCTCTCGCAGATCCTCGACCCGATCGCGCGGCTTGCCACCGATTTTGGCTCGAACTCGGCCCCCTGCAGTCCCAGACTAGGCGTACGAGGTCACGAGGCAAGCAGTGGCAGTATCGTTCAAACTGGGCCAGCGGCAGCCGAGGTCACGGCACGTAGACAGCAAGTCGGTCCGGAATCGAGTCGAGGCGGCGGCTTGCCGCCAACAGGAGCGGAGAGTCCTCGACTCTGGCCAAGGCAATTTCGTCAGGCGCCAGCCCCACCGCCGCGACCCAGACACGCGAACAACGCGAACAACAATCACGCCGCGGCGATCGCCGCCTCTGGAAGCCTTCCGGCACCGGTCCACGCCAGGGACTCGCCTTACGTCAACGTACCGAACTTGCTCTTCCAAAAGGATAACAAGGGATTCGTAGAGACGGCGAGAAGCGCCGGTTACGTCGAGCTCCGGGACACCAAGCCAAAGTGTAGCCCGTACGATTTCACATCAGAGTCGAGCGGCCACGTAGAGTACACGGACAAACGAACGTTCGCCGCGCAGACTGACTTCGACGGTTCCTCTAGTTGCTACGACGCCAACGATCTAGCCGCGTTTGCAAGAGCTAGGTCGAACTTCGATCCTGGACCGGCGCCACGTGGCGGACACTTTGACCGAGCGTATTCGTTCTCCGGCAGGCAGCCGGAGCAGACGGGCAGGATCTTTGCGGAGAATCGACTATACGTGGAGCAAAGAAACGCCGTGGCTGCGGCAGCCGCTGCTAGTTCGGACGCGAAGAAGGAGAAGCTCGAGAGCAGACCCGCTTACGGCGCGTCCAAGAGTTTCGATGGATACTCGAGCGCTGTGGAGGAGCTTAATTGGCAGGAGAGGTGCCTCGAGTTGCAACTCGAACTGCACAGAAGCAGAAGTCAGGCCACCAGGGTGCGAGACATGCTTCGCGAGAAGGTGAGTCTGTTTACTTTGATCTTTACCTCTTTGCTCGTTTTTTTTTCTCGTTCATCCGCTTTCCACCGGATTCGTTCGAGAAACTTCAGCTGGTCAGCCGCGGAGCACGTATCTCCGGAGCCGCTGGAAATTTACTCGGTTACGATCGACTGCGATGTTTAACGCGTCAAAGAAATCGTATTATTCCAACGAAGATTAAGGAAATTACGGAGGTTGATCGTGGAAAGTGCAGCCGATGAGATGGCTCACCTCCGAGCCTCTCGAACCATATTTTCTAGCGAGTCCACGGGGACCAATCGCGACAAACGGTCCGTGACTAAACCAATAAGCGATCCCGTTCCGTGCCGGCGGCATCACGGCCTCTGCCCGATAACTATTCTCCGTTTTCCGCGTTGTCTCGACCATCGAACGGCTTCGCGAAACCATCTGTTCCTCCGGAATTGTATCCACTTCTCGATAAATTCGTTATGCCTCCTAAAAGAAGGAACAGAAGACGTTAGGTTAATTTAAAATACGTAAGTTGATACGATGAATGAAGAGATTCGGGAAAACATCAAGGAAGGTCTCTCGTATATTATCGATCAATCAATTCCTGAGGAAATACCTTCTGCTCTGTCCAATTTCTATCGAATACTTGTCAAGCAGTTCGTACAGTTGGTCGATTACATCGGCAAGCGTGAACGAGGCTTTAGATCGTTCGCCAGACGCGCGTAGGTCGCGATTCGGATCGAAAACGACGCCGAACCGGTCCTCGTTACGATCCTGGAACAATTTATACCGTTCACGAGCGGGTTTTATCCGACGCCCGACATACGTCAAATGAATTGCAGGAGGGTGAAGCGGTCGGCGGAGGGGCAAAATGCCGCTTAGGTACATACGTCTTTAGTATGCATGGTCACGCGTCACGATTTAACGCGACCACCCTAGATAAGGCACATAGCCGCCGCTATGGAGAGCCAGAGAGAATGGTCTCTTTGCTCTCTGAAAACCCCTCGTGCCTCTTAAACGGAATTGAATTACTTACCGGACGAGGAGACTCCGCAGCCACAGCTTAAATCGTTGTTTTCTGCGCTGCGTTGCTTGTCGAAAAATCACGTCAACCTTTCACTAAAATATCACCGATATTTCTTCATCTACTTCTTTGTCCTTGATCTTTGGCCTCTTGTCATTCTTAAAATACAAAGAAGCTATAGAATAAGAAAAATAGCTTGGAATTTATGGATAAGACCTTGGAAATTGAACTCTAGATAGAAATAGCGCAGACAGAATATTCTCAAGAGGATTTAAATACTTCGTAATCGATACGGACGACTGAATATCGTTCGATTGTAATAGCTTTGTAAAACACATTATCGTTTCCTTTAGATACGAATAACAGATACACAGTTTGGAAAGTAGCGTCGTGTCTTGCGTGTACTGCTTTATTCTATCGATTTATTGCTTCTAAGAAATTAATTAGCTTCGATGGTATTTCCATTTCAATATCTTAATTCTTTAACGGAGGATGATAGATCTTATCACAAACACGTATTATGAATCGTATTAATTATTAAATTCTTTACTCGAAACGTTTGTGTGTAACGTTCGCACGTAACTTGGAGAAGTCGTAAAATCAGCTGACGGGACGACGAGCAAGCCACGACCATGGCTCCTTATCGCTTTTGTATCGCGCCTCCGAGCTGAAGCCCGTTACGCGTTGCTTGCATCACTGCCGGATCGTTGTCCTGATTGACGTAACGTTTGTTTACAGCGCGGCTGGCTCGCGGCGAGATTGCAGATTACGCTCGCGCGGAACTTCAAGTTCGTTTCACTGCATCCCACGTTTTCGCCTTTCTCTCGTTTTTACGGCTTTTCGTTCCAAGCTTTCCCCAAGGTTCCCTCGCTGTTTCAATTAGATACGGTTTTATTACGAGTTCAAAATCACGAAATCTAACGATTTATCTAACAATCTGCTACTCTATTCCGTACGTATCCTGCGTCGCTTTCAAACTCTTCTTCGATCGTTTAGTTTAAATCGTTAACTCGTGTCACATCGAGTGCGAAATTATTAGAACACGGATATTGCGAATTTTCGATTAAAGAGCAACCGGTCAGGTCAAACCGATCGGTCGATATCGCGTACCTTGAATGAATTAACGCTCAAGGTGGAGGAGGTTTAATAGGTCGAGTGTTAGAGTAATGTAGCACTGTATTTGCACTTGTATAAAAGTAAAGTGTGAACACGGCGGTGGTAAGATCTTGTTGAGAGTGAAGTATAATATTTCATCCGCATGGTACGATGTCTGATGATGAACTGTCCTACGTTGCTGACTCTCCCTACCAACCGTTGGGTTTCGTCTGTCCATCGTGCCCTTCCGGCTGGTCCTTTCCCGGGGTTTTTTACCTGTCCTCGGAGTCATTAGGTTTACAGCTCGGGGAGGACATGTAATTCGGAATTTTCTAAACAAGGAAATGGGCCTGTCCGTGCCATAAACGGACGGCCATTCAGAATTCCGAACAATGGATGTTAATACTTGCCACGTTTATACTTACTAATTTATACATACGTAAAAAACTGACACGCTCTGATTCATCAGAGATTGAACATATGAGCAGAGCGGCAGATCGACTGTGTCACGTAATTACGTTAGAATATAGAAAGATTATACGAAAGAAACCTGGAAATCCATTCAGAACAACAGAGTTCCGACTATCTCCGACGAAGCATAGTTTGCCGTAGGGTAGTAAGTAGTTGCGTTTCATGCTATACCAGACGAATAATCCCTTAGTCCAATCGATAAATAGCTCTGCTTAATTGGATTCCCACCGTCCTAACAAGCAGAAGTTACAACGAGCTTGTAATCCGCGTCTCGGCCGCGGAAATCCTTCGGTTCCTCCATAGCCTCGCGAATCCCCGTTCGCAATGTTCGCGTTTGAATCAACGGGGGCGGCGCGCATATATGCGGGATAGTTTCTTAGAAATTGCTCACGTGCTTCGAGAGTTGACCTTTCGTCGCGTGACAAGAGCCTACACTACGTTCCGCGTTCACGGTCGCGCCACGGAAATAGTTCAACCATACCAGTAGGGTGGAAAAGGCGGCAGAGGTGGAGGACACGGAGGAAGATAGCGGGCCGCAAGCCGTCAACTATCCGCGTATCGCGCTCTTTAAAGCCTTCTCAAAGGGCACTAACGAGTTACGGCCTCGTAAAAAAATTAACGGCACTCGGCCGCTTCCGGTGCGATACGATTTCCCCGCGAGTTGAAAGCCCTTCCGCCGCTGACGGTCGTGGCACCCATAAAGAGTAGAAAAAATATACGCGTCGGAGGACGCGAGATAGCTAGGGCCTCGCGGAAATTCGCGCGACACAAGAATCTCGTCGTCGAACCTCGGTTTCCCACGAGTGGAATTTCTCCCCGGCTTTTCCGCTTCTTCCATTCTCGACATTTTCAGCAAAGCGGCGTCGAACAGTCGCCCGGCTGAGCGTTAATGCAGACAAACTGCGGCCGAGAAAGGGTGAGGACGCGCGCGTGTGTTGTCAGAGGGTGGAGCGAGAGGGAACGTGAAACGTTGACGAGAATTCGGCGAGCCGCGCTCAGTCGGAAATTATACGACCGCCTCCGCGCGAACCCGCCATATTTCGACGTTTTTGCCAGACTGTCCCTCGCGTTCCGCCCTTCTTCCGGCTACGGTTTTAGTTCCACCCCCGAAAACATCCAGTTAAACGGGGAATCGGTAAATATCGCGACGTGCATCGGACGCGTTCGTACGTGTCGGTGAACGTGGTTTTCGTCGCCTCTTCCATCCTCCTGTTTTCTCTTTTTCGCTGTGTTTTTCATCCTCCGTTCTGATTCCTGGTGAAACGGTAGAATCGACGTATGTATGCTGCTAATGAATATCGATTCGCAGTAGATGTACGAACGTAGACAAGGCAAGGTATGAATTTTATAAAAAAGACAGAGGCATAAAAGGTCGTGCTATAAGGTTTATTACTTTTGATGAATAAATTACAGAGACAATCTTCCCAGAGGCGGATACGCTGTGACTCTAGCCGTGAGTCCGAAATGGTTGGTAGTTGTCTGCGAAATATTAAAGCCGTGGAGCATTATGCTACGTGGAAAATACGGCGCCGTTGAATCGCACGATGAAGCTGATATAATCTTCGGACGAACGTTTCCAGGTGAAGTACCACGCGATGGCTATTTCTTCCCTTGTGAGCGCGTATCTCTCGCGCTTCTTTAAAAGCGTCGCTCTACAGAGATTCAGGCCGAGTCTCAGTTTCACCGAGAGCTCGAACGAACCTTCTCTCAGTCTTCGTTAGAATTTCTAATTTATACACCGCCCGTCATTACGCGATATTTCGTCTTACGCTCGCGATCCTTCGAAAGGAGGTCCGCTATTTACCCAACTGGTATATTTCTTTCCCGGGAGATTTTTCCCTGGATCTCCTTTGTCTACCTTTGCTCGTACTTCTTATTATTGTCTCGTGCCACATCGCGGCATCGTCTCTCCGTTTTGTCATCTTTGTTTCCACGAGAGGCGTTCCCATTTCCGCGACTATGTACTGTGAAACTGTACGGTGTCAGTTGCGGATTCACGAATAACACGCCTAACATCCGAGTTTCGGAACTGTGTCACGTCCGTGTACATGCTCCGTAGAAATGCTCCCTCGAGCTAATAATTCAGACCGGTTGTTCCTATCGATTCAATTAATCTTGCTCGGCGCAACTATTGGGATTTAGTCAGTTGCACGACGTGATACATCGCGTCAAACACCAAACAAGACATCCATCACTGGAACAAATACGGGAACACCAGCGGTTCGATTCTTGTTTGCCTTACTCTCTGCTCCATCTACCGATCAACCTGAAAAATCATGCTAGTCACATTTAGAAATCCTTATACTTACGACTTAACACGTCACCGATTTTCCATTGTCGGTATCGTTAAAAAGGTTAATTTGCGCGGCGATGTACGCCACAGAGACGGTAGGAAACGACGCCTGTCTAACTGGCGACACCTCGTTATCCAGACGACGATGACAGGCCGAACCAGGACGCGCCTAAGCAAATATCGCCGCGTTGGTATACGCGAGTGCACACAGGTAGCCAGGAATATATTGTTCAGGCGTCCTATTAATATTGCATTCCATCGAAACGGCGTGCACAGCGGCGCGTTCCACATACATATATAAAGGTCCGTATCAATATTGATTCGACGGCGACGGCGTGAATGGAGGCTCTCGTGCAAACAGACGAGCCTTCCGCCGCGCAGATTTCAAAAGGCTGCCTTCCTCGATGGCTTCAGCTACAGGGAGGGCTGAACCTCCTTTTCGAACGTTTTCAGACCTATTTACGGATGAAACGGATGTTAACTTGGCGCCTCGCTCCTCTCTGTCACCGGGAGCGGAAAGGATATTGAAGGCTGAGCGACTACTCAGAGCCTTCTGATTGAGCGTTCGTCGTGCCTTCGTACGCTTTCAGGGAATATTGAAAATTGGAGACTCCTCCGCGAGTATCTTTATCTCTTTTCTCGCTTTTGTCGATGCTTCCATTGGCGCACGCCTCTTTTTTTTTCTCGTTTCCGTTTCAATCGAGAGAATATAGAGAATCGTATCGATTCGTGGATTTGTATTTAGTTGATGTTTAGAGAATAGACGGATGAACGGAGCGTGGAACACGATCGTCGCTTTCCATAGATTTATTCTCCGAAGGCTTCGCAAAATCGGGAACGTGAGCGGCGAGGCAACGAGGCTAATAAAATTATTCACATCGTGCGATACTTGGCGTTGCGATAACTAATTCGCGCGGACGTACGCGTCCCCGAAATGAGTTTTGGGATTTAGCGATGATTCTTCGCAAACGTAACGACCCGTTTTGTGTATTCCCCGACACTTTCGATGTTTGCATTCGCCGACCCATTGAATTGGCGTCGCGCGACGTGAATAAAATTGCCCTCTGGAATTAGAGTGGAATCCGCGTGCGAATCGTCCGCTCGACGTACCTCCGGTGACCACAACTTTTCATTAAAATCGTCGTTGACGCGGTCGTGTAAAACTGCGAGAGTGCCCGATGCAATATTTATTCATTCTCTTACGAATAGCCGTCCGCTGAAATACCGTCTTCTTCTTTTTCCAAAATGCCGAATAACACACGAAAACAAATGGTTGGTTTTACGTAACGATGGACGTCACCGGGAAATTATCGTTGGTTTCGTGACCAGAGCCAATGCTGCGAATTTCAATGTCAAACTGGTCGACAAACGAAGGGAAATAATTGCGTGACTCGAACGAATTCCTCGCAATATTCGAAGACGACCCGCTTTAATATCGATCACGCCGACCGCGTTTTTCCCTCTTTTCCTTTTTATCGTTTCACACCACCCCTTTTACGTTCCTCTTCCACTGCCCTCGAGAACATTCTCCCGGTGAATCCTGGCTCGTTGGAGCTACACGAGGTGACTTATCGATGCCCGTTTGCGTTCCACTAGCATTATGCAACAGAATCGGAGCGGGTATAAAGAGTAAGAGGGAAACGGAGAACCCGCGCCGGCTGTGGCACTCTATTGATACAGATGATGGCCTTGTATATACCTAATGCTCGTGGGACCTATACGACTCAGCCACCCGTTACATTACCGTGAAATATTTGCCATTATCTTGATTTGTATACCTACCGAGTGTCCCCACATCGTGTCCATCAGTTCGTTGATTCGCTCGCGCTCCATTCATTAATGTTTCATCGTAATGGATCGGTCGATTATCTTGCGCGCGATCACTCACGTCACTTTCGGTTTCACCGAGTAACACGTGCGCGATTCTTCGTCCCGTTGCAACCACAAACGATTAGCCATCCGTAATTCGTCACGATTTTGTCGCGTCGGTCCTCGTACCTCCGTTCTTACGAGGTTTCAAGGTAAATCAGTCGTTCGGGGAAACTGGCGTATGAGGTTTCGCGGGGTTAAGAATCGACTTGCTTTTCGAAAAGTCGTAGCACGCGAACTTTATTATCCTTCGAAGAGGAAGTTTGTCGTAGTGGGGTGAATGGATCGACGAAAGTCTCCTCGTGGTCTGGTGGTCTCTTTGAAAGCTGTTTGATACTGGTCGAAGTCTATGGCGAGCAAACGTCGCAAAAGTTCCGGGCAACGTTTATCGGTTCCCTTCGGCTCATTTTCTTCCGCCGCTCTTTGTTTCCTGTTTCGTGTCGGCTTAGACTCCGGCATGTCAGGGCAATAAGCCAAAGACGCGCCGACCGAACGAGACTGCGGAGTAGGGTGTCTCTAATTGGCCCCATCTAAGAGAGGTCGTCTCAAAGAGAGAACTTCTCCGTTTCCGCGTGTTCTATCCCGCTGTTGGCTGCACACTGCACACGCGTACGCTCCTCCACACGGTGGACAACGAAGCATGGTGGTACGCTCGTCGCTAGTACGAAACGAGACGACGAAGAGATACAGGTATACCTAGATAGCTAGAGAAGAGACCGTGAAACGACTCGTTTTCTAGTCGCGCAGAGAGGCGTGTATCTGGCTCGTTTTCAAAAGCCGACGTCCTTTATCTCGTTCCGTTTCATTTCCGGCACCGCATGGCGAACCAGCGATATTTATCAGGACGCAAATTTTCCAAATTAATATTGGCGACAGCCCGTTAAAATTCTACGTGGTACCCGGTTATTTTCGACCAACGTCGCTAGTGGTGTTTGTTTTTAAGCGAACCGTCTCGGGGATGTTTCTGATTCGGCTCCTTCGCTTTGACGAAGATTTCTCTTTGAACAAGTAAGACGATCCGCGAAACGACACGATATGAGTCGAGAATTAAGCTGCTTTACAATTAAATTTATCGTACGATCCGAATTTTCACACTCTGCTCTCTTCTGTATTTCGCGTCTCCATCGTGACCGTCCGAATTTTCCGCGACGAATGCACCGGCTGCTGATCAAAGCGGGGTGAGCGGAAAACATCGTTAAAGATGCCATAGATATAGAGGTTGGCAATTTTCGCATTGATGTTATACGAGCTGTATCGGACGACGAAGCTTCGCACTCGTTAGAACCTCGGCCACCCATACGTTATATATATTTTTCCAAGTTTCCGTACCTTGTGTCCCCTATGTGCTTGTCAAGAGTCTCTCTTTCTCTTTGAGGCAGGCAGGAAGAGCGACTCGACTCGGTTCCTTTCGTGGCACGGAACCCTCAAAAGTCCCTCGGCCCTCTCGTCGCGGCCACTCCGACGATAGAGGGACGAGAGCCACGCATACACACGTACGTGCACAAGGTGTCTCGTTTTAATCCACTCCGGCGTGTGTCTGCCGAGAAAAGCGGCCTGGAAAATTGCTTTCTTGAGTAGTGTGGGTTTCTTTGAAAGGTACTAAAGCCGGTGCTTTAAACAGTTTGCAGCTTTCTTAGAATATTCCTGCATCTTTGTTAACAGCACCTTGTCATCTTCATCGACCATATTAGACGATATTTCACGATACCTTTGATTTTTATGATTTTACCGCGAACTAAAATGCGAATGATATATTATGGGTTGGAAATTGTCAGACACCTCGTATATAGAAATACACGTGGTATTCGGAAGGAAGAAACAGTAGGGTAAGAGAAGTAAGATGGAAAATTACAATCTGCGAACTCCTCGTTGTAACCGACGACTACGTCGGATTGCATGGCACCAGGAACCCGGACATCGTGTCCAATTAGTAGCCAAGGCAGCGGGAAACTTTAACGAAATTCGAGTTCGGAGAACTCGCGTCTCAATTAAAACTTCGCGTCCCACGACACGAGATCGTTCTACGGCGTTGAATCGGTCTGCGGCCATTCCGGGGGCACCCAACTCGAACTTCGTCTCGATTTTTAGATCCGCATCATGCTTCGAGTCATCGCCACTTTTAGCGCGTTTCTCTTGAAATAATCGGCACGGTCCGTGCCAAATTTCCTTTTATACGATTTAAGAAATCGTCGAATTCTTCTCAGTCGGTTATTTGCAAACATTCTGGTGAAAGTTGCAAGCGTGGGAGTTTTAGCTACTTTTTAATATCGTCGAACGTTGCCAAAATACACGTCGAGCTTCTAATTTGTAATTCTCTTGTTTCCATAACTTTGCAACGTTATAGGCTAGGCGGTTAGAATTCATGCGCGAATGGTTGCAGTTTGATCTCGATATGCGTAACATATTCTGTTTTCTTCGTCGATAGTGCAAATTCGTGTGCTCCGTGTCGATTCGTGCGTCGATCGTAGTGCGAGGAGGATGGATCTGTTAATCCTTTGATCTTCCTTGTCGCATGGAGTAATACGATTCACGTTATTCTTTGCTAATTATGAAATGTAATTACTATTCCGAATTTTACCTCTGGGTAAAGTTTCTGATTTACCGTGACCACCATCGACGAGTTAAATGTACTTTTTTTTTTTTTTAGAAAAGAGGCGTGAACCAATTTCCATAGTAGACATCGACCAAGAAGAATAGCGTTGTAAATTCACGTATCAATTCAAGCTGTTCGACTTTAGATCTCTTTAGTGGTAGCAGGAGAAAGTGTTGGCGCGTGACGAGTTTAATATTGCGACGTAACTTATCAATGCAAATGAGCCGTGCCGTTAATGCCGGTTACACGAGCGTAGTAAACATTACCGTTTATCTTTACGCGTCGCTCAATCCGTCCTCTTAAAGCCAACAAGAGATACGAGCGGTGTGCATTATCGCGGAACACCTTGCGCGTGTCGTCTCCGCGTGTGTTACTCCACTTGGAATGAGAAACGAGCGTGTGTGGCAACGGTTCGATCTCTGGTCTTGTCTCGAAGATGACGAGGATGGGTCGGCCTCGAGATGACTGGAATCGAACTGGATCCGATAATCGACCGGCTTTGCGTGTCATCGCAAAGAATACAACAGGACACGGAAGGAGCGCGAATATCCAACCGAATATACCGCGGCTCGGTGTATATTCTGGTTTATGTATATTTTTACATCGAAATCGTCTGTCTCGAAAGCTCATGTTTCATAGGTGCGCATATATTTTCTTTTATTTTCTAGAGCTTTCGAGGAATTTGCGAAACGCCGAGAATTCTCTGAATAAATCGAATAAAGGAGAACGGTCAGAGACATCGTAGAACGTTTTCGCGTAGAATTCGTTGAGTTGTTGCTCCGTTTTTCTGTAGAGTCTGTGTTCTTGCAACTTTCGGCGTTTCTTCACGAAAGGGATTTGCTCACGATCGAGGCAGAATTTTGTCCCTCTTGTTCACAAGGCCAGCGCGACATTTTAAAATACTTCGTAGTCGTCTTTTTCCTTTTTCATCATCCCTTTTTCCTGCTGGCGGTTTTTCCGTAACCGTGGTCGAGGACACGGTCGGAAGTCCGCCGAATTCGATCCTTTATTTGCGGAGCACCACGCGAGACGGAGAAAGAAGGAGCCTGGAGCTCGTTCGCTTACCAACACGACTTCTCGATTCTCTCGCGTCTGCACGGTCGGTGTGGGTACGTGCGTGTGTCGGAGCCGGCGCCACGACGCCGGTCGTCTTGTCTGCCGAGAAAAGTTCCACACCAATAAGCGACCGCGTCTGAATAAATCTCGTCTCGCTCGAACTGGACCACCCTCTGACTTTTTCACGCTGCACGCCACTGTATCGGTAAAACGTGCAGACTTCGTATTGATTTGGAATAGATCTGAGGTGGTATACGTGTGTTGTCCGTGATAGTGTTGTTGCTGGCTCTTGTCCGGAGTAATTGTTGCTAGGGGCTGTAGATGTCGCTGCTGGGGTACTGCTGATTTTCCTCCTAATTTAATTGCGTAGAAGAAAAATCGGACTCCGGTCGCCGGGTTTCGAACGTTCGTAACCTAAGGCGCTAACCACTGCGCTGCCATCGCCCGACGTTAGTTAGTGTCGAGTGGTGGTATTTGGCTTGTCGAGTGCTGCCACAGATCTCTCCTTGTTTTTCTCTCCTACTCTACTGATCTTTCTTCATCTACGAGTTATCCAACTTTTAGCAACTGTAAAAAAAGATTGTTCCATGTTCCGGAGCGAGTCAAATGGTCGTTCGTAAAGAAGAAACGGCGGAGAACACGGGGGATGGGTGGTGCGGTAAAAATTCTCGGTATAGGCTCGTAAAGACGAAAGCTTTGCGGTTCTAGTAAATACGAATTAAGGGTGGTAACGCGCGGCGAAACGAGCCGCGCCAAGACTTTGCAAGTCGAAAAACTTCCGATGCAGCATCGTCTTTCATGAGTCTCGAATCTTCTCCGCTCCTTAGGCAGTCGTCCATTTTTATTACGAGCTCGTTCCGGTCTCGCGACCATTTACCGGCATCTTGACTCTTTTGATTATCAGCAGTTTAGGAGGAAGGTGGCCGGGTTTTCAGTTTTTAGAAACAACCGTACGTTTTCGCGCACGCAATTATACGTACGTGTGCCAGAATCTTTTCAAAAGGTCCGAGATTAAAGCGTTGTTGTTGGTTCAGACATGTTCCACAGGGAATGATCAAAGCTCCAACGTGCTTCCTCTCCACGTTTCTTCCGGATCCTGTTTGACGAGGGTCCCTTTTGCCCCAGATCACACATCCGTCTGTACTTCATCTCGACAAACAGACGTTGCTTTAACCTGTGTACGTGTGTCCTGCTTTGCAGCTTGTACTTCGTACTTCAATTACTGTTCCTACGTCAACGTCTGCTCCCTAGCGGTGTAACCAGACGACGAAATTTGCAATTTCAACCGACTTGTTTAAAGGAAAATCGTTGTCGAGAAATAGCAGGACTCTAGCTTTTGCCGGTTCCAAAGTAATGTTGTATACTTGAAATAGCTTAGTTTCTTCGTTTGTACAGGAACGTAAATAGATAATTATTATTTCGATAAAATAAAGAGCAAGAAGAGGGCGTATAGCTTAGTTTCGAGAGAAATAATGTCGATTCAGTCTGGTTTTAAGATGTAGAATTATTCTTAGCAGAATTTCCCTAAGTTGTTCGTTTATTACGTGGCTCAGATGCGTTCTGCTAACTATTTTCGTAAAAAGGAACTGATCCTCTCCGGACCATGATCACGCTGCACGCTATAAACTCGAAACATATTTCTAACAGAGAACACGCTCGAAAGCTGGCGTTTAGATCTCGCTGGTTAAAGTACAAATAATCCCCTCGTAGAGTTTTCCAAGTTCTCGTGAATTTCCAGTGATTATTCTTTCCACCCGAAACGATTTAACCAATGAAGAATCGTCGAGTCGCACGTGCTGGAGCGTCTGATTAAGTATCCATGAACCGCAGGCCTTGTACTAGTACGTCACGGGTCGGCTGGCTACGAGGCAGTCGATTTTGCACGTACGGTCCACCCTCGAGTCCGTGATAAAATCCTATCGACAAACCTGTTCACAATACCCTTTGGATACACGTCTTTCCTCCCCTCTTCTCCCTTGCTTGTCCCAGCCTTTTACGGGGGCGGCGAGCGAGCGTCGACGGCGGTGGCGTCGTCGTCGTCTTCTCCCACGGGCGACGAATTTCATCGGGAGTAGCCTAGACGACGAAATTGGGAAGCCGTGGCTTTCCGGAATGAGATTCGGACGGTCCGAGTGGCGCGGCGATATCCCGCCGGGGGGATCCCTTTGTGACTAATTTCCCGAGCGTTTCTGTACCCCCATCCCTCAATCGAATCACCGTGAAAACGCAGCGAATGAAAGGGAAATAGAGACAATTCGATCCCGACCCTTTTACGTCCGCTGCCTTCGTTATTTCTTAATCATCCAATCTGCTAGTCATTTATTTTCATTCGTCCACTATATGTATATCGTCGTTATTATTATCGTGAGACAGAGAATTCTCTTCTTTCGAATTTCCTTGGCACCGATCGTGATTCCATATGTCGTTGAAAATCCAGCCCCTAAACACCGACAGTCTCGACGAGAATTGATTAAGCCCGGTTTAACCCTTCGTTTGAGCCCTCCAGTGTCTCGTAATCGTAAATTGGGGTGGCTCACCCATCCCCGTGTAACGTCAACCGAGGAGCGTCGCCGTACTACCGCGTGTTCTCCTTTCATTTCACCCTGTACGCACCTGTACACCCTCTTTCAGACAGCCCGGTTTCAGATGTTGCCGCGGTTACGCGCCGCGACTCCGCGAACGAGCAAGTCTCGAACGATTTATAACGCGTTCCCCATCTCGCGTGACCGTCCAACGTTTTTATCGAGTGATCTATCCGTCCTACGAGTCTGTTTCTTCTCCATTTGTTTCACGAGCGTAATCGATATTCGTCCGCAGTGCAGTCACGACGACCTTATGAATTCCATCTCGCGGATCGTAAAGCAAGTTCTCCCTACGAACCCCTGTCATCGGGGACTGTTTCGTTTCGTTCCGTGTAATTCTCCTCGTCGTCCGTCTCTTCCACCGTTCTGCTCCCGTTGAAACGACTCCGGACGATTAGGGGTGGCTCGCTGCGCCACTAAATTTCCAAGGCTTTTCCGGTCGAACGACGTCCGATGGAATTTTGGTCAGCTTCTACCGCGGTATTCTAATTCCACGACGCCCCATGATTTCCGGAATAATAATAAGCCGCGAATGAACTCGGTACTTTCGCTATAACTCGCGCGGCCGGTTAAACGATCCTCCCTCTTGTAATAACAACAACCTTTTTCTTTTATAATTCCACTGATGATATTCGAATTTTGAAAGTATTCGAATAAAAATGTTGCCATGTACGATTTACTATTAAGAATTGTATTTGAAGTTGTATTTCGAATCAATTTCAGGCATCCCAAAATCAACGATTTATATATCATACCAACGGTGTGGAATCGAGACGAACTCAACAGCATCGTGGCGGTCGTTTCACGTCCCAAATAAAACTTTTTCCCCCGAATGCTCGCGTATCCGGGTATATACATCTTGGACCAGGTTCAGGGCTCGTTTTCCGGGAAACTGCCACATGTAAGCACCGAGGAATAATCCGAACCCCGACTTTTTACCGTTTTCGCGTTCTACCCTCCGGCGGTGGCTGGTTTCCTGCCCGAACCGGGACACCGGAGAATACGTAAATCTCGAAGAAAACGCTCCTTGGAGAAGTCGGAGGCAGGAACGGTTTCACAGTCCAGGGACGACGAGCGCACACCGAGGGCTCATTTGACCAGACGTACGATAAAGCTCGTGTCTAACGGGCCGAACCTCCCACTCCGTTCCATCAGCCCCTTTACGAGCGGATTCTTTGTGTAAGGGTTGCTCGTATGTCCTCCGACATCCCCGACTCGCGATTCAACAGGCAGCAAATTGTGCTTGCACTCGCGACCGACCGAACAGTAACAAGATCGCAAACTGTCGCACCCCCTGATACACTCGTTCTGATACACGAGTCTTCTTTCGATTCTGTGACTCCGCTATCGTCGATCGGTTGTCGCGCAAGCAATTTCTTCTCGTTGTTTTCCAAACAGATCCGTATATTACCCGGTAGTAGAGTAGTGCTTCTCATTCTTTGATTCCGACGCGTAATATCGACGATACCGATGGCTTTTTACTGCCTCGTTTCTACTCGTTCAAAGGTGTGTCCATAGATACCGAGAGCTCTCCCCCTGTCGTCCTAAAGCATCGATTTTTACGTCAGAATTTCTCCCAGTCTCAACGTGTCTCTATTCGGTTATCGTAAGATAGGGTGAAAAGCGATCGGTATCAGGTTTAGGCGTTTCATCGCAGAGAGAATAGTCGGTCGAACGAGAATTCCGGGGTAATTCCACGCTGGAGCAATGTAATCTACTTTTGACGGGCACAGCCACTCGTCGCGCGTTTATTGGATCGCGACGGCTCGTAAAAGCTGTCGCGGCGCGATCGATCGATCGGGGATTTTTTGGCATCGCAGTATACACACGCCGTCCGTTAGACCGGTATATCCCGGCTATTGAATAGAGCCAATGGCTGTCGCGGATCGTCCATCGAGCGGACCGATAGGACGGCTGCAAAGGCGCACCTCTATTCGCGCGACACACACCACCGACCAGTGTATTGTCGCGAATACGATTACGACAGGATACCGAGCGAAACGGCAAGAATTGATATCGCGATATCGCGTCGATACGTTACGACGATTGCGAGAGACCCGTCACTGGAATCGTCGGTGTCGTTATTGTGTCTCGACGGTGCAATCGTTTTCCACATTGAAAGCTTCGATTAATAGATAAATCCTTTTGATAGTCACGTTGTATCGCGTCGATGTAGCGCGTGTTATTGCCAGGTGAAATTGGCGAATTAATTCGATCGTTAATAAACGAGTATTTTATTTCCATGAAAATTGGATCGAAATGGGAGGAAAAACGGAGGATTCGAATTAATTTCCATAATATCCTTAACATGGACCGCTTCGATCGAAAGCTGTCGCCGTGCAAACGTAGTAGTAGGTTGGACGTAGTAGTATCTCCATGTCCCGTAGAGTTCGATGATTACATTTCAAAGTCGATGGCTTGAGAATCCTGTCGGAAGATAACTATAACATTCTTTGTCTTTCCACCGGCTTCCTTTCGTTCGCCTTAGATTCTGTCGTGGGTTATTTCCTCGGTCGGTGTCGTTTCGTTGGAATTCAATCTCGGAATTCTACCTATTCAATTCTCAAAGATGTCGTCCGTGGTTTCCATTATGGCTAGAGAATTTCGCGATTAATAATCTCAGAAGCGACTCAAGGGGGGAATATCTCCAGGAATATTCGTCGAAGGGACGAACTTTTCCCTTGGCTGGTTGAATCTCGCGGGTCGGTTTTCCTAAATAACGTCATGCTCGATTCTTTCTCGTCGGTTGATTTTCCACAGTTGGCACGGTGGGTCTGACGGGCGGGAAATTTCCCAACGCATCAGAGAAGTTCTACGAACGAGCCTGGACTGTGCCATTGTCTCGCTCTGTTCCCGCTTCGTGATCGATCGCGGTCGTTCCACTTTTCTCGAAAGTTGCTCTTTGTTTCGCCTCTGTGCGAGAGAACGCAAAGTGAAATGGATCTTGATGCAGACTCGCGTGTGCATACGTACGTACGTGTGTTTCAATAGACTGGTACTTGTTGAATCGTTAGACGTAGTTGGTCCTCTTCTAATTCAAACGATTAACACTTATAGAAATAAGCACGCTATTCACGGCCCGCCATTCACCGCGTCACACTCTGCTACCTATTGAATGAGTCTTCGATCGATAACCCCGCACATTGCCGAAAATCAACACTTACGCGAGAAATATAAATGCGTGTAGGTGGAAATTTCCAATCCGTATCTTTTGCCAATTTCTTCCCGTTGAAAGGAAGCCTTAAAAGGATAGAGTAATCCAGAAAGTTAATTGGAAACGCATCAGGATCCGTTAATTTGATAAACGGATCAAGTGTTCCCGGCAGCAGGTTTCCTTGGGTAACAGGTGATTTTTCATTAGGCCGGCTGGCCCTGGTGTTCTTCGTCGGGGCGAGTAATGGAAAAAATGCGGTGGTAAACCCGTGAACTTTTCGTCGGGGATGTGGAAATAAAAAGATCGAGTCCGTGATTAAAAGCCCTCGGGCAACAATTGATTTTTCCCCCGTGTCCATTACACGAGGGCACGCACACACTCGTACGGTACATGCGTACACGTATCAGGTAGACGCGTAGACGCATAGTTGAGCTTGTCCCGCGGGCTCGCACGAATATCGACTGCGGAAAGAGAAGAGAAGAGAGAGAAGAAAACGGCTCGAATTTGTTGAACGGCGTCGCCGATTCACCGTGGAGAATGCCGTCGATCCACGTTCGCGAATTTAAACGATTTTACTCGATACCGTTGCCAGGCCGAACGGAAACGTGCGCGGAATAAAACCGTTACGTTTTTCCAACGCTCCTGCGCTCGACTTCTCCCAGAACGAGTAACTTCCGCGCGGCGAATTTGTTTCCTGCTCCGGCCAGCCTTTCGATAAATTTCGATGTTCCCGGGAAATTTGCGTGTCTAGTCCAAGTATATATTCTTTTTAAGCGAAATCTGATTCGTATGCATACTACGAGCAAGTAAGAATCGCTCGCGGTTTCGACTTCCCTCGGTGTTTACGCGTCTGCTCGCCTCTAAATTCCATCCAAGAATTTCCGAGTTCCACCGATCTGTTCGCCGATACTATTTTCCTGGATTTCATCCACTTACCATTCGTATCTTAGTTGTTCGATATAGAAGAACGATTCAAAGAACAAACAGATGTCGGAAGCTTAGAAACGTTTTTAGAACGCGATCCCTGTGTCACTAGCTGTATCCTTGAGTCAGAAAGAAGGCATAAGCGGCGGACAAAAACGCGTTACGAGCTACCGTTCGTCATGGAAACTGGGTTACCATTAGACAGAAACAATAACGGCGGAGCTGGATAGAGGGTGTTTTTGCGCACCGGTTTCCACCAGGATACAACAGTTCGATGCACGTGTCGCTAACTCGTTACAAGATAGTTGCTCTGTGAGCGCAGCTGTGGAAGTCAAGTCGCGCAACTTCATTGGACACCGCCGGACGTTTTTGACGCGAGCGATTGGTAGCTCTCTTTCTCTTTTCGGCTAGCAACGCGAAGCCTAAAGCCCACGTCCGCCCGATCCATTTATCCCCGCGGGGGAAAAAGGGACCAAGGAAAAAGCCTGCTTTTATTGGACGTCCGCCGCTCCCGCGACAGTTACATATTGCGCTGCCTATAAAGCTTTCCCCTCCTGGCGACCGTAACGCAAGCCTTTTTCATCGCAGACACGATTATTCGCGGTAAGAGACGAATGTAGATCATCGTTGGGACTGATGTCGTAATGGGTTTACAAGATTCTAAGAGAGAAGGTTTTCCGGACAGTTGGAAAACCTGGACAGACACGGAGGCTGGATTAATCTCTCGATAGAGTTGAACGCGGTGAAATTTGGATGATTTCGAGAAAGGTTCGAAGATCTTCTATCGTTAAAGCTCCTTCTCGATCTTCTTCCCTGGCTCGAGAAGTCGTAAATTCGCTGGTCTTGCAGGAAATTTTGGCGAAAATTCTCTTCGGTTCTCGATATTATTCCAGAGATCCAAGTCTCTCTGATTCATCCTGGAGTCGTCGATGATCGATGGACGCGATTCCTCCGGCCACCTGAAATCTCTTAAACTCGGAATCGAATCGTGGCTTTTTCGTTTGACCGCTAGAAGGAAGCCTGAAACGAAGGAGATTCACAATTTCACTGGAGCTGTTCGATTTGTATCTCAGCGAACAGCTCGCAGACGCGCGGAACAAAGGGCGCCACGGCGCGAGATATTACTCCGACAATATAAAGCGAGCTGATATAGCGTGTCAGACCTGCTGACAACCTACGATAGACCGTGGCGAGGTTTTGTTCGTTGCATTTTCGGCAAAGGTATCGCGATAGCCCGCTCGCAGAAAATCTCACTCCGTTGCCTCCTTGGGTTTCAAAGGGAAATGTTCAAGCCGAGCACGGGAATCGCGAAAATAGGATACGAAGGTAGACACGCTGTTTTTCAGCGACAAAAATTCGATTCAAAGCAGACACGAAATGTTCGTTCCTCGTGCTCGTTACTGACACTTCTCATCTTCCACGTGGCTTCGTTAAACAATTCGGCCTGTTCCTCCCACTCGCCACAGCTTCTCGCGGTATAATAGAATTACTCGCGTCCTTCTCTGCACTGCGACTGATCTTTTTTATTCGGATTCGTTCGCGAGACTTTGATAAAAAAATGTGTATTATCTTGCGAATTTCAAATCTACCTACGCGCAAACCTCCCTAAATCTTCCATGAAACGCTGCACGAAGCGTGTAACGCCGAAACTCGCGGTCGCTGACGAAACTGCAAAATGGTGTATGTGTTCCTCTCTTAAACAAGAGGAGGGTTCGAAGCGAAAACGCGGCGACGTGTCTCGCTAGACGAAATCACCGCGGGACTTTAACTAACCCTGAAATTAGAGATGCTCGGGAGCGTATTTTCTAGACAAAGAGGGTTGCGGGAGAGGAAAGGCACATGGAACGCGCGACACGGATCAGCTACGTGGAACAATCTGCTACCAGAGTACGAACGTCAAATGGCACAACAAAACTAATTTTACAAAACGCCGCGTTTCGCCCAGGTAAATTATTAAGGTCGCCTACCAGCGTCTCTGTTGCTCTTGCTCGAGCCACAGTCAATAGATTTGCCGCCGCCCTTCGCTACAATTTAGGCTGGAGCGTGACGAGTACTCGGCGGGGGTTCGTGAAAGTTTCGCCCTTGGCGCCTTCGAGGTTAAGCCGCGTAGAGGGGAACACGGCAAGATATTACACAGCGGCTTGCTTTCTCCGCGTGATTCGTGAAAAGCCGGCAATAAAGTGGACCGACATTATTTATTAATTTCGTGCGTGCCTAACGAAAAAAGCCGCGACGCGACCCTTGCCCCTCGTTAGGCGGAGAATGTGGCTGGCGCTAAAGTGGCTCCACGGTGCCGTCACTCTTCTGGACCCCATAGATTTTACCCCCTTCTCTTCGGAAAATGGTCTTGGGGAGAGAAGGTTCTACAGAGTTCGAGTGAAAAAGGATTATTAGACGAAAGGAAAAAGTTATCTGTCGAAGAATCGGGTCGCCGAGCGATTAAACACTCGTGGAGGACAAAGAGGAGCTAATTCGAGTCGCAGCGAATGCCAACTATTCGATTCCGAATCGTGTCAGCCGGCGATGATCAATTATCGTGCACCGTCTAGCTTCGATCCGTCCAAGATACTCGTCCGAGAAAGCACCTCTTATCTCTGCTTCATCCGTCTCATCCACCCTCTATCCGCGCATCGTCTTGACCCAGTACAGGGGAAACAGAGTCCGGGACAAAAGCCATCACGAGGTCGTGTTTTAGCATCGTCTCGTGGCTCTTCCTCTGGCTTAGGAAAAGTGGAAAAAGTAGAACGTGACGTTTAATATTTCATCATGCGCTTAGTTACTGTTGCGCGCCGTCTTTCTGGGTCAGTTCGCAACTCTGTTACATATCGGTTGACCGAATTCTTGGTCTTTTAATCGTTCATCGATCCTTCGCAATCGTCCGCTAGTCGTTCCGCCATTTTCTAAATCGTTTTTCGTGCTGCGGAGAGAAATCAGGGAAAATCGTAGTAGACTAAACGGAGCATCTTCCCGTCTGTCATATCCGTTTCGGGCGACGAAATGCTCACGAGCGGAATTGCGGTTGCTCCTGAGGCCAGCTTGAAATGCCCTGGAAGCAAAATCGATATTTAATTTTAACGAAGCCGAGGCCGCACAAAAGAATATTCTCCGGCAGTCGGTTCTGTAACGAGAGCCGGAGTCGGTCTCGTCCTCCTTCTCCCCCCGTCGTCCTCGTTTCCCTTTTCTCCCCGTTGCTTTCTCAGGGATCTGCTCTTCGTCTTTGTGTCTGGCGTCTGCGTCGCGAAACTTGGACTCGTCGTCGCGAGCCTAGGGGAAAGGACGAAGGTCGAGCGAGCTGCGAAACTTCCACTTCTCTTCTCTCCCTAACCGTAGAGTGGAGAGCAAGCTGTTAACGAGTCTCCTAAAAAAGGACGATTTGTTTCGCGGCTTCAATTTTCGCGCGTCTCAAGATCGCGTTCAGAACACCGAACAACCCGCGCCGGTAAATTCTCGCCGAAATTCTTTCCAATTTTCCAAAGTGGCGAGCTACGCCGGCAGGCTACGGTCGCAATTTTGTTTGCGTCCGTGTCGACGACGGCTGCTGGAAACGCGCGCCAAGAAGCTCAGACGGGGGAGGCTTAAGAACAGGACAAAGGAGACCGGGTCTCTCGTCACGCGGTGTGATAAAAGCAAGCTTTCCGTAGGATCGTGTATTTTCCAGGGATTTTTGGGAGAACGGCCGCGAAAATTGCAGAAGAAAGGAGGCTTATCCTGTGGTCCTCCTACGCTCGGAACTCGCTACGAGAGCACCGGTCGTCTGGCGTTCGTCGTGAAACGACGTTGAAAGATCGTACATGCTTTTCCTACATTCGTTCTCCGAACCTCTCTACCTTTGTCCGAAATGCTCAGACGACTCTATCTTCTGGATCCTCTGTCCTGCATCTCTCCCCTTTCTTTCCTCTCTGGGATAGATCCGATCGCGGTAATCTGCTGCGGCTCTCCTGTAACGAGTCTCGGTTCCCAGCTAGTTTTCCTCGACGAAAGTTTGATGAAATTTTGTAGCTAGATAACAGGGTGAAATGCGGCGAGAGACGGATAGTGGAAATGTTTTATAATCTTCTGGAACGAAACGGAAGGTGAGAACAACGAAGACAGGACGTTCTAAGAAAAAGCGAAACATTTATGAACGATATTCGACGGCTGATTACTCGGTCGTGGCTACCTCGTTGACCATCTCCTTTGTATCAGCTGCATATAACAAACGATCCCATTTAAGCACGAAGACCGAAAGCACGGCGCTGCGCAGCTTAAGCTACGATCGCTTATGGCGATAATTTCGAGCGCCGAGAGGCTATCCAATTATTTCGATGGCTTCTCGTGCGTCGACGCTTTTCTCTTACTTTTTATCTTTGCCCCATACTATCATCCACGATAGGTAATTGCAACGAAACAGATATACTTCGGTATAGTTAGAATTTCAATTATATCCCTTCCTTTTTGTACACATATACGTCTCGTTCCATGTAATCCTCCTCCGAGTTCGAATCCCATAGCGGCGGGTACTTCAGTTTTCTCTTTGTAGTCGAATTAAATCCGTCTCGTTGATCTCAGAAATCGATCAACAGCCGAATCTCGAATTATCATCGCGCGTGTGTTCAATTACCACGATAGAAGTGGATCGTTGCCGGTCCGAATCGATGCTAGCTCGTAGGAGAGACTGTGCTCGTTCGAAGACAAATCTGTAGAGAGATCGAGAATCCCAGGAATCAGGACGAGACGACAATCGATCGTCGACAATCTGTCGTTGGTAACTCGGCCCGACAATAATTGGCCACGCGAGGAAGCGAGAGAGGATCCATCGCGCGAAGTACGACGGGCGATGACAAGAGGGTGCCGTTCTTCTCTTGTCTCTGCTGCCACGCTGAATCGTACGTGAGGACATTTGGAGCCGCCATTAAGCCCTCAAAGACGAAGCCTCGGCGACGAACCGTCGAAGTAATTAATTCCTCGCGCCTGGAAATTTCGTTAGAGGACGACCAGGCTTCGTAAAGTCGAGGTCACAGGTTCACCCTCTGCTCGTTCCACTTCTCTGGTAATAACCGGCCGACTTCGTGCTTTTACGGCTCGTCACATTGTCAGAGAGCTTCGACGATCGGTTTGCTTAGCGAGAAAAGGCTATCGAAGTTTAACTATGCGATTTTCCATCGATCAATCGTGTTTCTTTTTCGGACATCTTTCTCGCTCGTTTCTTAGAAACGGTAACTTGCACGTGGCGGCAATACTCGAATTATTCCTTTCTTCGATCTTGTAATTTAAATTGCACGCGAACTTGTTGTGTCGAACGAAAGGACCGGGAATAGCATTCCTTTTATCACGATCGTTGAAGCGAACAGGTGACCAGATAAATTAAACGGGAGCAAAGAAACGAGCTTCTCACCCTTTCGCGGACCGAGCAGGGGTGAGGTTTAAAATTACGACGGACAAGCGTTTTAATTCCTCCCGCTGAAAAAGTCGGGAAGGGAATTCAAGTGGAAAAAAAGAAAAAAGGGGAGCGTAACAATTTTCCCTTCAAGAACCCGTTCTTAATATTCCTTCCGCGATAAACCGTTTTCTTCCCCCTGTTCTGCCTGCGTATAAATACCAAACGTACAACAGTACGTCAGCGAAGTTGTTTCCCACTTGGAAGCAGTTCGTTTCGGTAGCGAGACTCGGTCCCATCTATCCCCACTGTCTGTAAGGCTTCCTGATTTTCGATTTCTCCATCGTGCAGTTCCTTCAGCCTTGATCTTTCGTTACCATGGCCCCAGAGTTTGGTCAAGGATAGCATAGCAGGTGGGAAGGAGGAAATCTGCCCGTGAGAATTTATCACGGGCACGAATCTCTCGACTCGAATCCAATTTTCGAGATATACGACGGTACAACGTTATACGTTTTCGTCGTTATTTCTCGCGACCACCCTCCACCGCTTTCCTGGTCTTGTTTACCAACCATGTTCACGCGGTAGCCGCTTGTCAAAAAGTAGATATACTGGCCGGTGAGTCGAACCGAAGTGGCAACTTTCCTTCCGAGTCGACTTTTTCCTGGATCCACTGGAGGGTGGGTTGGACACGCGCGAAAAGAAGAATAGATTCCTACGGGAACGAGCAACTGGAAGGGGAACGCTTCGATAAGCAGTCAATATATCCTAAGCTCTCCTCGGTCCTTCTCCTTTTACGCGAACCGAGGAATACGCTGATGCCGCACTCTACTCTATCCGATTCGATTGCCCCGATATACTATACATTGCTCTACTCCTACCGTCCGGCTCTCTTCTAGATTCCAGCGCTCCTCCTTTGATTCTATTTGAATTTCTTTTAGCTCTCGCGTTGCTTAAGCCCGTCTTGTTTCGTCCTCGGCTTTCTTCTTCTCCGGTTCGTTCGTATCTCGCGATAAATAACTCGACACCTCGAAACGAGTAGCTGCAGCCCTTGCAAAGAGACCCCGCGAAGACGGCCGAGCTAAGTAACCTTAACGGGATTATCGAGCTTTCTTCGCTCGTCCGTCCAAGGTTGGGCTTCCTTCCGATTACATGACCGCTGCTTGACTCGCTGCCTCTGCCGAACCTTGTCCCTTTCGTCGAGTTCCATCGTGTTGCCGTTTCCCTCTTTCAACCACCTCCTCCTCTGTTCCTTCATCGATCGCGCAACTAATTCGTATACAAGTTCATCGTCTTGGTGAAACGATTAATTAAAACGACGAAGGACGAGCAAAAAGGGAGAGAGGGATAGAAAAGAGGAAGAGAAACGAAAAGTACGATTATTCGAGGATGATCGCGTACCGCGAAACGCGTAGCTCGGTCGACGAGCGAGCAACCGGTGGTAAAAGCCACGGAATATATTAATTAGCCACGCCCTAGACAGGGCGGAAAAGTTGCGGAACGCGCGTTACGACGCGACGAGAGGTGTACGCACAGAAGTCGAAGAAAGTGGAAAGAACGGTGGAAAGGAGTGTGAAAGAGTACGCGAAGAGTCCGGCTACGAGAGGCAAGAAGCAAGAAGAACAACAATAAAACCCCGGGGTGTAATTTGTCATGGGGTACGAGTGGAGCGCGGAGAGAAGCTGTGGATGTACATTCTCTTTTCCGTGCAACTTTGCCCATTATTATTAACACTCTCGGGGCACGCTGCGGCCAAGGCAGTGGCCGCGCGAGCTGTATCTACGCACGCAGTGGCGATTTTTCTTTCATCGCGAGAGAACGAGAAAGGAAGGGAGTCTTCCGCGCGAAAGTTTGGGCGCAAGGCGAGAGCGATTCATTCTCGGCCAGAGATTCCGACGATGCGGTGAAAATTTCATTTCACGCCGACTCGGTAAACGGAGAAATCCTCGTTGAAATTTTGATTGTTTCAACCGGCTGTATATTTTCTCTCGTTGGGAAGGAAAAGAATAAGAAGAGGTTTTACGAAGCGCGGATTGGATTGAACGATCGCTGGAATACGAATCGTGGATGCCTGTCGATTCGAGTCGTGGTTGGATCCCATGCTAGGCGAGTATTTATATTTTACGAACGGACGAAGCAGGGAAGAGAATAAGGTCGTTAAGATCGGATCGACGATAATCATCGTTGATCTATGCGTGTAAGATTCATACGTGACAAGGAAAAGAATCGGATAAAGAATTTAATGGAGCGGCAAGAAGAACAGGAGGATCTCTCGTTTGCTGGACGATTGTTCTGATGGATCGAGCGATCGGCATAGATTCTTTTCTCTGAAATCTAATAGCCTGGCGGTAGTTTCCCGCTGTTTTCTCATCCTGACGGATATGGTTTCTACTCTGTCATGGCGCTAAACGTTGAATCCCTCGATGATTTCTAAGCAGAATATCCTTCCGTCTATTATCTACGAGTGTAATTTACCTCTCTTTTATCTTCTATATTTCAGATTAACGAAAGACGGCGTTCGAGCGTCTGATCGATAAATGTAATTACAAAGAGCGTGGCGCGCGTAAAGGTAACGGTTAGCGTTTTGCGATTAAAGAGACGCGCAGTCTGACCGCTGATTACGAGGAAATTAGCTGATCGGGAGTGCTTTAAAAGCTTCCGACAGATTCGATTAACGCGGCATTTGGCTTTTTCGCGAGTGTTCCGCGAGTCTCCCCTATCTTTCTCTCTCTCTCTCTCTTTGATCGTCGATCCCTTCTTGTTAGTTTTCGAAAAAGTTGCCAACGGGAAGCTTCGCTCGTACGAGGCGAGCCCATTTAGCCCTCGGAGAAGTTATCTCGGCGAACTTTATCGGTTCTGGGAGTACCCTCTCTGCACTTTACCTTGCCTCACCTCCCATACTCGTTCCTTTTCTCTCTCTCTCCTCTGCTCACGACAGCTGCTTACTCCCTTGCTTCGCTCGATTTTTCAACTAATACGCCGATGAGAACAGAAACGTAACGTTATCGCGTAAAACAACCGACCGGCAACTTTTCCGCCCCGAATGCCGTGTCCCTCGTCGTCTTTCCCATCACTTTGCTAAATCGAGCCACTCGCCTCGCGTAAGTGCCTCCCTTTTGTTACGCCGTGTCTTTTATCACCGTGCAGACCTTCGTCTCTCATCTATATAAATACAAGCAGAAGTTTCGGGATTCGACGATTCGGAGGAACGAAACGCGGATCGAGAAAGGAACGAGAACATGGACACGCGAGAATATATATTAATGGTGCGCGCTCTAACGGAAACTCATTTTGCTGTGGCGCACAATGCCGTCCAGACGAATGACAACGAAAACAATGGGACAGGTTGCGTGATTAAAAAACGCAGGGAACAAGCACGGTAGCCGGAATCATCGGGATCCGCGTGGTTTTATTTTCGTGGGCTCCTCGTTTGCGGAGCTTTCGTGGTCGCTCTTGGCCCCTCCTCGTACCACTTCGTTATTTTTACGAGGTATCAAGCGTTAAACGTTTGCAAGCTCGATGAATTGAAATACCCTGACCCAGCGAAACACTTTGGTTTGTATTCAACGTTAAGCCGTTGGAAAATTGATAAAGCAAACGGGTCAGACTTCGAACGCCGAACGTGAAATATTTCATCTTAAAATCCTGCGAAACTTAACGTCCAAACTTACAGGAGGTCTCTTCTTATCGAAGAATACATATCCTTCCGTTTACGATTGCAAACAGAACCAGAAGCAATCGGGGAAATTCCCTGGCGCTTTGGTGGCGCGTCCTTTTTTCCCGACGATGCGAAATAATTCAATAAATTACCGCAAGCGAAAATAAAGGAGGAATTGGCTAGTATAATGGGACCCGCGGGTCCCCGAATAGGGACAGTTTTAAATCGAGACAAAAGCTGACGAAAAAAAGGAATAAACTGCCTGATGGGCTTTTTATCGAGCGATTTGGTCAAGCGGTTCCCTTCGGAGCGATAACGGACGATCGTCCACGCGACGGAAGACCTTCTACCGAGTTTTCACGTCCAGCTCGATCACCGTCGTACCCTTTTCTTTTCCCCTTTGCCCCCTTTCACCGAGCCCTTTCCACCTGAAACCTCCCAATCTAATTGAAAAAAGACTGTTCGATCGGTCCATTTCGGATCTAATCGATCCTCATCCTGTTCCTCGAACACTCGATTACTCCGGAACGATACTAACTGCTAGACTTACGCAGTAAATCCAAAAGGTATCCAGGTGTCGCGATTCCAAGTGCTCTTTTTATCTCTACCCACGTTCCGTTCTCGAGAAAAGTTTGAAAGTTCTGTTGCCTGATACCCTTCGGATGGACGATAAACCGAACTCCGATTCTCGTGTTTTTACGGTGGACACCAGCGAGATGAAAGGTTCTTTGTCCGATCGTTTTAATTATTTCGCCGAGTTTAACCCTGGTAAACGACGAAACAAGAGAGTGCTCGGCGAGGATATTCCGGACGAAGACTGGATGGGAGCTCGTTTCCCGACTTCCTAATCGGGGGAATAGAAATTCGAAAGAGGGTCGGCAACAACGACGCTTTCACGGTTAACGAGGGCGTCGTTCGAGGTGCGACGAGAAGCGTAGTTTATACTAACGGCGAGATTAGAGCCTCGGAGTTCCAGCCCGAACGATCTTCTCCCGTTTCCGAGGAAATCTCGGCCCGATAGCGTGTCGTTGCCGGTCCCCGCTGCAAAATCTGGCCCGAGATCCTTCCCTCCCGGTGAAATCTCTTGTCTGTTGGTGCAATAGCGTCTTCTTGATTCACGGAGATCGAGCGTTATCTTCTTCCGGTGCCGCTTTTCGAATTTTTCTGACGAAATCTCCGCCATTCGTCTTCTCTTTCTTTGCCTTTATTCTCCCCGTCGGAGAATTATCGAGTATCGCTCGAAAGAAACAAATCGAAGATAAAAGATAGAAACGTCCGGAAGATTGACTCGTAATATGTAGTTTCCGATAAATGAGAATAGTTGCAGATAGAAAATGACGAAGATAGAAGAAGAGGAGGAGTAGGAGGCGGCTCGATTCTGAAAGTAGGAAAACTTTCCAGCTTCTGGAAATTGATTAAAAGGTTAGACGAATGTAACGACAACTTCGGAGACACAGGATAGAAAATCATCCGGTTGGCTCTTGTTTCCTCGTTGAACTTTCGCGGCGACTTCACGGAATCTTCCTCGAAATCCATGGTTTTTAGCGGTAAGTAGATCGGGACGGGGAAGAAGAAATCGCTGTAAGTCGGAAAGTAGGAGAACTTGGATGCACGCGAGATTGCTTCGGCAAACTAACTTATCGTGCTCGATTCTACAAAATCTCCTCGATTTGTCCTGCGAAGGAAATCACGCGAAATCGAATACTACGTCATGGACGAAAGCGTTTAATGTACGAGTTTTGATCGTACGAGCGCAAGTAGATAAATAGCGTGGCGGGTTAGACAAAGAGTAAATAGCGAAGCAGCGCGCGTTGCAAGGTAGAAAATTGCCATTTCACGGTGTTCTTCTTCGAACAGTGGACGAAAGGAAGGCCGCGTGTGCACGCGTTTGATAAGAGCGACGCCGAAACGCGAGTAGAAAAAGAAACGACACGCTCTATTCGCTACTGATTTCCAGGCGTGAAATTTCTTTCCTCGACCGTCTCCTCTTCCTCGCAGCGAGGAAGAATCAGATACCGAGGAACGTAAAATGCCAACCATTTGAAACTCTCGTCCAGAATCATTCTGCCGAGGAGAATAGTCTTTGCTACCGAATGTGTCCTTGCCTCGTCGTGATTCGCCGGAGGAAAATGGAACGACCTTTCCCTTTGCCGCGCTACCATTTGACCGCGAAGGAAAAAATTCTGCGACAGTCTAGACGACGATAAACAAGAATTTCATCGACCGTTAAATCACATCTACGAACGAGGAGGAAGAAACGTGGCCGGCCGGATTAAAGTACTAAATTTCGCACGATTCCGGCGCCGCGTTCGAGTTTCGCGTGTTATCGCGTTATATAGTACCATTCTAATTCCACGGTTCGTTACTTAGCTTTAATTGAACGTAGTCTCGTTCAATGGGAATCTATCGATACACCGGACCTGGCTCCACTCCAAAGAACACACTTTTAAACAAACCTGCCCGGTCGGCGTCGCGTCACGAAGACGAACGATAGCCGCCTTCCTTCTTCCGCTCGTTGTCCGGCATCTGCTAAACTGGCCAGGGTTTACGCGTTCCTTTGATCCACCTGCTCTTTGTTCGCCAACGTAACGAAGAAATAGAGGAACAAAGGGTTGTATGTTCGATTCCGTATCGACTTTACCTCGGTCCTGGCGCTCCGTTCGAAATAACCAGCGCGAAATACCGCCGCTATAACCACTTTCTGTGAGTACAGCTACATAAATTCCCTATCGTAAAACGAACGTAGCAATTGTACCAAATTCTCCGTAGAAATACCAATTCTCCCCGAGGAGAGCTACGCGAGAACGATTTTACATCCAACTGCAACGTCGCATTCGTGCCTGGTCGAAGGTTTGTTCTCGCGGTGATTAGGCAGCGATAACGTTGAAGAGAAGCCTGGCCAACGAGCCGTCGAAAATTGAGTTGGAATTTCATGAAACGCGTTCCCCAATAAGATGAGCGGCGCGGCAGTTTTGATTATCCACCGCAAGACCTCGTCGACGAGAAGCGGTGTGGGATACGATGAAACGTCTCCTCCTGTTGGCGTGTTCTCTCGTGGAAAATCTCACGTTCGCGGACTGGAGCCGAGAGAAAAACAGCAGGCCCGCACAGAGAAAGAGAAGAAACGTTCGGGGTGATTTTGAGCGGAAGATGAGAACGGGGAAAGAGATTTTCCGTGGAAACCTCGAAGAGGGCTGATAGCCCATCCAACCAGGGGGAACCAGACCCATTGTTTAACTTGATAAATGAAGTAGCCTCGCGCCGAAGCTCAACGCAGACTCGGTTAACAATGCCGGCGATATATTGTTTCGAGTTAATTCAATGCTGGAAACTCTGCGGCGCCAAACAGGTGCGCGTCAGCCATTGCCTGTAGATGTGTCGAATCGCCATAGTCGAAACTTTTCTTTCGCTTTCGCTATTGTATAGAAGGTAGAAGTTTGTTAAAAGGCGGAGAAATAAAATAACAGTTAAAAGGTGGAGAAGCAAGAGAATTCGTAAGACGATCGTGTAACGATTATCGCGCCGATATCCACAGTTCGTTAAGATCGTTAAAAACGTTCCGTGGAAAAATTTTGTTGAAAAGTTGGCTATTACCATTGGCCAGTAGAGCGTATTCGTATCCGCGAGACGTAAAGCCGCGCTATCCTTATTTACCGGCACGGTTTTCCGGGTCGCGGCCTCCGGTTTTCCGCTTGGATGTATATTCGGCTTTTCATTTTTCCTTTCTCTCCGTTTTATTCAACGAGTGCTCTCGCGCAGCCCTTTCTTCGCGCAAGAATTTTAATTAGTACGTTCTCGGCCGTACCGGACGAGAATGAGAAATTGTCGCGCGACTGAAAAAAATGTAATTCCGCTGTTACAGTGCCAGCTTGCCCTGTTCCACGTGTCTCTTTTCAGAATTCCGCTGGTCCGCTCGTAAATATCAGGCGAGATCGATTTTTTTCGTCGAACCTTCCGTCGCGAAACGGCGACGTGTTCGTAATTTTCTTTTTTCGTCCGGAGAATTCGTTAAGAGTTATTAACGAACGAAAAAGTAAGCACGAACAAAATCCGATTCTCAAACTTGGATGCGAGCATTTTTTTCGTTACAATGTTTCAACTAACGATCGTAACAGGACAAAAAGAAAAAAGAAAAAAACAGACGGAATTTTCAGGCAGCCTTTGTATCACGGATACGGATACGTAAAAGAGCAACACACAGCTCGTTACACTCCGCTATCAATTAGATACCGTATCGATCTCGACGTGGTCATTATCGTGGTCCGGTTCCACATCAAACGCGCCACGTGGCCAGCGAGTTTGGGTATTTTCCAGATGGGTTTGGCGAGGTAGCGGTGTCGTGTCATCAGCGAAATTGATACATTTCGTTGGCAATGCGTGTACGACACGGACTCGTGCTACGTTTCATTAAGTGCCGGCCGCGTAAAAGGCAGGGATGCAGAAGGAAGAAACGAGAGGAGGGCCGATAACTGGCGAAATTGCGGAACAGAATCTTCGTTGGCGTGCGACCCTTTACCGGGACAATTCCACAATTACGATGTAATAAAACGGAGCGGAAATATCGCGGATCAGGCTTCCGTGCGATCTTTTCGAACGGAGAAGAGAAAGGGAAAAATAGAAAAGAAAGAAGACGCGGAAACGGTTTGGTACACAATGAGTGACAAAGCGAGACCATCCAATCGTCGTACCCGTCACGAACGAACCGTCTCGCTTACGAGCGACCTTTAGGCGGATTAGGCGAGAGAATCGTAAAGTGAAAATTCTCCTTCTTCCTTCGTCGTCGGTTAGTGGATTCTCTCGGTAGTGAGAGAAGCCCATATCGGCGTGGAAATTTCTCGTAACCGACTTTCAGAGCCCAGTTGCTTCGAACACGAGCGTTCTTTTTAAATCGATGCTTGAAAAATTCAGCTTCTCGAGATTAGCCATTTTCTCGCGACGCGACGAGGTTTCTTCCTTCCTTTCTGGAGGTCTGGTCGCGTACCGTCCGTTTTATACGTTCGAGTATATCTCGAGGAACGAGGAAGAAAGAGACGGTAGGAAATTGAAGCGAGCTGGCTTTTGCAAATGGATCTAAACGACGCACCCGTTTCCGGGTGATTCGTGAGCGTACCGCCCTGGCGCCAGTAGAACGCGTCTGCCATTGTCAGACACAGACAGACCAGGCCTCTATTCTTTCCGTGGCTTTCTTAATGCACCCGCTATTGTTTCGCGTATGCACGCGTGTCGGAGAGAAAGATAACGGACGCGAGAATGGATCGTAATCGTTAATCGCGACGATTAGTACAAGTCGTCGCGTGAGTCTCGAATCGATCCATTCGCTGGATATGAACGATCGCACTTGGTGGCAAGTTCAAAGCAGGGGCTTATTAACTGCTAGCGTCCGTTCCCGGCAGCGCTATTTATAAATTAAACTACCGGCCGTCTCTTCGAACGCGGCTCTCCCTCTCGATCCTCCTTTTACCTCCTCCTGCACGCTCTCTGCCTCACTCTGTACGCTCGTTTTTCTCTACTTTCGCTTTTCTTCCCTCTCGTCCGTCTTCACTTTTCACGGGGAACAACTCTCCATGGAAATTGTCGCATCGATATCCGTCGCGGTCTCGCAACACCCGTATTTCACTCCTCGTTTCGGGGGTCTTCCCTGGGATTTTTTGCTCGTTCCCCATGGGAGAAGCCAGGATGCGTGCGATTGCGTAACAGACGCTATTCTCGAGCACGGCCAATTAAACTTAAAACTTATTCACGTACGATTCGTTTCTGACACGATGGATGTTCCAGTTGCTCTCGACGACGGGCAATTAAAGTATACGCGTGTCAAGTTGATTCGAATTTTGTAATCATATCCTACCTGCAGTATCTCGAACTTCGATCGATCGAATTTTAGTCCTCTGTCGAATCGTTGCAAGATCTACGAGGAAAGTAGAAAGTTTCATGCACCGGCATATTTTACAACTGTCGTTAAAACGATCGTTTGGCGCGTGGTGCAGAGATAGCAGAGGCGTTTTTAGCGGTACGTCGAATAAGCAACGATGGTAACTTTAATCAACACGTAGCGGTGTTCTCGGTGTTGTTACATCGTAAAGCTGACGGCTTCTTTTCCCGTTGCTTCTACCCGGAATTATTCGCCCCGTTACGGACGACACGAGCCTGTCCGGGGAACCAACTTTTACGACGTAACGTTGACGCGACCGAAATTACGAGCCCGAACCCGTTGTTCCCTGGAATACTCGGTGACGAGTACATCAACGTGTTAATTAAAAACTTGCCGCATCACTACCGCGACTTACTCATCTCGGTCGTGAGGAAAACCTCATTAGGACCTGCCATAAAATACCATGCGATTCCGAGGTATGTGATTGTCGGACGATGGAGAACGATGGAAAATTAACGACACATTCCGTCGTTTATTAGTATGCAAACGAGAATCCGTGTCTTTTTCTATTTAATAAACATCCATTTCTTTGAATTATTCCAACGTGGAGACCGCGAACCTGTGTATTTTCCAACATACCTGAAGCGGATCGAACCTCTCAGGAAATCGATCGATGAATTTTTTTAACGCACTATTTCAAATTGGTAGCCTATAAATAAACATTGTAGAGCGTAAAAGACTTTGTCGACTATATTACACGCGAGTTAGGAATTAAATCGTCAGGTAAAGGGTTAAAAGTATTCGTCAGCCACGTGAAAGCTTCGTCAGCGATTCCCTCGTCCGTCCTTTCATAGACGTCGTCACGGTCGATCGACAGCAAGCATCGTGACATCCGTTGCGTCGTTGGAAATCGCGGCGATTGAACGATGAGCGATCGAGGTGGACGGTCAATGCAAACAAACCGCTTATCGCGTGCGCACAGCGAGGCTCTTGGACGTGGAGAATGGAAAGAAAAAAAGCGAACGAGGCCAGAGCACGACGACGAGATACGAAACGACGAGAGAGGACCGGCTGCACTTACAGGATGACACGATAATAAAAGCACGCCCACGCCGAGTACACTTCCCTTTCCCTGTCCTCCGTTCGCTGCGTTTCACCGTACGCGCGGGTTTCCACTCGTCTGGCCGCTGATTCACCGACGACGTCGCCGGAAACGCCGTCGAAAATAGCGCCAGAATAACGAAGATCGCGACCACGACGACGGTTTTATAGGTATATTGTCAGCGCTCGTTGCATCCGCTGCGGTTCCGCCAGCGATCCGGCTACCTGGCTCGTGGAAAGCGTCGCTGAAATATCGCTCGTGTCCTATGCTCACGTGCGTTGCGTTTATGTAGCATCTTATGGGGAATAAATGTTCACAGTCGTAGAATTACCGTTCGCGGCGCCGTGTTGCGCCAAAGAAATACATATCGTCAAGAATTTAACGCTATTCCAACTTTTATTTTTACAATTACCAAACTTTTGTTATTAAAACGTTGTATTAATTTTTGCGAAAGCTCTCGCGCGATTCCAACGACTGCGAAGAGAGAAACAGCTGAAGTTCTATTAGTAGAAAAACTTCGTAAAAACATCGTAGAGTCTAGAATCGTAGAATCATCCTAGTGTCCTTGATGATCTTTTTTCGCAGAACTGAAGATTACGTTGCTTTTCTCTCGGTTGTTATTCAAACGTATTCTTGAGATAGATGATACTCCCTGAAAATTCACCAAAACATGTCACAGAAGGCGCCATGTAAGCCACACTTTTTTCGCCGCTTGTACACATGGTCGTTACATTTCGGCGAATGAAGCTGCAGCCCGGCGGAATCGGGCGATAATACTTAACAGACTGACAGCACCGGCGTTCTGAGGTTATTATTGGAAGGTGCCGGTAATTATCTTAGCAAGGGGCCGCCTGCAGCTCGGGGTTGCTCCCCGAAACGGCGATCTTCGCGCTGTTTATGACAATGATGGATGGTTCCTCCGGTAATTCATCATCGCCCGGCACGATCCCCTCTCGATGTCTCCTGCTGCTGGTTCTTCCGCGATCGGATAAGCCTTCGTTCGTCCGGGCGGATTCCTCGCGGATTTTTCACGCTCGCTCGTTCGGTTACACCGTCACGTTCTCTTCAACCCTCTGACACGATGCTTCGGATTAAGACGAACGGGATCATCGACGAGCTTAACCGAGTCCCGTGGCGAATGGCGTCTGCAACAGGAATAGAATTCAACGCGGAACCAACCCTGTCCCTCATCCTTGACCCCCGACCGCTTAATGCTCCGTATCGATCGTTGTATTTTTAGACGTTGGCAGTAAACAGGCAACAAAGCTAATCTCACAGCATCTCGATCGGGATCTCAGTGCTGGAAGCATCTTCCGCGAGCAACCTCGTGAATCCTGTATCAGTTTCAAAGTGCAGAAACGGTTAACTGTGGAGGATATTTCACCGGTTCGAGGATCAACCCTTGGCGAAGGTACGGTTTACCCTTTCGAACAAGTGTATCGTGCTCTTGAAAAGCTTCTCCCTTTAAAAACAAAGCGCTCGTAAGCACGATCTTTGGGGTGTCAATTCCGTCACTTATGATCCTCGATCACGCAACGCGTTCGATGATCCTCGAGCGACGAGAGCGAAGCGGGACGACGCCGATAACCTCGGTGAGGGGTGGCGACGGAATTGTTTGCGGTGGCCGGGCTGCTCGCCACGAGGGGTGGCTCGAATTAATGGCCACAATCCTACATTCAACCTCCTTAGTCCGGATTAGTACTGACACGAATGGCGTGTCATTGGGAGCCGGGAATCCCGGGGATGGGCCGGGCGCTAAGCAGACGCCGGGAATTCCCCGAGGAGCAAGGAACAGAGTTTCCAGCGCGATGCCGGCGTAACCGCGGATTTCGAGCCGACGTCGTTTACACGCGATACACGGCCACGATCCTCGAGATTCCGCTGGTAAATAGTGTAACGCGACATGCTACGATGCAGTTTTTATTAGGGCAGCTCCTTCGAGCCCTCTCCGAGTCGGTGATCGCGAGTTCTTCGGGGATGAAAGACGAACCGACGTGACTGCCACATGCGTCCTCGTCTAAATATTGGATAGCGCGGTGCAAATCGTCCATCTGAATACCATCGTGGCAATGTCGCTCTCTTCTCGGGTGCCAAGTAGCAGTCACTGATATTCTTCGGGGGAAACTTTTATATAGAGTGGTGAGAAAACAATGGAAATTCTCATTCTCAATGGAAACAATGGAGACTAAACTTTGAAATTCCCATAAATATTCGTACAAGACAACCAGCGAAATTTATTCATCTTCTATTAATAATTGTTTATTTTTGGAGTTACGTATGCAAATGCGCTTCGCAATAGAACCTCATTTATTTGAACGAGATTTTAGTTAGTGGTCGACTGAACGAACTACCGGCGGTTGAATCTACCAATCGGAGTGTGAACTTCTATAATATGAATTCCAATTGCAGCAGGATCGCGATTATTCGACATCTCAATCAACCGGGATGTCTATTATCAGGATTATCCGGAGTTTTCTGGTTACCAGTAACAAGCGCTCGCATGTACGTGTCTTACGTACATAACAAATTCTGTCGTTTAGTTGTACTGTACCATTTGAGTACCGACAGTTATTATTACTGTTATATTATATTATATATTGCAAGAATAGATTCGGTTGAGTCACTGAAATCGATGACTTTTTACTTCGGTGCAGGTGAATCTACCATTGGAGATGTAAAGAGGAGAGATTAATCTACAAAAATTATTAGTTGTGAGTTAAGATAAGAAAGTGGCTAATAATTCATACATCACCGATGCAGATATGATCGCTGCTATGTAAAATGATCCCGATGATGGACTTGTAGAAGATGAACTTTGTCGTAAAGAAGGAGCTTCGATTTTGCTCTTTAGCAGAGCAATTTAACAGAGAGTTTAACGATAGTAAGAAATTGACGTAACGAAGCACCTGTAAATGCAAAATTGAAAATATATGTTATTTAATTCTAAATAATTATATCACGTAAGCAGCCGTTCAATGAACAATCTAAGAATTTAGGATGAAAGTATTAGCCGACAGCCTGGGTAACTTAATCGAGGAAGCATCTTTCTGGCCAGCTGAAGATCCAAGTTCGAATCGCTGTCCAGTAACCCGATCGACCAAATATTTTTCTTCCTTGCAATCATAAATGAAAAAAAAAGATTATATCATAAAAGAGAACGCATGTCCAGAAATATCAAGGTTATTGTAGCACAGAAAATACAGTCTCGCTTATTTTCCCTGATCCCGTGATTATCCATTGAACTTCGATTTATCTTGATTGTTTGTCACCCGATCAAGCCAGTTAATCGAGGTTCTCTATGTTTATAGAGAACTATTTGTACCTTGACAAATTCGTATAAACAGGTTGGTACCGTACTCTTGCATCGCTCCGTAAATGTAGAAGAAGCCGACAGCGATCAGACCATTTGCGTTCCAATTATTCACTTAGGATGGTGAACGCTTTCCATATGGCAGCTTCAATTCCTGCACGTTAAATTGTTAATGCGAACCGCAATAAAACGCACACGGCTGCAGTGTTCCGTTAATGCTGCTGGGAAGCTCGCGAGGCATTGTAATCGAGGAATCGTGAGCGAACGAAAACGGGTAAATGGGAGTGGCCCCACACCCCCTACTCTCGTCGGCCATCTCGCGAACAACGAGAAGTACCTGTAGCTGAAACAATGACGATCATCCGGTGGCTGGGAAAGCATCAGCGTTCTCGTTATTTACACGTCGCTTTTGTTTGTTCCATTCGTGGCCCTGTGCGCCACATCCGCGCACTAGAAATATAAATTACCGAGCTGTATTCTTCCCTGTCGAGTCGCGTTTTCGAATCGCTGTCGAATGTAACGCGTTGATTACACCGTCTCTCATCTCCGATGGCGGTCGAGTTTTTGTCGGCGCTTTCCTTCTTTTTATCTCCATCTTTCTCTTCCTCCCTTTCCTTCTTTTTCTCGTTTCTCGCGTTCGGAGATTGATGCGTTGGAAGATTTTCATCATAACGATAGCATCACCGCGAGTTTCAACGCTAATCACCGATCCTTTAGAAGAATTCTTCCAAGATACGAGACTGATTAGTCCGCCACTCGATGAGTTTCCCATCGGATCCTCAATGAAACACAGGCTTTTCCCTTCCACGATGAAACGCGTCGATCTTTTCTTCTATAATCTGCTGTATATACTCGATCGTCGATCTCATTGAGCAGACTCGATCGTCGATCTCTTTGAGCAGACTCGCTCGTTTCCAAATAACGTCGAAAGTTGAAACGATCGTTCACTTAAAGGCTTGTTAGGTAGCTGGCTGGCTGGCTGATACGGTAGACACAAACATCGCTGGAAGCTTTACGCTACGCGTTTCGTCTTGGAGAACTCGATTAATCTTTCACGGCAATTCCCAACGATCCCGGAACGAAAACAGAGCCATCGGGATAGGTTTTTGCGGACACGCAGCGTCTAGAGACGCCTATAGAGGTAGGTTTTTCGCGACGAAAGGGGTGAACGGGCGCGAGACTCTCGAGGAATCGTCAAGGAGGATCGATCGAGCGGAAGTCGGGCGGGAATAACAAGCCCGTGGAAACGCGCGATCCCGCGCACAGCCCGACCATGCGAGGGATAATATTACCCGGTTATATAGCCGCGGAGTCATTAATTCTATCGATTTCGCCGTACTCCTCGCTGGTTCCTCGTTATACCTGTTCAGACCTCTCGCGGAGATTACAAGCAGAAGGACGTACTCGATGAGACCGTCTAACGACCTACTCAGACCGATCGTAGCGAAATTCACTTTGCGTAATTAAAAGCTCATTGACCATGATTTTGGTGACATTTTTCGACAAGTATTCGAAATATTTAGCTTTCTCGTTATTAACTACAGATTCAACAATTTCTACGTTTCCAGAGGATAGGTCGCGGTATTTGGAAATACTGCGAGACGTTAAGCCAACGTATTAGACCGAAGATTGTTCGTACGTAAACGAGCCACGCGAGGCTGGCCGAGTCTCCGCCATGAAAATTAGTTGATCGAGCAACGACGTCGTAACTTGGTATTGCAGAGCACTACATTAGTGCAGAAACGGCTCGAGGGATGCTTAAACCATTAGCCCGCGTAATCTGGCTGATTTCGATCAATCAGCCAATGAGTCAGTCCGTTCCGAGTACGCTCGTACTCGCTTGAAATCCACTCGGCTTTAAATACCTCGAATTCCTCGAAATCCTTTAGTTCTAATAATGCCCTATCAACTTTGCGTATTTATCCTAACACGAATTTCCGGAGAATTCAGTGATCACGAGCTGACAGAACAATAACGGTCGCGATAAATCGCGAGACGCAACCGGTGCGCGTGTCGGCGGAGGGAAATCAATGACGGCACGTATACTACTGGTCGTACAGCGGCCGATGATTTATCGTTGCATCATTGGTTGGCCTATACGCAGACAGCAAACTATTTTCCCGACTACACAGGCCCATAGACCCTTACATAGGTGTGTCGACCATAGACGCACTGACAAACGGCCAATTTACGGGCTGTGTTTCGCGACCGAATTTTCCACGACAACGTCCGCGCACCCTTCGTGGAGGGAAACTCGAGGCCCCCGGAATATCCGGCTTATCTGCTGTTGCCTGGGAAAAAATCGCCGCCGCGTTCGAAGCTTATCTGCACTCCTTATCGACCGTCTCTCTTTCTCATCTCCCCTTCCGATTCGACTCGTTAGATTTGCGTTTACAGGGATGCGGGGTAACCGAGCCTCGCGCTAGACGCGAACGTTCTGCTCGCTACGATCGCCGCGATGATTAGCCTTATCCGAGGAATTAATCGGGCTCGTTTGTAAGACGGACACGGGAGCGTTATTAAATTTCATCACGCGCACGCCTATCGGTTCCTGGGACTTGTTTGACCGTGCGTAGGGTTAGCTCCGAACCCTCGCCGCAGTTTCGACTAGATATATCGTTCTTCTTCCCTGACAATTTATGGCTGCTTTCGGACACGTTTCTCGCGAGGCCACAAGATTCTTCGTGAAATGCTTCCTGGGATCTAAATGGAAGTACGTGGCCTCGTTCTGACTGGCAATTTATTTTTATTGAAATTGTGATAATTACAAGAACGCTATGATCCCTGATGTTGATAGAGTTCGTATCGTTGGAAGTATAAAAGCGGTCCTAAAACGAGCGTAAGTGTAGCTGGTTTCTCATTTTCGAAAGTCTGAGTTTGTTGGAAATTTCGCTGGAAATTGGTATTTGTTCAAGGAAGAATAAAATTGGATCCGTGAAGGATAAAGAGGAACAACGTGATCGGACATTTTTTACGGTGTCGGAAGCGTATCGTTTTCAGCACTTGGTCGGTCTGCCGAGGCTAGGCGAAAATTTAATTAAAGCCGCCGCGACCGGTGCGCCTCGCCTCCGTGCATTTACCAATTATCGAACTAAATGGAACTACATTATGCAGCATTTACATTCCGATAATTATGCCGTGAGATTTTGAAATCACGCTCTGCCTCGTTCCACGTCGCGCGTTAAACGTTCAACGGTGCCGGTGCAAAGGTTATTGGCGCGCTGCTAATTATATCAGTCTCCCGTTGTTCCACCAAAGTTTCCACGTTGTTTTAATCGCACTGGCAAGTTCTTGCCAAAATGCAATATTTAATCTCGCAAAAGTTAAATCGATACACCTCGCGCAAATATGTTTTCGATGTAGCATGCTTTCTAAAAATAAAAAATAAGAGAAAATAAAAAATGAAAGTAAGAAGAACGTTTGGAGAAAAAATTCACCCGCGAACGTACAATCGTAAGACGATAGATTCCTGGTTGACGGTTTTCGGTACGTCTTATCGAACTTCCGCTTGCCCACCGAGCGGCCCCTCTTTCTCCTTCCGTTTTCCACAACCTCGTTCTTTCTTTTCTTCCTTCCTTCCTGTTTACCGCTCCATTCTTCGTTCATCCGGTTATCAGGCAGCGGGAAAAGTTGGCAGAATTAAATATTGATTTTGTTCGCGAGCCGGCTGGGAAGGGGCGGGGACGTCGACAAGTTTATCGCTGATTTTGGCCGAAAATCCACTTACGTCGACTTTAAAAGGGCGCTACCAGGCTTCCTCTCCTTTCGAAGCTCCGGTGAAAACGATTTAGCCTCTATTTGCGTGCCTTAGACGCTGCCGAACTTCGAATGCCGCGCCGATGAATCGAAATTTATTGGTCCCGGTCGTCTTTTGTCGTTCTATTCAGCTTCCATTTCTGCACCACCGCCGTGAAAAACTTTCGGAGACACGGCGGTGTAAAAAATGGCAGGAAGGTTCGTTCAAAGGCATTACAGGGTCTCCTTTTAAGCTGTTGTTGGCGGTCGACGCTATTGCCGGCACGAATTCATCGATTTTCGCTATTACACGAGTTGCACGGTGTGTATCGATCACTCGATATAGATCGTCTACCGCAACCACGAGTCTCTTCCCGACCCTGGGTTCCGCTAAGTAGCCTAGCTGATGAGTCTATTAGCAGTGGCCTACGGGAAAATACGCAGCTTCCTCTTTTGCCTCGTCGTTTCTTGCTCCCCTCCCCCGCCTTCTTGAAGAGCACTCGACTGCCGAATGACGTTGATAACTTGGGGAAAACGTCCATTAGCGTTAGATTCCAGACGAAAGTTTCCTTTGTCTCTCGCGCTGATGATAAGAGATGAAAATCGTTCGATAAAGGTGACCTAAGAACGCGCAGCTCTGGAGAGCTGGTCGGAATGGTAACGTGGCTGGCTCGATGGAATTCTCCGTCGTCCAACGCAGAAATTCTTTCGCTCGCCACTAGCCACGCAAGGAGAACGTCGTTGATCCGCGATTAAGCTACGGTCCTGACCCAGTTGCAAAGTTGTCGGCGATAATTACGACGTCGCCGGTCGCCTGGGCGGTCGAGTAATTGAAAAAAACGCTCGTCGTTGATGCGGGACGACGCGTGGGCGCGGCCGGATCGCCTCTCAAAATTCATAGCACGAACTGCGCTCTGGAGTCGGTGGAGAATTTCGCGAAAATTCCCGGCATAGCCGTCGGTCACCGGTAGCCCCTCTAATGAAACCGCATCGGTTAATTAACCGATCGGATCGATTAATCATCTTTCCAGGCACTCGAAGCCCGCTTTCGGAGATCGCATGGAACACGTGGGCGGTATAAGTTGGTCTGAAAGAGACAAGGATCGAGATCCTCGTCTCTGTTAAAGCGGAAGAAAGTGTATTACGTTGTGATTCTCTGGTATGATGGACGTTTCTGTGCACGACAACCGTTCGAGATCTTAGGATTAGGAAGAAATTGATGGAACAGTGCTCAGGAACGCGAATGATTGGTTCCCTACAATTCTGGCGTTCGTTCTCTTCTGTTCCTGTAATTTCTACGTTTCGTGCTTGGACGAGCATCTCGCAACAATTTATTCTAAAATGTTTATTCTTCCTCCTGTTTGTTCGTTGACATTTTTATTTATTTACATTTTCGTTTGCTTGCGTTTTTATTTATCTGGTTGTTTACACGTTTCTTTGTTTACATCGTTCTATCTGTCATGGCTGAACAACGCAGCTCTGTTGTTTCTACACCAGGATTAAAGCAGAGGAGCCCGTGCAGATCGATCGATGGATACGCCGTCCTGCGAGCGAAGGGTTACGAATTACAGTTTCGGTTCAGCGATCCAAAAGATCGAACATCTATTCACCGTATCCAATCGGAAATTAACGCGCTACGAACAGAGAAGGCGAGAAGCACGATAGATTCGTCGAGCTGCAGCTCGATTATGCGCGGGACTTAATTTTCCTCGCGCGTAATAGCCACTTCCGGCCCAGTTGCTGCGTGCCTCGGCCTGGCAAGACGCGGCCACGCCAGTAGACAGAAAATATTGTCGGCGGTCAGTTTGAACGTGGACGCGCGTTCATCTCGCGCAAATAAAAGCATACTCGTGCCTGCTCGGTTAATTTGGAAATAAGGGAGAATTTACGACGTCTACGGATCTCGTTAAACCTTTCCGCGATTAAGAGATTCGCACATATTTCATTCGTTCAGCTGAGGTCGAGGGAAATTAAATCGGTTATCCTGTTAAGCCGAGCCAACCGACACGTCTTATTCTTGGATCTCCGGACGCGTTTGGAAATCTAAACGAGCCGTGTTTCTTCGTTGTGCACTAGGGACCGTGATCGAACGATCATCGAGAACAAGAGACTCGAAAGAAAGTTTCCAAGCGTCTGCAGAGCCGATCGACTGACAGACAATGAATCCTCTTCGAGGGATTAAACTCTCTCGTTCCCTCTCCCCTTGTATGTATCTTTATCGCGCTTCCTAAGAGTCGTTCGGAAAATACAAAAACGGTTAAAGAAGTTTTCGAGCCTCGTTGAATCGTTTATTCGACGGTATACTTGCTCGAAACTTCATTCGTTCGACGCGTTTTAAAACTCTCTTCGTAATTAATTAGCACCCATCTTCTCGTTCAGTCGAATTCCACCCAAACACCCCTCAAGCACCCATAAAAACATTCCAAATTGCGCAATTAAAACCCGGCTGGTAGTTTCTACAGTTTCACGAGCCTCTAAACCTCACTCCAGCACGGCAAATAAAAACTTGCCAAAACCATCAAACCCACCCACGCTCGAACCGCTTAAAATCAATTTACCTTTCTCCCGAGCACGGTCTTCTCCCCTCGAGGTAATTTCCAAAAGATCATCATCGTTGGATCCACCGTTGTGTAACGATTAAATCTTGCAAAGCAGAAAGAAGGAAATTTCGGATCAGAAATAGCGTTGCTCGAATTCCAGGCAATTACAGCACGAAGCGGGAAGTGCAACGAGTCGTGCTGGTCGCGCGTAAACCTGGTTATATGCGTCCCGTCACTGACGGTCGTCGATGTCAACCGTAAAACGACGTCACTACGAGTCGTCCGTGGTGACACGCGGATGACCAAGAGCCGAGATATCCCGGCTTCCAGCTGGTTGCTCGCATCCTGGCCACGTTTCCGTGCTGTCTAACCCGCGCGCCGAATATCAAACGCGTCTCGGTACTCGTGTTCGCTTCCGCTATCGGTTTCTTGCGGTGACGCGCGTCAGAACAATAACGTTACGTGATACGGCGCCAACGATACATCGTTCGACGCGCGGTTCTCCCCGAGCGTTTTAAAGGGGAGACGAGATTTCGTCGAAAGCGAGGGGACTTTTTCAAGTGCGTTTTTCAACCTCCCAACGAATCCACGCGCTGACGTAGAAATTTGCTTTCTCTTTGTTGCAGGTGAGTCCCAATGCCGAATAAGCGACACATTTTGGAACTGGCTGTGCAAGGTAGCTGTTCGCATATCTGTTTATCAGCATCGTATCTAGATCGGTCGATCGATGCTCGGTTAAATAGAAATCCACCTTGAAAGCGCGACTTCCGATTTGGATGCAAGGCGCCGAGTCCCCGGACACGTATTTCGCGTCTACAGGTTACATCTATCGACCATTTTTCAATTTCCCTCCGCAACTACTATTTCGGTCAAGGTAAATAGATCTACGTTCCAACTATCTGTTGACCACGGTAGATTCACGCGGACCGACCTACCCCAAGTTGGACTGTGTCAAACAGTCTTTGTCGAACTCTGTTGGAATCTACCTATTCGAAAGGATCTGGTCCTTATCGCGAAAAAGCTCGCACACACGTATTGCGCAATCGAGCATCCAGATCCTATGTCACCGTCCCACCTTCCCAACGATCCCGATACTCGGTTAACCTATCTGTTACGTAACCCCTTACCGAAGCAGCGAAAGTGGGAGATAAGCTCGTGCACAGTGGGCGAAGCAAGAGTTGCCGCAGTCGCGTGAAAAAGGTGATTACGAGCGGCTGTCAGCGCGATACAAGAGAGAAAGAGGAAAGAAGGGAAGGCGACGCGGCAGCGTGTAGGAGGGCAGGAGAGGTTGCGGGCACAGTTTGGCAGAACTCCCGATTCCGTATTCTGCAGTGATCCGCCGCATCCCCGTGCGGCGCGCGTGCTGTTGTTATTGTTGTTCACGGTGGAGGAGCAGCGAGGCAGAGAACACGGCAGACACCGGGTTCGGCCAGGTGGAACGAGGATAGCCGGCATTTTTGTTTGGGGTTACAACGCGCATGTGACGTACGGCACGCTCTCTTCCTCTCTGTCGCTCCCTCTGTCTCTTCGGTGGCTCGGAGCACAACTTGGACGCTAGAACACAAGTTCCCTCTCAGTGGCCCGTGAACCGCGACCGGAGCAGCACGCTCTCGTTGTCGTTCGATCGATCATCGTTTTGCGAGACACGCGATCATCCCCACTCTATTTCCGACCCTCTCTGTTCGATTCCTCTTCTGGTACGTTGACGCTTCCGTGGCACGCTGACGCTTCCGTGACTCGCGATGGACATTTCCGGCCGGCCTTGCCGCGACGCGTCACGTTCTTCGCCCCTCTCCCTCGATACACAGTGACACGAGCTGACGACATCCGACAACGCATTCCAAGTAGAGAAGGTGGCGGATTTAGACGAGCAAAAACTGTCCGACGATCGTCGACCGTTCTGGGACCAACCGTAGGATGACTCCGATGGACTGCTCGGAACTCGATTATCGGTGAAAGGATTCCCAAGTACCTGCTTTACGAGTCGGATATCGAGGGTGAACTCATATCCTGCGTCGATTAATCGAACGTTCAGTGGAATTTGTAAAAGGAAAGGAGGCGGATACCGGTCGATAGAAGACATTCGACTGCGAGTCGTTCGGTAGGCCGTTATCGAGGAAAGTGCGGCGGTTTAATTCGCTTTTATTCGCTGGCGCGGCTTAATCGGCCCGTGAAATGACGATCGTAAGACACCACCGGTAAGGATAATTAATTGTCGCCGCGATTCTCTCGTTATTACCGTGCGCGCACACACGCGTTCACCTTCGTCCTCGTTTTTCTCCGCCCTTGCACACCGACGACGAGAGCTCGCGTCGGTCGATCGATGACGCGGTTTTTAATTAAAAAAATCGCTGTCCGACCGCCGCGAGCCCGCCGGCATAATTAAACTGGTTTCGTTAACGCATGGTTAATGAAGTTACGATAACGACGCGTGGGGATTCGCGTTGTGTTCGAGGCGCGAAAACCAGAAGAGAGCGCGCACGCGACCGGCTTAATAACGAGCGAATCGACACGTCGACGCGACGCGACGCGAACCTACGATTCGCGCGGACGCTACGGCACGACATCCGCTCTGTATCGAGCACCATTTTTCCCTATCGTTTATTCATCCGTTCGCTGACTATACGGGACGTTACCCGCGATTCGATGAATTATTCGCGTCTCGAGTATATTTCGCCGTTACCGCTGAACAGCCAGCTTCACGAGGGCTGCTCCGGAAACCTGTTTATAGAGTTACGTGTTTTTATGGAAGGATCCATTACGGAGGGTAACGTGGAATCGAGGAAGTATCGGTTTTGTCTCGTATCGATGTAGTTTGGGAAAAAGGGATGATAAAGTAGTCTCGATCTCTGTCGAATGTCTTTGCACTTTTCGTTTATGACGTCGAACGAGTTTTGTTCCGCCAAGTCGAGAGCTTGATAGCGAACAGCCATATAGCTTTTTTTCGTTTTCGGATCCTTTGTACGTTTAACTTCCTTTCTCTTTTTTACACGGACTGCGTTAACTTTTTCAAGCAGGCTTTTTGTCGTTCTCGATGGAACAAATCGTAGTCGAGTGTCATCGAACACCATGAAACGCGATCGAATGGCAGGTGGCAAACGGTCGACAGGTTCTCCAGGCTGAAAGGGTCGATCGACACGAGTATTCGAATCCGCTCTCTCGACGACTGTGACACGCGTCGCGCCGGCAGCCGCTAAGATAATTAGCGGCCCTCGTAGCCGACGATACTAATTAGCAGGTAAACGGCTCACGGCCGAGCGAGAAAAATCAAGGGATCTTTTCGCGCTGGTAATTAATCGGTCTCGGCTCAAGTTCCTAGCCAATTAGCAGGGTGCTTGAGCGATCGTGTGCTGAGCCAACGTCTCTTTCGAGGACCCTGGCCCGTGGATCCGTGAACGGGTGCAACCGAGCATCAGCCCCTTTTGTCATCGCTGTCCTTTGGAATGCATTTCGCGCCCGGATGAACCTTTATTCCTTTTCTGTATCACGACAGGTGTTGCGCTCTATCGATTCGTTTGCACGAGCTTTTTAAATCGGTAATAAAGGGTACAGCGATTTAAACGTCCATGAAAGAACCAATGCGCTATTATCTGGTTACCTCCGATAAATCGTACGTCTCGATAGAATCGGTGGAATATAGGGAGTTGCAGAGTTAATGGATAGAACGATCGGAGCACATAGCAGAAATAGACAAAGACCCGGGTCCATCGAGATACACGAAAAATGAAGACAGGCGACGTTTAATCGCGGATAATATCGGAATTACGCGGTCGCCATTGAGAATTACCTTGGACGTGGCTGGGCGGTTGCACAACCATTCTCCATTTCCCCGTTGCGTTCTCTCTCGCTCTTTGTCCACGGCATTTAATCTGTCGATTTAGCCGAGTAGCTCGCGAATACCGAAGTTGTACGCGCCGAAAGAGAGGTAAAAGGCTGCATTGTCGATCGTATTTGGTCGGTATCAGTTTCCATTCGGCTGCGATGCTGGTGGCGGGGTGACGGTAGGGTGGCGATGGGCTCGGCCCTTTTTCAATTAAGCTTTGATCACAGAGTCGAGATAAAACGCGTCGGCTTGGTTCGTGTCGAGAGCTCGAACGAACATCGGTCGATCGCTCGGCGGACGGAGACACGTGGAAAAACTCGAGAGAAGAAGAGGCATAAGTTGGAAAGAGAGTAGCGAAGCACACGGGCCTGCTTCCTCTCTCGTGGAACGCGCGATAGATCGACAAAAAGAAACATAGGTTTAGCGAAATCACCTCTCGGCCTCGATCGTTTTTGACGCGCCTTTCACCGTGTCTATCCATTTATTATACGTCGACGAACCATGCTCTCGTAACCGACGAATCGACGGAAGCGCCACTAGATCCGACCGGTCCGTCGATTGTTTGCGATTAATGGAGTGAAAAGTCCGGGCTGCTGACCTTTCTAACGCGAGTCGATCTCCGCGCCTTTCTACAGGATCGATGCCTGTTTCGCAAACAGCGATATCGATTTTCTAGGATTTTGTAGCCGAGAAAACAGCAAACGGAAAGAGAAAGTTTGCAAAAGGGCGCAATTAGGGGAAGCAAAAGGAAGCAGTTTCGCGGCGCATCGCGAAATTTCCACCCTTAGCGGAGGTAGCGGAATACATTAACCCGTCGGTCTCCATTCGAAAATAAACGAAAGCTCGACGAACAGCCGCGTATTTACGTGTTTGCGGAGCACCCTGTCGAGCTAGCGTGTTTGGTAATTAAATGCCCCTAGGAGCAACTCCGCTTTGACCCGTACTTCGGGCCTGTCCGCGAATTAACGAGCGCTGCTCAAACATCGAACACTGGGAACGCGGCATCCAACCGCCAAGAATTTCTTTTCCAATCGTAAATTGTTGTCATTCGTGCGAAATGATTAAAAGTCGTCGAGCAAATGGAACATCAAGGCGAATGAATCATCCGAGTGATTTCCGTTCCGGTCGGACTTATCGTTCTGAAAAATTGAATCGATCGTGTCGCGGTACCGTCTCTCGCGGGAAATTAACCGGCGAAGGCATCTTCGTTGACGCGTTCCCGTGGTAATTAACGAAACCTTCGTATCACGGTTGCCCGAAGAATCGAACGAATGCTCGTCGGTCGTCCACTCGAGAGAATTAATAAGGGGCCGTGACGCGAGTCAGGTTGTGGCAGTTTTATTAAATCGGCTTTACGACGAAACTTTTTTTTCTTTTCTTTTTTTTTTTTAGTGGTGCTTCTCGAGAAAACGCGACAAGGCACGCCGTTTTACCGATAGGCCGTAACACCCTCCTGTCCAAGCGATATCCGTTGCTGTAAAAATCCCGAAACTACCTGAAACTCGTATAACTGTAGGGAAGAGCCAACGTGCCGGATAATACGACCAAATAACTGCCTTTCGATTCGCGTTTCGTCTCCTCGGAGTTGGTAACGCGCCTTGCTTGAATTTCCAAGCGAGAAGCGGTTAACGTCTCTCGATCGCTGACTCGCTTTTAATCTGCCAGGTAGAGCCAATAAAATTGTCACTAAGATCACACGTTGCTCTTAAGATCGTTCGCTGCGGATTCGAGTCAGCGTGTAGTTTACGTGTCTAGTAGCCGCTCGAACGTGCAACGTCAGCTAAAAATTGCGAAATTGTGGAAAAGAGTTTCTAATAGTCCTCATCAAACGCGCGTAGTAGTAGTACGAAGGAGCAAGTATACGCGTATAGTGGTCAGATTGTTAGATTAGAATTCCCCATTCGTTGCTCCGACGAACGAATCGATACGTTTCTTGCGATAATAAACATAGTTAGAGAATCGCGGTAACTCGAAGGAAATCACGACGAGGTAAAATAACCTAACTCGCGGAGATTCGGACGAAAAACAGACGGCAAGAAAATTCTGTGGCGCGTTTTTCAATGGCCAGGCTTAATTAGTTGGGTGCGAGCGATGTTTCCCGGCCAGTAGAGACGAAGAAGACGATACAAAGAGGCAAAGAAGACGGCACACATCCGATGCGTTTTCTTTCTCGATCGGCCGTGACGGTCGTCGACTGCGTGTCCCCCTCTTGGTTTATTCGACGTGAGGCACGGGGGCGGGAAACGAGCTTCTTTCTCCTTGGAAATCGGTCGTTCGTGCTCCAAACGGGGCTTAAAAATATCCTCCGCCCGAAAATAGTCGATTCGTGCGCGCCAACACCCTCGACGCGTACGTCGTCGCGCGATGCTCTCGCGATGCTCGTCGTTTGCCCCCATGGCCAGTTTTTCTCTCATTGTTTTGCTATGTTTCCACGACGAAAAGCTCGAAAGCACCACCAAAAAGACAAGAACGATTTCTTTCCCTCTCTTTCTCTTTTTCGGTCTCCTTCGGTCGACTCACCGTTCGTAATTTATATGCCGGTTAAAATAGGAGACCGCCTGAAACCGTCTTCTTCCCGCCTCTTTCCTTCCCTCCTTTTTACCAATCCTTCTCCCAGTTTCTCGGTCTCGTTCGTTCGGCTGTTACGAACAATTTTTGAACGCTCAAAGCGGTCGTTGAAGCATTTTAAAGACTCGAAGGGGTTCTTGACGAGCTTCCAAGATCGGAAGCACGATGGAAACTTTAAGTAGAAATTACGGTCCCCTTGAACGGTAGATGTAATGCTCCTTTGTGGTAAAAGGAATTAGTTCTAGCGAACCACGGTTCGATTCTTTTGTTCTTCTGGCTTCTCGAAAGCTTTCTAGAATTCCTAGCGGCGGTCGTTATCTTCTCCAGGTTAGGAGATTCTCTCGATCGTCGAGTAGAAATCATCGGAGATGGATCGTCGAATGGCATTGAATAGCAAACGATAGAAATCGTGTTTGGATCGTGCTCGATACGAGGCGTGGTTTCGATATTCCGTGTTCCGCTCGTTTCTGCTTCGCGTCGGACGTCGATGGTCAAGAGTGAGTTTCCTCCAAAGGAACTAGTGACGCGCGAGTGAACAGTGCGATCAGAAAGCGGCCAACTGCGACGACAAACTGTGACAAATGGTTCAACCCGTACGTACGGAGAACAACAACTCCGCCCTGGACATGGAGTCGCTCGAGGAGATGCTCCGCAAGGTAACAACTTTCCAACAACTTTCGACTCTATGTAACACCAGGTTTTCCCCCAGTTTACGTTGACCGCCGTTTCTCTGTTCGTGCTCGAACGTACCTCTGTATCCGCCCAAACGCGTGCCATCGTAATACAGATTAGGAAGATATAATAACTCGGCTTAACGAGCAAGAATTACTCTACGTCCCGTGGGTCCAAAGACGCACAGGCAGTGGGGGTTGCCGGGGGAAAAGGTTTTTTAACTGCTACTTCCTGTAATGTATTCCGTTAGGCAGCGCTGAATGGACCACTTAGCGACTATCCTGCACGCATGTGTGCCGGAGAGCGAGAGAAAGAGAGCCAGCCTTTCTAGCGTAAGCGCTTTAACGATTCTAAAGCCTTCCTCCTCCTCACGTACATATATGTATATAATACATATACATGCATGTGCGCGGACCCCCCTTGGCCCTCCTAATAACCGCGCTAATGGTCAATTCAGCAGAAAGTCCCCTCGCCCATCGAGGACTATCGAGGACTCTCGTGTCGCGTTTTTTCCACGCGACCCGCCATAATTTCACCCCTCGCGGTCGAAAAGAACAGCGTCGACCGAATGTCGGTGAAAACGATACGCCCTCCTGTCTCGTTTTCTTTCTTTCTTTGCCGGTGGCAAAAGGGGAGCAAACAGACGGGTGTCGCTCTTCTCGTGCTCTCTCTCTCTCTCTCTTTTTCTCTGGGTCGAGTGGGTGTGGACAAATAAGCGGGATCCGATGGAACGAAAACGAGGAAGTACCCTTTAGGAATTATTGATTCAGGAAGCGAGCCGGTGGCTCCGAGAACGCCACCAACTTTCTCCCGTTTAGCTAAATCGTCTCGCTGCACGGTCATCCGTTGTAACCTGATGTTTTGACGTACGACAGCCATGGACAGGTGGATTTCGAAAGCAAAACGCGAGCTCCGACAGGGTTATACCCATTTCGCTAATATAATAACTAACTTCGTGTAGAATCTGACGAACGCTAATATTGATATTGGAGTAGTCATAAATCACGAATGTATGCTAAGAAAACAAAGTTCGGTCTGTTCTTAGAGCGTAGAAACTACCTGCGATGTTATCCGATGTATTAAGACATCCCCCACATTGCCGTAGATAATCTTTAATCAACTTCAATCTTCTTGAATTTTCAATCTTCGGTCAGCAGACAATCTTAGATCGAGCCGGAGAATACGGATATATCGATGACGAAGCGCAGTGGCCGCCTTTACCACGAAGAAAGAAGTCTCTTTAAACGAGTTGCGTTCTCCTTTCTTTCCTTTTTACCCGACTTCTCTCTAGTAAGTCCGCCGGACGAACGCTTCTCTCTCCGACGCGTTTCACACGGCGGGCTCTCCTCTCCGGCTCTCCTCTCTAGCTTTGGCTTTGCTCGATGCGATAGAGAACAAGAGAGCCTGGAGTGAACGAGACCGGCAGAGGAGGAAAAAGCTCGGTTCGCGTAGCTGCAGTAATGTAGCTTTAATGTAGCACAGGGGAAAGTTGTCGTTCCCCTTTGACGATTTTCCACGTCAAACGGTCGCGCTGATTTTCACGTGAGCGTTCGTGCCAGCGTATTAGCTGCCTTTTTTCGCTCGCCACCAGCTGTCTCCGCGCGTTCTGCATTTTTCTGCTTTTAGTCGAGTTAGGAAGGGAAGAGGAGGGAAAAAAGCAAAAGCTCCCAATGATCGGGCAAAGCTGCCGCGCGACAGATTCCGGAAAGATAGAACGTCTGCCGAACGGCAAAGCTTTATTCGCTTCTGCACGATAGATTCAATCTCTTTCGCTGACTTTTTCTTTCTCCACTTTCTTTCCCTCCCTCCCTCCCTCCCCTCTTCTCCGTTTTGGTAGATTTCCTCGTCGGCCATCGGTGCTCGATCTTCGAATCTTCGTCTTGTTCGAGTCGTGTAAAATACGACGAAATTCGAAGACAGGATATTTTACAAATTTTTGGACGGTTCTGCCTCTTCTTTTCTCTTACGGTTACAGGCACATTTTTCACCTGGACGTTTCACGGGTCACGACACGGTTGATCTTTTCCTCGGCGGCAGCTGTTTCTGATTTGAACGTTTTCAGCGGAGCTCATGAAACATTCATGCCCGATGGCCGCGGAAAAGCACGGCGAAATTATAAACCGCCCTCTCCTCGACCTGAGCCGGTTTGTTCCGCGAGGTTCGCTGCTACGTCGTGGCTATTTTCATTTTAATTGGCGTTTGTTAAGGCTGCGACTTCGCCCCTTTATTTTTCATTACTTCGACGCGCGTGCAATTCATTGGAGTGCGCGGGAAAAATCGTCGGCGACCGAGTAATTGACGCTAAAAAGAACGAATTAACCATCCCCGCGACGCGTTTCCTCCTTTTTTGCTTTTTTCCCCACCCAGAGAAAGATTAAACAAGGTTCAAAGAGATCCATTAACGTCACATTCGTGCGTAAAATACGACCGTGTTAACGCGATTTTTTGAACTTTGATCGGCCAACGATGGCGTCCAAGCCTGTTTACAAAACGTTACAAGCTGTTGCCAGTTTGTACGAACGTGATACTTTTATTTGCAATCTTGAAACGATTTACAAACCGTACAAATCACACACTACACAGAATCGCGAATAAATTTTCCATAACGAGGATCATTCCTTGAAGATCTTCGTTCGATGGAACAGGAAGGTTTCTCTAGTTGCTGAAGGGAAGATCTTTGGCATTCATAAAGAGAACGCAACGTCGAAACGAGACGCAAGGACGTTCGACAAAGCGGAGGAGAGTAAAAATTTTGCGCCGCTGCCATGTACCTATGTCGTATTTATAATTTATGCATGGAATACATAATCCGCCGACGTGGATTTGCATAGGCAAAGCTTGGTCGCGTAAAATAACGCTTAAATAACGCGACCACCTTCCTCTGCATCCGCGCACCAGCCTCTGTTGCTGTGTTTAGGCGTGTAAAGGGGACACCGGTAATGCGGGACCATTTGTCCGCGAGAATGGAGCAGTTAATTGTCTCTTCGTTACCGTGCAGTTACCTTTGTCACGGCAGATACAGTCTGCTGTTCAGCGTCTTCGCAATTAGTCGCGCAATTAGCGTTTTCTTTGGCCCGATATCGAAGCCGAGCGAAGATTCGTAAATGGATAACGGATCGAGAAGCGATTCGAGATTCGCGCGCGGTTAAGAATATATGCCGGATTTCCCGAGCGACCAGATTAATTTCCAACGATCCGGATCTGGCTGGGATGCTCTTCGAAAACTCCTCTCTGGATAGGAAATTCGCTTCGAGGAGGAAATTCGCTGGAGCCGAGGTCACGGAAGAAGGTCGCTGCCGATATAATGCAAAAAGTTTCGGGGGAAATTAGAATCGGTTATCGAGACTTCGTTCTATCGATTCGTATTCATAAAAAATATTCTATATGCATAGAAGAGTCTCTGTAAACCCGCAACACGTACAGCTATTTCTCATCCGCTTGAATGCGGATGGAAATGGGAGCAACTACTTGGTTCTAATACTGGGACAGTCACTTTGCGTTTGAATTTAAAACGTTCCGTGTCATCGTTTTTCCGGTTTATGGCTAACAGTTGGTAAGCTACGCGGAAAAGCTCGAAACGACGGGTGACAACGACGACGATGATAAAGCTTCCGTATAGCCCGTAGTCGTTGCACCGCCGGATCGACCCTTTCTCCGGGGGTTGCGTCTTAACGGATGAAAAATTCTCTCTGTCTATGGCTGCTCGTATCGCTTAGCGCGGCAAACGTCCAGCTGGCTGAAATTGCGTTGGCAGCGACTTCGTGAACGCCAACTTCCGCTCGACGAAGGCAGAGGTGCGCAACTCCACCCTCCTCTATTATATAAAAATATTATCTTAACCCTTCATCGCCGAGTTTCCATCTTCTGAAAGTTGCTGCGAGGAAATTCGGCAAAAATTCCAAGAGTTTGTCTTGCCAATAATTTGATGGAAGTTGGGGCGAAAAACTCGGAGAGTGCAGGCATCGTAAGCATAGACGTACCTGGAAATTAAGAAAAACGTTTGCGTAACTCGTTAACCGCTAGCTCGAGATCGATTTCAATTTTTGGATGGACAAGCAACAACGAGTAAATGGCCAACTAACGAGAGAGAACCAAACCGTCAAGTTCCGTGAACGACGACCAAGTATAATACGATATAAGACAGGAGCGGTGACAAACGTAATGAATCGTGTAGCTCGAATTGGAGAATCAGTCGGTCGAAGGACGGAAACAAATATCGCTCGTGCACCGGCTAACCGTCTTGCTTCTTCCGCTCCTTCTTCTTCGGTAAATAGACCACCCTCCGGAATCGGATTCCACGCTCGCCTCGTCTGAGGAAGCGTGTTTCCTAGGCTGTCTCGCGCAACCGGAGGCACGTAGATCCTTCGAAGATCTCTAGGCGCCTGACTTATAGCTTTCCGAATAGAACTCGAGCAGGAGTCTTCGGAAGTTGGTAATTGCAATATGGTTAGGTATTCGCTCTCGGCAGGTATAATAATCAAGGAATATTAACGGAACTTCAAAATAGGCTGTCTCGAATTTTGGGAAAACCTACCGGAGATAAAAGTTACAGGCACGACGCATCCTTTAACCGAAGGGAAGCATCGAGGGAAAAATTCTCGCGTACGATCGTGGTTGCGCACCCCTGGCCGGGAAGCGTTCGCGACGAACAACAGCTCCCTCCTCGCATCCCTTGTTAAAAATGAGACTATTCGCGAGCACTTTGGCGCGAAACGGCAGAACGCTTTGTCGGAAAATCGTGAGAATATATCAGGGGCTTTTCTAGGGCGGCTTGATGCCATCGATATAATAAGAGCGCGGCTGGCGTGGCGGCTCTTCCAGCTCGACTCTCCAGCCCCCTCTAAGCACAGACTCATCCGGCCCGATAACTTCTCTGAGAAGCAGAAAATAGAAATAGATAGAGTAGGGTGGCTTATACCCCTCTCTTTCGCCTCTTGAATATCCTACTTTTCTTTTTCTTTCTCCTCTCACGGCTGTACCGCCTCTTCTACGTTTCTACGTACCTTCCAGAGGACTTATCCCGACATTACCCATGCGATCCGAGAATCATTAACGCTGTCCTCGCGCGTACATTTCGCGGAAATTTACGAGCACCGAGCAATTATAGCCGGTTCAAAGGCGAAACACTTGGAACGATTCCTGCTAACGATATTCTGCAGCCTTTTAACGAAATGGAAAAGCGATCTCGAAATGGAAAAAAAGAACTTTCTCTCTTTCTCTTTCTGTTTCTCTCTTTCCGGAAAGCGGAGTCTTGATTTCTCGTTGTTTGCTCGGGGTTCGCCGTCAAATATTTCTCTACCGACGAATCGCTTTATTCAAATATTGATCGCAGAAGCTTCTGCTCGCGGTGGGAGCGATAAGGCTCGTTACTTAGCGAGATCGAAGATCCCTGTCCCTTATTTCGATGCTCTCCGATCCCCTTAGCTGTTCTTTCCACCTTGTCCTCCGTCGGTCCATCCATTTTTATGTGTCCAACGCGGTTCCATCTTAATCCGTCAAGAGGAGCGACAACATCCGAGAACGCGGCACGCTTTCTAATTCAATCTCGTCGGAACGAACCGTCCGACTCGATTATACCAGCTGTGATATATGTACATCCTGCCAGAGGACGAAAACCGCAAACGTAGCTCGATCTTCGCTCTGCTTCCGTGGATGAGCAAATTTCGAAATCGAATTTCGCAGATTAACCTGTTTCCTTGCTTGCTGCTTCTTGCCGCTGCATTCGCACGCACACTGGATAGAGTTACTCAGTCCTTTGCGGCGATCCTTTGAGCAACTTCTGATTCGATTCTCTGTTTAAACAAATCCCCAAACTCGTGCGAGTGTTGTACATTAAGAGTGACACACTTTGAACTTTAAAAAAGCTCTGCAATTCGTTCGAACGAAGCTCCGTGTGAATTCCAATTTAACGGCATCGTTGATTCTATTTGCCAAGCAATTTCACTTTCATCGTCAACTATCCAATTAGTCGCTTATCCGCTAACGTTAAACGTCGAAGAGCGTTTTTCGCGCCACGCTCTTCACGGCGTTTCTTTTTAGATAGGAGGTTCAATTAGTACAAGCCACCTCGATCCCTCGATGGTCAACGAAGGTCCCATATTTCTCCGAATCGTGCGAGAAATAGAGCCGCTCGTCCCGCAAAAAGCCGCTTAGGCGACCACGCGAAGGGTGGTAAAGCCTCGGAGCCCTTGGACCGTTCCCACCCCTGGAATCCGCGGATATTCCTGCAGGGATACACGGCAAAGTTGAAAGGCATGTTTTTCCAGTTTTTCGACCGTCTCCATCGAGGAAATCCCTCCCCCGTGCACGAGGTCACCGGCGAAATTCACGATGCGAGGGAAAAAATATAAGGGTTGTGCGGAGGAGAAAACTGGTATTGTACCGTACCTGTTCCCCGACTTCGGTTGTTTTTACTCCATTCTGTAATCAGTCTGGGACCACTTAATCGCAGTGAATTGAAGTTTCACTGAAAATTGTGGTGCAGGATTTACTATATACCGTTGCAGGTACTCGAAATTTGGACCTGCGCTATTCTAAACTATCGACACATTGTTCTACGATATCCACGTAGGCGTGAGAGACAAAATCCGCATTTCCTTAGTTGCCGAACCAATAAAATGTATATAAAATACATAAAGACGTACGAAGATACGTAAAGATTCGTAATACGTCGAGTATACTCGTCGACCATTTGCTAGACGAGAGGGATACCTGTTTAGGAACCAATTTATCATCCATTTGGCAAAGTTCATGAAAATGCGAATTTTATTGGGTTGGCAACTAAGAAAATGCGGGTCGTATGGACTGGCAACTAAGAAAATGCGGGTCGTATGGGCTGGCAACTAAGAAAATGCGGATTTTGTCAATGCCAACTAATGACAAAATCCGCATTCCTTAGTTGCCAAACCAATAAAATGTATATAAAATACATAAAGACGTACGAAGATACGTAGAAATTCGTAATACGTCGAGTATACTCATCGAGTATTTGCTAGACGAGAGGAATGTCTGTTGCATCTTCTGTTACCGCGACGCACGACAAACACATGAAATTAGCAGTCGACTGAGCGAAAAAACCGCACGCGATGCTGTTAAACCCTGTCTCGGAAAGGTAATCGAGTGCATATTTGACGAGTTATTCGAGAATTAACGCGCTGCGGGTATAAAAAAGCAAGAGATGGAAAGAAAAGAGGAAGCTCGGTGGAGAGGGTTAGGGGCCACGGACGAAGTCAAGGGCGGCTCGCTCGAGGCGGACACCCGCCTCATTGAAAAATGCATAACGAGGCGAGCACGCTCGGTTGCCTACCGTGCGTGCGGGCATAATATCAGCCGGGGAAACGGAGAAAGTGCCTGGGCAGGTTGCTAACCAGCCGGTATGCGGCCGAACGGACAGGTGCCGGTGACCTTGAAACCGTGGCCGCGCACCTTCCGCATTGGTGAACAGCCGGCGTGTCTGCAGCTGGCAACACGCGGCACCAAATATTTCAAATTATCGCGGACGATCGCCCCCACAAGTTCATTTTGTTACTGAAATAATTGACCGTCGAATTCTCCATTCACGAGATTCACTTCTACTTCGAATTTAACAATCTTCTCCAGCTTCGACTGCTCTTCTGCATCTCGGCTTTCTCTTCGGCCATTCACCACATTCTCCGAGATCAACCGTGGAATATTATAGAAAAGAGCCTATGAGCATCTCCCTCGAACTATTATCTCGACTCGCGGACAACGCGAAACATCCAGGCTCAATCAAATCGAATTTCGACCGAGGGGAAAGGAAAAATCGCGCGAACGACTAGAATTTATTCGAACTCTCAAACCCACTTGAATTTCAGGGGTCCGGAAGAAACACACGAGAAACCATATCGACATCTATCGTGGCCTGGTCGCGTAACGGGCAATAAAACACGCGGGACGCATCTGGGTGCCTCGTTTCTTTATCTCGCGCCCCGAACGATTCTTCTCTCGAACCTCTCCATCCACCCTGTCGACCTCCGGGCGAAGATCCTTCGTTCGTTTCTCGTCCCATCGATGGAGAACGATTCGCATGACCATCCTCTCACACCGATAACCGTTTAAACCGCCCTCGCGCATCTCCATTCGTTTCTTTCATGCATTCGCGCGTGGCTTTGCTGTCGAATTCTTTTCTCTGTTACAGTAAAATGGCAAAGGCTCTTTATGCTAAAACGTTTATCCATATTTTACGATAGATAGCTTAGCGAAGAAACTCGATATTCTACTAGAAAATGAACCCATTAAGCTGCCTGGTTAAAGGAATTATGCAGCCAGCTTTATGAAAATGGATACTCGTTCCAGTAACACGGTCAAAGGGAAGCACGGTCTGCGAAGCCACGCATTAGCATTGAAATTCTGGCTGAGTGTAAACCAGCCAGCTATCCAATGATCCCGTAAGATTGCTTCGTCAATGGCCCCTGACCTTCTCGGATGTCTGACTCGCGCGAATTCGTACTTTATGTAAAAGGCTATTAAACGACCGAACGAATATACAAGGAAGAGAGCACAAACGAGCATTATTCGCGTGAACTGACATGCCCGGCCGATTTCTCCAACAAACGGCCGCTTCACATTCCAGTTATCGTGACATAGCGTCGCTTATCAACTGAGAGGCACGCTCTCCGTCATCTCCATCGAATATTTCGTAACTGGGAACTCGATCGAGGAGGAATCTCTGCCGTTGAAACGCATTAACTAGCAGGCAGTAAAAGGTAACGAATGAACGTTCGCGATCGTCATCCCGCGGTAACCGAGCGAAGACGTTCCCCTTTCTACGCGTTACTTTCCTTTCCTTTCCTTTTTTTTTCTCCCGCTTTCTGTCGTTTCCAAGATTTATTACAGCCACTTTCGCTAGCTTTCCAACCCCGCATTTATTTCACGCGTGACCGAAAAGCCGACCCTACGATCCTCCACCAAATACCTACAGAACCAGAAGCGTATTTACTTTAATTGGCTTACGGGAGGAAAAATTAAATACGATACCGGAAAGGGGACCATCGATATCGCGCCCATACACTCGCTTCTTCATAGACTACGTCCCTCTACTTCTCCAACGTCCTCGTTCCACGAATTTTTGCGGTTTTACGTCGGACGTGTTTAATTACTGCCGCGATCGCGGACTACACTGTCCGCTAGTTTGTATGGTATAAAAAAAAGAAGGGGACAAAGGGGACTAACATAAAATTCCTAACCAGGGGTGGATCGCGCTGTAGAACGAATTATAGCCCGAAATTATCGTAAAACTTGCAGCACTCCGGCAAATTCTGCCGGAGAGCGTAATTAAAAATTGCAAGCGTTAAGTGCACGCGTATATAACCGTGGATGATACCGCGCCACGCGTTCCCTCTGGAGTACATGCATGTTCCCGATATCGATATCGCTAGTGAACCGATTTCCGTTGACCAGTGTCGAATTTGCGATGGAATCACTTCGATAACTAAATCGTCGTTAATTAAAAGTGTCTCGTTATTCGCCTAATAAAAAAGAAAGAATAATTTCGTTTCCATCGAAATAGGTGAAAATTTAATATATCAAGAAGGAAGTCGTATATACAACGTTCTGACGAAACAAACACGAATCGCAAATCGAAACAAGAAGAGGACGATTGTTGGAGAAAGAAAACGGTATTCAAAGGAGGCAACTATAAACCAAGCCTAATCGATGCACGATTCAAAGAGCCATAAGGGTCTGCGGTAGTTCGATTCGATTCCCGGCATGTGTTTACCTTTCGTCTCGGTAACGAGGTTCCAAAATGCTCGCAGGTATTTCAAGGAATACGATTATGACACCGCAGTGCTGCCGCTGCCTCCGGAGCAGGTTGCGCGCGGCTGATTTTATCGGTACACGGGGAAACGCGTGTAAATATGCAGATAGCTACTTGGCAACTCGTGTACCCACGCTTAATGCGACCAGCCGAGTCGTAGTCGCGCGGGAAAGCACAGACAACGAAGCAGAGCGAATGTGTGCAGATAATATGGCAAGGGATGGCACGGTATTGGGGCCAGTCTGTGGTTCGTTGCCTTATTAATTGGGCGCGTTTGCCCTACAACGACGGCGTTAAAGCACCTGATGCACCAAACTATTGTTTAACATCGAGTCGTTAATTGGATCCTTCTCCGAAAACTTTCGCAATAAAGTTCCAGCGAACTTGAAACGATTTCAAACAAAATTATGATTGGTTAAGGAAATACCACTGAATCATTCGTCACACGAGATACAAAGTAAACGGCGGTCGATCATCGAGTCAACAATGCTATCGAGAAGCAACGTTCGTGCGTGTCTACACGATGGTTGCAAGTTCCCTCACCAGAACACAGATATACACATCGGTGATATTTCTGTTGCCCAAGTTCGCTAACAATACCCAGCCGATAGGACATCTGTTGACAAGAACCGATATCTAGGGACCGTGGTCGACCGATCTGACAACTATCGCCGCTATACTCGCGAGATCCAATTACGACATTCAGCCTACCATGATCCAACTGTGTCAATCATCGAGGACATCGAAAGATCCGACTGTTCAATCAACGTGGCCGATGGTGCCAGACAAATTTAATTATCGATCGTACATTACACATACTATTTTGCTGCGCGTTTTAACAAAAACGTATATGTTAGAGAAATGATTCGAGACCAACAAAATTGTGTCTGTAGCAATTCGATCGCTAGCAGACAAGTTCGTTCGTTTCTCGTCTCCTCGAGTTCGATAATTACCATCCTTCAGCTTTTCCCATGGTTTCCCCAGACTGTAACCCGGCTCGACGAATCTCCAGCAGACGATACTTAAGGCCGGATTCATGATTGCTTCCGCACCCAAGAGACTTAATTATCAGCCGGTCGATCCGTCGCGCGAATTTGTGCATACGTCCAAGTTCTGTGACCATCGTGCACGAACAGTCTGCATATTTCAATCCGTGCAATTACCCTGGAGGTATAGCAGACACTACGATATGGCGAGACCCTACATTAAAGCATAGAGTTGCGGTACCAATTAAATATACGGCCATTTACAGTTGCCTAACAGATTGTAATCTTTTCAATGCGATATGATTATAACGCGACTAAAATATACCACGCGTGTACTAGAATTTTCAATAAATGGACCAAAAGGAAGTATCAGCGATATAGCGATAGAAAAAAAGTGCTAATACACCGAAACGAATATTCCAATAATGAAAAAAAAAAAAAAGTCAAAGGATAGTAGAAGCAGCAACAGCGCAGAAACCAAAGGGAAAGTTTGTAAAATTCGATCAAACGATATCCGTGCGTAGAAAATGTGATGCGTGTTCTTGAAAAATTCATGATCGTGTTGTACACGAGGCTGGTAAAAGGCCGCTTCGTACGAGCGATGGGCAAACAAAATGCGCGCACTTCGTCAACCATGGCTAGCTTTTCGATATGCAAAATAAATCGATCTAACCGCACGACCGGCAATAAATAAAGCAAATATAATGCATTTTCCATGGGCGATTTTCGTCGCGGTTCGTCGCGAAAAATCGAGTTGATCGTCACGCAAATTAAGCGGCGGTCGAACAGGCTTTCAATACCGTGTATGAAAATTAAATTCCCCGGATATTGTGCAACGAAAATAACGACGTACGTGTAACCAGTTTGTGCTAACAACAGGGGGGGTAAAAAGGGAGAAATTACATTTTTCTGCGTAGCGTTTGCAAGGTTTAAAAACCAATGACAGTAGAAATGGGAAATTGGTTCTGTTTGGTGAAATATTGGTGATTGGGAATGGCTGAATGTCGTTTACGCGATAACTTGTCGAGAAAAGCTTTAAATTTTCAAATTTCAATGTAAAAAATGGAGTGTACGATTCAAAATCCAACGAGCATCATTTCCAATAACGAAACAAGTCTCCTTTTGCCGCAGGGTTCCCTCGCGGCGGTAAAATCCAGGCATTTGCCTCAATTTTACAAGAACTTCTCAGGTGCGAAAAGGAGTCTGGAAACCATCCAGTCGGATTGCCTGGCAATCCAACGTTCGAATCATCGAGAAAGAGGGAAACGAGCCGCGAGTTCCGCGCGACAAAATCACAGCTATTCGCGCGTGTGTCGCATCGAATCGTCGTCGCGTTCACCGCTTCTTCCTGCTCGCCCTCCTACTCCACCTCTTTCTCCACTCGAGATTCGATTGTCCCGTGGACGAGGCTTTATTATCGACGCGGTAACGCCGTCATCGTCGTCCTCACGATTGTTAGTACGATCGTCGTTATTGTTATTGCACTGTGGCTGGGTCGACACACGAGTTGCGGCCCTCGCTCGTTTTCCGCCTCTCGACTGCCTACGTGCCCAATTCCCAATGCAATTCCGCTTGCGGACGCCCACTGGAATTATTTTCCTATCCATTTTTTTACGCGTCAACCCCTGTCCACTTACTACCCGGAGAAATTCGATGGCACTCGCCGATTTAACGTCATAAGCGATAAAACGATAAAAGCTTTTCTTCTTAAAAAAATTATCTAAACGTTTAATGCTCAAACAGGATGGAAGCTGGATTAATTCTCAGAAGATCTCGTGCACATTATTTCACGTTTATTACTTTCGAAGGTACCTTACGTACGATTTTATCTCTTTACCAGTTGACTGCGTTCCACGTGTATACGCGACGTCAATCCAAAACTTTATTTCGGTGCGGTTGACGCGTATACTCATTGTGCGAAATAAACAATTGCCATTTGCTATAAAAACGTGAAAATTTTAGTAAAAGGTAATACAAATTACGTTTACTGATATGTTTCATTTATACTGCCAGTAAACCTAATGTGTATTTTATAAACAAAAGTTTAATTATTTGATTATTCCCTTTGGTGCGTATATCGGCTATTCCCCGAATTGTTTTGTGTTTTATACCAGCTTATATAACATTATACCAGCTATACTATCGGAAGCAAATCTATTTCGAAAATGTGCCGTCTGCTGGAACCCGTAAGGAGTCGCGTTACTTTGTGTGGTTACTTTGTTTGGTAAAAGTCGCACTGAATCAACTGAATTTCTTAAATTTTTTTTATTTTTCTAGTTTATGAATTTTATTATTTTTTGACAATTTTTAAGTTTTTAATAACAATATCTTTTTCGACAACGAATTGTTAATTTTTTATCGAATAAAAGTGTAATCCTCCTTTTGTTATACTTTTTTCATAAAATTTATGATAGGAGCATTTGCGCTGCATTCGACGTGTATACTCGTCATTGCTCGATTTTAACTACGCACCCCGTAAGAGATTTTTGAAAGTAAATTCCGCAGTTAACAGGTTAAGTAAATTTTCTTTTCGCATAAAGCCAAACGTTATCCTTTTTTTAACTTTATCCTTATAAAATAAGAGACTCGATATTGGTGATAACTAGACAGATAGAGGAAATTTAAACGGGTAAAAATATACGGGACACGTGTAATGCTCGGAAATATGCAAAATATAAAAGGTAAATCTCTATGTATTTAGGTTCCACTTCTTGTATCCGTAAAAATTTGAATTTGTCTAAACGTGGACAGTCCAGCGATAGCAATAACCCAGTCCCCGCCAGGCGAACAACTCCAGCCGATTTCAAATTCTAATCCGATAAACCGCCTATCTCGATGCGACTGTTCGCTCGGTTCCAAATTAATGCATAACACATGACGTTTCCCTGGAAGAGATCACGATGATGGAAATTCCGTGGAGGCAAATTTGCCAGGCTGGCGACGTGGCGCGCTCGGAATCACGCGTTTTGCGACTCGCCGAGCGGAAAAAGGTCAACCGGATTGTTAATCGCGATCTGGTCGTTAGGTTGATGTAATTGATTGATCCGCGCCGCTAATAGGAACGCGATGAATTATATGATCGTGGCCGTCCTCTCTGGCATTGTCCGACGACCGCGAATATAACGCGGAACCGCTAACGAAATTTTCATCGTTGGAAATTAATTCGCGAGCGGCTCGCCGCCGATGATCATCCTCCGTGCGGGAAATCGAGTTATCGATTTTTGTAGAAACGAGGCCTGTGTCGCGCGCGCGTCCTGTTTCGCGTCCACACCTCGACGAAATCTTAAGGAGACGAAGGATATTCACGAGGATAGCAAAGAACTTTCGCTCGTTCCCGTGGCGAAATCGGAAAGCCCGAAAGAGAAATCTCGCCTTATCTTTCACGGCCTATTTTTACGATTCTCAGTTGGGAAAAATTCAAACGGCGTGACCTGCTTTGAATAAGTAATGCGTCATGGAATGGTCGATCCTCGGGAATTTGCTTCGTTTTCCGTCGATCTCCAATCCCCGTTCGCTCTTCGGGATTTTTATGGACGCGTGTAGCTCGCGTGATTAATTTTCGCGTTCCTCTCTCCCTCTTCTTCTCTCTCTCGCTGTCATAGAGCGAGGTAGAGACGATGGATAAATATGTTTGAATAAAGTTAGGAAGTCAGGAAGGAAGAACAGGTGTTCCAGAAAACGGTAAGAGAAGGAAAAGTTTGAAAGAAGCGGTGGAAGAGAATTAATCCGGCCCCTCGGGCGCTTACAGGTTGTCGCTTCTTAAACAAACAATTAATACAAAGAGGCTGGAGGTGGTCAGGGCCGAGGGTGAACCGTAAGTAGGTTTCACCGCGATAATTTCGACGATGATGACCGTAATAATGGGAACAGTGAGCGAAAAGAAATTTTGCCGGAGGTGGAACAGGGTACAACAGGTAGTATCCCTCTCAAAGACACTTTTTTTTAGAAACTTTGATAAAAGACGGATGAAACAAAGAACTCGGTAGGTGTGAGCGCGGCATTCTCTTCAAGCCTTTTCGCGAAAAATTTTACGACATTGCTATGCGCGTTTTTACTCCGTGTCGATGGAACGTTTCACGGAAGATCGATGTATCCGAGGAAAGTTGAAGGAGAACGAGCCAGGAGGAAGATTAAAGTAATTTTCTGCTGCTTGGCGTACAGTTCGTTGACACCGCGAGAACTTGCCTGCTTGTTGAAGGAAAATTGTGGAAGTTGAAATTGGAAGTTGAATTAGATTTAACTTTGAAAGTCCATCCGGTGGCAAGTCAGCGCGCAGCAAAATAGCCGAAAGTGACAATTTCCTTCTTTCGGTCACCAGCCGGGAAACATCGTGGAACTAGTTTCTCTCCTGTTTCCCTAATCCCGGCTTTTCTTTGAACCTCGTCTACCTGTCAGTCTAACTGAAATATCCGGCACAAATTGCATCGCGTAAATTGGGCGCAACGTCTTTCGAAAAGCATACGTTTAAGGATGATGAACCGGTAGTTGATTATTCTTACGATTGTTGTGAAATCCCCTTAACAAAGACAAAGCGCTTTACATCTTCGTTAATGACGTTTCAAAGAGCAGATCCAACGAAATGCAGAGACTCGATAGACCCGCGACGCTGGTTCGTGATATAGAAGACCGTTCCGATCACCCTGCAATATTAACACTCGTCTGTCTCTCGTGCTAGAAGCGTCTTCTTACGTCTCATCCTCCTTTCCAATTATCTCTAACCCAATCTACCTCGTAAAAGAATAAATCACGCGGCGATGTTCGATAACCGGTTGCTCGTCGGTCGTTCGTTTATTAATGCAGGCTCGTCGATTCTCGTGAATAATAATCTATCCGGTCGCGTACATGAATCGACGTTATTAATTAATAGAATCGATATGGAAACTGATAACGCGGCGAACGTGACGAATCTAGGTCAACGGTGCGATGTGTCGCCGGCTACGGCCACGTAATTTTCTTGCCGTTCCGCTCTCGAGGGAGCGTCGACCGTGTTGTACCCTTTTCCGCTCGAAATAATTAATATACAAGGCACGAGAGAGCGATCCGTAGGCGGTGGGATTTCGGCCCAAGGAAAGCTCTTTCCGAGGGTGGTCGGCGAAGCCCATGAAGTGCTAATGTGCTTCCGTAAAGACCTGCACGCTACCTCGGCCCGGACCGGTTCATAAAAAATGCACGCGTTCTTGGAGTTTGCCTTTCTCGCGAACCGTGCCCTACCGCTCCGCAGTGTTCGCGACTTTAACCGAAGGGGAAACGTTAAGGAGATCCGTTGAATATAATTTACAGCGCGAGATGTAAAGAGCAATACGGAGTAGCACAAAGATAAAGCGTAACGCTTAAACTTTAACGCTTGAAAAGAAAAGTCAAAAACGATAGAAAAATTCTATCTACGGTGGATTGCAATGACGTCCCATTCGTATATCGTATATCGTAGAAAAACTTGCCCGATCAAACGCGAAAGGAATCGGTTTCTATTCTTCGTCAAACGTTGAAAGAAACGCGATTCGTGGTGCGTATCGTTATCGAGAAACGTATCATTCGCAAGACGGAGGGAGTGGAGTCGCGTGACGATTTTTCCAAGGGAAATGGTATTAATCGAACACGGTAGCGAGCGTGTAGCGTGGTTCCCTTCAACCGGCGTTCTTTTTCGTTCACGCGACACCATCGGCCCGCCATAAATTCGTCGGGACACAAAGAGAAACGAAACTCAAGAAGGCGCACGATGCTTTATGTCTCGCATCACGCGACCCACCGATAACATTAACGAACCAATCCCAACCTCGTGCCCTTCTCCGACCGTTTTCCACCCTTCTCAGAAAACGCCGCGGGGTGAGAGTTATCGTTTCGGCCGACTGCTCTCGCGTTCTTCTGCTCGCTCGCCCTTTCTTACCCCAACCAACCCCTTTTCGACTGCTTAAACCCTAACGAATCCGCTGGCCTTCTTCTCTCTGTTTGGCCCACTTTTCTCTGTTGCGTGGCTTTTCTGGTTACTCGTGTTCGTTCGACGCGCTGCGGTTTTTGCGTCGCCTCTTCGTGCAGTGAACGAGCGTAATCATCGTCAACCTGTTTCGTGATCATCCTCGGCGTGCTCTCCTTGGGGATGGAACGTGGCTCACACGCGTGGCCGGGGATGTGAATCGTGAACTTTACAGACGCGATTAACCTTTTGTCGTTGGATTCGCTGATTAAAAGTCGCTCCTTTTCGGGCGAGGATAAATGTTTTTGTTTCGTGACGAATCGGTAGCTCGCCGAGCATAGCCAGCCGTAATTCGTAAATGTCAGACGCTGCTAGGAGGCCGATCTATCGCGAAGATCTATCGCAGGTTTTCGAAACTTTAGAAAAGCCTAGAAGATATTGCAGGACCCGTTTATCGAAGTGTAACGAGGTTAAAGGAGAAGAAAGCGGAATAAATTTGTTAAATCGCGGTTCATAAGGAACGATCAATTCGCGGAGCGTTCGCCTCTCTGTCTCTTCACTCGACGTAGCCACTGCCCGAGATCGATTCGATTTGAATTCCAGCCATACCACGGCACGCTCGACGTCGAATACCACCGCACAGACGTTTTCATTTAGCCGCGGGGCCAACTTCTTTTTTTCCCGCTTTAATTCCCCGACCCCTTTTCCTGCTGCCTGTGTTCGCGTCACCTGTTCGCTTTCAACGAAAGCTGAAGTACGCACGAGCTCCCATAACGAATGCATCCTCTCGTGGCCGTGTAACGGCTCGATAACGATCGACTCTTGCATTGCGAGTTATATACCTTGCTTTCTCATACCCTCGCACCGTCGTCAGCAAGGCGTCACTCTTTTCCTCCACGGAGCTGTTTCTCCGTCGAAACTTGAAAAACTTCCCGTTGTCGGTCGAGTCGAACGAAATCCACGAGAATTTTGAACGTTCTCCTTTAACGCGAGGCTCGCGAGAAATCTGTTAGCTTCCCAAGGAACATCGGTAGCGCCCTGCCATCTAACAGACCGTTTGATCTTTCGCTAGTCACCTCGTCGTTCGCTAAAAGATTCACGAGAACGCCCGCCCTGACAGCGAGTTTCGTTCAACGGTTTGCTATTCATGGTGTCGGCTGTATTCACGAAGGAAAGCAAGGGTCCTTCTCCCTCTTTCTCTCTCTTCTTAGGAGAAGACGAAACATCACCGGAACACGCGCAGTCCCGACGACGAGGAGCCACGATTTTCATAAGCCCTTATTGCCGTGTTCGTTGCCGAATCGCGGGCACAACGAGCTAAGAGAGAAAGGGAAGAGAAAACGGGAGAAAAGGAGAGCTTAAGCGTTGACGACAGTTTGAGAGATTCTCCTGGTATCCCGTTTGCGGCTAATGTACCGCCCTTACCCTCCATCGCAGACGTTCTTTCTTCTCGAGTCTAGCCGCGACTTTAACGCCAGAGGAAATCCGCGCCTACCCCGTTGCGAGGAACGTTTCTGTCTACCTTCGCCTCGATACCGTACTTCTTTTCTTGCTCTCGTACTTTTCTTCTCATCTTCTTCTCCTCTTCCCTCCTTTCGTACTTCCTCCCTCTTGACTTTCCCCCTTTTTTTCGCTCCCTCTCAACGCCAGATGCTACTAACTGCACCCTCCTGATGAGATCCTCCTGTAGGCTGCCTGTTCAGCTTCTTTCCAGCGAGCCGTCTTCGCGAGGAAGGGCTGAATTCTCACGCACGCGGCCCCTTGCAGCACGTAGACCAGCCCTGGATCGAACGTCTCGTGCGCTCGTTCGACGCCCTTTGCCCTCGCTATCTGCTCCGCCATCCCCGTGTTTGCGGTTGTTTGCGTCGCCAACCGCTTCGTCGAGCGCTCTGCTGCCTTTCATCACGGTGATTGGGTCGCGAGTGCCGTTGCTTATCGGCGGCAAAGTTGCTCGGAATAATTGGAGGACTCCCATTTGCTCTCCCCTGCCTTTTGTCGCTATTCGCTGCTGGCTCGTCCCGTCGAATCTACGACTTGCGTTCCGGCGCCGCTATAAATGCATCTGCGTTCTATTATTTACCAATCAACCATGATACATCGACTAGTCGTTAACACTTGTACGCTCCGTGGCCGTATATATCAGCGATGCTAAAGCATGCGCCGCGTTCCAACGCAATGTTGCAACGCCGCGGCAGCCCTCGCAGCAGATGGTTTCGCACGTTTCACCGTGTCAATTACCAGCAACGATGAATCGTTCTCTCGTTAACAGCGAGAGGAGGAACGACGCGATAAACGCTCCGGTTATTTGATCGGTGCCGAGGCCCTTATTGTATAAACAGTTTTGCCGCGGAATAAATTGTGCTGCGGGGAAAAGTGGCGATAGTGGCCGAGCGAGCCGCGGAATTTTCGACGATATAACACGCGCGAATACGGAAGGTTTTGCCTGGTGCACGCGCGGCGAAACAACGCAGGCGTCGCTGTGCTCGGGTACTCGGTGATTAATTAAAACGGAGGTTAATATACGGGTCGAGGCGCGGCTTTAAGAGCAATTCATACTGTCCCGAGGGGTCAACCACGGAATACTTTTTAGCCGGTTCCACGGTAGAGAGAGTCAACGAGCGAGTCTGATTCTCTGCCCGGTTTAATGGGCCACCCTGCTAATTCCAAGAAGACTTAAATCACGGCTGCGTATCGAATGAATTACCCATTATTTTCGTAAATAGCCGCCGCTCGCGCACCGGACGGCCGCGACGTTTTTTCGTCGCTCATGAGTCTTCTGGGACACCGGCGTCCAGCTTCCTCCGAAGACGAGTCGATATACGACAGTAAAAATACTGCCCAACACAGTCGTGATCCCTTATTGTGACGATAGACACAGAATATAGTAGAATAGAGTAGAATTTATTGTCTCATTCGCAGTTTCAATTTAGGCGTAAACGTTCAAATTCAAGTATTTGTATTTGAACGAAAAAATTCAAGAATTTTGAGATCTCGCATCGAGCTGAAAAATCTTTCGCGGGAAATCAATTCTCGGGGCGAAAATGTAGAAATATGTCCGTGTCGGTGGAGGAGCGGCGCGTATCAATCTTTGACGGATCAAGCAAGTTTTGTGGCACCGCTTGAGTCCGTGGTATCCATTAAACTCTCGTCAGACAGGCATCCACGCGTCGAGCTATGGACTTAACCAAGTTTGATGGAAGTTTTCCCGCTGGAAGGAAAATTAGATGACGCGAGATATCGCGGCCCCTCTTTCCTTTCGGCTTACCAGCGAACTGCTTCTTGATTCCTCGTGCCTGCTGACGCCAGATTATGAATATTTCATTTTTTCCTCGACACGGTAGACGCGTCCATGCTCCTCGAGACCCAACATTCGCCTCGATGGACACGAAGCGTTCATTGTTTGCGGACAATACGCGCTCCAGAGTAGCTTTATCGGTGTCCCGACGACTCGTTTCGTAGGATGGCTCTGAACGTGTTGGATCGTCGTTTTCTCTGCTGTCTAAATAAATTCCCTGTGGAAAAGAATTATTTAAAAATATATTTTGCAAACAACGATGGTAATGAATCATTAGTAAACTTAATTTCTCAAATACCAAAGTAGCGCCGTTTCGTTCCGGTGTAGAATCTAGAAATACTAACTGATTTTCTTTTCTCTATTGCAGCTCTCGGAGCTCGAGCAGCGGGTGTTGGAAGCGGAGGGCCGAGCCGACGAGGCGGAGGACAAGGTGAGAATAAATTTTCCAGTCGCGATCGTTTCGTCATCTCGAAGAGATTTCTCCTCCTCTGCGCTTTTCGCTCAAGAACACCGATCATCCTTTCGATTCTCGGCTCGTTAACGTTTCCTTCAGGTCGTAAACATCGATTCAGGCCGTTGAGAGAAATCGAAACGCTGCTGGTAAATCGGTTTCGTCTCACGGCATCGTAGCTCACGAACGTCCAATCGATTCGGTGTAAATGATTGCGCTGTAGCTCTGCTATTAACGGAACGCCAGTGTCGTTGGTTAATGCTCGACCAACTGGCCCGAAGACACCAAGGATAAATAATTAATTTAGCGAGTGGTAACGACGTTCCTAGCAAGTCCTACCGTCCGCTTTAATGACTCGCCTCCATCAGGCCAGTATTTTATATACCGAGTGTTCCGTTATAATTTACTCTCCGGTATAGCCTTAGTAGCTTATCTAAAAATCATATTTTAGAGGCTGAAATTAGAGCGTCGCTTTTTCTTTCGATCGTTCAACGAAATGGAGAAATTATACAATAAGATTTATAGATAATTTTGTGTAATCGATAGAGCGGCTTAAGAGAGCGTTGCGTTGCAGCTATGCACGCCCTTTGACCTTTTCAGAACCTTGTCCCTGAGTTTCTGCCGGAGATCCTGACTTTTAATCGGGCCGTGAAACATTAAATTCAGTGAACCAGGTTAATTAGAAGTTCGTGCATAAGTTGTGAAGCCGAACATACGCGGAATGGAGTCGTATCTTAATGGACGGATGTTCCAAGTGTCTGATCTTCCATCTACCAGCGTAGATAGGAACATCGAATAGTCTCCCCTCACCGACAAAGCACTTGTTAAGTGAATATTTAAATATCGTAAAAGCGGTTAACTGTTACTTAGTTTTATCACGCTTCGCAACGTGAGCGATCAAACGGCGGAGTTGCACGTGAAAATATCGATACTGCGTTACCGACTAGATAACCAACTGTTCGAGGGTGCACCAGGAAACCAACCGACTATCGTCTCTACCGAGTTTCGCATCGATTTTTTCCCCCGACCTTGCAACCCGGTTGCCTGGTATTTACCGACGGATACTCAAATTTTCATAAACCATCCGGCCCTGACTTTATACCAACCGTGGGCAATCGCAATTCGGAACTTTACAACTTTGCATTCGATGTTCCGATAAATCGATCCTTTGGAATACCAGCTCACCGATTCGTTTGCTCTGTTTTCTTTAATCGACATTAATTCCCTTTTGATACCAAAGAAAGAAGACGTGGATCGATTCGGAACGTTATTTACGAAACATAGACAGCAGCCTTCGAATTAATCTCTAAATTCTGTTCTTCAAAGATCTACCAAAAAAGGAAATCGTATAATTTGCAAAGCAACGACATTGAACCGAAAAGTTTACTTTACCCTGGAAGTAAAGAGAATTCGGGAGTAAAAGTTCGGTCGGTACACCGGAGGATCCGGGTGTCAGAGCGCATGTTACGTCGCATTGATTTTTGCGTTTGGCTGGCGAGAAAGACGGGGACCACGAGAACGGGAGAAAGACGACCAGCTGGAACCGCTGATGGACGAACGAGGAGAGCGCGAGAGGCAAGAAGAGCAAAGAGAGAGAAAGAGAGAGAAGAGCGACAATATGGCCGTACGACCGGCCGGCAAGACCGTCGTTTTGTTATGACCTCGAAATTCGGCCAAAAAGTCGGGCGTTCGTGAACCACGTGCATCCGGTGCCGGTGCCGGCGGTAGATCTTCCGCGATCGTTCTTGCCCTCGATCCTTGGTGCACCCCTCGATCGTGACGGGGAGAATCGGTCGGGACAGCGGCGTCGACGAACCAGCGCGTTCTTGAAAATTATGGAGACCGGCAGGTGACACCGATGAAAGGTAAAAACCCTTTGACACCAGTCACCACACACACTGTCTTTTAAATTCAAACATCTCGTCCAGTTTTTCCTTATACCTATTGATTTTGACGTTTAATCGAGTTTCATAGCTTCGAGGTCATGGTTGTCGAAGCCATTCTTCGCAGTTGTTCTTCTTGATTCTTTGGTCTTGTTCGGTTCGAGAAGATCGTGCGTAGTTTGTAGTTCGACTTGCTCCCTTCGATGTTGACACCATGTTTAACTATCTTACGGATCACGGAGAATTCTTAACGAACTCTGTTTCTCTCAAGAAAGGGGATTCGTGGTAGCATTTTAGGCGAGCAGCGATTTATATTATATTCATCAGTAGTGTTCAAGAAATGTTCTTGATCGTGACCGTTGTAAGGACAATGTCCAGACAAGTGTCTTGGTGCTCAGTATAGATGCATGTTTATCAGTGTGTTCGATCAAGATTGAATCCAAGCAGATCTACGAGTGCGTGGACACGAAGCGTCGCGAGGAAAGAAACGAGAGACGAAGAGCGTCTTAGCGGACGCGGGTCGACTTAACGACCCGCTTTGACGGGACGTGTCGCGTATAGAATTGGCGTGCAGCCAATTCATGAGTAATCCACGTTTCCCGTGAGCTGCCGCGCAAGCAAACAAAATAAAGGTACTTACGCGCAGTCGTTGCTTTCTTACTCCCCGCGTACAGTTCCCCTTTAAATATTTCAAAGCAGCCGTGGCGCCGGACTTGTTTCGATGTTGCTGTTTCTCTACGATGAAGCCCCTGTTTCGAACGTCGATTCTCCGAATCTGCCCTTTGAGAACAAGGTTCTTAAAGTCACCGTAGAGTCGCGGCTTTCTTCGTCGTGCGATCCAGGTCGGCTTAATCTCTAGGGTTTCGGTACCTCTCTCGCTGGGCTTGAGTCATAGCGATGTAACGCTTGATTTCGTTGCGCGTTGCTATCTTTAGTCTTGGCGATGTGATATTCGAATTTGACTTCTTTGCAATAAGGTATTGTGAGTAAGATAAAATTATACAGTTCACAGGTTCGTTCGTGGCAAAACATAAATAACGGCAAATTTAGAGAATAGTGTTTGTAACTATACCTTGTGTTTACTTGTCACGAGTGAAATACTATTATAATATCTGCAAACATTCTTGGTTACTGATAAATAGACCGCGGATATATATATTTATGCAACTTCATAACTTTACTAAAATAATTGAAAAAATGAGACTCGAGCGAAAGATTGCTTTATCTATGAAATATCGTAAATGACACTATACTTTGGATACCTTAGATATCTTTACATATTACGCGTGCATCTATTTACAAAGAAACGACAAACGAGGTTCATCGTGTATCTTCCAAATATTTCTTTGAAAAACTACGTCTTTGAAAAACGTTCTTTTCAAACCGTGGACTATACTTTTTCTGGAAGAACTCGCGTCTAGCTCCACTCGAGCCTCAAAATTCCAATCTTCTCAGCCTCTTGCAATTCCTCGTTAACGCGGAGGTCGCGCGATATACGCGGAATAGCGGACAATGTCGAGCCCTTCTCGGTCGACGACGCGTTTCTCACGCGTTCGTCGGTCGTTGATCCATTTAGCCAGCCGCAGTCGTGGTCGTCTGTTCCCTTTTTTTCCGCGGCTCGTTCCCCCCGACGATCGCAGTTGAATGAATGTTTCTGCATGTACATGCACGTTAACGGGCTGCTTTTGGCGGGAAGCCAGCACGATTCGACGATGCGTCCGTGAGAGGTGATACCGCTTTGTCGCGTGTACGCGCACGTGCGTCGAACCACCATGAAAAGATAAGGGGGCCAGCCTCTCAGCTCGTCCCATGGAACCCGCTATGATTCGTGCGTCCCCTTCGCCAACGAAAACAAAGTGGCCCTTTGCCATTGAAAGGTCCCTCTAAGCTTCCGAACGCATACGATTTTGTTCAAGAAGCTCGTAATACCGTGGATTTAGGTTATTATTTTAGGTTAGTATCCTGAATGGATCGGTCCAATTTTCATGAAACGTTATTGCGATCCTCTATCAAGAAGGTAGTAAACCAAAGGAGGGAAAAAAGGAATGCGTAAAGACAATGCAAATGGCAACAGACGTGACGTTTCTGTAGATCAGCGGATGGGATTAGATTATTCCAGCCAGCAGCTATTTCTAGTTTCGCAGTATTTCGCTTTCAGGGTTGTGCCTCCGGAGACGCAACACGAATCGATAAATCTTCGGATAGAGTTCAAACGTCCGCAGAAGTCGTTCGATCGAATGATAAACTCGCCGTAGCCGGTCGTTGTCTCTGAATTAAACAGCTCCGACTCGACTGCCAAGTCTGCCTTCCTCTGTTTCCCTATTGAAATCCAATGAACCGAGTAGCATTGAAAAAGACAAAGAGTTTCGCAGACCATTTGATTGCTTGCAGATAGCCAATTTCTAAATACAATCTGCTTTAAAAGTGAGAAATCCAAGAACTGCTGTACCACCCGCTAGATATAATTAAAAGCCAGCAACCGTGAATCCTACGATCCTCGACGACGAATCAACTTGTGCGTTCAGAAGTCGACAACCGGAAGGCTCGTCCCTCCCATACAGCGATCAGTGTCGCTATGAGACACCCCGTGGACGATCGTTCATCGCAGAACGTGTCGCGTGGTGACGACGGGCGCAGGCCTGCGAGATACAAGCGTGGAGCAGATCGATAAATCTCAAGACGTAGAGCCAACGTGGAACGTGTTCGCGATCGGGCTGTCGCGTATTCATCGGTTTCCCTCCGACTTGGGTGGTGTTAGAGGCTGCGAATCGGCAGAGAGCCTAAGGAAGGAGCCGCCGTCTGTCGTCTACTATCAGGCCGACGTACTTGCCTGTGGGGTGGCGTATGTGCACACGAGGACCTCTACGAATTCTGCCATTGGCTGCGAGCCAACGTGACTCATCGGCCGCAGGAAAGGCCGAAGAGTTTACGCGCATTAGTTTCGTTCAGTTCAGTTCGATCATCGGCATCGTGCGCACCCTTATCCCCGTAGTTTATCCCCCGAGACTCGTTCGAGTTACGGTTACGAGGCAAGGGAAATCTCGTGTCCTGGTTCGCTGTTTATGGGAGTGTCCTCGAGAATCGAGCAAGAGCCCTCGAGGAGAGGAACGAAGGGTTTAAAGGGGTCATTGGTCGATTCTGATTAGCTCGCGATCGGCTATCATGGCCACTCGTAACCTGGGTAAGGAATCATCTAATATCGTATTTTTTAAACGTTCGGTAGGATACGATTTCTTGGAAAAAGTTGGTGGAAAAACAAGAATCGAACGTACGATCGTCGTATCGCGTGTCGAATAAATTGTATCGGGGGTGTAGAGTAACGATGCGGCACGTGGCCAGATGAGATTTACAGTGAAATGGGCCAGTGTGCTGGCTCGGTGTGAAAGAGTGATCGAATATCTGGAACGACAATTCGGTGGAATGTCGGTGCTATTAATACTGCTCTGCCAGCGATGATTCGCGTTGCGGCCCAGCTTTCTTACTCATCGTCCGCAAACGGTGCAGCCTTGTTCGATCAATCTCGCAACCGAAAATACGAAGCTTAACGCGTCTTCTTATTCCGATTCGACTCAAACTCTAAAATCTCTTCCTCTGAATCTCTGAATTTGCTATTGAAAAGGAGAAGAACGCGATCGAACGACAGAGAGAAGCGAAGTATCACGGGATCCTTGACTCTGGAGAAAAGACGACAATGAACGTGAAAACGCGAAGGGTAATCGATATGATTCGCAGAGCACATGCAACCACACGCGGTGCCAGGAGGAAAACATTTGGCCAGAGGATTTCTCCGTTGGCGTATTGATTTTCTCAATATCGCTCTCTGTCTCTCCCCTTTTCCTGCTTTAGTGGTGGACGCGCGGAGTGCAGCGCTTACGTATCCGTATTGCGTGAGCGTGATATCGATTTTTGACAGCTGCTGCAAAACGAGCATTGCCACCATCGTGGCAGAAAAGGGGTGCACCAGGTCCACACGCAACGCCAAACGTCCCTTCCTTTTTCTCCTCCCCTTTCCCACCCTCATTCTCTCTCGCTCTGCACGCTTTGTCATTGCTGTTTACTCGACGATCCCACGCCACTGCCATGCTTCTTCGATCGCGCCGGAAACGTGGCATGCTCGCGTGACGCTTTCCGAACCGACGAAATTCACGGAGTTCTAGTTATCGTTTGGAAAGTAGGCTGGCCAGAGGGTTCGCGCAGACAATGTTTTTATGGGGAGGAATCGGTGAATGAGTGTCTTCTGGGCCATGAGCTAAAGAGTACTTTAAGAGACAAAAGCGGAGATCGACGATGTTGAAAGTTGAGAATTAAGTTAGTAAAACGATCTGTCGTAATGGATAAACGGATTTGCGACGACTGGAAGGACGTGTTGGATGTATTACAGGTACGGATGATGGAGGAGCGGCTAGTGAAGGGTGAATACTGCTTGAGCACATCCGGCGTTGGTTCTCCACCGCATTCGCTGCCGTCTACTTCCGGTACGCAGAATGACAAGATCGAGGATGTACATTGTGCCTGCATCTCGAAGCTAGAAACACAGGTCGAGGAACAGGTAATGGAAACAAATCCAGACGTTTCTTCCGAGAGAAATATATGAATCGATCCGCCGTATCGGAACCTCGTCAGGTTCCTCGTAGCATCAGCTTGCTTTCGAACGTCTAAGAATTCTATACGACAAACGGATTTAATTTCATCAGTAATTTTGCAGAATCAGTATTCTGATAATCTAACGCGGTTGCGTCATGATAAAACAACGCGCCGTATCAAAGAACGGTCGAGATAACTGATAATCTACGAACGATTACGAAACGCTTGCAGAGGCAGTTGCGGCTTCAAGACGCGAGGCAGGTCGAGGCGAAAGCCGCGAGAATAAAGGAATGGGTGACCAATAAGTTGAGGGAACTGGAACAGCAAAACCAACACCTAAGGGAACAGAACAACAAGTGCAATCAGCAGTTGGAGCTATTGAGAAATCACATAACCAATATCGGCCTGAAACCACCTGTACGTAGAGTCTTCAGTATCGGGAAAGAATTTTAAAAATTCATTTACCAAAGTACGTGTTGTTTCAGGCACCCACAAGGGCATCCTTATCTCTGGAAGTTGACCCCACGTTACGCAGACGATCGGAAAGCTTGGAGGGAACACCGCAGACGGTACCGGAAAGCGTGCAAAGCGCCGTAGCGGAACCACAAGCTGGTACAAAGCACCGAAGACACCTGTCCGCCTGTGGAACTATACAACGAGGGATCACGACCACCAACATGGATTCAAGGTAGAATCTCGCGAGAAGCCTTCGTCGTCTGACGCTTCGCGCCTACGTACATTATTACATACATCTCGCTTCTTTTCGTAATAATCGCTTCTTTCGCTTCTGCTTGCGCGTCGTTCGTTAGCCTGTAGCGTCGCGTAAATATGTCTCGATTCTCCTTGGGAGGTCTCACGACGTGATAGCGGCGCCCGACTCTCGAAACTGTGGTACCCTGTAACGTCCTGAGACTTCCTGCGGGGATCTATCGACCCCGTGTATACTTTGTTCTCTGTTGCCTTCCAGTATAGAGCTTCTCTTTTACTTTTTACCTTTATTTCCTTCGTTCTTATTGGCACGAGCACATCGCTACGGGGCTGTCGCTGATCGTGTATCTATCGAAGCGATTAAAATGCGTTTGCTGGCTAAATTAGTTCCGTGTTTTATGCTTGCCGTTCTTTTTCCGCTGTAGCTTGCTATCGGAGGAGCTTGCTGCTGCGGTGGAAAACTTGGTGATGTTACCGAATATACCTGGAGTCTCGGAGACGAGCAGAGACAGCGGCAGCTCGGAGGCTATTCACGATTACGCGGAGATCTATACGCCGAGCAGGGAAGGAATGAATTGGGCTCAAAGCGCGCAAGGTCCCCGACCACCCACTCCACCCTTGCACCGATTTCCTAGTTGGGAAGCCAAGATATACCAGGTACTGATATACGCGTTAATCTTATTAGGTTCGTTTGTGCATGTGAACGGTTAACATAAGTTTCTAGAGTAGAAAATCAACGAGTCTTATATTTATGGGAAAACACGCGTTACGAGCATACTCGCCAAGTTGTTACAGTCAGGAAACAAACCCGTTTACGAATTCCACAGGTAGCGGATGGCGGGCTTGGCATCGGTCCACCGACGAACGAGGAATCCGCGCCTTCCACAATGACAAATACAACTAGCTCGTCGAAACATTCCCAAGCAACAGGACACAACTTGACTGCGCACAACTCCCAAGGCTATTGCGATATTTCAGTTCCAGTCTATGCAACGGTCAAGGGTAAGTCGCTGTCGTTCGTTTCTTAACAAGCATTCGTTTTAAAAGGGCGAGTGTCTATGATTCTTTCGATTTTTTAGGGCGAGCCAGTCAAATTAGGTCAATGCCCTTTGGTGACAGTTCCGATGACAGCTCGGACGGCGAAGAGCATCCCAATCAAACGGAAACCAACACGAGAATCACCAATAGCTCTTCAGACAACACGGACTCTTCGCTTGGCAGTGGAAGTAGTCCTTCGAAAAGCGTTAAAACCACCAGCAGCCTTAGTCCTGCCAAGAGAAGCTCCAGCGGCTCCCCTAGCAAAAGCGTGAAACGTGGTAAGCATTTCAATTATCATTAGCGATCGTCGAACACTGTGATCGTACGTCCAACAACTTGGAAATTACCGACTCGCTTACAGACACCTCTCTGGAATCTGGCCTGTCGGAAGACTACGCGATACCTCCCGATGCTCTAAGCTCCACATCCTTCGAATCTAGTATGCCGAGTTTGCTAATGCGAGTCTCCGGCGAGAGCCCAAAACGACAAGAATCTTTAGAGAAGACCGGCCACCTTGCGAAACTCGGTGGTAAATTAAAGACCTGGAGAAAGAGATGGTTCGTGTTGAAAAACGGTGTGCTGACCTATTGGAAAAGTCAGAACGATGTCAATCGAAAACCTCAAGGCCAAATTGTATTGGATGAAGTGTGCAGGTAATTGTGCAACGATATATATTTTCTCGTATTTTCCTCGTAGAAAGTACGATTAAAATTAAAATTATCCGTGACTTTTTTAATAGGATAAACAGGGCGGAAGGTGCTGCCACGTTTGAGATAGCAACAGGGAAGAAAACGTATTATTTAACGGCAGACTGTATCGCAACGATGGAAGACTGGATAAGGGTTTTACAAAACGTACAAAGGCGGAACGCGACGAAACTTTTGCTCAGTAAGGAAGATAATAAGCCTACGATACAGGGATGGCTGACGAAAGTGAAAAACGGGCACGCTAAGAAGTGCTGGTGCGTCCTCATCGGAAAAATGTTCCTTTACTTTAAGTGCCCTAACGATACGGTAAGCCACTGATCTTTCAATATGTATATTATTCGATCACTACGCGTGAATATTACCAAGGCCTCCGTTTCATTTGTTTTTCAGAATCCTATTGGACAAATAAATATGAGAGACGCTAGAGTAGAAGAAGTCGAGCACGTGTCCGACAGCGACAGCGAAGAAAGAGACGCCGAGGGTCCTCACGAAAGAACGATCGGTATTTTTCCTACTCATCAAGGCCCTACGTACTTGCTGATGCCTCATAAACAAGATAAAGACAATTGGCTGTACCATCTGACGGTGGTATCTGGAGGCGGACCTAGTGCTGGAACTCAGTACGAGCAGCTAGTACAAAGATTAATGGAAACCGATGGAGATCCTAGTTGTGTCCTCTGGAGACACCCGTTGTTGCTCCACACGAAAGAGAACATCACTAGCCCACTGACCAGCTTGACATCCGAAGCCTTGCAGACCGAGGCTATCAAGCTTTTCAAGGTTAATACATGAAATATAAAAACATCGTATATCGGACATTTTATATACGAGGAAATGTTATTTTACACCACAGGCTTGTCAATTGTTCATGTCGGTGGCAGTGGAGCAAGCAGGCATAGACTACCATGTGGTATTAGCGCAAAACGCATTGCAACAATGCATAGACCAGCCTGAATTACAATCTGAATTCATATGTGCATTGGTAAAGCAGACAAGTCGTCATACTCAACATCGTTTGGGCGTACAGGTAAAAAAGGCCGCCAGACTTGTGTCGCTGGGTACTGCGCGCGTTGTAAGTCCTGCTTATTGTTTAACAAACACTCTGAACCCTGTACCATTTTTACAGCCGACGTGTTCGTCGCGTAATTTATAATAAACGTTTTACCTATTGGCCGAAACGCTACTATCAAGCTAATAGGTTCAAAATGTATGGTATTCTTCAAAAAAGGCTAGTTAAAAAACGAATGTATAATTGGATATATCGCTTCCGTATAATCAGAAGAAATGGTACATCGGGTACGCTTAGTCAAGTATTATACGAAGTAATTCCGTTGAAGTAGCGGTGAACTGTTTAGTTGTCTCTCTCTTTATTCCTTTTTGTTTTCTTTTGTAAAGTAACTCACTAATAATTAATACAACTGGTTGTCGTTTATTTGCCAAAGCAATATATAATTAATAATAGTAATGATAGTAATAACAATAACATTAATAATACTTGACGAAGTATTTAACAGAAAACGATTTTAGTTTTAACATTCATTCACATTTCATTTTCATTTGCTGCTTTACGTGTGCTATTCCTAGGCTACTCTAAAATCGCATGCGTTTTTTTTTCGATTCTTGTTATCTTTTTTCATAGTACATCGTCATGTTAAGTTTGTTTTATTTTTACTGTGTACTTTTTGATATTTATACATGATACCCGATCACCTGTACCCTGATGCCCTATCATGTGAGCCGAACATATTTCGACAATTCATTCCTCTCATCGCGGGAGAATCACTTAGACTCACTCTTTATCTCATCGATCATACTTCATCATCGATGCATTAACGATCGATCGTCCGATTCGCTAATAAAATACCACGATCTCCGAACTTGTCAAAATACGTTCTGCGGCACACACACTTGCAGAATGGTATGTTGGTGTACATAAAAAACCACACACAGAAAAACATCTTTTTACTAGATTGGTTTTTTGTTTCTGTTTCCGTACGTTTTTTTGCTCGATAGCTCATTACAAAATATTCTCTGTTTTTTGAATGCTGCTTAGAAAAATTAGTCTTTGATTATCTGGTCATAAACGGTGATATAAGAAAATTGATTTAAAGAAAAAAAAAAAAAAAGAAAGAAAGAAAGAAAGAAAGAATAGCAACAACAGCTAGAAGCTCCTTACAGATTCGAACGTACGTCGTAGAATGTAATTAGACCGAGAGCTTCGGAAGCTATGCATCGTTGAGTACAGTGTATCAAGCGTCAAGGAGAATAATAAGGGGAAAGAGCGCGTTCGAGCGATTCGTTCGTGACAAACGAACGAAAGAAAAATGGTTTCGAGCTGTAAGGTAGACTCACATGGCCTAAAAAAATACGAAAGCGCTTATCTCATCCACATTTCTCTTAATTCATTCGACTTATTACAGTTCATGCGTTTTATGTGATTAACACACATAGAGTTATGCGTTAATCAGACCGATTTCGATTGCTTACATTACTAACAGGCATTATATTATGACGAAAATGTAACGAATCTAGAGTGTTCCATCAGATCCGAATCAAATCCGAGGTTTGTCCTAGACACTCCTCGTACAATTCCAAATGCATATTAGAAAGTCGATGAGCTGCACAGGTCTAAAAGATTTTAAAACACGTATTCTCGATTGTCCTGTTAAAATAGATTCTACAAACGAATAATAAACGAGGACAGTGGAGCGCGATTTGTTTAAAGAAAAAAAAAATAAATAAATAAATAAAGTAGTAGATTAGGTCTGGTTCGATCCAGGGATATAGTAGTATGCCAGCATACCATTGCAGCAGCTCCTTCTCTGCGCCACGCAATCGCTGTTCACCTGCGATACGCAAAGTCCCGCGGCAAATGGCAGCGGTGAAAATGCGGACGCACAGTCGACGGCCTCCACTTCTCACAGTCCTCCGCTCATGCAGGGCCACTCGACGTCAACGATTTTGGACTGCAAAACTAATCCCGCCCAGTACGTTCTTATCCAGGGATGGCAGCTGCTCGCGCTCGCTGTTTCTCTATTCCTACCAAGAAACAATCGGCTACTCTGGTACCTGAAGTTACACTTGCAAAGAAACGCTGATACTAAGTAAGTGGTCTTCCTTCGTTCTATTAGCATTCAAATTTCAAAATTTCAACCGAAACATGTAAATTTAAACGTATGAATTTGTTATTTTGTTAGGACGGAGTGCGGCAAATACGCAGCCTATTGCGAAAGAGCGTTGGAAAGGACATTACAAAACGGCGGAAGGGAGGTGAAGCCCTCGAGAATGGAGGTCCTATCGATATTAATGAAAAATCCCTACCATCATTCCCTGCCGCATGCAATACCGGTTCACTTCTTGAATGGGACGTATCAGGTTGTAAGCTTCGATGGCAGCACAACGATAGAAGAATTTCTGAATACCCTGAACCAGGAAATCGGTTGCCGTGATGTTCATCAATCGGGTTTCACGTTATTCAGTGACGATCCCATCGAGAAGGATCTTGAACATTTCATCGATCTTCAAGCAAAAGTATGCACCTCGGGAGAGTTTGGAAATTACAGTAGACGAAAGTATTCCGACGCGATAATTTTATTCGTTCCAGCTTTGTGATATAATCTCCAAATGGGAAACCGCATTAAGAGAGAAGGGCTCAGGAAAATTCGAGAATACCAGGGTGATACAATTAACGTACAAATCGCGATGTTATTGGAGACAGGCAGCTAAGATGGAAACCGACAGAGAAAGGCTTCTTCTGTGTTACCAAATAAATCAGCAAGTCGTACAAGGCAAATTTCCGGTCAATCGAGAACTTGCATTTGAACTTGCGTCGTTAATGGCACAGGTAAAGTTACTCTTTGAAAATAATGATGCAGTTTTTTAATGAAAATACTGTTAATGTAACGATGAAACGTTGTAGATCGATTTTGGTGAATATAACAACGATAAAGCTCGAGGCAGCGGCCCAGGATGCAATCCTCATCATTTGGTGCTTCAAGCTTTAGATAAATTTTATCCCATACGATATCGAACAAACATCACTGCCGAGCAATTAAGGCAAGTACCATGTAAATTACAAAGAACATAAATAAGTATCAGCTATGTTTAAAATCACGGATTTCTTGTTGCAGAGAACTGCAAGAAAAACTTCAAGAAAAGTGGATCGCGTTAAAAGGTCGTAGCGTATTAGACTGTGTTCGCATATATCTAACTTGTACCAGGAAGTGGCCTTTCTTTGGAGCTACACTCTATCAAGCAAAGGTTAATAACGGGACATATTTATAGATAAACAAAAATGAAAAGAAAAGTTATTTAAAAATATCTTGTTTCATAGTTGAAGCAAGCTGAGCCGATAACCGTATGGATAGCCGTTTCCGAAGATAGTGTTACTCTTCTAGAATTACAAACGATGGCAGTGATGTGTCGTTATAATTATGCGAACATAGTTACATTCGGAGGATGTTTGGATGATTTTATGCTGGTCGCTTGCCCTGACGAAGGAGCAGCTGAACAAAAACTTTTATTTGCTCTATCAAAACCTAAGGTATATCATCGAGCAATCTCATTAAAACAAGATTTCTAAATATTAAATATTATCTATTCGTATTTGTACAGATTCTAGAGATAACATTGTTGATTGCCGATTACATGAACGCCTTGGGACATACTTTACCTGGCACGCCACAGATGAACACATTAACTCGTAATGGGTCTCACAGATCCATCAAATCGACCCTAAGACCTACAACGGGTTTGTAAAAATACATACTTTTGTATTTTATTTTTTCTCTGTTTTTGCTGATTGAATAACAATTGGACTAGGTTCAGGCTGTCTTCCAACGCAACCAGATATTTTAAAGTCGACGCCAGACCACCAAAGACCTTAAAAAAAGACTGGTCAATCGAATTGGGAAAAAGAAGCAGGGGAATACGGCACTTCGTTCATGAAAGTCTGATCCTGCCAAGGCACTAACTTTATATTCGAAGGTACTACAGGCTGTATTGTAAGAATTTGCGTAAAACGATACACTGGACAACGCTCAGCAACGTGTGCGCTGTAGTTGATTTTAGTTGCGTTTTGTGTAAATTAGAGATGATGCTTGACAGACAACGTTTTTGTGTACATACCTGACAGCATGCAAAACTCTGTGGTCCACGTTAACGCGATTTAAACGTGGGTGACTGAAATTAATCGAAAACGATTTGCAACACTGCCTAAAATAAATTAGTATGTCTGAAATTACATCGAATAATTTCATTAAAAAAAAGCTAAGGCATCATGCTGAAACTTTTTGCTACCGTATTTATATACCAAATTCAAAACGTTTAGCGTAAGATAAGGATGCAGAAGTGATGTATCACATATGTATATAATTAATCGGAGTTAATGGATGTTTAGAAGTCTAGTGAGTGATGCAGCGATACCTTTGTCTTTAATGTGAGAATATGTCGACGAAATTCTTATTTCTTGCCAAATCGATCGCAGTACACGTACGAGGAGCCTGCAATTGCTTTGCAGTGCAAATAAAAAACACATGGATATAAGTATTTAGATTTTTCAAATATAAAGATATTTCAAGCGTAATAACTGTACCTACTGTCATTGTAAATTCAAAATTTACCTTCGATCACTACATTATTCACATAATGATCTGTTTTAATTTAAAAAGTGTTGTACACGATTTTTCATTGCATTGACTAATTACTTCTCTTATATTTTATAATAACTAATTTGAAAAATATGGTTGATTGGTGGCAGTAAGTACAGACAGTATTAACTTTAAGTCTGGTTGAATTTAAGCTCAATCATAAGAAAAAAATTCTTTGTACGGAAAGTGACAAATGCAACTTACACATTATCATGTTATTTTGATAACAGCTAGTCTCATATTTTATATTTATTTAATGTTTAAGCAAATAAGTTCGTTTTATAAGGACACGACCAAATAGATGTAATGGGAACGCGTTTTCTTTAATAATTAGTATCGTTCCTACGGTAACATATGTGCAACATTTTTGTACTAATTAAACGATGATCCCGTCACGTATAGAAGTTTTGTACTCGCTTGACGTGTCCTACATAACTAGCAAATGTCTTCCTTCTCTTTAGTATCCAGAAATAAATAAAAGTTTAAAAGTAGGGCTTTCGTGCAATATGTACAAGACTTCTATAATTTTATAATTCCTGAGATAGGCTGAGTGTGACTGTGCCTCTCTGAGCAGTATAGACAAAGTAACTCTATGCACGGCTTTGTTTAGCGCATTGAAGATTTATATAAAATAAAAAACGATAGAAACCTCAGATTACTGGGAGCAGTACAAAGATATGCAAGAACGACATTTTGTCTTTAATTTTTATAATACGCAATGAAATGCTACTATTTAGGTGCTTAGCACCTTTGTATCATGATGCAGTAAAAAAGAGTCACTGATCTGTAAATATCACCTTAGTCTTAAGTTTCTAAATATAGTAGAATGAGAAGATGGCAGCTGATAAAGGCTACAATCGTGGTAGAAATTTCTTGCGATCGTCTAGCTGTCTACAGAATATTCTGAGCCTACCACCTTACATTTCTATTTATTATTTATTCGCATAAAACGACGCATAAGGGCACGAGCGGTGTGAGCGAAAAGCATTGTACTATTGTACAGGAAGAGAAATAAACTGCTCGGATCTACACTTTGGGAGACTATTTATTTACTGTATGTATTAAAAACCTTATGCTTCTCATAAATCTATCATTTATTTTAGATTAAATCCTTAACAATATACATAATCATAATATAGACTCAGTCTATTTCTTCAGGTCTTACAGGATGAGTTAATGGTATTACTGATTTTTTCTTTACATCTCTTGAAAGTGCCTTTCTCATGTCTGTAAGAAGAAAAGAACAGAATATTTAATTTATATTTAAAAATTTTTTTACAAAAGTAACAGTAATTTGTATACCAAAAGCATCTTCATCTGGGTTTCCAGTATAATATTCTAAAACAGTCCTATAAACAATATATCCTAACTGTTGATACATTTTGATTGCCACCTTATTACTAACTCTTACAAAGAGATCTACAAAATATGCTTGCTTCCTGTAACAATATACAGAGATACATAGAATATACATGTTATTAAGCCATACTTCACCATTAAACTTACTTTTCTGAAACCTTCTCTAAAAATTCTATTAACATTGCAGCCAAACCTAATCTCCTATAATTAGGTGAAACTGTAAGAGCTGTTATATGACCATGCCAGTTCTCTCCTTGCCCTTCTGCCTTTCCCATAACTTTAAATTTCTAATATTAATTATAATGCACTATCAAGGAGAAGTATCTTATATGATACGAGAAAAAAACTTACTATAACCCATAATTTCTCCACTTGGCGATTCAGCTACTTGAAAATACTCTGGCCAATGTGCTAGATAGTGTGTATAAAAAGAAAGTCCATACTAGTTTAAAATTTTACCAAGTAAAATTTTAACAAGATTAAAATTAAGAAAAATATATACCAAAATTGTGTAGTAAATAAATATGTTTATTTTAAACAACAAACGTAATAAGATATAAGATATTTAAAGGATACTGTCTCCGTAAGTGGATCTAAATTTCTATAAAAAATAGAATAATTAAAAATGCTAGTAAATAACTGTTTTTATTCAAAATTGTATATTTAGGTTAAACAATATTAAACAATATTAGCAATTGATAAATACATATTTCGATACTCACACATTGTTAAATTTAAATAAATCGTTGCATGTGAAAGGCCTAAGAGTCGTCATGTTTTAAATGCAATAAAAGATTGAGTAAATAAATGTGATATAAACGTAATTTATCACAGGAAGACTCTGCCAACACTAAGTTTAAACTAATCCAAACTCAGATCTGCTCAGACCCAGATCAAGTAAATGCGACTAGTGTAATTTATTCATCTGACACCATACGTCGCCACTGCACCACATTGTGGAATTTCAAAATTTCATTCTACTTCAGTACGCATGATTCATTAAAAAACGTATCAAAGGAAAAATAAATTAATGAATAATAATATAATAACAAATTAAATTATGCAAGAAAAGTTTTATACGTAATTTAAAAACAATTTTATTAAAGTTCTTATAAGAAAAGAATACAAGCAAGGTATTTTCTTGTAAAATTTCGGGGACTTACGCTAAGTTACATCTTTTTTACATTTGTTTTTATATAATATTTATGAATATCAATATGCAGTCATACCTAAGATGCAGTCAAAAACACGGCAAATTGTGTAAACATTTTTATGATACAAATATGAAGTGTAATATGTTTGCCACGTGCATTGCACAGAAATGACCTATCATTTTTTGAGCGTTACACATCTCCTTCGCGGATATTAAAAATTCATTGTTACAATGACTTTCTTCTGAAAAAATAGTTAAACACTTTTTTAGCTATATGTTTATACTTTTTAAAAAACCGTATGCAATGTACAAGTATAAAATCAAAGCTTCTAAACACCTTTCATACAGGACACTAATGTTGCAAATATCAGTATATATGTAAAGTCTTGAACTTCGATATTTTTATTTTATCTATAACATTACAAATCTTAAATGCCACTTATATATATCTTTAAAAAAGAATATAAGGTAATAATATGTAAAACACGCTTTGATATTGTAATAATAACAAAACTTTGTTTGAAATATAATACATATAAATGTCTCTTTTAGAAATACTTTTATGAAAGCACTAAGAGTAAAGAAATTAAAGCACAAGCAAACACAACCACTTTTTCATTATTTAGTTTTCTTCTCTATACTGATATTTTGTTAGAGAGTGCGCTGTATAAAATGTGATAGGTTTCAACAATATGCTTTGTAATTCACACACAGCACAGAAATAAATGCTTAATGTAATAACCATAGAGTTATAAATATATTTTGTAATAAATACAACATTGTTTTTAATTACAGCATTTTGTATTATTAATGAATCTTGACATTTTAATTTTTATTGTACTATATGTTTTATTTTAAATCTAATGTGGCTAAATATCTCGAAAATATTGGCCCTTATAATGGAGTAAATACGTTATTATGCAATTAGCATTATGTTACATTTTGTTTTGTTTCCTTTCTATATTCTTAAACATAAATAAGAACTTATTTATGCTATTTTTACATTACAATTAAGTATTAGCAGAATCTTAATGTATATTTTGTAACCTTTTTTTTTTATTAGCAATATAGTTAATTTTATTTCTTTTAATTGAGTAACTTTAAACGACGTACTGCAGTTTTCGTAATGCAAAAACATAAATTATTTTCATAAATTTAATAATCCCTTATAGTACAATTGGTGACATATTCAGAACCTCGTTTTATCGTTTCTAAAATTTGCTACCAAGACTAGAGATTTCATCATGGTTTAAAGTATTCTCTTAAATAAAACAATAACAGTGTTTTATCATCTTATCAAGTAAAAATGCGTTTATGACATAAATAGGATACAAGAAATCAGTGAATTCGCAAATCTAAATTCTTTTGATTTGATCATTTTTTCCTATCATGATACTGCCTGTAAGATACTTGAAGATAGTTTGTGTCTATATATTTTATATTAAATGCAATCAAATGCAAAAGATGTCAGGAATAATAATATATTTTAATAACACAGTGTTCTTTCATATAAATTTATGTATTCAAGATTTCCGTGTTTTAATACGCGTAATCGTATATTATAAAAACTTAATCTTTTATACATAAATAATATCTACGTCTATCAGTTGATATCAACATTGATCTTATTAAATTTGTTACATTTTAAAAATTACCCATTAATAATAATCATAACCAAAATTTAACTACTACAGCTATTCCATGTCAAGGAATATTTATTTCATGTGTGCATTGGCTAATTACTTCTTTGATCCATCAGTCTAGAAATTGCTTTCGATTTGGACTATACGTTTATTTTACAATAACCAATTAGGCAGCATTGAAAACCTGTCTTTAATAACTCTATTATTTCTACATACATGCAAATATGAGTTCCTCCTTTATAAGGTGATGTAATATGAATATCTTAAGAACTAATTGTAGGCGTTGGTTTGACTATGAAAATTATGCATGAGATTTGCATATGCGTATATACAATTAACACTGAGGTTTGTCCGTAGGAACAAGGCACGGCTGACGTATCGTCTTCTTTCACGGAACAGTGTTATTATTGGTTGAAGTTTAACAATAAAGTACACACCTTAATTATTTTGACAGATTTCCAAAGATATTATTTTATTTTTATTTCTGCCAAGTTTCAAAACAATTTACGTCAAATTTCACATCTACTTCTTCATAGAATTATGAACTTATATAAGTTTTCTAGTACGTAATTTAAAAAATTATGTTTATATGATTGACTTCGCATTGAAAAATACTTTTTTCTTATTATGTATCACAAATAAATGGATATTCTTTGAAATGGTATTTACTATCACTGCTTCAAAACAGCAGTAATAATTTACTATTACATTTCGCAATTCCATTTCAAGATAATATTTAAGATATCGTATTACAAAACATACGTGCAGGATACTATGAAAATCGCCTGAAATGCTGCCAAGTCCTCCAGACAAATAATCAAATATAGATACATTTTTGCAATTTATAATAAATGAACAAATAAAAAGATAACATTTATATCAATAGAGAATGTTTTAAAACTATCATGCAACTAGTAGCATTAGATATTGTAATTGAATCAACAAACATTAAATTATTCTTTTATATAAGTAATATGAATATTGAAGTGTAATTTTATCGTGAATTTATTATAAAAAAAAACTTACGTTTTTAAAACGTAATAGTATTTCATGCAAAATATTATGAAGCTTTATATATCCAGAAATTTAAGCGTCGATACTTAATAAGATAGACTGATATTATCTTGAATTACTAGTTATCCAAGTAAAATAAACTTATTAACGAAATGTTATTATTAATTTTGTTTACCAAATATAAGCGTTTTATACTATACCGCGAACTGTAAGTTATTGTTGTGAAGTCAATATGAAAAAATAGCAGCAAATAAGTGTCTCAAATTAATATTTTTGGAGATCCCAGTCCTCCATAAAGTTGTTGATAACTTATTGTAATATGAAGCATACTTGAAATTATATTCGTACCACCAAAAAATAGGCAAATAATGACGATTAAATCTGAATGGTAACGAAACGGGTACTTGCAATTCACTACCTATGGCATAATTAGATTATAAACATTCATTTGAAATTGACAATCCATACATCCGTTAGTTTTGTTAGTCAACATCAAGAATAATATTTGAGGCAGGAATATTTTTACTTTACTACAATTTAATTTTACTTACATATTTGAACGTAATTTCTTGTATAGTATAAAACGCTTTACCAGAAGCAAGATAGTACATACGTAAACATATTATAATGTATATAACTAGATGTTATAAAAAATAAATGAAGGACTAGGAATCTCAATGGATCCTGATGGATTTTAGAACCTTCATTGACAGGTGCTTGAGTGCCAAGAAATGATCCATACTTGTAAAAGTTTTCCAAAAGTGATTCTTTTTCAACCCATCTATCATATAACCATTTAGACAATAATTCGGGTTCTCGTGGGACCTAAAATCAATGATGTAATAAAGTATTCTCATGGAAAATATGAACGAGTGACGATCTACATATGTTTAAAAAACTTACCACTGAGCTAGGAAAAACTCGGTAAAATAATACTGTTTCACATGGTGGTCGTGAACCAGTAATAATTGTTGGTAAGTCAAGTGGTTTACCTTGAGGATATGCTATCGTTATATCTAGAATCCAATTGATTTGTGGTTTAGCTGCCGTCATATCTATAAAAAGTTTATACAGATTAGCAATACATATTATTACTTAACATATTGTAATTAAACAAGAACTTAAGTTAAACTACAGTTTCTATAAAATTATTTACTTGGCCTACTGTTCAATTGTTGTTCTGCTGTATTATTTTCTTGTGATGGACCAATCGTATCAAATATAGTTTGCATTGCTCCTACCCGCGGTAACGTTACATTTTCAAGAATTGGCAAATTATTCTTTTTAGCATATTTTTGTGATGTCTCTCGTCTTTTACATAAAAAACCTCCTTCTGGGAAGAGAACCATCCATTTTCTGTTCAATGGAATATATGTTTCTTTTAAATGCTTTTCTAGCTTTTTTAAACTCCCTTCCCTTTGTTTTCGACCCTAACACAAAATATCATCAAAAATAAAGTAACCCAGTTACTTAAGATGTTATTAATAAACTAACAAATCTATAGTCACTTACAGATACAATGAAGAAGTCCTGGTGTAAAATAGAAACTATACCAAAGTTAGTAAATTTAAAAATCCTATCCATAATCCACATTAGATTAGGTAATACATTTGGCTTAGCATTAAATGTTGTCATGAGTATAGGAACATCACCAGTACTTTGATGATTTGCTATTACTAATGTTCTTTCACTAATAATTTCTTGTATATCGTCACCTTGTTCTATTACTATAAATTACATGTTATTTGTTATTTCAGTATTATTTTAATATTGCTATTTTAATTAAATATATAAATTATTTGTATACTCACTATCATAACCTGCAGACCAAGTCCACGTAGATACCATTGCTAATAACCAATGGAAAAATAATCCTTCGATTCTCCAATATACTTGTGGTTGATAAACTTTTACAGGGAACAATAATGTCATCCATACTACATATGTTGGTATACAATAAATATTGTTGAGTATCACAAAACTGGTTCTAATAGTACATTTTACAAAATTTAATACTTTATTGATTACCCTGCAAATTCATAAATACACTAAAATTTATAGTCATAAAAATAATTCTTAAATACTCAAATATTTATTTCTATTTCTTTTATTAAACTTTTGAGGGCTTATAAGACTATTGTTTATATCTTTCATAACAATATGGCTAAACTATAATTTAATAAAATAATGTGATTCCTTCACATAAAGGTTAATTTGCATCCAATAAATATACAAAAACATTCTTTGTGTGCAATAATATTTGTCACACTAGTATCAAATTTCATCATATAACTTTGCAAAAAAAAATAATATTATTTTTGTTTGTAAGACTCTTATTGATATTTTGTTCCTTGATTACAATAATTAACTTTTGAAAACATTTACTTTAGATAATTATACTTAAACCACACTTTAACTCACAACTTAAACAACATCTTAAATAAAACCAATAAATATCATACAAAACTTTTTAACTTTAGAAATTGCTTCTCCAAAGCACATTACACTTTCTAAACTTAAAATTAAGCTTTTTTCCAGGATTTTAATTGAAAAATAAATATAAGTTAATCTAATATTAATGATCGGTTATGTGCAATGATTATATACCAAAATCGAGTTTCATATCTTAGCCAAATAAATTTTAAACATATATTACAAGAAATTAAAGAATACAACTGATTATGCTAAAATGCTACAATGATTTCAAATTATTTTAGAGATTACTTGAGAATAAGAAGCCCGGTACTCGTGACATTCTAGGTTAAGGATAAAAAACGTATTTTTTATCAAATTAAAAGGTGGAAGACATGTTGTTCGTAAAATAACTTGTAATTGTAGTAAGAAACTTTTGTTTATTTACATAGAAGATGGGAACGGCACATGTTGCATTTGATAAAACACGTTTTTAACTTACCTCGTAAAAGTAGAAAAGGAAGAAAAGTCAGTCATTTTCGAAAGACACAACTTGTAATGCAAGCTCGACGAAGTTTTAACCACAATTTTTTGTGCATAGCATTCCCTTTTGCATAAATTACATAATAAGGATCATTAAGCAGGATGACATGTAAAGATTCTCGTGCTGTTTACATGAGACGTAAATCTTAAAATTTTGCTAAAGTTGTTAAAATTCAATAAGCGTGTTAACCGCTTCGTTTAATCATTGAATAATTACTCTCGATGTCACTAGAAATTCCCAGTTCCAATTGACACACGACTAGTATGATAAGACCGTGTTACACAAATTTATCGGTTTGTTATCGACTACTATTTAGATGACGTTTTTTCAAAAATACACCATAATTTTGTTACTTCAACTACACGCAATACCACCACGCACATATAACATAAATACAATGGCGACGAAAGTTAATAAGTTGGTAAAAATACTACATAATTTCGCCGATAATTAACATATTATTAATTGGTCGACATTGTATTCGTAATTGAAAGTAGAACAATTCAAAAGGAAAAGAATTTCATGGGTACGTTTATATGGTATGTTTGAAAGTTCATGTTTTTGGAAACCAGGATGGTAGCTCACCAATCAGAAATTTCAAATACCAACATGTAAACTTTTCGATTACTTCTTTTACATGTTTCTATTAAAATACATCTAACACAGTTTTTATAAGAATAACACTTCACAAACACCAAATAATCTTATTGCAGTCTAACAGAATACATTTTTATTCATAATAATATTGAATTAATTAAAATCAGTTAATGTACTAAATAAACCAATCACGGTCTTATTTGTTTGCGCACAATATTTCGACTGTATGTTTGCAACTGCAATAAAATTGATATCTTCACTTAGCTCACTTCACTTGGCTTAGAATCTATCTAACTATAGCATATTTTGTGCTTAGTTTTCAAGCTACTCATTAGTGCACACTTCTTTCAGAGCTTTTACTCTTGTGCCGTTTTCAGTCGTTTTTACTTATTCTTTTCATCCTTTTTAACTTTTGGAACGATTGTTGAAAGAACTAGACGTTAAAAATTATTAAAATGACATTAAGTTTATTGAAATGTTCACTTATCAATCATGGATTATTGGAATTAAAGAAATCTTCGGCTTTTTTAACATTAAGGCTGTCATTGTATACATCGGTAGTTTCTAAAGGCAATAAAAAGGTACTACTATGTCATATAAAATAAATCTTATGACTTAAAAATGTATTATTTCTTAATAACGCTTTCTTAAATTTATAGCTAAATTATTTTATTTATCCTTTCTCGTAATTTACTCTTTTCTACTATTCTCGCTTAAAATCTTTAAATTGGTTCGTGCACTATTTTTACATAATCATTAAAGAACCAGTTCTTGAAATAGTTTTACAGAATATTATAAACAAAAAATGTACTGCCTTGTTATAAATAATTTTTTTAGCATATTTTTGAGATGTTGCGATGTCATTTGTAATATAACAATTGAACACGTCTGACATTTAATCGGATTAATCATCTCTAAACGAAAACGAAAACAGGAACTTTTTCAGTGAAAATAGAGATTGTGGAATGAATTTTATGAAACTAGATGGTATGATACAAATTTTTTATTTTATAGAAAATATTAATTAAACGTGATGTATTAAATCCTTATGTTTATATAATGGAAGATGCTATATTTATATATTTCATTTTTATATTACATAATTATGTATATAATTCTTTTGTGTTGTGTTCTCTTTTTTTTAATTTAATATTGTACAAGCATAAAAACCTATCTGAGTACATATCTACATACATATTATCACATACATGGTTTTATAACTGGCTTCATCTGACTGACCTTCAATTTCCTCTGTTCAAACTGCTATAGTACTCATTTTGAAGCTATATTCATTCAGTTCTATTATATAATTTACCTTTTCAATATGGTATATGAGCACAAATTATTTTTATAAACAAATTTCATCATTAGTATTGTAATAAATTCTTAATGTTGTAATTTCAGGAGTCAAGTGGTGAATTTCGAATTGAAAGGGATACTTTTGGTGAACTAAAGGTTCCTGCTGACAAATATTATGGAGCACAAACAATGCGGTCAAAAATGAACTTTCCAATTGGTGATAGTTTTGAACGAATGCCTGTAAGGAAATCTAATTATTTAATATAGAGAAAGGAAGTTTTAATGCATATAACATTCTTAGTTTATATTTTGAATATTTCTTTAGTATGGGGTTATTGTCGCAATGGGTATATTAAAGAAAGCTGCTGCTCTAGTAAATAAAGAATATGGAATGGATGCAAAAATAGCAGATGCTATTAGTAAAGCTGCAGATGATGTTATATGTGGAGATCTTTATAATGATCATTTTCCACTGGTAATTTGGCAAACAGGTTCTGGTACGCAAAGCAATATGAACACCAATGAGGTATTAACGCATTATTAAATAATTTAAGTATAATTGGGTAGATTTGTAACTAGTTTATTAATTTTATTTAGGTAATTTCAAATCGTGCAATTGAATTACTTGGTGGTAAACTTGGATCAAAGGATCCTGTCCATCCAAATGATCATGTAAATAAATCTCAAAGTAGCAATGATACATTTCCTACTGCTATGCACATAGCAGTTGCTTTGGAAATTAACAGGGTATTACTTCCTGGTTTGGAAAAATTACATGCAGCATTAGAAGAAAAGGCTAATGCATGGAAAGATATTATAAAAATTGGTAGAACTCATACTCAAGATGCTGTGCCCTTAACACTAGGACAAGAATTTTCAGGTTGGGGTTAAAATATTCAGGATTAAAATATATGTATTAAACTATTTTTATAAAAGCAAATAATTGTAATACAGGTTATGCAGCACAAGTTTGTAATGGCATTAAAAGGGTAAAAGATACTCTTCCAAGATTATATGAGTTAGCACTTGGTGGTACTGCAGTAGGAACAGGATTAAATGCACCAAAAGGTTTTGCGGAAAAATCAGCAGCAAAGATTGCAGAAATTACTGGATTACCATTTGTAACTGCTCCTAATAAATTTGAAGCTTTAGCGACTAAAGATACTATGGTAGAAGTGCATGGCGCGCTGAATACAGTGGCAGTTTCGCTTATGAAGGTATGTTTAAGGAATATTCGATTAAAAAAATCTATATTTGTTATTTTACGTTATATAAAATTTCTATTTAGATAGCTAATGATATTCGATTTTTGGGAAGTGGACCTCGTTGCGGTTTAGGGGAATTATCTCTTCCTGAAAATGAGCCAGGAAGTTCTATTATGCCTGGTAAAGTTAATCCAACACAATGCGAAGCAATGACTATGGTTTGTTGCCAAGTCATGGGTAATCAAGTTGCTGTATCTATTGGTGGAAGTAATGGCCATTTTGAGCTTAATGTATTTAAACCTATGATAGTCGCAAATACATTAAGATCTGCAAGACTATTAGGTGATGCCTGTGCCTCATTTACAAAGAACTGCGTCGTTGGTATTAAACCGAATGTAGATCGTATCAGTAAACTTTTGAATGAAAGTTTAATGCTTGTTACTGCTTTAAATCCACATATTGGTTATGATAAGGTATTAGAATTTTTTAATTAAAAGAAGACTGGTTTATTACAATCTTCAAATATAATATAAAAGTTATATTTTTCAGGCTGCTAAAATTGCCAAGCAAGCCCATGCAGAAAATCTCACGTTAAAAGAATCAGCATTGAAGAATGGCATAACTGCAGAACAATTTGATCAATGGGTGAAGCCCGAAAATATGATTGGTCCCAAATAAATTTTACCACACAGAAAGAAGTTAGGAATAAAAATTTTTTAATTGTAAGCTGTTGAATAAATTTTTTGTTTACGTGTTGTAAATTGTGATATAAGTACTATTATTATCAAATATTAAAAATATTTTTATTGCGTATTAATTATACATATCTAATAATAATTTATATAATAAATCATTTATAAGAAATGTTACACATAATAAATGCGAAATATTACGACAAGTAGTAATCCTCAATTTAATAAACTTTTTAAGTTTTTTTTAAGTTCTGTTCTTGCACAACTATGTTATAATTTGTGCTGTAAATCTCATGTGTTATCTATATTACAACAGATATGTATTACAACAGTCTGAGGGCATAGGTCAATAAACAGTTACTTTAGCTTATTAAATTCTACATTAAAACAGCATATATACAAAATGAATATATTAAAGAAAATACAAAGTGTTATTACCAGACTTGGAAATCGCAATTATGGCAAAGTTGGAATAATTGGGGTGCCATTTGATAAAGGACAGGTATTATAGTACATGGTAATATAGTAACATAATATATAAAGTAATAATATACAGCAATTATAAATATAGCATAAGGAAGGTGTAGCACATGGTCCAGAGGCAATTAGAACAGCTGGATTAGTGCGAGAATTAAAATCATTAGGTAGTTATTATTACATATTTCATTGATTTCAAACAGTTTTAAAAACTAAAAATCTAATTTTTATAACTCCTTACATTAAAAAAGGGTTAGATGTGAAAGATTATGGTGATATTTCATATAAAGCAAAAAATGTAGATGGAGTAAATAACATGTCACACTTGGGTGATGTTGCTGGCTGTACAAGTTATTTATCTGAGAAAGTTCAAGAAATTTTGAAAGATGATCGACGAGTATTGACTATTGGTGGTGATCATAGTGTAGGAATTGGAACTATAGATGGTCATGTTAAGGTATAATTTACTTCTTTAAAAATTACAGTTTTTTCTTTCCACATTGTATATTATACTTTATAACATTAAAGGAAAAAGAAAATATAGCTGTTATATGGGTTGATGCTCATGCAGATTTAAATACAAATAAAACTAGCGAAAGTGGAAATGTTCATGGAATGCCTGTAGCATTATTAACTTCTGAATTAGCTGATTACTGGCCACATCTACCAGGAATGGATTGGCAACAGCCAATGTAATTTGTAATTATATTACAATAATATTACCAAAACAAAATAGATAAGATAATATATTAAATATGTTATAATTATTTACAGGTTATCAATTAGAAATGTAGCTTATATTGGATTAAGATCTGTTGATCGTTATGAAAGACTAGTTATTGAAAAATTTGGTATTACTGCTTTTGGTATGGAAGATGTTGAAAGATATGGTAATATTATATATTTAAGCTGACCAAAATATTAACAAATCAATTATTAAATGATATCTTTGTCCAGGTATTCATGATGTTGTTTACATGGCACTAAATAAAATAGATCCTAATGAATCAAAATCATTACATGTTAGTTTTGATATTGATTCTTTAGACCCATTAGAAGCACCATGTACAGGAACTCCTGGTAAATTATCTGCTTTCGTTTAAATAATTTTTATCCTAATTCTTACAGTTCATTTGTTTTAGTACGTGGTGGATTGTCACTCAGAGAAGCTGTTCACTTAATGGAAATATTATACAGAACTAAAAGACTAAATGCAGTTGATCTTGTAGAAGTAAATCCTTTCATTGGTAATCAACATGATATTCAATTAACTGTTGAAGCTGCTATACACATTATTCAAGCTGGATTTGGTTATACCAGAAGAGGTCTTAAAGTTCCAAAGGGTGTTACAGATATGCCATTACAAACGTTTAGATAAATTATAATCATCTTTATTGATGATATTATAATGTTAAAGACAATCAAGTTATCATGTCAATCCTCCTTTGAAGCTTATATAATAACAAACTTTTGTATACTTTTAAACAGTACCATAAAAATATAAGGGAGAAACAAAAGAATACAATATATTTCATTATTATATACACTAATTTTCATGAATCACAAACATCTTGTCAGCAATATCATTAAATTTAATTTCTACCTTCTTTATTTCAGTACTTTCATCCGGTTGAACTTGATATTCAAAATATAATTTTCCTGTAGTGTTAGCTCCCTTTACATTAATACTTAATCTTTTAATATTATCAGCTTTATACTCTGGAAGTGTTATTCTTCCTTCCTTTATAGGTTCTCCTAAATGTTTAATGGTTTCCTTATGACCATAAAATAATTCCAATGCTTTTTTATAAGTTATTGTTCGCCGAATTTTTTTTTCTAAATCATATCGTAAAATAAGTCCTGTAGCTGTAACAATAATACTTCCAAAAAGGGCTATTGTTGATAAAGTTTGAAGCGGAGGTATCTAGATATAAAATGGAAAAATAATTTTATTGTATTTACAAATTGTTTCTTTTATTTTATACAATTTGTAGGTTAGGTTTTATGCAAAGAAATAAGAAGCAAATCTCTTAAATAATAATGTATGTAAGTAATCACAATACTGATTTATCACATGTATTAAATACATACCTTAAATCGTCTTGTAATCATCATCTTTTAATCAATTTGCAAGGAAATATTTTCCTACGGATACGTTTGGAGTAACCTTACAAACACCGTAACTTTTCCGTGTTCAACATTCAATTATGTTTTTACTTACATTATCCCATTATCGATAAGTATAAATTGCTATTACAATATATAGGTACAATATATAATAACGAAACAGAAACTGTTAATAATGAAATTAAATCCTATTACATGTTATTAATAAATTCTAAATATATATATATACATTATATAAGCTATACCTATATATATTGCATAATAAATGTAAGATAACAGAATATCTTTTCGTCACGTGATCGAATTATGGTTACAATACTTCACATGTTTTAATTCATTAAAACCCAAATGAAAATTGATAAAAAAGATTGAAACTAATTAACTAATAAAAGGGAATATGAATTATACAAAAGAAAACTTGCCTTCTTATGAATAAAAATAACACTTTTCAATAGTAAGATTGTTCAATTTATTTCTTTATTTCAACAAACACAATATCTGTAATATGTGTAAAACAACTGTGTTGCCGTACACAAAGTGTTCAATGGCATCTTGCATGTAATTATTAAACAGATTTCAAGTGTAGACTCATAAGGTTGTTCCAGCAACAAGATGTTTTTATTTTTGCGCGATACGTTACTAGATAATCCTAGGTACATGAGCATTACAACAATATATACTAAATTCATAAGTTTATATGTTGTAATCTACAAGTTAATCGGTATATTTTTCTACATAAATATAAATATTTTCGGTAATATAGTAAAATTTGTTCACACATTTCGATAAGATCTTTATGTACAAAAAATTACAAAAAACTGAATTGTCACGAAATTCATGATGACGTATACAAAAATGAAGATTTTATAAGTCGTACACGATTAAGAGGTATTTTATAGAGCGCATACATAGATTATTAGAAATATATCTTATGGAAAATAATATACACGTGATAATATATAAAGTAAGACTAGATGTGAGTGTCACGGATTCTATCTATGAATCTAAAGTCGATACAGTGTGTAGTTCCAGACACAATTTAGAAGCAAAATCGCCTGCCTTAACGCAAGAATATGCGGCACAACAACGGCTGAAAGCGTATTGGCAAGAAGAGAGCAAATTGTATTCGTTAATAATTAATATCTTTCTTTCTGATTTTTATCGATTTCCGTGAGGAATTTATGGTACGCTCACTAAGTAGGACACAATACTGAAAATAAGAATTATTTTTTTAGACATTCAACTTAAACATTTATTTGAAACAACCCAAGATTTCTTTACTTACCTTTGAGTATATAATCTGTTAATAAAGTAGGTACAGTTGGACTGTCTTCGCTAATTGCTTTTAATACTGCAAAATAAAATACCAGAGTTAAGCGTTTAATATATTCGCATAATTATTCAGTGATACTCACTTTTAATGAGAACTTGTAACGCCTGATTGTCTGGTGGGCCACTGTCCATATGATACGGAATTACGGTAGTTAAATACTGTAAGCAACGTTATTCAAATGAAATATTTTCAAATTTATACCTACGAATTCGACGTTCTGAAACAATCGCGAATTACCTTAGATTCTTGAAGCGATCTATGTTGTGGTAAAGGACTAGTACCATTTTGCATTTGATTTCTCTTTCTTGTGACATGATGCTGTCTTCGTCGATTTTGTACTGCTAACAACAAGGAGATAAATTGATTCTTTAATTCTTTCTCATATTCGAGCTCGTCGCGCAATGCAAGTTCCGCGATGAGAGTTTCGCTTAGAGCTCCCACCAAGGATTCCATCTCCCCGAGTAACTCAGTCAGTTGGCTGGAGGTAAGTTGTTTTAGCTCTAGAACAAACGATCATGATTCAAAATTATGAAGCTCATTCTGATGCTGTTTATTGGTTCGTATCTGCTTATGAAAATATACTTTTCTCGTGCAGCGGAGAGCCCAGAACTTCTCTGCTCCTCTCCAGTGCCTCGTCGCTATCCAATAAAGACCCATCGGAATCCGGAGATCTTTCCATCGACGGACTTTCCTACGCAAAACAGATGTTTTTCCCTCTTTCCCTGTGAATTTACCTCCTGAAGAAATTGTATATTTACCTGCATTATATCGTCTATTTCACGGAGTACCTCTTCCGCAGTCTTAAGCGGTTCCTCCGGGCTGTGAGTATCGGTGCTACTGGACAAGATCAAAGCATGCATGTCCAAATCAGTTGCGACAGCCTCATCTTCGCTACTTAAATCCTCTAGTTCAGGTCTATAGCAAACAAAACGAAAGCTTCTAATTTGCAAACGTCGACCGCGCTTTGTATATTTTGAAACACATTAAAAATTGTCCCTTTTATCGTTATCAACTATGTACTCTTGCAGAAAGAAAAGCAGCAAACAAAGTACACAAGCTGCTTAAAACGCTGCTGTAGGAACTATAGCTTACCTTTCGTGTGAAACCGGAGCCTCGTTCAAATTAAGCGCGGGCATGTGCATTTTCCTAGCGTACGATTTGCTCCAATCGATTGGTAATATGTTACCGAACGTACCGGTAATCGTCCACCACATTCTACAAGAAAAAGTACAAGCATTAAGTAGAGAATCTCTCGTTAGAGGATGAGATAACGAGCAAATTTTTTTCTTCCAGACGCATTAAATTTCATTAGGCGTATTATTAATTTCAATTACGCAGGCACGACACCAGTTGACTCATATCCTCCCGCTGAATTGTCGTCTGCCGTTGTTTCAAAACCATCAATCGACTGCGAGCGACTGCTATTTTTACATCCCGAGTCTTAACGATTACTCGGGATTAACAGCGAAGTATAATCTTACGTGACTTCGGAAAGGCACGTTTGCTGAAAGACGGTGTACATTAAAATTCGGGGCAAGGATGTTTAAGAAAATGCCACATTTCTAGCTACGAACTGTTCTATCTTTAAACTAGCCAAGTAACGGCAACGTATCGCGAACGAATTGTCTCGGTGAACTCTGTCGAACGGAGAACAATCGCGTGAACATCGTAATCTAAATTTCGTTGAGGCCTACACATCCTGTGTATCATCCTCGGAGACACGTTATCGTTTTAAATGCTTGTTGAAAGACACGATAAGATTCGAGGACGGAGACAGATGTTCAAACGAAGTCTCTGTTTTCTGGGATACCGTGTGAATCACTACTTCCTCGTAGGCGGTTCCCGGCTCGTGTACACACGTACACATCGCGTACAGATAAGTCGTTCAATCCCTTGCAAACAAAGTCTAACTTATTTCGACAACAATGCATCCATTCTAGGGAAATGAATTTTCGCATAGAATCGGTACCCGTGAACGAGATCCTATCAACCAGCCTTTCTCATACTTCCGATTTGTAAACAATCTCGGTTAGATAATACGATATACGATCTACAGGACGATCCTGTTCTCATTCTTCTATCTTTTTATTCTTATTTATTTTCTATCCGTTGGTTTAATTAAGTCTATTCCCACTACGATTACCAGATAATCGAGTAAACCAAACTAAACTCGAGCGAATCGATTAGACTCAATTAGCAGTGCAGCAGGAGTTTCACGGTTCGCTGGCAACCTTCAAATTTTTTCTTGTAATTATTCGTATCGATCAAATTAACTTCGTTTGTCTCGGTCTTATTATTCTCCTCATTTAGCCAGTTGCCGTACGGTAACGCTCGAGCGGTTCTCAGAAATAAAAGGAGAATAGAGGCAACATACGGCGGCCCGGTCGATGGTGTTGGATTAACAAATGGAGGTCAATTCGACCCACTCGAGTTTCTCATTAATGTTAAGTGCATTAAAGCAGTGACTTCATCCTGTGCGCATGTTAGTCCCATCATTCGGGACAAACGCCTAAACAACCCGACCAGATCTGCTGACGAATGAGTTATCGAAGCAGAAATGGTTCTTTCGGTATTCGTTAAAATTTCATTGGAATCGACGCGTACAATAATTCAAGGATAAACATCGATACTAAAAGATGCATTAAAATTGAATGAAAATACATGGAAGAAAGTAACGTCCTTCCAAGGGGATGGACGTCCCTTTTGAAACGACCTGTACATTTTTCCCCATTAACTGGAACGAGAAAAACGCAGTGAAATTGAATTCTCGGGAAGGCGAGTGTATCCCCTTGCTTATTAATTCATTCTTCGGTTCAATGATCCATGACAGGGCTTGTACAGTCTTCGTACGCTATCCGTTGCGTAACACGAACAGCTTACGAGCAAAAACAGCAGCTTTTCGACGATTCGTTATCCTAACAAATCGCTGCCATTCAATCTATTTTACTTAGTTCACAGTGAACCAGATAAAATAGCAAAGGAGATGAATAAAACGCGAATGAAATCTAGGACGAACGTCCTGCTAATATCTTCTTTCTTTTATTTTTTCAGACAATAGAAAACGTATTACAATGCAAAAGAGCCGATGCACTTTCGCTACATATTTCTACGATATTATCGGCGTGCCTGTTCTCGTGCACTTTTCATCGACATAAATAAATAAATTGAGAAGCAAAGAAAGGGGACACGAAAGAAAACGGCGCTCGTAGAAACATCGCACCGCGGTTAGCTGATACAGCGCAAGCGCTGCTTTATTGACGTTTGTCCAGCCGGAGGGGTGGCTCGATACGAACGACCGAACAAAACACAGAGATCAAATTTTCATGGGGCACCCCTTCGCGATTCGATCGATGCACGATTTCTCGCTACCGTGATCGCGTTACTGACCCGTTCCTCCACCGGCACCCGAATTTTCGTATTACTTTACGTTTCTCGCTTCCCTCGTCACGAGTTCTCTTCGACTACTTTTATACTCATGACCATTACTTAATCGACGGTAAATAGCTTTCCACGAAACGTACAAATACTCCATTGAACCGTACGTTCCAGAGAAATTGCAATGCGTATTAGTCTGAAGATTTCTTTTATTACACGAACGTCTAATCGGCGATTCTATGGATTTTGACGGCGAACTGTTTGGAAAAGGATAAAAAGAGGACTACGCGCAAAATGCTGCCGAAGAGAACGTACGACCCGTGGCCTGAAAAGGGGGCCATGAAAAAAAGGAAAGGAAGTTACGTGCCGTGGGGCGAGAAAGTCTTTCGGAGGTGAAAAGAGAAGGCTACCGCGTTTCGCGTTCAAAGGCGAGCGCACCCATTGGAGCCACGACCTTGGCTCTCTAAAGAGGAGAGACGCGTTTCATCCGTCGAACAACGCTCATTCCTGAGCGAGGAACTTTGTCTCGTGGCAAATTGGATTACGAACAATAGACCGGATACGCACGCACGGATGCGTTTATTCTTTCCGGCTTGGTGCATGCATATGAAAGCGGCGCCGATGCCGAATGAGACACGTGCGAGTGCACGTGTCCGATCTCTGCAAACCTCGGCCACTGACCTCTCGACTTCTCGCTGACGCTTCAACTTTCGATACGTCGATGCTCGATCTAAAACCGTGCTCGCGTTTGCGCTCGTTGAAATTCGGAAAATTGATTTCAGATGGATCTTAGTTTCCATCAAGGTGAAATACCAGGGTACGGTCGATTTGATGCTTCTCGAAGAAGGATGATCCTTAATTAAAGCTTCGATTAAGCTTCCCGACTTGGATAATTTCATTATATGTACGTATAGCGGTTTACGACGTCGAAAGATCCCACTATGGTGCCATAAAAAACTTTACCCAGTACAGAGGATCTTCGTAATAAACGTACTATGCGAAAATGGTTAAATCAAAGTAGACGTAAGCAACGTGAAAGAATCGAATTTATTTCCTCTACAACTCCGCCCCTAGATTTCTATAGCACCGGAATAAAAGAAGGAAATTTTAGGTAGGCGCCTGCCTAAGCAGCAGGTACATAATACGCAGGTATACGACTATACAAGGCGAAGAGAACTATGCGTGGGTCACTTGGACCTCCCCTGGTGGGTGAGAGTTAATTCTTTCCGTTACAATCTCAAAGTGGTTTTCCTTTGACATAACAGCTCCGGCCTCTAAAGACTACGGCGCCCTACACCGATGCCTTTTTTATAAGTTTATTTTCTTTTCTTCTCCGACCGCACCAGGCCGATGAAAGGCAGCAGAACGTCTAGACGAATTTGGAGAAAGGCACGACTTCAAAGAAATTTATGCACAACCGGAGTTGAAACGAGTTTAAGAGCCTCGCCGTGTTACTCTACACTCTACGAGTGAAGAAGATACAATTTTGCGCTTCGTTGAGCTTCACCTGCACCGAGTGGTTACGTGGTCGGATATATTCGGCCGGACACCTGCACCGAGGATAACAGCGTCGATTTTTCACGGAGAATATTCTCACGGAATCTCTGAAACCTCTTACGCGTCTCTCCGGTCAGGAATTTCAACTATTTTTAATTAGCTTTCACGATGCTCGACTTTTCCTGGAACTCTTCTTCTACGTCTGTTGCTTTAATTAATACACGAAGGACGAGTTATTTTCGTCCTTAATTGCGTCAGTACCGCGCATAATGAAATATACCAAGTATTCGGGAATAGAAATACCGTGCAAGTAAGTTATTAAATTCGTGCTTAATAAGCAAAAACGGGTATGTTAAAAGTAAAAGTTATATATCTATGTGGCTCATCTTCCAAACGTTGGTTTATCGGAGAAACCACGTATTCGTCTAATCAGCAACTCCTATCGGAATATACCGAAAGAGGAAGCGCGTCGTTACGTAATGTACCATGGTCGAGAAAAAGAGATTCGCAAGGATGAAACCGAGAAAATGTTAATAGAAGAAATAACGAGAGCACGCCTTTTGTTACGTGGAATTTAGAAATCGAGAAGGAACCGGCCGATCAAGCATCGATGTGCCGGTGCACAGCGCGCGACGATAGTCTAATTAGAAGGTAAGTTACTTTCTTGTTACGCGGTCTGTCCACTCCGCGGAGAGAAAGCTGCAGAACCCGCGCCGCAAACGTCACGTAGAGAGTACTCATGGCGGCACACTTTTCTTGTAAAATCGATACCGTGATCTTAAGGATCAGACATGTAACGAAAACCTGGCGTCTCGTTTAAACGAATTCAAACGCCTCGAATTACCATCAGGAACATATATACAATTACTTTGCTCCACTTTTTGTTCCAATTTTAACTCACAGTGGGCGTCCGTATATGAAGCTCGTGTACGAATCATAACCCATTGGCTTTTTACTTAGAAGAAAAAAAATCAATGGGGTCGATTCATGTACCGTCGACAAAAACAAGAGTATAATACCCGTTGAACCGTATCAATCTGGCGGTTTAGCGCAAGTAGCTGTAACGCTTCCTAATGAAACCATAGGAGTAACGTTCAAGCGATATCGGTTTAGCCAGAGTCATCGAGTGAAACTGTTTACGCGTCTTAACGAGAGTCGAAGAAAGCGTTAACACGAGATTACTTAAACGGAATATGAGACATTACTCGACGGAACAACCGATAGAACCGTAATGCTATAACATTTGCACCTCGTTTATACGATCTATAAACTGTTGCAAAAAGTTACATTAAATGGGATAGGTAGGCATCTTGAATGATGTCATTGAAATACCGATCCATGGGACCGGTAATTATTATTCGCACGGGATATAATATCGTAACGGTGATGACCGTAAACGATTACTTCCGTTGGACAAGAAGCGTGGCGCAACTATCATTACTTTATAACGAGGATCGCAGAGCTGCAAGGCGTAATAGATATCTCAAGGTAAACGCGACAATTTGAATGCGATAACTCCGATAATCTTCGGGGTATTCATTTACCCGGGGAGCCGCCACGCAGCGTCAGCAGCTTTACTTTTTTAATCATCGAACATGGCCGTATAAACCGGTATAACTGTACCGGAGATATCGCGTGACCCAAGGGTAATAGAAACTTCTCAATCGCGCACGTACTAACGTAATTTTCACTTGCGCGCTTTATAATTTCTTTTTTGCTGTCGACGATCCGTTAAAAAGAGGTCGTTCGATGATAATGCATAAAAGGAAAGGAAGGAAACGGAGCGAACTGCTGTATCTTCCATTCACCAGTAGATTATCTCACGTCTCGTACTAATTGACTTATCAAGGAAGCTTTTTCCTTTTGGAGCTACCGTTCGTAAACTGGTTGCCATTTAAATACTCTGATCAACTTCTACGTAATACCTACATTCGACAAACAAGATTATTACAATAAACTGTATAGCTTATAAATTTATATTTGCGTACGTCATGATGATAGGATATTCGAGAGAAAGAAAAAAAAAACGATTGACGCTCCAGAAACTTACTGGCACTCGTTCATAATTTCTTCCTGCGTGCGTACTTGCACGGGTGCCAGGGACTCGACGTTCGTGCCGTAATCGCGAAAGCAGGATGTTATCTTCTCGTCGAAGGTGTTAACGAGATCCTCGAGACTGCCGCTGAAGGGGCTGAACGTCCCCTCTTGCAGTATATCGGTACCATTTTCGTGCGTAGTCGCTGGCTCGTTCGCGTTACAATTCTCTCCGTAGCTCGTGTTTAAACTCGTGTCCAGCAATTGCTCTAAATATGACAAACAAGAGAGACCATCATCAGTATTTATACATCTATTATCTTTCTCTATCTTTGTCCTACTTTTAGTACACAGTGACACGTCAGTTTATCAGTCATCGTTCTTAATTCAATTCAGGGTAAAATAAACATCGATACGTTTCGATAGCGCGAGACGCAATAAATCATACACTCCGGAATGGCGTATTGTTTCTATACGTAATATGTAGAGGGCCGTGTCACAAAGGACTCGCTAGGGAGAGGCTATTAACATTTCCCTGTCACTGAAATAATTACACGAAGAACTTCTAAAAGCTTTCTGACATTTGCATGCTACTGTGTAATTGGATTTTGTATGTTGCTACAAACGCTGTGTACATATACGCAATTAGATAAATCAATATGTCTTATTTGCTAATTTGAAACTGAAATTTTAAAAATATCGTTGAGATATAATTGGATACTAGAAATCCTAGACTCGTCAAAAAATTAAGAAAACGAATGAAAAAGAAATTGATTCTTCAGTGTAAAGACACCCACTGATAGCCGGTGGGAGTGTTAATTTACATTTGCTACGGGTGTATTATCAGTTACATAAACGCGATGGATCGTACTTTCGCGTAGACGTCAGTGACGCATAGCGGATCGAATGTTTTTAGGATTAAATATCCGTGATTTTTCTATGAACACCGTAAAACATATATTTGCGTTTCTCTAGGTAGGAGCCCCGAAGGCGTTTCCAGGCCAGATTTCCAACGATGTATGTTCTACGATGTCGTGAAAAGTGATACGAGAGTTAAAGCGTATATGAAGGATATTAGACACCAATTGTACGCATGACGTAGCCTTTTGTTACGCGTTTGTCGCCCGAAGGTCGCTTCTTCACCGCTGCCTATACTAAGCCACCCTCGTCATTTAATTTGCACGTCCGCAAAATGAGCGTGACCACGCGTGCACGCACGTTTTACACGCTTAATGCAGAGAGACACACGAAACCTGTTCCCGCTACCGAGAAACTCTTTTGGTTTCGAAATTTCCGCTTATAGTGCCGCACTGGCGTCGTACTGGAACGCCTTTTTTAGTCAAAGTAAAGGAGAACATCCCAGGACACCAAGAAAACAACGCGTTTCCATACTCGTAAATCATTCTTCTTTCGTAACTAGACTACGGATGTTGTTTACGCAAATTTATAATTTAGTAGACTCAACCAAAGAAATGGAAACTAACTGTACGGATTCGTTTTACTCTTTAAACGTGTTCTTATATTCTTCTATATTACGCGCATTCTTATCATTTAAATTTCCCGTCGATGTATAAATAATACCCGCAGTCTATTCATAAACGAACATTCGTCACCCACTTTCCGAGTAATCGAAATCGATTGTCATAAAAATAGAGAAGGAGTAAGGATTATCGGAGCTCTATATATACTGACTCTCAGTTTCGCGAACGACCGTTAAGATCAGAATTTTGCCAATTGACGAAACGCGTTCGTAACAGAGACAATTCCGATTCGAAAACATCGCGATAAACTTTGATCCACAACGAGGTTAACAAGAGTCCGACACGGTAAGATGCGTCACAAATCGGGCAGGAAAGAGCAAAAGGAAAGTCGGCACGCGTGTTCCCTCGCACCTGTCAGTAGATTCATATTTTTCAAGCTGGCCGTGTCTTCCTCCTCGAAACGTGCGAGGGGTGCCTCGAACTTCAACTCGGCGATCTTGCCCGCCATGTCCCTCATTATTGACCGTGTGGAGAAGAACCGGCAGCGAAGTCAATCACCGTGATGAAATTCGGCACCGTACACTTGCGGCAGCGCCTCCGAGGCGCACCGTTTTCCTCGTTGTTTTTTATGATTTTTTCTTACAGAGGGGTAGAAAAGAAAAAGACTAATAGACACTACAACCAATTAGCGAACTGCGCACTATCCGCCGCCTGCAAGGCTTCGCGAACGACTGACGCAGAGGGAGCTTGCTCGAAAATAGTGGGGGAAGATGATTGCCGGTCGCCATGACAACCGCTGGCTGAGCGCGCCGGTGACACAAAGCATCGACAGTAACGTATCCCAGAAACCAAGTACCCTGTGAAATTAGTAAATATATTTTGTTAGACGAAAACTTTTAATAATTGAATTTGAGGTATACATATATTCAAATTGTCGAAATAAAATCATATAGGAGATGTATAGATCATACAGCGGATAATAAAACCATATAGGATCTCTCTTAACATTTTCATGTTACTCCCAACGTTACCGATTACGTACAAGTATAGTAGTTATCTGTATATTATACCTAATCGATAATATCACATGCGATTCGAAAATGTAAATTGTAATTGTTTGCCATGATATTGTATGAATGCACTTTAAGAGTACAAATAGTTTCTAATATCAAATGGGCAAAATGTAACTACAAATGAAGATGAAACATAGATAGATATAATCATTTTCTTAGATAAGTTCCTATACTAAACAGTGTCGTAACGAATTACAGAGGGCGTAGAAAACACTCTGAATTTTTCGAGGTCGGTATTACAGAACGTGAGATGTAAAGTTCCGTATGACGTCAGCTCTATCCTGTGTTTAGTCAAGGATTTAATTTAAATGTAATAACAATCGCGCGACAAGTTTCAGTACTTAAATATATTAAAATTGTTAATCCGGTTCGCTCCATGAAATAGAATATTACGTATGTAGGACAAAGGGCACAAATATCATATTAAAGTAATCTAAATATGCAATTCCGAGAGAAGATTTTTCTTCAGAAATATATAATTACTTATATCGTCATTACACATCGAATTCATTGGAAAAGAACCAGGATGAATTTCTAGTTCTTTTCATAACCACACCTCGTTCATTTTCGAGCAAAAAATAATTCATCATGATGTTCGCGATAACGTAGCGTGGCCTTACTAATGCACAAAGCAATTACTCTTAGGTGGATTTTGCCGACCGAAGGTCTGTTTTTGACATTTTCTGATCTTTCGATGGCCCCAACAAAGGCCAAAACAAGCATCCTCGAGCGCGATAAAGTAATTTGGAAAAGGACAAACTCCGATAGTAATAGTTGCCCCCATGGGTGGCTGCTTCGTAATGCCACATTATATAAGCGATTTACTAACACCTGCAACATTTCGATGCGAAACTCGGATATTGGGCCAGCGCACAAGGTAATTCACATACATTGCGAGTCGCGTAAAGAGTGTGATAAAAAAACACCACTATAATGGGGGATTGTAGTTAACCTTGATAATATCGGAATTGTTAGCGGGAGGTGGTGATTAATAGTGACAACAAATAAGATTTCTTTGATACACGATCTAGGATTGATATCAAGGAGATCGCTATAGTTGCATTATTAGGAAATCATCGGTGTAACAAGTGCCATAGATAAAAAGAGAAATTTGCATTACAGGAAAACTACCGAGAGGAAGTTTGAGGCGTGTAATTTTAAGTTTCGTTTCTCGCATGCCGATTAAAATTTATCTGAATAATCGATGGTACGATCATTTTAACAGTATTGGTAATAAAACAACGTTTTTCTGCAATTAAGAAAAGGATGTTGGCATAAAAGATTCATGAGGCACGGCTTATGGCAAGAAATAATGCTGCTTACTGTTGTGTTGGCGGATTGTCAGTCGCAAAATAACGTTGCTATTCTGTAGTTGAAATAAATCAATGCGGCTTACGCGCGGAATGCAACAATGTGTTGAGATAAAGAGAAACTGGAGCACGAAACGCGAATTAAGAGAAACTGCAGAGTCAATGAAGAACCCGTTATTCTCTTTATTTATGGATAGTAAGCGTTAGTAACAATAGATAGAAAAATGTTTCTTTCGATACCAATTCATTGTATTGCTGCGCAATATCTACTTGCAGACGTATATTATACGCATATCATTATGCTCGCCGCGTAGACGTTGAAAAAATTCGATTACACTAAAATGTAATCAATCATTTCGCTACTGCAATTAGTTAACATCTGTTTATGTTTGAGTGCTAATTTGTCTGTCGACGTAAAACAGATACGATTGAAATCAATCCATCGATGACTTTAATTGATTTCACCGATATAGATCGCAGGGTCTACCGAAGTAGAATACTTTGTAATTACGCTGTGCAAATAGTAATTACAAGCATCACGGTAATTATACGTGTCGAATGAATCATTGATATTTAATACAATTTCCTATTTATACACATAATTATCTTGCATCTCGTATTTTGTAGAATATTATTAAACCTACTCGTTCAATGTAATCTGGGCTAATAGCGTTAAATAACAGAGTCGATATCATAACGAATTTGACACACTGGATTGAAATATTAAACCGTACCAGGCTATCTCGCGATAAAGCATCACGGATTAATTAAAATTTCCGTCGTTTTATCTCATAAACAGAGAGTGACCTAAACCTCGAACATCGCGGCGTGTATGGTAAAGCAACGGACGGTTAAGTTGCTTAACTTAGTTATGGATAAATGAATGCTGGGGAGCATTTCTATGATCGGTCGACCCATCGAATTGAGGGTCCAATTACTGATAGTTCCAGATCTTGCAACCTAATCAAATTCAATGGAAAAATAGACCTGGGGCTACCCTTTCCATGGGTTGTTGTCGAAGGGACATTACGTGCTGGATGGTAATGACCCTCCCTATTGCTCTCACGTTGGCAGTGCGTAGTTGGCGATAGACTGAAGGGGACGCGTGTGTTTGAAAACAACGAAAAATCGTCTAGAAGGCCCGTTACTTCTTCAGGTATGTAAATGTGCCGTTATGTTCGTATTTTATCGAGAAAGAGACAAAATTAAAAAGGGGGAGATTTCGTGTAAAATAATACATTTTGATAGAAAGATACTTTTTGTTTCATATATTCCCTCATATTTCCCTCGGATAAATAGGCAATAGAAATTGGACGTTATCGAATACACGGCCGGGTCAACTGGTTCATCCAACAAGTTTGTTGCACGTAACGATAAATCGATTTTCTCACGTGTTAGAATAATCCGATCACCGGATTTATCGGATAAAGAAACGGTAGCGGAGTTCAAAGACGAATGTTTCACTGACCGAAGGTATACATTTTCCGTGAAACGAAGATGCGAAAGTTCACCGAGTTGCCGAATAAATATATCACCGACATTGGCAGTGTTTTCCTCGATGCCTTTGGCTTCTATTCTCGGACGAATCCGTGGTGCATCTCGTTTTGCGAACAGAAATAGCCGCTAGTATTTTACCTTGGCTAAGAAGATTTTATTAAATCTTTTACTAAATATTTCTTTTGAATCAACGTAAAATTGTCGATACTACTCCGTCTTTTTTACGAAATTTTATTCACTAAATAGCATTATTGGCTTACTGCTGTTTGCAAATTTGAAACGTAGCGAACAATTAATTGTATGTGTATTTATGTAGATAATTTTATCACCGAAGGTTAAACGGTCAAGAGAATATGACCAAAGTATGTAAACATTGACGAATATGAACAAAGCATCGTAGACGCGGACAACCGGATCTGTGTACAAGAATTGTTTCGTCCCGGCAGTGTCAGCTGTAATTCGATTACAAGCCCCGCTTTCGGAGCAGTGCACGTGCCTCAAGTACAAAATATCCTAATACCACGTTTGGTGTATTTGCATTAAGAGGTTCAACTTCGATATTTGGATATTTGGATTAGTCGACGGAAATTTGGAGAGCTTTTCGTATCGAGATCGTCCGAGCTACGCCGAAAGACCAGCGGAAGTGGGAACTATATATCCTATCTGTTTCTGACTTTATTGCGTGAATCCACACGCGGTACGGTAAGTTACAACTCGTCATCTGTACACTAGGTATTGGCTACTTTTCGATCATGCGTGTCATGTATCGAGCTTCAAGGTGGCAAGTCTCTTAGCAAAAGGGGTGACGATCATTCAGCCAACGCGAAACGACGCTATGATCAAGACGTTCGTGTTTGTTGTTATGTTAAATAGTAACTAACATCGACCGAATACCTTCCACGGAAAAGTTAAGTTTCGCATTCTTTTGGAAACTTCGTTATCCAGCCGCGTTCGGAAACATTTTTAAAACAAGCACGAGGAGAGAGCTTCGACTAAACTCTAAACGAGATTAGCCTCGATTGGAACGATAGAGCGCGATCGAATGTCCGGTGATCGCATACAAAGCTTGAATACTAATTTTCTTCGCTATATGTTTACTTGACATTGTTTCAGAAGACTACTGCGTAGGAAAAAACCGTGATATGTCGCGTGGTTGATTTAGCGAGCATTATTATTCGATCGAATCTAAAGAGAACGAACGTTTTTTATACAAAGGGAAACGGGGAACATGATCACCGTTCGAATGGTCGGACCATTTGCGTAAACCGCTCGGCTGAGCTAACTGTTCGTGTTATCCGCATTTTTTTCCCAACACTTAAGTAATTGTCGTGCAGCGAGCGATAACGTAATTGTACAAACTCAGTCGAGTGCAACGTATTATTTTTTATCTTTTTGCGTCTCGAGCAAGCTGTCCTCAGCATGTGTTCCCTGATTGATAAAAGATACAACTCCATTGTAGCGTCGATTACTCAATAATTGTATAATCAGAAAGCTATATAAAACGGCATTAACTTATATAAGTTAATTACCGCTCAGTTTTGATTAGAAGTTTCGAATTGGTCGAAACATTGATTAATCGGTACTTACACGTGTAAACGATGCTCATATTATTGTCAAACGACTCGTATAGCGTTACGAAATAAAAATCTCAACGTGAACAGGTATTAAACGGTACGTGAGTCTACCTAGTACATTTGAAATAATCATACTTCCGCGCATAGATCGATTCGAAGGCATATCCTGTATAATTATCCGTGTAAATCTCAATTAATTCCAGGGCACGACAGAGGGTTCAATAGTAATCAATACATTTATATGTCGGTTAATAGATTTATTACGCAGAACATGTTACACTCCTGTCTCAAGGTAAACTCGCCTGAATGTCACTCGATATTTTATGCCATAGATCAGCTGATTCAACGGTATATCAAGAATCTTTTCATTACAGATATGTATGTATATAGAAAATATATAGTGTATGAAATTACGAATCATAATGGGTACATTGAGGATCTCGTCTATATATTTGTGTCTCGTGTTTTGAATAAAGGTTACACGATAACTGTTGATAGGTGAGCAAATGGTTCGAAGGAAAAAGAGAAAGAAAGTCATCTTGATTTTATGAGTCGTAACTTTTTAAAACAGGTACTCTATACCCGCGATAAATTTACATGCAATTATTGCTACTTTATTCCGATTGGTTTGCCACTTACGGATCTGGCACCGCCTCTGCTAGTCGATAGAGAATCATTTATGTGTACACGTAACACGTATCGTGATCTCTTAACGGATGGATGATTAAGTTACGACCATATATATCATTGATCGATCGACTAACGTTAGGAAGGGATTATTAATGAGCATTAAAAATCTATCGCATAAATCAATAATGCGTATCGATCAGACCAAGTTGAATTCAAAATTTTTTAAACTCGATGAAATAGAGGTCCTTTTAATTCTTTGTATAACATTGTTATTGAAATTTTTAATATCATTTTTTCCGTAACTTATACGGCTTACGTTACTCAATGCCCTAAATAACGGTACATTCGATACGCGTATCCTTCTACGCCTCTCAAGCAATTCAAGTTCTGATTGAATAAAGAGACCCGATCTATTCGCGTCTAAGAAACACATCAATGGTATAAATAATTGCATCAATCATAAACGCAACGACACGTCGCTGACAATAACACCTTTGAGATAAATCAATGTCGGACAATTAATTCTTCCATCGGTCTACACGATTTTTCATATCGCCACCTCCTTCCCCTTTCATCTTTTTTCAATGGGATCACGCGATGCAATGGCTGCACTTGTTCCAACTTGCTTGCACCATTATCGTTTCATCTCGGACTAGTGGCGAATGATTTGTAACAAATTTGCTCAGGAAAACGTAGAACGATGAAAAAACACGATAGAAAACACGAGAAGGAAGATATAGTGAAAAAGGTCAACGTCGTCTGATCACGGAGATCGTTAGCGGTTTAACACCTCCTATCGAATCCGGTTCGAAAGGATTCCTAGAAGAAACGAACGATTGTTATATTTCATTGTCGTATGCGTTAGCGATCGCCTCGTTTATCAGGCCCCGCGATCAAAGGCTGCAGAAACCGGTGATTGTATTCGCGTTGTCGACCATTACAGAATACCTAGCAATGTCCATCGGAGGTCCGATCGAAAGATCACCGGACGATAGACAGGATGTCCATGTAAACGCCTTTAGAAAAATGAAAGAAAAATGGGTCAAGAACTCTAACTGAGCTTCACATTGTTACAAAGATCTTGAAGGCTGCGAGTTAGTATCTTTTTTTTCGTTTTTTAAATTCAATATGACATCGAAAGAGGATATGGAACGATACTCAATGCCCGGCAACTAAAAGTCGACGTCATTGAATGCCACCTAAGGCATGGCTACGGTTCTCTTCGCTGACCTTCGCGGGTTTAGATCGACGACAGTTCCGTGATCGGTCCAGAGCACCTTTTGCGTTTCGTACAATTCAGTGGAATTGCGTAATTCGTGGGTAAATAACCTCAGCTCCGAATCCGGTTCGCGCTTCGTGACAGATTTCTTTTGTATCGCCGAGACAAACGGTGGTCCACGTGACCAGACATTCCTCGAAGCGGAAAGCCAGCAACATTCGATAATCTACATCTTGAAAGTTTGAACGGTGCCTCCACTAGCCTTTGATTGGTATTGCAGTAGATCGACGGTAGGGAAGAAAAGGACGAAGGGACGACGTAACACGCGAATCGACTTTCAATTTCGAAAGACGGTATTAAAGTTCGAGCTATTCGATATCCACGCATGCATTGGCAACCGACACACAAGCCCCTTCCTTTGCATTTAAATACAACCGCGATATCTCTTTATTCTACGCGAACGTTTTGATCAGTACCAAGTGAAGTAAAAACGAAATGTTGGAGAAGATACTCGGTGATTTTCCGAAACGAATACGTGTTTGCGAGCTTAATCGGTTTTCAGTGTCACGAATGTCTGTCAACACGTGAATGACGGAAGTCGATTTATCGGCAAACGTTGTCCAATTATTTTTCAATTTTGTCTATCGCCACATATGTACACTGAACTTGAATTAAACACCTTGCGCCGGAGCGAAGGAACTCGTTTGTCCACCGACGCAAATACTAAGAGATTTTTAATGTGAAAAGAAAACCAATTGGAGCTTTCTGTACGCACGAAACTGTTATATTTCCGTGTCACGTTGCAATATGTACACGAATCATGAGAAAACGTGACAGTTGTAATATTGTACGGGATTTTATTGCGTATCGCGGAATGTCATGGCAGCTTCGAGGATAATCAAGTTAGTTAATACCACAGGACCCTATCGTGCGCCAGGGTCTTATGATATATCGCTGAGTAATTGGCATAAATAGTAATTTCACTCTTTTTTTAAATTTCTATTAAACGTCGATCGCGTGTCTCAGGCAAACATGGACATGTGTTTAACGCATATTATCTTTTTGCTATTTGCCTCCCTGAATCGATTCATTTACATAAGCGATATTAAATGCTAGAACCTGTACAAATGTATCTGAAATATTAGATCTTCCCTCGGTTGTTGCGTCTATGCTAAATTACACACGATGGAGACATCATCGATAATCAAGAGACTTGAAAGAGGAACTCGCGCGACTAATTATTAGCGGAAAGAACGGAAATACGTCGCGAGAGAGATGATCGAACGTGTACGCGAACGTTATGTAAAATATCCTTTCCAATTCCTAAAAGATGCATATCAATCTCGCTTGAAAAATCTTCGTTTCCTGGCGAAAAGATCGATTGTTTAAGCGACAAACCATACGTATAACGAAAAAATATAAGAATACAAAAAATCGAGCAAGACACGCTGACGATCAAATGCCGATATTGCTGATCGCTAAGCATCCTAAACGGTATTCGTCTGTCCCTGAACCTGCAAGAATGGCTTTTGCCCGCACTGAGAGTATATAAGACTGACGACGTCCTATCACAAAGCGCAGTGTTAGATTACCACCTCGACGTCAACAACGAACCTCGCGTTATTGACAAACTCGCCGGTGTTTCTACATTCAGTGGTCAATTGAATCAATAATTGTCATCGTTTCGAAACGATATCATCGCCCAAATTTTAACCAAACCGGTTTCGAAAGTATAAGATTCACGTTGAATATTACATTATGGAAACTACAGACTTGGTTAATTCTGCTCTTAGCGATGTCGGCAAGAGTCAGACCACTTTCGCGAAAGATGTGCCAAAAATGGTCAAGTATACGGTAAGCTGGCAATATTTTTCGCTTGGAGATTCGACGATATTGCATCGCGATAAATTTTACTACTAAATAGTTTTTTTCGTTGTATACGACCTGAATGGATCATACGTTAATATAGTAGATTTAATAAACATAACATTTTTCTGTACTCGTGTAAAAAACAATACAAACTTAAGTACCACGTTCTCGATAATATTCGATAATTTTATCTATATACATTGGGTATCAATAACTAATTTAAAAAAATATCTACATTGAAATGATTAAATGGCGAAACCGAGAAAATGTACAATGAGGTAGTAACAGTATAATATTATTGATGAGGCTTTTCTTTAATATCCTGTACAGATGGTGGAACGAATTCTTTTACAGCGAAAAAGACGTAATTGTGATTCTGGAAATCAAAACCCACTCAACTTGTATTAGCTGTCACGAATCATTGCATCGAAATAGATTAACTGTAATTCAGCCCTCGCCAAAGTTGGTCATTGATGATCAAGATAAAGCGTTGCGCAAATAAGAACACATCGCGAATTGCTACGTTAATTGTTGCGTGTGAAAGCGTTAATTCAATTCCCGTTGTCGCGAAAACAATGAATTGTTATTGTCCTGGTTGCATTAAGTTACGTTTACTTATATATGCATTGTTGCACCATACATTGCTATGCAGAATTCGTGCAATCAGATATGCTGCTACTTTGTCTAAGCAATGATCCGACTACCAACTATCAACAAACGTAATCGAACAATTTATGCGAATCTTTACACATTTACAACTTTCGTAAATCTTTTCTAAATTTCTTGTCTGCTTCAGCTAGCTGATTCAGCGAACAGCGAAAGAATTGACATGGACTATCAGATTGAAACAGTCACTAAAGATGATAAGCTCAGGATACTTAACTTTCTCAAGAAGTTCTTCTTCAGAGACGAACCGCTCAATCAGTCGGTCCAATTGCTATCAAATAGAGAAGACTTCACTTGCCGTGATTTGGAGAATTATAGTCTAGCTTCCCTTGAGAACAATCTCAATCTGATGGCAGTCTTACCGAACGGTGTTTTAATTGGTGTAGTATTAAATGGTAAGAATTTGATCTATGTGTACCAAGTATTAACAATATTTTCACTGTTCATTGGGATATTTACGCGAAAGCTGCTGGAGCTACGATTGTGTTAACCAAGATCCTGATATATCTGGGTTAACAACACAATCGGGTACCAAGAACATTCTATTTTCAGCAGGAACAATGATATGCTATGAGCTAAAAAGTTCCACGAATACGAAGTGGTGACAAGTCGGTCGTGATGAATAATTATTCCTCAAGTTTGTATATTAAAGTGAATCTAGGGTAATAGGATGAGCAGATACTTTAAAATAGTGTACAAAATATTCGTTCATAATCTTTGGAGGCCATTGCTATATTTACGAGACGTATCTTGTTTGAGCATCTAGCAAGTAGTCTATTGTTTAATACTACTAGATCGGTACTGAAGATAGGAAGAATCGTATTGAAAGACTCGCGTGATCTTATGATTATGTATTTTGCTGAGGAGCTAGATTTAAATGAATCAAATTAAAAACAAAGAAAAGATTCAAAGAAAAATAGTAGATACACCTACTAGAAAACGTTACTAGTTAACGTTATATAAATTGTTGTGCCAGTATCGAGCAAGCGTGAGACATATTAATCACTATCAGTTGTCGCAATCACAGTAATTAGATAATTCTATCGACAGATCTAGTTATCCATATGCTTATTCAAATAAAAAAAACAAATCTAAAAATATATAAGGGAAATTACAGTTTCCTATATCTCTGATTTTTTCGTTTTCGTCCATAAACTTTTTGGTGTAGACCAAAAATACTCAGAATTTCACTTGTGAAACTTGAACAAGAAACATCTTCGTAGTCAATGTAAAGATAATTATGTTTTAAATACAGAGCCGATGTTAAAAAGTTACCTTCGAGATGTAAATTATTAAGGCTGAATTACATTAACTACCTGATATTTATGCAATATAATTTATGCAACACATTTAGCTTCATGGAGACGTCATAATAAATTAAACAGTTACAACATAAATTAGAGTTAAGCACGCAAATTTTGCGCGAGTATAATCGATAAATTGTGCTTGTTAAATGCAGGAAAGATGGATCCTCCAAGCGACGAAGAACCACATTTCATAGCTACATGTCGAAACCCAAAATTCAAAAAAATTCTTAAGTTACTGCATCACGTGGATCAGAATGTAAATAGCGAAGAAAATTTTCGAGGGTTGAATGTTTTGGAAATTAAAATAATTTCCGTAGATTCTGACTGGCGAGGCAAAGGCGTTGCCAAAGCGCTGCTAGAAAGAACACTGTAAGTCTCACTTTGTTAATTAAGTCTGTGGCGAACACAGTGAATCAATCGCAATATCATTTTATTAACTAAAATATTGTTATATATAATATATTATTGAAATAATATTTAATAATGCTTAACTGTATATAAATAATTTACTCACGAAAATTTGTCTGTAGTGAAATTGGGAAAGAGAGAGGCTTTCACGTAGCACGTGCCGACTGCTCGTCCTCTTTTTCTGGGAGACTTTGTACTCGAATGGGCTTTAATCGAATATACGAACTCAAGTATACGGATTATCTAGACGAGGATGGTAATCCTGTATTTACCCCCGCACATCCACATGTAGAAATTGTTTCGTATGTTAAGAGATTGTGAAAAGCGTCATGATACGTATTTGAAATCAAGTACCTGTTTAAAACCGAGTATAACGTTTCAGAAACGCACTCCTATATCTACGTTACATTTTTCTTATTATCAACTATCCGTACACGTGATACATTTCTTTTCTGAATGTTTCTTTTCTTTTATAAATATTTTTTTTCTACGAATTAATCTAATATCTCTATAATTATTTCTTCGCGATGCTATAAAAACGAATTGTGCCAAAATGACAACAATAATAAAGTTTAAAAAATAACACGCACGTTAAGAAGTACATTTGATTTAAACGATGTATAAAAGTTACACGTTCTAATTTTATTGAATGTGTTTAAAATATGTATGAATTTGTTATTATTCTGTTGCAATGAATTTATACATACAAATAAAGATAACACATGATTTGTATGTAAACATAATTTCTATTAAAAACAATTTTTTCACCTATAAATACAATTTTTTTAATTTAAAATATGACCTATTTTACTTAAAAAATAACATTTTACAACACATGTATTACTTCGTGTAACGCATTTTATGTTTTTGTACAGCAAAATTTTTAAAAATTTCTCTATGTTATAATATGTGAATCCAAGTAAATACATTTTCACATATGTTATTTATCACCTGTAGGCACGGTATGTTCTGCCATAATTTTTTCCAACATTTCTAGCTTCTCTTCAAGTGTTTTATTTTCATACTTTTTATTATTGTTCTCAACTTCTAGTATAATCTTACCACTCTTTCTTAATGCTGCATTTTGACTAGCATTTGACCATACTATAACACGTATCACTTGAATTAGTAATCCTATAATCAGTAGGAACACCCACAATATAATTGCTTTTCTTTTCTCTGCTTCAGAAGGTTTTCTTCTATGTGTTGTATAGTACATATCATATGCATATTGGTGACAATTATTAGATCTGAAAATAAATATAATTATAATAACGATTAAAAATAATTTTTGAAAATAATTCTTAAAATAAACATAGTTCCTTTAAAAAATATACCTAGCATTCTGATAATAGTAATTTTCACGAATATTATTCTTCTTCAAATCAATATCATAACTATGTTTGCTCTGTTTGTTGCTTAAAATACTATAGGCTTCATTTATTTTCACAAACTCATCGTGATTTCCTTTATTGCCACAGTCAGGATGCACCTAAAAAAATACTTAAATTATCATTTATTTGGTATGTACTTAAAATATTTTAAAATACCACAAAATTAAACATAATTGGAAAAATATTTGAAACATTTAAAAAAATGACTTATACCTGTTTAGATAATTTGATATAAGCATCTCTTATTTCTTTTTGCGTTGCATTTGAAGAAATATGCAATACTTCGTAATAATTATATTTGCGTCTTTAAAAATCATACTTAACATTAACTGATGCATGTATGTACGTAGTGAAATATGTTATTTTCAGATTCTAACCTTTGATAATTATAATTTCTATAGAAAACATGAATTAATGTAGGTACTTCAAATTTATACACACGAAAAATATGTGCCATGTCCTCAAAATCTTTTCTGTATATAATTGCAAACTTAAAAACAATTTAATGTAATTACACGTTAAAACACTATTATGCTTCTACGACATTACGGAACTGAAGTTAGTGATGTTATAAAATTATATCGATGACGTTAAACTTTTATACCAATTAACTCCGCCATATTTATTTTTAAATTAACATGTAAATTGTTAAAAAATGTAAAATAAATTATGTAATAACACATTTTGATATCAAAATGTTATTTCCAAATGAAAACGAAAACAAGACCAAAAGATTCATGAATTAAATATTTATTAAAAACCAAATTCAGTTTTCATAATATAATAACAATTCTCATTTACGTTTGGTGTATAGTATAAAATATATTACAATATGTATACAAGAAACATCCTTAATTATATAATAAGATAGGCCTCAAGCCCAGCTCGATGTCTATGCATTTCAGGTTTATCATATTACGCAATTTATGCAATATTTATTATGCGTTTTGCATAAGCTCCATTATTATCAAAAAAATTATTATGTACGTAATTTATATTGTATATCTTATGTACAAATTGTACGTTATGACAATGAATTATAATGCAAGCCTTTATTAAGAGATATGAGATTAACTAATAATGTATAAAACCTTGCAATTTTATAAAAATTGACATATTACTTAGGTTTTATTTGATTATTGGCTTGCCACTGTAAATAATACTTTGAGTTCAAGTGCATTGGCACAAATAATTTTTGTTTTATATTGTATGTTAATTACGTATCTATTTTAAATGCATTATATAAAAAACATACATTCAGTTCGCTAAAGAGTTGCAATGTAATACATTAATACAATCACATTCTAATAAAATCTCTTATTAAAATAACGACTACAATTTGTAACTTCAATCAAAATATATAAAAATTTTTAATTATATTGCGCGCATGTACGCTATGCATTTTTATTTTTTTTTATGTTTATGTTCTTAGTTCAATTTGTAAGAAGATCGTAAATATATTCAAAATTTTCTATAATATTTGTTTACGAATATCTATATACGGTCTTCTCAAAATTCAAGATATAAATATGCATAGGCAATAGAATACTTCACTTTTTTTTTTTATATAATTTGAGATAGTTTCAGTTTGCAAGAATTAAATTTGTCATTTGCTAGTAGTAAAATATATACGTGTTTGTGAAGTTTTTTTACTGTTTTTAACAATTTAAATATGAAGGCAAGTTATTTTTTTTAAGCAATCTGAATGCTTTCAAGATCACTATATATTCAGAGTATGCCTACTCGTTCTTGTTCTCTTGTAAAGGGACATACGGATATTTCGGAAAATCTACAGCATCTACTGGATTTTTAACTTTAAAACTAGGAAATAATCCTGTCATACTAGTTCTAGTATTGTATCCTTTAGAATAACCGTCCCAATGATTTCCAAAAACTTCAATTAAATCTCCTACTTTCAATTCAATTTCACCCTCCTTTCTCGGCTTATGATCTAGAATAGCTTGATGAGGGTGTGGATTTTGACCACCATAATAGTAAATATCATCTAATGACGCGAAACGATTATAAGCATCCGGATAATATGTTTGCATTAACTCATATGCTACACGGCACACTTGAGAACTGAATGTGCACACCAAATAGTCACATTCGGATAAGAGATGTATATCGATAATTATTCCTTGTAAAGAAGAATCGGAATATCGTTTCGCAACTGAAGCTGTCTCTGCTATTTCTGGATCTCCTATTATTTCATAATTTGAATAACGATTTCTTGCCGTTGTGATCACTTTTGGATCATCGCTCGCTAGAAAAACTCTTCTAACTTCTGGTTTTGGTTCAAGTTCGTCGAAATATTGTTCGACTTTAACCATATATTCGTCTATATCGTGATAAGCAGCTTCAGTACCAACTTTATCCGTTCTCCGTACATGAACTCCAACAATAGGTTTTTTGAAACCCAGTTTTTCCTTGGCATTCTCTAATGTTCTTTTCACATGTTCTTGAGGTCGCATTAAATACTTTAAAACTTGTCCTACCCACCACACTAAAGGATGGCCATGAAGTTTCTCTAACCTTGAAGCTAAATCAGCTGGTACACTTGGTGGTTGAAACCTTGGTTTTGGATAAACATTATCCACAATTGGCAATGAAATGACTTGTTTAGATGAGTCACCAGGCCAGTTAGCATGTGATGCTCCAATTGTAGATACACAAGTCTCGCTAAGTGGTTTAAAGACTGATTCCCAACCATCTTTGTGATACCTCCAACCTTTAGATCTAATTATTAATGTTCGCTCTGTACCATAAGCAACTAAGAAACAATATGTAATATGATGAATCTAAAATACAAAATAATGTACAAAATTTCATTTATAATGATTTATATAAATTCTTACATTTTATTTAAGATAACTTTTATTTACCTGACATCCAAATCCACAACCTTTGTTTAAACTGCAAACCAACTTTCTTGCTTTATTGCAATCACTAGGATTTTGTAAATGCCTGAATCTTCTTTGTACAAGATCAGATAATTCTTTCGCTTCCTTTTTACGCCATTCATCATAGCCATCTGCTTTCATTAATTTGTCAATGTCTATTATGAGAGATCTTTTATGATCCCAAACATTTTTTAATGTGTCCTGTATTTTTTTCTCTCTTTGTTCATAATTAAGTTTATCAATAGTTTTCCTAAATTTACTTAGTTCTGCATTAATATAATACCTGTTTAAAATATTAAAGTATCTCATGTAACATTCCCATATCTTCATATACAGTGACAAACTATACTTTAGATGCTATATTTACCATGTCTCTTGAATATTATTTCTTATCATTCTTCTTAATTCTTCATATTCAGAAGAAGGGACACCGTGCTTAATATTATCCTGATGATCCAGCAAATCATCATAAAGAGAAACTTTCTCAAGTTTTTCTTGTATTGAACCTAAATGGTCTCCTTGAATAGATTTTGATCTTTCTCTGGAAATTACGTTATCCTGTACAACGAAAAGATCACAATGCTCTTTGTTTTAAACTTCAAATAAATCTGTCTGCTTTTATAATCTCTGGTATAAACTTACCCTAAAATTATATTTCTTAATGCTTCATTTTGTCTCTTAAGGATTTCAAAATCATTGACCATTTGAGCTAAACGTTGAGCATTTTCTTTATTTGTAGGACTCTCATTATTGGATGATAAATTATTTGCCTTAAAGATATGTGATACTGATATTATTAGTACCAAAAGCCATGTAGCCAATAATGCTATTCCTACTTTCCCTAACCAACCAGGTCTCCCTGACCAAAATGTTGCCATTTTATATTATGATAATAGAATTATATTATATTTGATGAGTTGCATTACGTCATCTATAAATGTAAAATTATCACTCTTTTAATGGAAAATTTGATTACATGACAACTGTTATGTAACAAAGATAGAATATTAAAAGTACATTGAGACAGTATTTTGTGAGTACAAAAAAGAGTTACTTGAATTCCTTTATTAAGCAATTAAGAAATGTATATTGTAGGTGTAACTTCACAATAACAGTACAAATTATCCTCAATAAAACTAATTTATCAGTAGGAAGTATGAATGTACAAGGTAATACATAATGAAATAAAGTTAAAAAAGGAAGTAAAAATATAATACAAGACATATTATTAAATTATCATTAAAAACATGATATTAACATGTTTTTATATAAACCACGAATAATCTTATGTTGACGAATTGAATAAAATATCAATCTTACCGTGTGCTTCAGCATTTCTATAAAAAGATTTCAAATATGAAATAGAGAACATTCGTTATCATCAACGTAATCATAGGAACAAGTTCTTTGCATCAAATTGTCAAATTTTTTTTCATGTGCGAGTACAGCCATTAAACACTGTTTCATATGGCAAGCGCAGACAGTGTGAGTTACAATTTACAATTCTTTCGCATACATTATGAGCCGTTTGCATTGGAGAGTTAAATACTCTAACCATAGACTCTAACCAGTAGCTATATTGGTTTTACAGTATTCAAACATGAATTTCTCGAATAAAATTATTACTAGCTATTTGTTCACTTAACAAATTAGCTACACAATATCGTAAAGTATATGAAATATTTTATCGACAATATTATACGTACATTTTTAAATTATCCTCTAAACTATACAATTCAATTAATATTTAAGAAATCGATCATATATGAGATATTACAAATGTGAACAATTAATTTTAAAACACGACTTTTATATCAGATGGCAGTAAATATGCTACGTTTAAGTCTAACATGAAACATCGCTATCTATTCGTTTCATCCATGATTTTGTCGTATAACCTAGAATCTTGACACTTTAAGTACGGCGTTGTGTAAATGTGAAACGGACGATTAACGCCGAACAAAGTCTACGAACTTTTGTTTAAACGTTAGTTTTAGTGTTATTAACGAACCGATTGCTGAGGTGAAAGTAAAAATCAAGTTGGAAGTCGCGATTAGAAAAAGCATGAAATTGACAGAAATAACGTATTGGTTTGGTATCGTGTCGCGGTATTTCTAAACGCGGGTTGGTTCTCTACCCTCCCCTCCCCTCTTGCCCTCCGAATCCCTTCTGAAAATCTCGTAGCATCCTTGCGCGCGAAACACGCGTATGCCGGTGGACGCACATTGTGTGCCAGTACTTCGATGTACATACCTGTGAATAGTGTATTTTAAGCTTTAGTTTTACGGGATGAGCGTGTGAAAGACCGAAGCGTACATAGTAACCACGAAAATATCGAGTAGTATAGAACGAAACGAACGATATTTGTCAATTGATTTCAACTATAGTCATCGCAATAATTGAGGTAAAGCTTGTAACGTAAATCGAAAGAGGGAACACGTCCATTATCGTACCTGGTATAGTTTCGGGGGAAAGCGATTCGTTAACATCAACAACGATACAAAGAATCTAATTTTGCGAATCTTTTGGTTCCTCCCCCTCTCTACTTTCCTACCCTTAATTCCCTCTCGTCCGTTGATGAACAAGCAGTTGTCGTTTTTTGCATGTTTCACTTTTTTTTCTTCGGCATTCCCTCAGTTTCATTCGTCCGTCGCTGAAGCGGTTGTGTCGTTTGGTAAAACTCGAGGAGCCGTGTAGACTTAAGTTGCATTCGGTTCGACAATTCTCTTTGTGTTCTCTTGTTCCCCGTGTCCGGCAGTGTTGTCAAAATTCCGGCAGCACCGCTGTGTTCCAGCTGCCATTGCTGTACTGTCTAGCGTTCAATCACAGGCATTCATAAATACGATTCTATTTAGTGATTATTCTTGTTATCGTTGCCGTTCTCGTCGTCGTGGAAACAATGAAGATGTCACATTGTTAAGAGTCACACGTAGAACATGCTCGCAGAATATACATAGTGGGTGATTTTACCTTTAGCTCCAGACGCCGGTTCTGAGCGAGCTAACCTTCACAGTGAGGGAACATCTTATCTGTTTGATCATCGTTCGTCGGACCTGAAGCAGTGGTACAGATTGACAGAACGATGAAGTGGCTCGGTGCGAGTAGCGCTGGTGCTGCGGGTGAACCGGCACCTTCTATGCAATTGCACCATCCTTCCGCGAATGGGCACATACCCACAGTAAGCACCTATCTAATTTTTTTCTAGTTTTCTATCTCGTAATTAGTACACCGTGTAAAACGATCTAACGTTACAAAGTTTTACTCGGATCGAAGTGTTCATAACCTATCATTTCATGTGTCTTCTAACTAAAATATTATTTTTCGATCGTTACTCCAGAAATTTACTATTGTACTTATTTATTTTTTATTTGGTATATTATTATTTAACGTAGAAAGTTCTATTCTACTGTTGAAACATGAGGAAACAGTCCTTTATATTGTTCACATGCATAAATATTGCATATGCTTATGCTTTGTTTAGTCCATCATGGCAGGATATTGTATAGAAATGAAGATGTTTTGGTTGCATTTATCAACTTGCTTACTCCAGTGAAACAAGACTAATCCTGCATATGTTGCTAATTTCTTTGAACTGTAGGAATAATTATATGTGTTTTAATATCAAAAAGAGATCTTATTGTTTTATGTTCCTATTAGTTTTCTGATAAAGCATAGATAAAATACTAATATATGCATATTTAAGAGCACTGTGATACCATGATTGATTAAACAGTTATGACATACTTTATAATATATACATTAGTTATTAACAATTTTATAATGATATCTTTAATAAATTTGATATGATAATTCTTCTTTGTATGTATACTAGTATACAATTACCTATTAAACAATTTTCAGTAATTGTAATTTTTTTTGTATTATGTACTCCGAAATAATGTATTGATTTATACATCTTAAGTTTATATCAATTCAAATACACCGATTTAAACTTGGATTTTATCTGCAAAAGTTATTATTCATTTAATATAACTATAAATTATCTATGAGAGTAATAAAGAAAATTTGAAGTAATGAAATAATTGTTTATTTATAGGATACAGAACAATGTGGGCAAGTAATGGCTGGTGGTGATAGTATGCGTATACAACCTGGTCAAACACATCAAATTGGTGTGAACAGAACTCAAGATGATGCCATGGTGGGTTACGTATTTCAACGACCTACGGAAGCAGAATTTAATGCCCAGTCTTCAGCTTTCCAAACAAAACAGGCACCACGTGCTTGGGCCCTTGCAGATGATGCTATTATTGATAATGTAAGCATCCAAAATATTTTTCAAGATATATTACACGGTCTATTGTAGGAGAGAAAAGAAATTTGTAGACTTATGTTTTGATACTCTAAAAGTATTATAGATAAGTAGCTTTATAGATAGTAGTATTATAGATAAGTATCGATTGCTTTCATTTGATTGCATATTGAAATGATTTATAGAATCCAGAAAAATGGAAATATCCCATTACTAAACTGAGTGTACCACAACAGAATCAACCACAACAATTGGGTCTGCAAACTATGAATAATGTTCATTTACCTTATGAAATCCACCCAATGCAACTTAAAGTAAGTTGTATATTATTTAATATCAAGCTTAATAAAAAAAATATTCTATAATCTTGTACTAATATTTGCATTTTTTATTGTTGTGCAGAGTGGAGCACCAGGAACAGAACATTTAGTTTATCTTAATAATCAAATGACAGCACAGCAACAAGTTGCCCTCTTTCATCATCAACAGCAGCAACAACAACAACAACAATTTAGAAATGGCCAGGTAAGCATAATTATCATTTCAATAGCTTTAGAATATATTAGAATTAGAGGTGGGATATTTGAGATATGTTTATTCAATGTTTTAAATTAGTGTCATTGAATAGAATGTCTATTTGTGTGTGTATGTGTGCGCGCGCGCGTGTGTGTATGTGTATATATATATTTATCAATGGAGATGTGATCAACTTTGTAATGAAGATATGTCTATATCCAAGAAACAATGCATTGAAATACGTATCTCTTTCCTTGTCCGTACTATTGACCACTATTTTTCCGTTATATATTTGGCTTAATATTGAAATGCATACAGTTTTGATCGTGATATGCCAAAATTTTAATTTCAATGATGCTGTCATATATATCATATCAATCAAGAAATGTTAGGCGTTTTTATCATAACTTTCTCAAAATTTACTATATCAATAATATTTATGTTTAATTTTCATGTCGCGTAATCAAGATTAATAAAATAGGTTGATTTTTGTGTCTTTTGAAACATAAAACTAATTTGGTGCTATATCCAAAAAAATATCTTCGGTATTCTTTCATGAAAAGATATTTTATAATTTAACAATTAGCCATTGTCGTCTACTGGTTCATAGTTTCGTGTTGTTTCTTATCTTTCGATATAACTAACGCATTCGATTTAGTAGGAGTTTAAGTCTTGTACTACTAAGTTGTCTAATTAGAGAATGTCATTGACATTGTCGGTAGTAGTTATCAATCGACTAAATAGAAAGTTTAATCGATGCGTAGGTCTCCTCGACAAAACAGTGTCAGGGCCAAAATTTGGCGATTCAAACTACGACATTTAATTACGTAGGAAACTAGTCGAAATACAGACTTGTATTTTAAAAGAGTATGCATTATATTATTTATTTTTTCATTACAATTTTCAAGCAAATATTCTAATACATTTTTAAATACGTGTTTATTTTAAATAGGAGATATTTCTTTATAATAATGATATAAACTGCAATTTTCAATTTGCCCTTTACGTGTTTCTAAATTCCTACTTTACTCATTATTTTTTTCCTCGTTCAAGTTTATTTTTGTAAACTATAGCAAATGCAGGCATTTGTTAACGTTAATGGCTTTTGTACACGGTAAATTGCATCGCTGATTTTTTGTATCGTTATACTTTCTATCTTAATCATAGATGAAATTTGTAGAAAATAGAGAAAAATGTTTTAATTTATAGTTTTTTTTAGATATATTTGATATATTTTGAGAATAATCTGTGATAACCGAATAAGAAACAAAAATTTATTTCTTCTGGTTAAGATCATCTGGCATGGTGTTAAAACAGTTTTTGAAAATTTGCGAACGTATATACGTTAGGTTTGGGATAGTTTTGTCCTTCATTCGTGGCGTTAATACTTAGTCAGGCCAGGTAAATTTACTAAGCACAATCAAATTTTCATCCGGTCGTCGTGAGAGGTCGTGCAAAGTAAAAAGGACGATGATTGGTCAGTATCTTTCGCCAAGCGGAGAGTAACTGTCAAAATGCTCGGTAGAGGGCATACCATTCGAGCGTCGTTCTTTGTTTCGGTTAAGAGGGCAGTCTCTATCTAGAGAGAGGCCGGTTAACGAAAATTCGAGGAGAGACGACAAGTAAGAGCATCGTGACGCCGAGCGTTGTTTTAACGCCCGATAACGACGCGTCTTGCGATATGTCAAGACGGACGTGAATTTAGGCAAGATCACGTAATCGACTTACTCCCCCTGTAAATAAATAAACGCGTATTCGCGGAGTGAGTGTGCAAAGTGCGCGAGAGGAGAAAGGAGGTGGAGGAGGTGGCGGCGGCGGTGGCGGCGGCGACGGCGGTGGCGGAGGAGGAGGAGGAGGAGGAGGAAGAGGACGAGGAAGAAGAGAGGAGCATAGGTAGCAGTGGCAGCATCGAGGCACCCGAGGTGTCGAACTGTTTGACAGGCGGCCGAGCGCTTTTCTTTCTCTCTCACACTCCCGTTCGTGGTGCTGCGATTTGTATTGTTCAGCGGCGGTGTGGTGTGTTCCGTTTACGAGAGGTCTGTCCGCGTTCACACAGGAAAAACGAACGTGAAAACAACCGGGAGTGGTGTGTATTCAGTGCCGGCTGAATCGGCGTCCGCGCCCCGACGCCGCCGTTCGACGTACGATTCACTTATTTTTCAACAACGTATCCTCAACATTCAACGAATCTCCTCCAAGATAGCCTCGTCTACCGGATAGTGCGTGTTAAAGAGTGTGTGTTCGATTTTTCGTTCGCGTTGTTGGTGTACTACGGGGTTAACGGTGAATCTCTCGAAGGTGACGCGCCGTGCCGAGGGTACCTTGGAGACGGTGGAGAGTTTCGGTGTAGGGTACGGCCAGGGAGCAGGTACGAGCACAGGCGACTGGATGAAACCACCGGGGGATCTTTTCCTTTACTGCGACATGAAGGATTTGGGGGCCGACATGGTATTTATTTCAGTTCAATTACACTTTTTTATTTTCAAGTTTTTCGTATTTCTGCTTCTCCACGCGACACGAGTCGCCGAACATTGCCAATTTGTAGGTTATGTTTCGAAGACTTTTATTCCACAATGGAAACCTCCATGTTTATGAAGCTTTAGGGGGAAACTTGACTTGGTTGTACAAATCACTGTTGCCACTCATGTATCTTAACTTAGTTAAAATGGGTATTATTCGTCAGAGAAAGCCTTTGCAAATTTGGAAACTTTGTATTATCACGATTTTATTTTATTTATAACCTTTTTATTGCTCATCTTACACTTAATGAATATAACGAATACCGTGTGTAACGGTGTATTTTTATCTTGTGTCTCGTTTTCCTGTTGGCGTTGTTTTTGTTCATCGTTCTTTCGGTAAAAAAAAAATATTTCAATCAATGGTATTAAATAACGATGAATTTTTCTGTTTACTCTATTTAAATATAGTATAGCGTCGTAGTGTATCTATGAAAATATTTTGTGTTTACGTTATCTGATAATTTCAAAAAGCACTCTTTTGTTAAAAATTAGTACAACTATATTTTCATTGTTACTTATGCAGTAATTGCATTAATAGGTTTGTATTGTCAGACTAACATTTATAAACAAACGAGTACTTTGTTATATTATTAAGTTTTATGCTTTTTTCAAGGATACTTCAAACTTTTTATGAAAAAACTGATAGCTTCGGTTCATGGTAGGTCAAAAATGTTTTGTTCCGAAGGAATGACTTTAATCTTTTTATTCAGTTTTTATTCATCATTGATATAATTACAACTCGTAAACAACATCCTTGCTATTGTTATTTAAATGGATAGTTTTACAGAAAACAAACGAATTAACGATCATGTTTGAGTGGTGTGCAATCATTAGGGAAAGCATTTCTGCATATTGCAATACGTTAAATTATATCAACATCGGTGCTTTCTTTTACATAGATCCTAGATTGTTTACTATGATCGAAATACATTCGTATACATTCATAAGTACATACTTGATATCGCGTAACTATCAAGGTAAAATTTTTCGAAACTATCCACAAGTGAAATTGATGACTATTATCAAACACTGTAAAAAAGAACGGATGATCTGAATCGTAAGCAGGAATAGTCGTACGAACGTGCTCTCGCATGGAGGTATCCGACAGTAACTCAGCCAATCAGGTCTTCGAATTCGCTTAACCTTGTAATATAACAACGAACCATTAGCATTACCTTGTACCTTTACGACAAAAGGATGGCAAGTTTTCGAACCGTGTTTATCTTAATGGGAAATAGACAAAACAATGGGTTTCGAACTGTCGTGTTATAAAATAATTAAATAATTCAGGACTGTCTCGACGATGGGAAAGAGGACTCGTTGAAGAAGAGGGGAAAGTTTCTCAATGCGATAGCTGTAAATTTGGACCCATAGAGCGCTGCCGGCACGTTTCAACCATAGAAAAAATATGTACCTAGAGATCCGAACCGAATCTTTGCAGCGCTCCGCTCCTTTAACTATTTCTTCATTGTTTATGTCCTCGAACTCTACAGTAAAACGCTCGGAGTTCGGAGTTCTATCCTTCCTCTCTCTCCTTCTCTTCTCTCCTTGCGCTCTCTGTCTTTCTTTTATACATAAGCTAGCAAACCGGAGGTACGGGAGAATGTTCGCGTTGTTTTAGGTTAATGTACTTTCGCACGAACTAAGAATGTTTCACGCGGTGGAATTGTATTGTATAATATTAAAAACGTGTTTCGTCTCCTCGGAGGATTTCTTCGTTTTGGTCCGATTATCAATCAGTTTGTTCCTTTCGCATCGTGTTAGATTATGAATACCGTATTTTGTCCGTAGCTATTCTTTTCTTGTACAAGGGCCATGTTGTTTGGACCGGTGCCATTTAAATTTATACGGCTTTATGTTTTGCATGTTTCCCCTTGCTTGTGGTTCCCCCTTTGGGTGCACCTAATCGATTGAAATACTGTCAGGGTCTTCTCTGGACTGTCGTGACACATGTGAATGGTGCGTGTGCCGAAAAACTCTATGGAATTTTTTGGAAATTTTTCATTTTGATATTCGTCGGTCATGGTTTACAGTTTGATAATATAGGTCTGATAATATCGTGACGATTTAGTCATTTCGTTTTAGAATTGACGAATATAATTATTCAAAATTACTTTACATAGTTTTATAGTACATTTTCCATTGTATATCGTAGTAAAATGCCTTTACCAGCCTTTCTACTCGATTCTTTACGCTGACGGCGAATTTCGTCGCGGAACGTTTCATTCGAGTCGCGTCGAATGTTTTTATTTGGCTTACCGACCGAGACGCCGACTCGGACGAGCTCCCCTCGAAACCGTGTGCATTAACGATACTGCATTGATAAAATCGTAAAGGATAAATACATTTATCCGTGAGCCAGATGCACGATGCCGCGCTTCTCTTGCACCAATATAAACGGCAAATATGCCTGGAGGTGATATTGATTTGCGTGAGTCACTCTATCTCTTCTAGTGGGTTCGAGGTTCAGGTTTGACCTTACTTGCCACAAAATGTTTTCAATTAGCCTCGTCATTCGCATTGCCACGCTTTCGATGGTAGGTACATATACGTAGAATCCGTATAATTTGACTTTACAAATCTCTGGTAAAAATATTACACGCGAAACGTTTTGTGGTGTAAGATGTCCCGAAGAAAATTGGTAGTATAATCCTCATGGATTATGGACATGTACACTGTAAAGTATTATACATAATGTTACAACATAAAAATATCAGGTTGTCACCTCGTTGCAGCGAACTTTCTCTTCTCTCTGGCCGACAGTAACAGATGGTTATGGATAGTTATGCAGTTAACGCCCACGGTTCGCAAGCCTCTCCACGATAATCGTTACACAAGATCAGTGTCGCTCTTCGATTATGTTGCATCCGTGCTTCTCTGCAACGCGTTAACTCTCCTTTGAAAGAAACGGTAAACATCTTACGCAGAATCTATCCAAAAGACAAGAACCGTTCTCCATTGTCTTCTCTATTTTTGGCGGCAAATTATCAGGCTGTTTCCTTTTTATCGAAATTCTCGCTTTGTAGTCGCGCTCCATGAGAGCCTCGTCTAGACGCGATATTTTCTCGCGAAACACAGGAATTCTCGGAAAAAGTAAACTACCGTCGACAAAATATTCGGACTTGAATCACGGCCAACATTATGGTTGACTACGCTGACCGGTAAAGACAGGACTGGTAAGAAACAACTCCCACGCGCGCGCGTTATCGTATTCTATTCGCGATAAAAGAAGAGTGAAACCAGTTTCCGGTTTCTTAAGTGACGTCAGCCTCGAAAGAAATGTTCTGCGACGCTATGCAAAGGAGTTATTAAGCAGTGGATAATCTGTTTTCCTGAAATGGCAATATGAGACTTTTTGACGATAAGGGAAAGCCGTCGAGGGAAATGTTTATTGACATCAGCTTATATGTCTGTGAACTTACGCAAAGCGTCATCGATAATCGATAGTTGTCGCTGATTCGAGTCTCGAAGCGAGTGGATAAAAAACAGAATTGCATGTACTGATCGTTTCAATTTCAATGATATTTCTGTTCTTTCCTATTCAAATTCAGGATAATTCGTATGTTGCATGTACTTCCATTCTTAGAACATTGGATACCAGTTTTATAAACTTCCTATCGTACATATAAATAAATTGCATAATCTTTTACATACTTTCAGAGTAGTATGCGAATTATTATATTAATAGCTGGTTTAATCGTCTCGTATCGTATAATCAGTTTCTCTAATTTTGTACTTTCACTTTGCAGAACTTAAAGCGTAGCTCAAAAATAGATCTTCGTGAGATCTTCGTCCACGAACTCGAATGATTTTCTGCTCTGGAAATTTATCTAAATAAAAGTCGATCGAGCTTCCCAGCTCCCTTCGACCGTTAGGGGTGAACAACTCGGACTGTGTAGAATTGTATGGTGGAAATTTATACGTAAAACGGGGCGGATGGAGCAGTTCAATTTGACCAGCATTGGATACAAAATTTTGTAGTGTTTCTTCTACGAACGTGGCGGTTACCTCGTCGGATAGTATTCTCTCGTTTATGCCGTAAAGTGACGTATCGCGTCGTGACTTGTAGTGACGTGACGCGCATGTCGTTGAACCTAAACGCATCGGTTACGCTTGCAGATTCGTCATCGGGAACAACAGTGTGTAGTACACAAAGAAGAAGAAATTTATTTGTAAACGTCTCCTCCGCGCGGCCACGACTGTGGTAGCTCGTGTCGCATCGTTTCGAAACACTTCGATTTATGTATTTTGTTCTCTAGTTCTCCAGGATTGCGTATCGCGATCATTTGTCTAAAATTTCTACAAGCTAAACCATTGTACTATGCTTTCTTACACGAACGAGAATGTTGCTCGGGTTACTACATCGGTAAACCGATAGCGATGGCGTTAGCTACGAAATGCCAGATCCGCGCCGATTTCTTTTTAATTAAAAATCAAACCGGGACAACAAAATGCAAAAACCACCCCTATCGCGCGTTCTTCTCTGTTTCGTGTCTACTGCGCACGCATTTGACTCACGCAGGCGCACGCACACGCACAATTGGAGAAAGAGTCGAAAAGGGGTAGAGTGAGGAGGTCGAGGGAGAGATGAAGAAAGAGAGAGAACAACAGGGTTCGCCTCCCTCGTGCTGCTGATTCTCCGCGAGGACAGTGGCCGTGACCCGAGGCCGAGGGGCCTGGGGAGGGGTCGGTGGCCCCGTGGCAGTTTAGCGACGACATCCACGCTGCCGTTCCACTGGTGGGAGAACCTCGTGGGTGTGCGGGGTGAGTAGGGAGAGAAGTTGGAGTGGCGGCCCGCGTGGAGGGGGTTAGCTCCGTCGACGTATGGTGGGGTATAGCTTAGGGGTATAGCGAACTATCGTTGGCTTTGTTCAATGAAAGAGAGATCCAGTATTCTTTCGTCTCGTCTCATTCTCTGTTTCCTTTTTTACTCTTTCGTCCGATATCCCTTCGACTTGTTCTCTCGCTCGTTCACCCTCGTTTTTCGTCTCCTCGCAATTCTCCCTCCAACGAGGTTGCGGCCAACGTGCAAAAGAGCTTCTGCTGCTGCTGCTGGTCGGTTCGAATGAGTAGAACGATATCGTCCTCGTCTAACGTACGAAAGATGACGACTGCGGCACGCCGTTTTACCTTCTCCTTTTTCCTCCTTTATCCCTTCTTCTTCCACTCTTCTCAGTCTTCGCTGAATGTGCAAAAGTTTTCGCTGACCGGTTTCAGGGGACGGAATGCTACCGTTTTCGTTCTGCTAACGAACGAACGGAATCAACGGGAATTATCATTTTCTCTTGTTTGTTTTCTATTCCGAATCGTGTTCATACTTGTTCGTTCACAAGCTAATGGACTTGCGGTACACAGGAATCGTAATGTAGGGAATCATGGCGTGGAGAATCGAAAAGCCTCCCTCTTGGAAGTTTCTCGATGGTGGAACGAGAAAATTTGCGATGGGTTTTCTCTTGCTCGTTCATTCGCTTCTCGACCTCTTCTCGTCCCTTTCTCCCTGTAGTCGTGCTTAACGTGCAAAAGCGTCTCTGCCGGCCGGCGACGCGGTCGATACTCACGGCGTATCGCCCCCGGTTGACCGAGCCTTACCCTTACCCTTACCCTTACCTTACCAAACCTTTAGACGTATCCTTCGTCCCATTCTGTAGCTCCGATTCGCATCCCATTTGTGTGCGTAAAAAAGAACTTCGTCGTGGTTGTTACAATACAACGAAGTCGCCGGAACAGTGAAGAACGATGGGAATTACCGACGTACCCAGCTGGCTCGAGCACATCTTCCTGGTATATAAATCCTCGGATGTAGAATGAAACGAAATTAAAAATCGTAACGTGTAGCGTGACTATGGTCCAAAGTCTTTCAGTTATTTTCAAACTTTGCTTCTCATTGCCTTTACGTAGAGTTCGTGTATCGCATGACGGGTACGTGCCGCGCAATCTGGAAAATCATTCGAACGTCATCGATGCGTACAAACGGAGAATGTTGCTCGCCCAATACTCTCGAAGGATATTTTCGCTACTACGTTGTGGTCAAAAACAGTAACAGCAGCACTGCTGTATTACAAAAGAGACAGAGAAAGAGAGTAAAACCATGACCCGGTGGAACGGCACGAAATACAGGTTGGAAAAAAATATGCCGTAAGATGATGCAAACGAAGATTCGCTTTCCAACTTGATACGCGCGAATCATCAGCTTCGTGCGCTCCTTCGATCGACGTTTTCTCCCGTGGGATTTCTAACCGGTTTCTAAACTAGTACAACTCGTTCGATTTTTTCTTCTGTTCCCTTTTATCCGCCGATTTGTCGAACTAGGTGAAAAGACGTACGCGTTTCGCCAGGAATCAGGCCTTAGAATTTCATGTTAGACCTCTAAGCTCTCACATAGATATATTTCTTTCGTGTGACGTGTACAAACGTTTCTTTATCGGTGGTTTTTTACGACTTGCATGCAAAGCGATACACGCGTAGAATTGATAACGATTAATTCGTTGTAAAGGACACACGCTAGCATGTCTCGACACGAGATATAATTAATGCGCTTACAGATGCATCGTAGACGATAAACAGCGTCGTTTGATATTTCGTGGTTTATGTATTCGAACTGTTATACCCACTCGGCGAATGACGCACGATGCTATTGTACCTGGTATCGTTTGCTTGATCAATAAAATATAAATATCGCGTGTGCCTTCGTCGTGGAAACGCGTGAAATTTCGAATCCCTCGTACTCCCACGGTACTTTTTCTTTTTCTTTTTTTTTTTTGCTTTTAAGCGTCTCATCGATGAATCAGTATGATTCATCGAAGGTCTCGCAACGTGTCTTGTCCGCGTACCGATTAAATAATCTGCTACAACGCGCGATTTGTCCGAGCAAGTGTGAAATGTTTGCACAGAAGCGCCGTCGTGTCGATGCGGTAACGTTACGATACCACGCGTTGCGTGTACACGCTCGATTCCTCGGTATCGTTTTATGAACTACATACATGCCACGCACACGGGAATCGAATTCACCGAGCTACCAATTCGCCAAACTTATAAAGTCTGCCGTCGCGCTCGTAAAATCAGCTGATTTTACATCGATTTCTTTGTCTTAAAAGATCAATCAAAACTCGTATTACAGAAGTCATACAGAAAGCACACTGATCCATTTCATCAATGGTAATCATTTGCTTTGAAGGTTAAATACTAATCATATGTTCTAGAGTTAAAAATAAGATTTTTTTTTAAAGTGGAGTTAATCAGCTGGGCTTCTGAGTGGCTCATATACGTCAGCGATAAAGGTGAAACGATAACTATATGGTACTTAATGAGCTAATTTACCGAGACGAACGTTCGATTGAAACGCTTATAGAGATTCCGGGGAATCGAGTCGTTGACGTTTCACGATGAATAGTACTTGATGAAAAGAAGCGACTTGAAAGAAGAAACGGGGTAGCTTCGAGTGAATCGAAACCCATCCCTTCCCTTTTGGTACTTTCGTTTAACGATCCACGGACCGGGCGTGAGTGACGATGCGGACGAAAATGCATCGAGACGCCCGCACTCTTGAGCTGCACTGTCACCATCGCACGTGCAGTATACCTGCATCTAGGATCCCGCAATCTGCGGACGATGGTTCCCTCCATCCCCACCGCTTCTCCTGGTTACGTCACTGACCTCTAGTTAGGTGAGGTCGGGAACAGTGCAGCAGAGTTCAGGTCACGATGAAACGTAACGACTCACCTCCGTTTTCGATTCGAGTCTTTTCCATTCCTCCGTCGAGATTATCTTTTCGCGCCAAACTTTGCGATCCCGAACCAACTTGCCGCTCGAGAGAAAGAACGATGTCAATATTTGCGACTGCCGATAGAGAACCAAGTCACATTTCGACCATTGGCACTGCACACACTTTTCTTCGTATCTCTTACGAGTGGTACACGTTGTGTAACGAAAAATGAAAGTTTTAAAGTTTATGAAAAAAGGGGAAGCTATAGAAACAGACTGGTCTGTTGGCACGAATGGTATTTGCCAGATTCTTATTTCATTAAGAAAGGATGCATGTATACAAGGGATATCAAGCTCTGATGATCGACTCTGTACACGGTAGATACGCTACTTTTAAGCTAGTCTCTGTAGTTGGTTAGTGTAATTAATACGATCGTTCGCATTTGTATCTTTCGTTGCACGAGGCGGCGCGAGCTCTTGGGAGTTTCGTGTCAGCACGCGCCGAGTTTGAAAATGTGTTCACTGACCCCGTGTACTTACGACCCGTTTTCTGATATTGTTTCAGATCGCTCCCTCGGCAAAAAAGCTTTGGGGCGTGGACGAGGGCGGCTCCAAGGACGAAGGGGGTGTAAAAGGCGGTGGGATACTTCACTTGGGCGACCACCAGATGTGGCGAGATTCTACCTGGAGCACCTCAGGTATGATTACCTTCGGATTTTTAAAATTCAGAAAATAGCGTAATGTATATTTGTTGGTATTTATGTGTTTCACAGTCATGTTGCTTCCTATTACTTTCAATGAAACACATGCGGAAACGTTCGGCTCCATTGACTAACCGCAGCGAGTACACACTGCCGGCGTGCTATCGAGCGTACTGACACGTATCAATGACAATAGGGCTGAGAATATTTGGAATAGGGTTTCGAGATGGGGATAATCCATGAACGGGGTTAATCGGAATCGATAATTCATGGATGGCAGGCATTAACGCTTGACCACTTTGTAGGTCCACTGTATCCGTGGCTTATCTATTCTATACGCGTTTTGAAAATCTCAGATGACCCTTTATCGTGTTTATTAATTGTCGTCCATTAATACCCAGGCTATCTGCAGCTTTCGTTCAGTCAGAGTTTGAATGGTTACCTAGCCTGACCCAGCCAGGCCATATATAAAGGCAGACTTTAATTTCAGCCGCGTTCATGCGTTTCCGTCCGATGATGCCTCGTCGAAGTCCTTTAAATCCCTCGAAATATGCTGGTCTCCGTGGCGGGTTCTCCTCCAGACACGAAATCTAAGCGCGCGAGCTTTGATCGATATGGATTCGGTCGACACTACTCGTGGCTGATCGTTACATAATCTCTAAGGGTAAATCGGTTGCACTGCACGCGCTAATTTCTTCTCGAAAAAGAAAGCCGCGTGTCGTTGAGAAAGGAACGAGATCGTGTTGCGTGAGTCAGTCAACCGAAGGAACATGACCTACTGCGTTTTATGCTTGTTTGAGAAAATTATTGCGATAAGAATATTTGCTATGATTTGTAGAACATTTTTATCTTCGCTTCCTTTCTTTTTTTGTAAAAGTTTCGAACGTAAAATATCTTATACGGACTTATACATATTTACGGGTCTCGATCCTTTATGCCTGAATATCGCTTTCTCGAAATATGTACATATATTGATAGCAGTTTAGAGGATATTGAGCTTATTAGTCCAGGTACTCGAGTATTGGCTTCTCTCTAATCGTGGTTAAAATAGGAGCAACGACATCGTTTAACTGGCTTCTTTACCTTTGCTATTAGCGACTTCGATATTAGAATCTTTTCGTTTGTAAAAGGATAGATGTAAAAGAGGCGAAACGGTCTTACAAAGTTCATTTTGTTGACTTTGGAATGGACTTTATTATTGACAAGGCGAACAGAGCTACGACGTGTCCAAAACAACAAGCTAATGAGCTGATTCCGATTAACGCCGTATGCTCGTCGTATTGGTACAAAATTCGTGGCGAGTCAACGATCGCCGAAGGTCCTCGTCGGTTGACGTAGAATTCCCTGAACGTCTGATACGTATTTCAGGCCCGGTAAAATTAGAGAGAAAAGCGAATTATATAAAAAAGTCAAACGAAAACGAATAAAGACGAACGTCAGAGACTCATCGTCCATGGGGGAGGAGGGTACAACGAGATGCGAGCGATACCGTGTGTTTTACGTCGTACACGCTTATTGATTGGTACAGCACCGAAAGAACAATATATAGAGGCGAAAGTAGAAATACTTGTGTCTCCGCAGCTTCGAGCGGAATGTCAATAATCGATACTCTACCAAAACAGATCTCTTCCAATTGTTTGCTTTTACGAAAACCAAGGAAATCCACAAAGTCTTCTCCCTCTGTCTGTCTGTCTGCCTGCCTCTCTCTCTCTCTCTCTCTCTCTCTCTCTCTCTCTTTCCCCTTGCTTGTACGATCAATCGATACCAGCCAAGCTTCTGGTATTTTCGAGTCCGTGTACAAACTTCTCTATCTCTTTACCTCGGGAACCGTTTTAAACTTCTTGTTACCATCTAATCCAGACGAGTCCATCTTCCCTCTCGTGGTTGATATTTCGATTTCTCCCTGGTTATTCCTTGGTCGTTTCGTGTCGCTGAAAATCATCAGAATTTCTCGTCAATTAAACGGATTACCGCGGTAATTGGTGTAGGAAAAGGAAGGAGTAGAGAACGAGAAAGAGAAACGGAAAGAGGTTGTGCGTTGGAAAGGTTGCGCGAGGTTTTTTCTCGTTAAACGGAGCCTTAAGTCGTACGGGGTTGTTGCGCGAGGGCGATGGTACCGTGGCGGCGATGTTGTGTGTGCAGTGTATGCACGAAACACCTGATTCTCGCGACGGCATGTACCGGCTTCCATGTGCACGCGGGCCGAGTTTGCATGTGTGCGTCACCTCGATGGGTGCAACGCGGCTGTTGCCATGGCGACAGACGCCCGGCATCAGCGGCGGTGGGAGCAACGTCCCAATGCCCAGGGTCGTACCTACTGATCCACCCTGAGCGCCGGCACACCAACCCCCTATATCCACCTGGACCCGACGAAATTGCGTCATATGGAATCGTAAAATTCATACAGTACCCTAGAATCTTAGCGAATTCTTTTCACAATGTACGAAGCCGATCTTCTTTTTTTTTCCTTTTCAATCATCGTTGAAACCCTTTGAATAAAATGGTCTCGCGGGAAAGCCAACGATACAATGGCAAACTGTTAAGGATTTTTATGATAGAATTTCCGTTACACCTTTGCGGGTTTCTCGCTCCACGCCTTTTATCGATTACTGGTTGATACGACACGAACACGATACGGTTTCGGGACATTGTTAACGTTCCCTTTTAGAATCGTCGAATTTTGTTCACGTAAAAAAGCTGGCCTTCTTTCAATATTTAATGGTTAAATAGCTTCGAATTAAAGAGCTTTTATCATGTAATGTGATGGAATCGTTGGTTGGGATTAAAGGATAACGGATTATCGGATATCTGTCTTACACGCGAGCCTTGATTGTAATTTTTCGATGGGGATGGGTGTTTGATTGAAATATACGTCAGCATGGCATCGTGATTAATGGCGTTTTTAATTTCAGATCATGCCGTCTCACAACCGATCTCCATGGGCACAGGTAGGCGTGTGGGTGTCGGGACTGGTTATCATCATCAAACATCAGAAGTTGGAACGGTCCTTAGCCCCAGAAGCAGGTTAGCATATGATTTAAGTATTTAAAGGAATGGGACAAGTTTGTTGTTCCTTGAGCCATCGAATTGTTTTGTTTTGCAGTGAAACGGGTGGTCTGGGGGTTAAAATGGTCGAATACGTTCTTGGGTCGAGCCCTACGACACCCAAAGATTTGGAACCCAGAATGGTTTCTCTGAGATTGGTAAGCATATAGACGAAATAAAATATCGAGCAGACCAAAACAAATTTTACAATTTTATTAAAAGATATTTTTGTTTCCTCGTGTAGAACACCGATGCAGACAAGAAAGAAAAAGAGAAGGGCTCGGCAAGTCCTTTTGACAGTTCTAAAGACGACACAGGTCCACAAAACAACGGATTAACATCTCAAAATGGTCTCGATGACGATAAAGGATTTAAGTGAGTATCGAGATTTAATTTTGAGTAATATCAACTATTATACCGTATAAAAAGTATTATAGAAAGATGTAAAGATAATTGTATTACGAGAATATGAAAAAATGAAGGTATTTATTAGGTGCAATCTGCGGTATATTCAGGGTTTGCGTAAATAAGTTAGGAGAAAAACGCGTTGCTATTCTTGCGTAGCTATATATAATTGCTTTCAATTGAACGACAGTAAATGTGTCATATGCTGTTCGTGAACAATTACTATTGCTGTGAGGAGCACGATCGAGGAACGTAAAAGTGGCAACTGTCAAGGGCGTGCATGTTCTACCTACTCGGCGGACGATGACATCATAAGTTTGCCTCTTCGGTGTTTGTTGCACCATCGTTGTACGCCATCTGGTGCTCCGCTTGTACCTCATCTACTCGATATTACCGACACTCTCCGTGCTGTTTATACTGTATCACTGTGGTTTCTTTTCTTCGTTAAATGACGATAACATTTTTAATTCGTTTACTTAAAAATTTATATTTTTTAATAATTAAAAAGGATGGTAAATTTTATTGTATATTTAAAGAACTATGTGAATTATCGTGCAAATGCCTTACTCGGTCATCATTCTTCGTATCATATTAGTGAAGATCGAACATTGAGATCAACTGGATTAAGAAACGTGGCAAATAAAGCAGAAAGAAAGAACGGAACTTATACAGTGGAATAGCCGTTGCTACTTAAAAATTTCATTATGGTAATGATGTTTGCTCATTATTGTCGACCGTCAAGGTCTAGGCATCGAATTTCCCCTTTTTATAAGATCAAAGGTACAGTCCCCGAACATGAACATTAAATTATATTATGCCTGTCGTTATACAGAATGTACCGTTATACTGCATTACTAATCGTGCATTCGTAGAATCTTGCTCGACAAGTTTCTAAAGATTTTTTAGACATTATTCAATGTATCAACTTGGAATTTGATAGCGTTAACGACAAATATTCGTCAAAGGCATAGAAATTAAGATAGCTCGATGTTTAATGTTCTTTTTTTATCGTTGATTTTATACCTGATTATTGATTAGTATTAGAGAAATGTGAAACAAGTTGATTTCAGAGGAAACTAATTGCAATTTTCTAGTTGTTCTTTTTTTTTTTTTTTTATTATTCATTTATTTCTAACGCACTGTAATTATTTTTAAGATATTTGTACATAATTATACGCGCGTATAAGTTTAAGCGTGCGAATTATGTTGCTAATAGATTGTTATCACAATATGTAAAATAGAATTCTTTTAGCCCTAAGAATTCTACACCCACGTCACATTGAATCAGGTTCGTGACATTTACGATTGTAGTGTTATAATGGCCAACGAAAGCTACGTCACTTTCTTTATATAGGGAATAACAAAAACAGTGTAGTAATATCACTGTATAATGGTTTCTTTACCATTACAATCAGAGGTAGTTTTTTTAAGAAATTTAAGAGATCTTGAGTATAATAAAAATTAACTTTGCAAATTCGTAATAGAAATTCAAATTGAAATCATCAAATGCATAACGAAAATTGAAATTCATTTCTCAGTAATCGTTGTTTGCTTTCGTTAATTAAGATATTCTTCCATGAAAGGAAAACAATTGGCTTTATCGAGGCATAGATACACATAGATATCAAGCTGTACATTTTTTCATGTATGTTACAGTACACGTTGATTCGCGAATAATTTATGCTTCTTTTATTTTCATAAGTGTATCCAGCAAAACGGTTTATATTTCCGTATATTATGTGTTGAACGCATTGTACTCTGGAACATACCGTAGGCAGGCTTCAATCAGAACGAATCAGTGAAATGTATGAAATAGAGAGTAAAGAGATGAAAAGTATTTGATTCCGCGACCCCCAAGACGGTTGCATAATCTGCACGTCTTTGCTTGTTCCCGTCTCTCGTAAGTTAAAGTGGAGTTACGGTTAATTGTGATAATATTACGGATGCTGGTTATTCAGCAGCTGATTGCTATTTATGCGTGACAATCGTTATCGTTATTTTCAAATGTTATCCGCTATATGAATGAAGGAATTCCCTTTCGTTGGAAGAACTACCGCTTAATGCCGTTCTTCGTCTTTTATTTGCAGTCGTACACCCGGGAGTCGGCAACCTTCTCCAGGCGAAGAGGAATTTCAGAAGAACGCAGCAACGACTCTTGTAAGCGCTGGAGGTGGTGGAGTCGTATTATTGAAACCTGGTGTCGATGTGGTTGGAAGCGAAGAACATTTCATGGCCGCCTTTGCAGCGGCTCCACCGCATCATTTGCAACATCATCAAGCACCACCGACGCATCATCTTCAACACCCACACTCGCATGCGGCGCAACTCTTTGGTGCACAGGCTCCTCCACCCCCACAGGGTCCGCCACCTTCGCAACAACAACAGCAGCAACAGGGGCCCCCGCAGGCGCAAGACACCACCACTCACTTTGATGTTCAGGTAAGTCTCGACCTTATTGTTTTCCCTCTTTGATTCGACGGGACGAAGTTGGAGAAAAGAATTTTTTTCTCTCGGTGGAATACGCCTTTTAAGACGATATAAGATGGTATGCGTGAGATACGAGGAGTAACGAGCGGGCAAGAGTACGTATCTTGTCTCTAAGATTTCATCGCGCAAGCGAAAATTTACTTGAACGGCTATGTAAGTTCACCTATCTATACGGCTGATTGTTGTTTTTGGAGCTGGTTAAGGATGATTCTAACGGAATATCAAAAGGTTGTCCCAGTTTCGTGTTAGCTCGGAGTATATTTTTGTGTAACGATTAATAAATCACAAACGTACTCGTAAATTGTGAAAGCAATCGTACCAGTTTAAACGTCCTACATAGACGTGCATCGTAAGGTTGTTGATTATTATCAAAGACTGCTTGATCAAGTAGCTCGACGAAGCTCATGCATTAACTGATTGCGACGGCTATCGGTACGCTTTATACACTTCCGTTGCCATCCAATTTAAACATTTCAACGAGACGTTTCGCAATGAAAGAAAATATTTGACTTTTGGGCAAGCTTGAACCCGATGCCCTCTCTTATGTCCGTCGTGAATCTGGGAAAGCATGCTAGTTACGTATTCAGATTGTAGTAATATCTTAATTAGTCAGCAAACCTGCCCGTGGATAATACTGTAGGTTTGTACGTGATTTCATAAACGTCATCCTTTTTTGTTAACGTTACGTTCAATTCTGTTTGATGCAGTAGAGAACAGTCTGACTAGCCCAGGACTCGAGGAATCCATAATAGTTCTAGAACAGCGCAGAGTATTTAAAGTCTGTAGATGGTTTTCCACGCGAAGGGCGTCGCGCCGCTGCTGGCGTTAATTTAGCGATTGTACTGGCGACTAGGAAGAGGTTATTTTTAAGCAGCAAGCAGCTGATACTAACGAGCGGTCCAACCACCGAGCAACCCTCTTGTACGGGTTCTCGACGGACTTCCTTCGCTTTTGAAGTCGCGTTTCATTCGAACGAGCATGCCTGTCGAGGGGTGAAGGTACAAGCGAGCAACAATAGAATAGACGGAATAGTTTGCATGATTTACTAGCATTTTCACGAAATTACCGATGCATTATTAACCGCGTACCAATTTTCTTGGCTAATGTTAATTATAGAAAGGCGTATCATAAATTATGATAGCACTTAATGTAACCGTTGTAATTACAAATCAAAGTATAAAACATACATTGGACGTTTATTTCACCGCTGATCGGACTTGGCAAACCTTCGACGTTTATGACTTTTGATTTAGTTGACGAATTCCTTTTCGTACAAGATCAGATGGCACTGTAAAAGCGAGTTTAAAAGCAATTCAACGATACGGGAAACCTTTGAAATTCCAAGTGTTGTTCGTTCTCTTTTTTTAGAGCGTGGCCAGCAGAAAAAATAGACGTGTCACTTTTCGAGCTTGCGTCATTGTCGGGAGCTCATTTGCAGTGCCGTTATCGTTACTTACCGTTTGTTTCTTTCACATATTTTTGACGTCAATAATTGCCTTATAATCCACTTATCTCGTCATTTAGATAATTTATTGAAGTGTTTCGTTATAAACATTAAGATATAATCATAGTTTGCATAATTTTGAAGATAAATTCCGCTCCAATAAGTTAACTAGACACGCTCGGAGCATCCTGCCGCAAACTTGGCTTCGAGATGCGACCAATGATCGAATCTTTCCACTCTCGGCAACCTTGGCTAGTTTTATCCTTGAGAATGTAGCCTCGTAGGACATATGTAGCTACCTTTTCTTTTTTTTTTCCTTTTCTTCTCTCTATTTCGCTTAGCGAAAAAGCGCCTCCCCCCCTCTCCTTTCGTATTGGAACACGGTATGACCTGACAGCTTAAGAGACACGTAGAAGGGGAATGGAGAACGATCTCGTCCTCCGGCAGGGACAAATGTATAAATCACAGAGTGACAAGTTCTCGACATCTACTTCGAATCCTATTCAGAAAATAGAACAGACGTTATATAGCCATCCTAGCACATATTCATGTTTATGCACGTTACACTGCATGTCCGAACGTTATATCGGCGAATGCATCAAAATGCCTTTCGTTATGAAACCTTCTTCATACTTCGACCGTCATCCAGCAATTTCGTGTTACGTGGCTGCCAGTGCTTTTCATCTTTATTGCAACTTTGCGCTCGATATCGAGGCGATTATAACACGCTACGTTATTACCTATAAATATACGTATGTACATATCCGACAGAGTATCCTTTCTGGACAATTGTAATCTCGGCAATGTAATTAGAGATGTGTAACATTTAATTTAGTCTATGGACGCGATCGAAGTCGAGATCGATTCGAAAGTGGCTGATTCGAAATTCGATCGGGGGACCGGAAGTTGAGGACATCGATGTGTATTCCGTTTTCGTCGACGTCTCGTTTCAAGTATAAATCTACGTAGCCTGGTCTATGTTCCATATTCTTATGCGTTTACAGCGAACCGTTCTTCCTATCCTAGAGCGTAGTAGCTGGTCCGGTCGCGGTATATTCCCGCTCTTCTTTCGAACAGGACTACGCTAAGCTGAAAGCTTTGACGGCGTGCTCGATTAAAACGTGAAACGTCGCTTTTAAAGATAGAATTTTTGTAAGAAAATCAATAATTCCATGCCGTGGACGTGTGACGGATAGCAAGTTTCTCTTTGTACGAAATGCCCGCGGTTCCTCTGACCGTACAGACGCAGAAAAGCGTTGCTATTCGAAAGCGTAAGCGTTTCGATAAGAAATTTGGATTAACGAATTACTTGGAATTTTTTTGTACAATTCACACCAGTGTCTGTGTGACAAGACAAATAAGAATATATGCGGTGTATCGCATAGCTAGGCACGTGAATATACAATTCTGCTTGGAAAAGAGGAAATCACAAATGAAAGGGGAGAAAATGCGGTGTACAAGACCTCGGGTCGTCCAACTCGTTTTCCACCCCCCTCATATCCCCATCTCTCTTTCTCTCTTGATATGTCTCTCCGTGCGTGGCGTGCGCGCGAGCTCGCGTTCCCTCTCCTTTCCTACGGGAAATAGTACCCATCGTAGGCAGCATTGTTCCCAGGGTAGGGGCCATAGCGCTGTATTTTCCACGTGACGAACGAAGCGCGTATGCACAGGTGCAGCTTGACTGCCATGGCTCCTGTAATCTCTTTCTTCCTTGCACGTTCGTTCTACCTTTTCGTTTCCGCATGCCTCGATGAAAACGCGAAATGTCGCACAAAGCATGCATCGAGCGCGGTGTACGCGGTCGCCGAGGAGGAGAGAAAAAAAATTGCAAACTCGCGACGCGACTTGTGTTTCGCCAACGAATTCGTTATAATTTTTTTCTTTCCTTCTTTTGCACCCCCTCCCCCTTCCTCTTCCCCTTTCCATTTTCCCTTCCGCAATTAGTGCCGCATTATACGTCAAACCGGATTCCGTCAGTGGTTGTCGTATTAATTAACACGCTGCGCGCCGTTCGTCTGGCGTGTGGTGGTTGCGTTTCAGCGATTTCCATCGGACGTCGCGAGTTCAGATACACGTGCCACCCTCCCCCCAATGACACCCTCTTACCGAATATTCGGCGACACGGTCGCTGTCCCGCCACTTCACCGTTGTTTCTCCGTTTTTGTCCCTTTCTTCGTCGCGTCTCGCGAATATTTCCACCACGTTGTAGCCTATGGTTTTTCACGACGTAACACACATAAAAATAGAACGCTCGTGCAGCTCGTGAGCGTATTACGCCAGCGTTTATGCACGCGTGCTTGCCTTCGGAGCACGAGAAAGCGTGTGCGATGGTACGAGAGAAGTGCGTGCACGCATGAGACACGGCTGCCCTCTGATCGCGTTATTACGCGAAGGCTCGTGCTCGTCAGTGCATGAAGCGATTCCCAGACCTCGTCTCCTTTCTCCCCTTCTCTCTGCAGTTTGCTTCCCTTGCCTCTCGCTCTCTGTTTCTCCATTCTGCACGTTCTTCGCTTCTTCCTTTTCTTGTACCCGACCACTCCACGGCATTCTCGTTTTTCCCTCTTCAACTTGTTCAGAGGCACCCCCTCCCCTTCTCGCTCTCCTAGATTCGCTGGCATTTTCTCCTCTCTTTCCTTCGTTTTAGCTCATCTTTGGCTATACATACAGTGCTCTTCTTGTGATCACGCGAAAAGCAGGAAGAGGAGCACGAGAAAGGAGAGAGGGCAGAGGGGTGAGAGCGGGAGAAACCCTTTAAAGGTGTGTACACACATATATACACGCAAGCACGTAGACAGGCATCGGGTTGTTGACTCGGTGCCCATTCAGCATAAAGTGCAATGACTTCCTCCGATGAAAATCTGTATCATCGCCCGAAGGCTACACTCTTTAGGGGTAAGCACGACGTTCCTCGCCGTCGTTGCAGTTCCGGTCAGAAATTTCAAGCCACTGTCCTATTCCCAGTGGCCTTCTTTGTTGTGGAATATCGAGTTCCGCGGCAGCTCCGTTTTCAAACTTTTCAGCTAGCCAACGTTTCCGTTTTAAACGCTTTACAGTTCCTTTGACGAACTGACAAATATGCACGCGAGAGCCACCCTATCCACGACCGGCTATTGTTGCTCCCGAGCTATACCTCTCTCCGCTGTGGCTGCTGCTGTTGCTGGTGCTGAAGAAGTCGATACGATTGTTTGGAGCCCGAAATTCTTCGCGAGCAGAACGGGTTTCTTCTCTCTTTCTTTCTCTTTTTGCCTGCTTCCATCAAACGTTCGAATTTTATGCGTAGCTACGGCCAAACGATGTACGTTGCTTGTACTCAGTTAGGTTTTAAATGTCAGGTCGTTTCAATTTTGCTCGGATCTCGAGCTCGTATAGATCGTTTAGATGCGTTTTTGGCCAACGAATCGAATTTGTTGTTTCACCATTTCGTTGCTACAGTTTTGCAAATGATTGCTAGCGCGCCTAGAACTGCCTGACGATATCGGCGAACAAGCCAAGTGCTTGTCACTCATTCGGCGATATTTTTGGTGGACTTACATAATCGGCCATACTTACGTAGCAAACCTTCCTCCTTTTCCCTTCCTTCATCCGCGTGCGCGTGCTCCTCAATTTTTCACGCTGGCTGACTCACTTTGGCATAGCCAGCCACGGAAGCCGCGCGAATATCACCGTGTCCTTCACATACGTGTTTCGCTCTACAAAGGGATTTGTCCAGCTTATTACATTAAATTTTCTGTACTTCAACTTCATCGCTCCTATCTCATTATTCCGCGCTGCAGGTTTTTTTCAGCCAGACCGGCAATTTTTACCAGAATTTTTTTAATGGACCGTGTAACTATTTTTTTCCCCTTCCTTTTTTCTATCTTTCGTTTAGTCGTTTTTTTAGTCGCGCGCGATTCGACTTTCGGATAATGCAACGCGTTTCCACATTCTTTCTAATTATCGATCGAACGAGCTCTCTAACTATTCTGGCATTCTGGTTAGTTGACTATGAAGTTCGCAGGTGGCAGGCAACGTCAGTCCTGCCAGTGAATGCTACGTGTTGGCTAATCGAAAACAACAAGGATTAGCAAATCCATGACGAAGTAGCGTGATAGAGGCTGAAGCAATTAAGGACGGCAAGAATGTGCGCACCATTTCCTTACCTCGACCAATTACACCGTGCTTTCATCGGAAGGCTACACTCTAATTAGATAGCATAATCTACTTCGTTCGCTCTATACTCCTCTCTGCAAACCCGCTCGCTCGACAGATTTATTAAACAACGATTCATTTGTCGGGCTTGTATTCTACCCGTTTCACGGCGTGTTTCTCGTGGCTAATCGAAAACTGATTTATCGCGTTCCGGATAATTAGGAAGCCACGCGCGGTCTCTTCGATTCCCTCGTCCTTGATCGTCGCAGACGAAGATGGACACGCACTCTATGCGTCGCGATCTTTAAAGATGAACGTTTTCTCCTATTTTTCCAACAGCCGTGCGTAGGCATCACCGTTCTGCAAGTTTATGTAAGTGTCTCGCACGTTGTGTTCACTGTCGCGGAAACCGAGTGAGCAGGTCAAAGGACCTTTCCACCTCGGGGACTAGTCTCCTGGAAGACTACCGCCTCAGCAATTAAGTGGAAAGATCCGATCTTTCCAGACGCGCTACACTCTCGTAAATTTTCCTCGCTCCCGACTAACTCGTAGATCGAATTTTGGAGACAAGAGAGCTCATTTGTATTCTCGTCTTTGCTTCAATACGGATTTATTAATTACTTCTATTTTTCTTTCGAAATTGATTTAGTCGATTCTACGACGTTTGAACCACTGACGTAGTTTCGCGCGAACGTTCTTCGATATTCGATGTCCAAAGGCCATTGCCGTTAAATGTGAAAATTATGAGTTTTCAACGATGCAAAAAAACTTCTTGGTTTTCTTTCAACAGTTATTAAACCCGTGTTTATTAGCTGTCATAATATTCACGAGCCTTCGTGTTCATAGTATATCCCGGTGTCAAGCTGATTATTTCCCCGGAGGCCGAAATTACCACGTAATTCCTCTCTTTCTCTCCCTCCCTCCCTCCCCCTCTCTCTCGCTCTCTTCTAAGCCCGTTAATAGGTCATAGAGAAAGGTCAGGGTTGATGTTCGTTGAAATTTGTCGAAGTATCGTGCGATTTCCCTCCTTCTCCTTCTCTCTTTCACGGAGAAAGCTCTTTCGTTGATGACTCATCCGAATATCCGCGGAATGTTCGCTCGAAACGTCGATTGCAAAAATGCCGGGCGTCGGCGCTTTTCGAGCTATTTCGTGTTCCACGCGTACGCATAACCAGCAACACCGATAACATTTTCAATTAAGAGGCCTCCGCTGTTCGGCGGATAGGTGGAGAGAAGTTAATTAACCGACGACGAACCGCGTCTTGAGAGGCGTAATATCAACGAATGCTAAGAATACTAGTTTTAATATTGCTTTGTCATGCAACGTGGCCTCAAGACGAAAATGACACTTGGTCTGGAGGTTATTAATGAAACGAGAGAGATCATTAGTCTTAGAAGAACAGCGTCGTGCCTCGTGGTGGATCCTAATTAAAACCACGGATCACCCGCGGAGTCGAATCTAGGCTAGAAACCAACTTGAAGTAGCCTCTCCACCTTCACCTCCAGCCTTGTTTCAACGTGTAGCCACCGCATCTTTCGTCCCTTTTTTTTTTGCAACATCTACCTACCATCTCGAGCATGGAAACACAAAGCAAACGCCCTGAAATCGTGACCAAGTGCAAACTCTAGAACCGGCGGTGCTCAAAATACTTATTCCACTCTCTCTTTCTCTCTCCCTTGCTCTCTCTCTCTCTCTCTCTCTCTCTTTCCCTCTGTCTGTCTGTCCTCTTTGTGTTGGTTAATCATCGAGAAATGAACGAAAAAGAAAAACAACGATCAATGAGTTACATAACCAAAGCACAGGAACGAGGAGAAGGATCGAACAATCTAAACAGAGACACTTTAAAACGTTCTACCTGGAACACGGTTATTTTCTCAATATGTAATCGGAGAGGAAAGAGAAACTCGGGCTCGTAAACGGTCAAGGATTCTTTCGTCGATGGTGGTAATTTCAATATTTACGTTTTTCGTCGAGTTTGCTTTATCGATTACTCGTTAAAGAATTTCAGTCGTGGTTACACCACCGCGTTTAAAAGAGAGGGAGGGAAAAAGAGAGAGAGAGAGAGAGAGACAAAGGGTGGAAATTTCCAAGTGTCGCTTGATCGGTGTTTATCACCTTTTTCCTCAGAACGAAGGCTCTTTAAAAACCACTTCCTACGATGGAAACGCGTTTGTTGCACCGTCGTCACGGGTGCATGTGCACACAGGTAACCGAGCGAGCGACTCTAAGTGTGGGCAATTGCTAGCTATATTTTTATACGTATGCCGCGTTCAGCTGGAAATTTTTTCTTATAATAAAAGATCCTAGGGTGCGGGCAGCGTTGCCGTGTTTCACGAGGGTTGGTAGGGGTCGATGAGAGAGAAAGACATCGTGTGGAGAAACGGCGAAGACGAGGAGAGAGCCTCGCGGCACCTAACACGCGAACTCGCGTGCTCGCCCATCCCTTTGAATCTAGAGGTTCTCAACTTGCCTCAGTCGGGCAATCGAATTCGTATAGGCCGATTGGAACGTTCGCGATATCCCTCCGGGGGGGTCAAAGACATCGATTCGATTCAGTCGTGAACGAAACACCCGAGAAAATACCGGATATCACCTAGACGAGCGCTTTGGGAACGTTCCGCCGTTTCTTCTTACCTCCTAGGTAAGTAGGGGAAGAAGGACACGAGAAAAGGCCCAATTTTCTTCGACCGCATAACAGATATAAAATAGCAATATCGTGCTTTCACCGACCCCTTTTCTTATCGCATAATGCATTCTCCATTTTTAACGTGTATTAATTAAACGCGTGGTATATTAGTTTGAAACGCGGGGATGGAGAGTGCATTCCGTTGCGTTCGCTTTTTTTTTTTTTTTTTCGATCGAAGCTACGAATTTGTCGAAGGCTCGAAAAGGTGGAAGAGAGGAGGAAGAGACGAGTCGAGTACGAGAAAGCCTTTTGGCTCGACGAAGCTTTCAACGTTCTATCGCTTCGTGTGCCATTGATTTCACGCAAATACGCGATACCGCGGATGTATCAGGAGACGTGTCGCGTTGCATAGTCCAGTGGCCGCAAGGTGAATTACCGTTGAGATTTTAATTCGTTGGCGACGACTACGTAAAAGGATGACTCATTGACCATAGCTGCTGCCGCTCCCTTCGATATGCAGCTCGAGCGTTTTTTTGCAGCGGAGCTGGAACGCGCGAGCCTCTTTTCAGAAATCAGGCTAGTTTAACGGATAGTACCATCCTGACGGTTACCATTCGTCCGTACAATGCCGCTTCTGGTGTGTGTTCACATTTGTACTTTGCTCGCCCCCTCCCCTTCCACGGGCAGCTATATTCTCATGGGCAACCGTATTTGCGCATTTATGTACATGGAAGCACGAAGTTGCTGATATGTAAATAATAGCTGCTGCAAGGTACGGTTGGATAGGGGGTATGAATAGTCCTCTCCCCTTTTTGATTGCCTCTCCTCCTTTCCTTCGTCGATACATCGAGTCCTCTCCTCGTTTCACTCGCTACATTCTCTTTTCTCCTATAATTACTTCTTTTTATTTTTTTCCTTTAACTATCCATCGGTTTTCTCGCCCAGTTTCCGTTTCTCCCACTCATCTTCGATCTACTACTCTACTACTACTGCACTGTCGGTTTCATCCTCTCTTTCTTGCTCCCCGCTTCTTGCCCCTTTTCCATATTCCTTTTCTTTCTCTCTCTCTTCTTTTTTTTTTTTTTTTTTTAACTATTACCCACTGTCTTCTTTCTCTTCGTCTCCGAGCTTTTCTCTCGCTCGCACTCTCCTTTTCTCTTCGCTGCTCTGCTTCTCCGTCATGTTGTGTATTTTCCTCCTTTTTTCTTTTATAACACGCCCCTTCCCTCCCCGGTGGCCGCTTCTGTGTCGGTGGTTCCCATCTCTCTCTTTGTCACTCCCCGCACAGTTCCACTCTGTGTGTCGCCGTATCGTTCTATATGTATATATGTGTGGCCGCAAAAGGGAAAGGGGGAGAGCTCCCTGTAGACAATAGGCTGTTGGCTACGGGCGACGACAATGTGCCGGCTGTGCAAGAAAGAGGGCTGCCTTCACCCGTCTGCTTTCCTCTCCTTCGACGCTCTCGTTTCTTCTCCTCCGCGCTCTCCTTCCTCTCTTCCGCTCCCTTTCGACTCTTCACCGGCCCTGAGAACCCTCGAGGTGGTACAGCGTACATCAAAATTAAGGCACGGCCAATTAAAGTCGAAACACGCCTCTCTCTCTCTCTTTCTCCGTGACGCGTTTCTCGGCTGAACAAGGAAATTTCACGGGCGAGACGTGAAAAGTTGGCGGGTTTTTAGCCGGCGTTCAAACGATATTTCGGGATCGACGATATTTTCGACGCCGCGGTAATACACGCAGGGGAGAGAAAAAAGAGTTGCCGGTGCGTCGTAATAATAACGCTCAGCCGCAAAAGCAGTCTGCAGCTTTTCTAAACTTGTCAGGTCGACGTGAAAATCGATACACGCACACGAAGTGGAAAGAGATGGGAAAGTGCGACCTGTTTTGCGTTCGTATTAGTTTGTAGTCGATTATTGGCATTTAAGAGACATATATGTATATATATATATAGTGCTGCGTTTTGAATCTAACCCAGTGTTAACCCTTTCCCGTGTGTCGGTTCGATCGAAGAAGAAACAATGCCAGGAGTATTGTAGGCCAATTGATTTTATTTTTTCCTCCCTCTTTCAAAGGATCACGCTCGGTATACATCGAGTATACACGGTTACATTTTTATTTTGTGCTCTGTTATCCGGAATACGATATCATCTCGGAATACCCTTCAGTTTCATTCGGAGACTTGATTCATCATACCGTCAGTGCATCCGTGTCACGAGTACGGCTTTCCCCGGGGGATGAAATTTTCGATCTTCGATTTGTTTCCTTTTTTCCCACTTTCTTTTTTCTTCGTCTGTACGTTGTACGCATAGTCTCGAAGTCGATGGCAGTAGGAGGCCGAAACGCGAATCGTATCCCGATTTCTTGCACCTTTGCTCCTCTTATTTCTGCCCTCGTCGACGTTATCGTCACCGTTGCCGCCGCCGTGCTAATACTTCTAGTTACTTTTTCACCTGCGAGCAAGTTTCTGATCTTCGTGCAAACCTCTCGACTAGCAAGGCGACACCGGGGACAGGCAGGAAGAACAGGCAGGGCCGTACTTTGGGGCAAGCCAGTTCCCTCTTGGCTCCGCTCTGTGTGCCAAGGCACGAAGGGGGTAGTCGTCATCTTCTTTTGAATCTCATGAAACTCGCGCGCGCGCCCGCCTTTGTCTCACCCTCGTCCAAGTGCAGGTGGTTGGGGCGGCAGGGCCGTACGCTCAAAAGCACTTGGACGGGAAGAGAGAGAAGGGAAACAGAGAAGGAAGGAGCCGAGAGGATAGAGAGGAGGGTGCCTCGGGGACAGGGTCTCAGGAACGTCTGTCAATATTGGAAATTACATGCAAAGTCTCGTGCTACTTTCACTGGGCAACTGAATTATTCAGAATAATCATAGACGCGCCTGTACGCGCGCCGGACACCGCAAGAAACCGAGGGGTTGCAAAGCACGTCGCGCAGGATCTCACCCCCGTACGTGTGTATCGGCTTCCAAGGAAAATTTCATTTCCCGGAAGTCAACGGCATTGCGATGCTCACTCGTACTCGGCTCGTTTTCAGCAAACGACGCTTAACATTCCACTGGCGGCGCTGTTTATTGCTTGATCGTTTTAGGAGCAACGGTGACCTCTCAAAGTTTCATTCTCGTCGCTCAGGCAGTGTATCAACAAAAGGAAGGGGACCGTCTCGCGGTTATTTCTCTCTATGAAAATATTTATTCGTTCTTCAACGAGGACGATGATGACAGAGATCGTCTCGCGAGGTCTTGTCATAAAAAAGAGAGACGAGTTAAACCAGGCAAGCATTCCGCGTATCTTAACGTACGATCGTTGATTCACCTGTTTCGTTTGAATCGCTATGAGCGCAATTAAAAGCCGAAATTTAATCACACGCCGTGAACACGCATGTTCGCTATACAACCAGATTCTCGAGTACATCAACGCTCTTGAATGGGATCAATGAATTCTCTGCACGTCGGTGTACGACCGTCGAATGTGAGAGGAGAAATGGTTGGATTCGCTAGGTTCGGCGTATCCTCGTCAAAGAAGCGAATGAAAGGGAGCTGGAAGGGCCTTGGAAATCGTCGAAGTTGAGTCAGTCGGTCTGCGTTCTCTCTTCGATCGGGAATAGTACGACGAGGAAAGAGGGCTCTCTTAGTTCGCAGTCTGTTTGCCGATCCCGAGAAATGTTCTCCGGCGCAGAGAAAAACGCGGAAATGGTTCTGTAATGGGAAAAATGTGCACGGGCGGTACAAGCAGCCGTGCTTATGCGTACACGAATAGGCGGAACACGGAACACGACGCGTCGCGACGATTAATCGGTCATTAATTCCCGGTCGATCGGCAGTACGGTTGTACAGGGAGATACGTTTGAAAACCGGCAAGGCGAATCTTCCCGCGAAATCGTGGAAGCTCTCGTGGCTTTGTCGTGTCCTCGGCAAAAGAAGAGCCCATTGGGAGGGAAGGGAGAGGGTGAAGGAGTCTCTGAGGGCGACAGGGCTGTATTCTCGTTGGGTCTTGCCACGAGTAGAACGAACTGTCTGCTCGTTGGCGAGAAAGAGTTCGGGGCAAATCACGGCTAGAGGAAAGGAGAAAGATCGAGGGAATGGAGAAAAAGAGAGAAGGATGAGTGGGAAGGGGAGAGAGCAGGAAGACGGAAAGAATGAAAAAGCGAAAGAAGGAACGAGGAGCGAAAGAGTGGAAACGAGACGGATGCACGACGATGAGAGCGAAAAAGAGGGAGCGATAAAAGGAGAATGAGCACGGAGAGCCAAAAGAGAAGGAGCGAGCTCAGGGCTAGAAGAGGGAAAGAGAAAGGAAAGGGGGCTAGGATGGAGAGAAACGGAGAGGCAAAAGGAGAGTGGGAAAGGGAGGAAGAGAGAGGGGTGTACGCGTCACACCGGCCGCGTCGCGTCGCGTCACTCAAAGCTCGGGCCATGGGAGCGAGGAGGCTCGAGAGGAGGCAGTCAGTTCTCAACTGCCTTTCTATGCGGCAACCGTTGCGAGCGCGGCTTAAGCCCGGATCACGCTGGACTTAACGGCTCGCTACGGAGAACCGGCCTTCTTTACACCGCGCTTTCGTCGAAGCACGCTGGATACCAACGAAGCTCGAACAGCTTGAACGCATTATCGGGACACAAGGAACCTATTGTCGTGTCGTACGCGTGTGCTCCATTCGACGGTATATCCGCGGTGTCACAAAAAGAAACTATGACTTCTACCTCGAAGGTGTATCATCACCTGATCTTCCGTGTTTAAGTCGCATAATCTTCGTGCCTTCTGCGATTCTTTCTAAAAGAATCGCCCCCGCGTCGCTTTCCTTTTCACCGTTGTTATTACGGTCAGACGTATATACAAGTGTCTCGTCGAGAATAATACTATAGTTTTACACAGTGTCCAATCTCGCGAGTGTGTGCAACCAAGGAAACACCACGTGGTTCCGCGTAATTCTCGTTTACCTTTTTGACAGTGATCGATCGTTTGTTCGCTCGCGGAAAGCGATGTTCGACCGTCGAATCGTCGCGCGACAGATCATTCTGACGGAACAGTGATCGTTGGCGGATCAAAAGGGGGAATGTCAGCATCGGTTTACCGCAAAGTTTCACCGATCTGTCGTTTCCCTCCTAAACTTGGTAACTTTACGAAACATGAAATCCAACTTTAAATTCCATTGAAACGTAACTCGTGAAAAGTGCGAGGAAGTACGACAGAAGGAAAAAGGAAAAAAACAGAAAGAAAGATAGAAGAACGGAAAAAAGAAAAGTTCCTCCGATTTCTCCGTGCATTTTTGTGCCCGCGTGTGTACGTGAACGTTGTATAGATTCGAGGCGATTATCGAAGCGGACGCGATAATAAATGCTAGCGTCTCGCGAAGCCCCGTCCGTTGGCTGAGCGGCAGAAGGATTAGGGGGAGAAAAAGAAGAGCGGAGGAGGAAATCTCAGCCCTGGGTCTGAAAATATGGTGGTTCTCGAGCTGGAGACCGTATATGCCCAGGCCGCCCCCCATACGAAATTGCTGAACAAGCGTTTCGTCGGGGCACACCATTGGCTGGGCCCTCTGAAGGAGGCCCTGGTCGCTCGTCTTGCGGCTGACAAGGTACGGACTTAATCCACTGCGCATTTACGCGCCATCTCTCCACGATATACGTATTCCACTCGATAGATCTGCCTCATCGGGGGTTGCCGCGCGATCACCTTGAACATTCATTCTCTCTTCGAACATAACTTGTGCGAGTTTACGATGACTTTTGGATACTCGGTTTCTGAACGTCGCCACGAACGATATTTATAAGCGTGTAGAATTCCTGCACGATGCACTCATCAGCTGGCATTAGACAAAACCGTTCATTGAAGATTTCGTCGGCGGGACTAATCCACGACGAGCCGCGCGAATGTTATTTATAATGCATCGGGACCGCGAAACGATTTCCTAATACTGTTGCACGAGCAAAAATCATCCGGGAGAAAGGTGGATTTTTGTCGGGAATGCGGCTAAATCGTTTTGCGCTCCGTAGATCGAGAACCGTTTTTTCACAGCGTTAGGGTTCTCTCTCATCGGCGCCGCGCGAGGTATGAAGCAACGCTTCGAGGCAGCCTTATATATCAGCGTTTTAATCAACACCACGATACACGGTTAATCTCGATCGATTTTTTTCCTCTCGCCGCGGGAGCTAATGAAACGAACGAGATCGGTTACGTCCAGTTTCCGAACGGTTTAACCGAACGAGCGGCCAGGCTATTGCTATCCGTTACACACGCTATTCTCGATGGAATATGCGCAATAAAAAAGTTACTCTATTAAATATTTAAAGTTTTGCCGTTAATGAGGCTGCATATGTGTATCAGCGTACGCTAACTGTATTAGGTCAGGAACGTGTATATGCTTATATCGAGCCCTCCTCTCTCCACCGATATATCCGAGCAGATATAATCGAGTAACCTGCTTTAACCTGGAATAACACGCGTCCTGATTTAAGAACTGCATCTCCGATAAACATAGGGGAATATAATTTGTCCTGCGGTTATCGTTCCGATACAAATTCCTCGAGTTTCGCCGTGCATTGAATATACAATGTAAAAAAGTGTCAGGAAATGGTGATTTCGATTAACGAATTATCGTATTTTTCGCATTTTTTATCGTTTCGTCCGGGAGATAGATAGAAACGGCGTAACAAAGGAGTATCGAAGTTGTAGACTTCGCTACGAATCAGAACCGATGTGCAGCGACACGTTTTGTAATTCTCGTTGGAAAATACTCTTCACGTTCCGATTACCGGTTACACAGCGCATCCGCGCTATTTTTCTCCCCTTGGGAGGAACTTTTTCCTAGGGAAAATTGGTTCTCGGATGTCGCCACGGTCGCGGTTCTTAATTTACCCCGGTGAAGGAAAGAGGAGAACCAAGTGAAAGAAATAGAGGAGAGGAAAGGAAGAACGGCTCAAAGCGGAAGACCGTGAGACACTCGATAATTAAGAGAGAAAACGAATACAGGAGCTGTGTTTTATCTACGCGGAGTCACGACAAGTTCCAACGGAACTCTGCTCGTGGAAAACGAACGGTTGTTTCGCGTTTACGAGTTCCTTAATCCTCGTTGGCTCTGTACCGACTACAGGCTACGATGTTCGGCGAGTTTAAAAATTTGTTCGTCGATCACAGCGCGACTCGATCCACCTCCGTGGAATACTAATCGCGCATAGATCCGTCGCAAAGACTACGAGCCTTGTACAGAAGCACTTAGCGCACTCCTTTTTTCTTTTTTTCTTTCCTTTTTTTTTCGCGTTCCACCACCAGCAAAGACGTCGTTAAAAAGTCTTACGAAGCAGAAATCCGGTTACATATTGTTCGCTTGCGCGAAATTTAAGCGTGCAATTTTTTCGGATCATGTTTGAGCAACCGGCGGCCGGCTAGAGAAGCTCGTTGAGTTCCCGGGACATTAATTCGATTCACCGGCAAGCCACTATAAACGGTAATTAATAATACAAGCGTTACAAGGTTCCTAGGTTCGTTCGGTAGTTGTCTTAATTAACGACGATTAATTAAGACGAACGTGACTCGATTGCGCCTCGATTCGAAGCATCGTTGTGTAGGTAATCCGATCCGTGCGATTTTCATTGCAAACTTGCAAATAATTTGATCTACGATGATCCTATTCTCTATAGGCAGCACAATTACGTATATATACGTATAGGATATTACGATGCAATTAATTTAACTTTCGAAATCCAATATGTAATAGCAAAGCCAATGTTTGTAATTGGAAAACATTGTGCAGTTATAGTCGATTTACTCGATGAGCGCTTTATCTTCAGATTGTTTAATTTCTGCGTTGAAGATTAGATTAAGAATGCTCCAAAGTAATACGAAGACCGGACAGATTAATGCAACTGGCGATACTTAAGAAATATATTATTGTCAAGTTTTCTAGGATTTGTACAGTTCACCAAAATTCGTACGATACGAGTCGGACATAGTGTCGGAATTCTTGTGTTTGAGCAAAATATACTCCTAATGGGATAACTACGTTAGAGGCAATGTCGAATAACTCGTCGTTTCTGCCAAGGGAATCTTATGAAATGGAAATACAGGGAGATCGATAATGTTCGGTGGTTGGTTAGACTCGTCTGGCTGTCGGCTGAATAGTAGCGTGTTTGTAACTCGAGAATTTTCGTATCGTTCTCGGTATATTAAATTTGATTATGCAATTTGCTGGCTAGTGTCGGATGAGCGTCTTCTTATCAGCGGGGGTCTTTTTGATTGGCATTTTGACAAATAGACCTGAACCCTGTTTGCTCTTATGTGCACGTGTCGTGCCGTGATATAAACCTAAAGTGTCTTTGATAACCTCGGTGAAAGCGCACGCGATATGCTAATGTCTTCGATACTTCCGACATGCGGGCACTCTCGAACGTGGCGCGGCGACGAAATACCACTCGAAACGAGCAGCAAGTTCTCTTCTCCTTTGTCGGTACGCTTCATCCTCAACTGTGACGTCACCTTGCAACCAAAACTGTCCTCGACTCTCTACGGTCACTCGTAACATCGCGTCGAACGTTCAACGAACCTTGAACACGTCTGTGCGAAGGAACATTTCGTTTAAAATCTCTTTCGATCGTTCTCATTCGGTCTCTCTGTTCTATTATATTTTGCAGTGTTGCGTTTATCGCTGCCACATATAATATTCGGGCAATTTGTTATCACGGTATGAGAAGCGTATTTTATTAACGTGTAAATGTTCAAAGCAACCCGAGCTAGCTTCAACCACGATTTATCGAGATCTCTCGGTGTTCGCGTGCGGCACTGTGATGCTTCGCCATAATCACGTACGTTATACTTCTCCAATATATTTGTCTTATCTGTTAGTTCCCGTCTTCGTGGCCGTTTTTCCGCCCCACTTTTGTGCAGCAACTCACGAAACCACCACCGCGTTCTCCTCGCTGACTCTCTCCCAGCAAGTCACAGAGAGGAAACGGCTATGTTGTAAGGTGTATTGTTCATCGTGTCGTATGTCTCGTCGATAGTATCGCGTAAACGATAATGACGTCAATTAGAATTTTCACAAAACTAGTTCGATAAAAATCGGAGGTTCCCGCGAGATAATTGGAAATTTTTTACGGTATGTCCCCGTGAGCTTGACTTCGGACGTTCGGATATTTTGTTCGAGATAGAAGCAAATCCAGTGGACGCGGCAGAACGTGCGCAGCGTAGCGTGAGTTAATTCACAACGACGAAAGTCACGGGGGGAACATAGTTTACCATAATTCCACCTTTTACCCCCGGGTTCTTCTATCCGCCAACGGTTTTCCTCTCACTCCACCTTTTCATCCGTAGTCTTCGTCTATGGAAATTTAATTATCACGCCGGCTGGCTCTTTCTCTCTACGATGCACACGATAATGATTTTCCTCTATGCTCTCCATAATCATTCCGCTCCCGCCTCCGAAGGAAGGAAGAAAAAAGATCGCTGTTCGACTATCGCCATCATCGGTGAAGAACAGATTTGTACTTATTTTCCTGTATTCTCCCCGCCCCTCTCTCTCTCTCTCTTTCTGTTTTCTCGACAACGAGAGAATGGCGCTGCAACGCGAAGACGAAATACGAAACCTATTTCGTTCTTGGCTTCCTCCGTCCCTGAAAATCTAATTATTACCCCACCTTGAGCGGTGTACTGGTCGTACTCGCCAACACGCAAAGTAGTTCTCGATCCTAATCTGGACAAAAGAACTTCTATATAAGCAATGCCAATTCGTTCCGGCGCGAAGGTTCGCGCGCATTTGACCCGCTTCTCGGCTCGGACACGTCGATCTTTCGTGTTCGAGAATCGAATTTAAAGTTCCACCAGGATATCGAAGTTAGCGTATGCCGACCGGGGTGAAAACAAACGAACCTCGTAAAACGAAGTTAACGCCACGCCTGGTCTCGGTGTACCGCGCACCACGCTCGATTTACCTTTACCTCCCATTGTGCGGAAAAGTTAAATTCTTCCTAATTGGTCCGCGAGTTGCGCCTACCGCCGCCGAGCCTTTCCGCCTCTTTTCATCTTTCCTCCACGCTGAAAATTTAATTATCGTGTGTCGACCGAGCACGACCCGTTTACGCATAACGTCGCCGTAGCTTGCCGCGAAACGATTCGTTCCACCGGATTTTCCGTTGCTTCTCCTTCTTCTCCCTTCTCACTAATCTCCGTCCTACGATGTCCTTTAATAATACGATGTAAATTACGCACCGGGTAGAGACGATAGTCGCGGAAATACGTGGCGAACTTGGAAACGTATTGTTATATACATACATTGTTTGTAATGCGCGACGAAGAAACGCGCGACTCTTGGAATCGCGTGCAAGATTTGCGCGATTAACCGTTTCACGAATGAAGACGTACTGCGGTTCACAAGCTTCGCTGTCAATTTCATCGACGGTATCTCGCGGATGAACGCGCGGAATCGTTAGATAACGAGATCACGCACTGTCTGGTAGAAACGATCGATAGAAGAACAGCGGTCTCCGCGTTTAATGGCAATTGGATTTCAAGGATCCAGCGAAATCCACGACGCTTAATATCGCGTCAATGGCGCGTGCTGTGTATGCCCAAACGAATGGTTCGACGCTTCTTTCGTCCTCTTTCAAAACCCTTTTCTTCCAATGCTATACCATTTTGCTCGGTGGTTAGTCTAACCGCGAACCACGATGCTCGATGGAATGCTAAGAACACAGTGGAGGGCTTCCCGAGCCCCTTTCCACTTCCTTTCACCCCACCGTCCCTTCGCCTGTCTTCTTTCGATACCGTTGCATCGGCTATTGCATAAACCGCTTGCTTCTTGCCACAGAGACCCGGAACTCGAGTAGTTCTCAAGACGAGCCTTTCAATTCCCAACTATGCTAACAGAAAAAAAAAATCCATTTCGATAAACCCCGTTGTAATCGGTCTGGGGTTATTAAACGTCTGGTGATGGAGCAGCCGCGATTTGAGGTAATAAGCCTCTCTCGTTTTCTCCGCTCCTCCCCCTTTTCTTCCTTCTCTTCTGGCTTCTTCCCTTTCCTTCTCTTCCTTTTCCTTGAGCGAGGGGATTATTGTTCGCCCTGTTAACAGAATATCACGATGTAATCGTCTTTGTCGATTAAAATATTTTTGCGAGCCATTGGAATTCGACGCGACCCAATTTGCGGTAGCCAGTCAAGCGAAGTAAATTGCGTTTTCGCGTACTTTACCAGTTAAGTCATCGAGCCATCCACCTTTCAAGTCTTATCCATCAGACGTAGCGGTGTATTGTAACTTGTGGTGCAACTCGTGGTGCATTCGGTAACGACCTTTCGTTTGCGAACGAGAGGTCTATTTATACGCCTCGCAGGATTTATGCGGCGACTGCCAATGTCAACATGTTCGATTGTGCGCGGGAAACGAGCCACTTTCAACTCGCGAAAACGTGTATACCGCGTAATTTCATGCAGAACGCTAAGTTTTCCATTTTAGAGTAGCTTAAGCACGTCGTCGTGATTCTGAAGCATTTATTATCACTCTGTACGATTTTTCAAACGATCACATTCTACGTAACTTTCTCAACTCTCAACTTTTCCAATATAAGGAATATTCATTGAACTTCTCCAACAGGGAATATTAATTCGCGATCCGAGATGGAAAGTACGCTTTCGAAGTTTTGAAAAACAAAACGCGTTCAGCGATTAGATTGATCGTGAATGGCAAGGTAGCGTCTGATAGGCGAACCACGTACGCAATTCCGGTGCCCGATAGGAATGTCGTTCGATGCATTTCGATGTCATTGTCGCATTTTCCTCTGAAACGGTAGCACTTGTAGATGCATCTGGCGATTTCTATGGAGCATTGTCTGTGGCGCGCTGCATTGACTAGCCAGAAAACCCACAGCTGTCGAGGTCCGTGAGCTGGTGACTCGGTTATTCGCGCCTTCCTTTTGACACGTTTCGTCCTTATCTACTTCCGCGTCCTTTTCGCCGTGAAAGTGTTTCGAGCACGATCGATCGCGAGCGCTCGCCTTTCCACGTTTTCCTTTTCCTCGTCTGCCTCCTCCTCTTCCTCTTTCCCCTGGTAACTCGGTCGTCTTCGCGATTCACGGTAGGAACATTTTAAACGTTCGAACGACGGTTCACAACAGCCGCGGATTCCAAGTTTTACGTAACCGATCGGTGCATTCCTGTAAAAAGAAAAATGTTTTGAATAAGGATGATACTTGGTCGATAAGCTGAACGGAATCGAAATCGAGCTACATATATGCTCGGTAATGTTCGCAATACTTCTCCTTCTGCGCGTGGACCGCTGCGAATTCCAGAAAAATATAAAGCGGAGAACGATGCTAGGCGATCGTTCTTTCGTTGAAACGCGCGGCGGGAAAGTGAAATAGCTAAGCAGGGATCGAGAAAGAGGTAGAAAAAAGGAGAGAGGGGAGAGGCAGAGGGAGATTTGCATGGAACGACGCTTTATTATGCATACGACAGATTTGCCGTGAATTCAAGGCTGCACTTTCAGTCGTCCTGCCATATCTCGCTTACGGAGCTATACACGGTATACCGGCACGTATACGACGTTCTCGTATCTACGGTTCATCCTGCGGTGAAATCGGCGCGATTTGGTGATACCTTTTCATAGCGATCTCGCGTTGAAAGTATGGACATATGGAAGAGAACGAGTTCCAGAGGATCCCATAGACGAAGAACGCACGTGAAGCGTCGTGCAAACAGCGTGAGCGCGCACCGAGGGGAAAAATGGGACTTTTATCCGAGAATTTTAAAGTGAAAACGCGACGATGAACTCCCGCCAAGTACCCGTCCCGCGCTAATTAACATTATTTCCTTTTCGTTGCGGCTTTCGCGGATCGAGGGAGTGCCGTCGTTGTTTTTATTGCGAGAAAAACGGATTAAAATGTGTAACATCTCTTTTGCGGATTGTTAAACTAACTTTTCGAAAAGAGCGAGCCATGTGCAGACCATAGCGATGCCAGCCTTTTATCCTCTCTTGTGTCTGGCATTCAGAATAAATCTAATCCTTTTCCCTTCTTCCTTCTTCGTTCGCTTCTTTTTTAAATAAATTGGAGGCGCAGAGTCTACGCGCAGATGCCAGGAATATTTCATTTGTGCGTCCCGTGCTCGTCCGAGTTCCGCCGGCTTTTATTCTCTCGGAGAAGCGCTCCGTCTTCGGTGTCGGTCGCGATAACAGCCGCTCGCTGCTCATTCTGGCCTGATTCTGGAATTCCTGCAGGATAGAAAACGGCTGCGATGCGTCTTCCTCATTCGGAGCGAGATATACACGAGTTTTCGTTCGCAGCCTCGGGCTTACGTCGCATTCCTCTCGATGATCGGCCTTCTTACGGTTCGATGTGCACCGATCACATATTTCACTCCGTTTCCGTCCGCGAAATTATAACACTACCATCGATCGTCCTTCGATATTCATCCAATAAACGACGCGCAAATTGTCGTCGACGATCTTACATCGCTACGTATATACATCATTTCAGGTCGCGTGTAAATAAATACCGGTTATCAAATAGATTGATATAAATAACGATTAATTAGACGATAAAGGTGGCAGTTTTCTGGTAGGATGTCGTTTAGGGACGCGATAATTCACGTTCCGGTTGAACCGCGTCACTTCCTCCCATCTCACGGCGAATCTACCTTACGTATATACGTCTCACACGAAGGGAATGTAATAATTACCAGGGCAGGTCTTATTACCACGGAGGTCTCGCGTTACCGCTGAGCAAGCGGCCACGATGAGATAGCGCTCCTCTGCGTTCGTGCTCTCACGTTGGCTGACTTCTTGTTGGTCGAACCAACCAGAGAGATATGTATACCGTGTTACCACGGTGGCTAGTTAGTCACTTAGCGAATAGTTCCCTGTGGGATCAGCCTTGTCCTCGAGATTGTTGTAGCTTTCAACGATATCAACCGTCTTATCATACGTACGTTATTGGATAAACCATGGAAAGGTGTGTAGTCTTAAGATCGGTAGGCTGGTCTTTCATGCGGTTTTTCCATGTCGATAGATTTTTGTTGATTTTCGTTCGGATTTTTATCGGAGTTCATCCCTGCACGCGCGTAAAGATCGAAACGAGAATACGACGTATAGTAGGTTTAGTATCGTCGACGTCGACACCGGCGTCATGTAATCGAATATCGTAGCTCGGACAATTTTTAGCAAACGACTGCGGTTGAAATTTAATTCGAGATTACGCGGAATCGCGAGCCTCGAAACGCGAACGACGTTCTCGACGCGGGAAACGGATGAAATAATAGGATTCTTGTTGAATCGCATGTCGTTTGACGTAATCAGAGTATCGCGCTTTAAGCTTAATGTCTTTATCGTCCATATAATGGACGAACGTTTCTACTATTATCAGGTTTTTCAAGTGCTGACTATCTCGGGTATTATCTTACTGAATTTTTCTAATTAGTTCAAGCAGTCCGGCAAATGTAAGCCGCGTACGAGCGTGTACGAACGATCTGCTGGCAAATACGCGAACGTTTGATTAATAACAGCCGCGTTTAGTTTCCTAACGAGCTCCTTCGACCCCGAGGAACGGACTTCAGGCTGATGGTTCGCGGGACTCGATTATTCTTATCGCGACGAATTTCCGCTGCTAGCTTTTTTATTCCGGAAACTGCCACTTCCGCTCCCTCAACTCTGTTTTGCTTTCCTTTCTTTTTCTCTCGCGCGCTACGTTCAGAAGAAAACGATGCATAGACGTGTTGTGGTTAATATGTTTTACGGTGGCACGATTAATAATCGTTGCAGGTCGTGCAAGAGCTGCCGTTCCCCCTCAGCTCCTGAATACAAAACGATGTCTCATCCTCTTTCCTTCTGTTCTATGGCATAGCATTCGATACAATAATTTTGCGAAGACTGGTGAGAATGACACTGATCGCGATATAGAAAAGTTATCGATTCGTGCGATTTGTAGGCGTTCAGCAAAGACTGTCGTCGAAGGAATCGATGACGTTCGCAATTACCATCAAGGTTCTGCTCGTCCGCACGATGCAGCGCGGCAGTCGCCAGTGATTTCGATGCGACGCGAATTGCAGGCTGCACGTGAAATTCGATCGTTTTTTCTCCTGATCTGGCAGCGTGACACGATGCCACGCGTTGTTGAGCGAGCTCGTCTCTTCTTCGACGAGTTCACACGATGATAGGTATTACGATGATGCCGATAAAGCCGGTTTCGTTTATTATACCAGGCTCCAACGAGGAATTTATTATTCGCGATTGTACTAGCTCGCGTCCCACCCGCCGTCCTCCTTTCTGTTTCGTTCACGGATCACGTATTTTCACGTGTTTTATTTAGTTCGCCATTGTTACGGGCACGCGCGCGCGACGCTTTTCACAGTCCATCATCAACCGCCATCACAGTCAGCGGCGACTTCGATCTTTTATTCCGCTTCGTTTTCAAACCACCGCAGATTTCTTTCCTACCGAGCTATTAACGGCCGACAGAAGAATTCCATTTGAAACTTGTTCGATGGAAGTTTAACCGAGGTGTCCGAAAGCGGTAGCGAGGGAAGAAAAGGGAGGAGGAGAAAGCCAATCGGAGAAAGGGAGATAGAGAGACACGGTTTGCCTTGAGAGCGAGGTAATAAGCCGGAAGGTTCTTTCGTAAAAGGAAACAAAATTAAATTCTATCTTGTGGATGGTATATTGACTTGAACACGCTAGGAATATTGATGAGATTTTTAGGAGAACCACCTCGCCTTCAATTACGTAATCTGTTGAGTACTGGATTGGTAAATAAACCGACGAATTGCAGCCTACGTGCTTTCACGAGAGCTACGATCGTCGGTCGGTCGACCGATTAAGTTTCGCCGTTTATTTTTATTTCCACGATCCCCCGCCGTTATGAAAATAATTTTCGCGGCTTTGGTCGCGTAGATACGACCAAGACGAGGAGAACAAGATCCCTCGAAGGAGGCGAAAAGAGTCAACTTAACGGTCAAGCAACGTTTACGACCGCGGAAGTACCGTTGTTTCGCAGCGGAGCTATTCGTTGGAACGATATCCCTGCAATTTTCTTGCCGCTTCCTTTGCCCCTTCGTTTCTATTTACACTGATTACAGCCTCTTTTCCACGAACCACGTTATCAGCCCCGATTTTTTTATACTTTGTGCCTACCTATACTCGAATTATCAGCTCCTACCTACGACTTTAACGCTACAAGAGCGAAATGAGCGAAAAGAATTCGTCAAAAATGTATCATAGAAGTAGATGTGACTCTCCTTTTGGTCGGTCTTGTCCTCGAAAACGGTTCGGATACTAGCGACATAGAACACGAAAGAATGGCTTTGACCTCGATGGTGCGTGCGGGGCGTAATGAAATCTAACAGCTTCTCTTCAAACGAAGTTCGTCACGACTCTCAAAGGAAGTTGCAAACTAGCGGCAATTCCCAGTGAGATGACAGATACGAGCCTCTCTCGCATCGGCGACAGGTTTAAGGTGAGCGCGTAAACTCGTCTAAACGTATGTAAACGTCACGTAAAGCCATGTTTCCATCGATCGATGGACCTCTCCTTGTCTGGCAACGCGATACACACACGAGTCGCGTCAGCCTTTGGAAATACGTCGGAGGATGGTACCGAGCAGTTCGCCTTTTCGATACGGATACCACCAGCCGTTTATCTTTCTTTCTCTCGCAGAATGCGATATTGCCGGGCAAACCTAAGGCACATAGTTGGAAGAGACGTGTATGTTTGAAAAACAATGGTTCGTGTACAGCCAGACGATCCTAAGACACTGTGTTAGGCCCGCTTTCTACATGTACACGCGATGCACATCGCGCTCGCGCTTTCATACCGCTTTGGTATACGTGTACATCTTTGTGTAGGCGCTCGAGTCTGTGTACGCCTCTCTGTATATACGAAGAAGTGCAATCAGGGCTTACAAAGGTTGTAGCATTTCATAAAGGTCACATCTACAACCCCTCTCTCCCTGGGGGGTATTAAAATCAACCCCATGCTTGCAGCATACGCCTCGACGAGGACCCGTTTCCCTTCCTCTATCTTTCTTCCTCTCATCCTCTTGATATTCGCGCCGATATCTTTGCGTATTAACGGTTCTTCCGTGTATTTATCGTCGTTTATTTATTTTTTCCTCGACAGTGCGCGCACTCGACAGTTTCCCGTACGCCTACACTCGTTCCCTCCACTTCTCTTCCTCGTTCCCTCTTTTTCTATGTCCTCGATGTACTCTTACGATTACAAATTCATCGATTCCCGTTCAGCCGTGTTAACGAGCACCCCCTGGTTTGTCGTGTTCGATTGATGTCTCCCAACTGTAGTCTCGTCGATGAGATCGCGAGATCCCATCGATGACAAATGCTGGGAACATAACAGCAGGAAAAATCGAACGCAGTCGGAAAAAACACGACGATTAGAAGATTCATAGATAGAACTGTACACGCGTTGATAACATTTCCGATACGATGACTGCGTAAGAAAATTCATCGTTTCTCGAAATCAAGCATCGACAAATATTGATACGTCGATGTTGCGTATCGGGTTTCTATTTGAATTCTTCGAAGCAAAACGCATATCGTCTGTAGGCTTTTTTAATCCATTCACCGTTCGTTCGCCGTTCACTTATTTGCTTCGCTTATCCGATCATCGATGACCATTATTTGATAAATCCGATATCGCGAGGTGTGAACCGACTCTGTGACCTTCTGCTGGAAAAGTCGAGCAACGTAAGTTGCGCGTATATGTACACGTGGGCGTGAGTAAGGCTCTTATACGCGTGCAATCGTATACACGCGACAATATGTTCACCGCGTAACACGCGCGTGAGCAAAGCAGAAGGTCGAACAAAAGTGGACGGGCACAATTGCGGCACGACAAAGAGGCGAAGCGAAGCGAAGACAAATATTCTGTCTGGTGCACGATAACGGTCTAATAAAATCGGCGGCGCCACTGAGAGAAGACCTTCCTCGCTCGTCTTACGTTGCTGCACGACGCCTACGCCGATTTCTCTCCCCTTAATAAAACTAATTGGCTCACCTCGCTCTTTTCTCCGCCCAGTTTCCTTCGCCAAACGTCTCAATGAACTGAAACGTCCCGCAGTCCACGGAACAAATTTGCCTCAAAACGAATTTGCGGAGGAAATCGTCGAGAGGAGCGGCGGATGAGTTCTTCGCTAATCAACCGAATTGGCCGATGAACGAAGACGCGTTGGACGATCGACTTAGCCTAGACGCTAGGAAGGTTTAGCTAACTAACCGTGAAATATTTTCGACACTTGTACGTTTTCGATGGCGCGTCGATACTTCAATCCGTTTCGATTTTCTAAATCCACTTTCCACCTCTAACCAGTGCTCGCTTCGCGTCAGAGGGCACTCCAGCTGGTGAAGTGGACGATCGGGATCAGAAATCCTAAACCACTGGTGACAATGGCTTTTGTACCAATAGCATCGAGTGTACTCCAACTCTTTTTTTACATTTCCAAAGTTTCAACATCGGAGAAACTTTACGGGTTCTACTAGCTTGATTAAAGTAGATGCTACATCGACGGCATTACCAGGAAATTATATTAGATATCTTCCTTTTAGATTTGCCATGTATTTACATATAAAGTTTTACTCGACTATTTATTCAAATGAGTAAGAAATATTTAGAAGTAGTACAGCGCGTGTTCGTATAACGGTGTTCAAACTGCACAGCAAATAATTCGGGATATCACGTAGTAGAAATTAGTCTCGTCTTGATGACCAGGTATTCGGCACGGTTTCCATCAACGACACGCTTTCTTGTACGCTTCCACGGTGGACTTCCTTTAATTCCTCCCAGAGTTTCCCATTCTTCGTTCTAGCGACAAAATCCAACTCGGTCTCGGACTTTCGAATTTCTTCGCCGATCGATTTTTCTCTTCAAGAACAATTACACGGCATCGGTTTCGCCGGATACTTCCCGCCGACACGCTTTCACGAGCGATCTTTCATGGATGCGGTTTTGTCAAAACACAGATCCAACGAACTTCTAATTTTCAATGACACTTAGACGAAATTCGTGGGATGTCTTCGAGACGCGCTTTCGATTTCCTCCTTCGTCGTCGTGATTTTACTTTCGTGGTAAAAACGTAGAGGAAAGTCAAGCCACGCTTTCGCGAGTATTATATTATGATACCACGTATATAAAGATTCAGTCCATTTCGAAGAAGTATTATCAGGCACGAACCAATTTGTCATCCTTAATTTTGGCTACTATTCTTCTCGTGACACGTGAATCTCAGGCTCGTACGGTGAAAGACGAAGGACGAAGGGTTCGTTCGTGATAGGGAGAAAAAAATGATGTTTCTTGTAGGCCTCTTTTTACGTATACGATAGAGTCGCGTGTCGGAGGTCGATCCAGGTCTCCACGTGACGCATAACGGGTGTCGCGTGAAAAAAAAAAATGCCAAGAGGAAGGTGGGGCTGGTTAACGGCCCATTAGACTGCGGCAGGATAACCGGGCCGCACCCTTAAAGGCCATCCAATAATAAAATCCGCGTCATTTGGCTAAAAGCTACCGCGAAGGGGTATCTGGTATCAAGGTGTGGTTCCAACCCTTATCACGCGAGTTCTCCTCCATCGAGTTTACCTTTGTGTCTTCTCTTTCTCTCCCTCTCTCTATCTATTTCTCCCTCGTTTCCTTCCTGTATCCGCCTCCGCTCAGTGTCTTTTTTCTTTGTTTTTAACTTTTTCACTCGTCTCTCCCTATGGGATCGGCCGTCACCGAGAACAGGACGCGTGTCCCAACGAGAGAGTTTATTTTAATTGAATTTTGCAACTAGGCTAGCGCCTATAACGGGAAACGCGCTGCGTGCGAGACCAGACCACGAATAGACGCTCACAATAGGCATTGTCTTCAAGTCCCGATGTGGATGTCTACGGACTACCTCGATAATTGTGAATCCGTTCCACATTCATTTTTCGAACCGTGGATAGTCCCACGAAACCACGGGACTGATGTATCATGAATGAACCGCCTTAAACCGAGACTCGCCACCAGTTCCAGCTAACGGTATAACAGAGAGATTGTCCGCGACGCGTCTGCTTGAAAGTTAAGTTGGTTTTGTCCCATCCTGACTACAGGTTTCGTCATGGGCGTCGTTCAACCTGTTCGATGTCGCATATTTTCTACGTGTTTGTACGTCGAGACGAGCGACGCGATACCGGACGAATTTACAGGTGGCATCCGCGAAATTCTTTTTCTTCCAGTTTTCCTCGTGACACAGACATGTGTCGTGACAGGAGCAGAGAAGCTCTCCCTGGATGACGTTGACGAGATACGCGACACGAAAACAACGAATCATTCGGTGGCTGGTTGGAGAACGGTACAAAGTCAGGAGGGTATCGTGCGTCGAGCAAGCTTGGGTCAATTCGATCGATTCCCGGTGTCTGGGGAACCGGTTTCTGCCGATGGAACATTAACACCAGCGGTTCTCCGCAACCGGCACACACACACACACACACACACGTGTATACATATACAGAGAGCGTTGCCGGCCCGATCGCGTGATTTATACCGGGAACTGCGGAAAGAACGGACCCTGCACACGCTTAGAAAGTTGCCATCGCTCTGAGCGACGCGTTATCTGGAGCGAGCGGTAGCCATCGTGAAACAACGTTTTACACTGTGCTTTTCTTTCGCGTTTTCCTAACACTGGTTGAACAAGCTCAACGATAGATAAGGGTATTTAAAACTTTCCCCATATCCTGTCTGGCCTACTTAAACCTGCAAAACGATTCTTCTACGCGTTATCAACGAAATTTGTCGTTTCAGGCGTTTCTAGAATGCTCCTCGATCGCACTTCCTTTGAATCGAGCTGTATCGCAGCCGAACACGCGAACGTTTCTACCCGATTAATTAGTCATTCCACTGCTTTAATCGTAACACGTCTGCACGCGATTTCACGTCGCGGAACGAACGCAGCCGCGTTACGGTCAATGGAAACCGGACTGGAATACTGGCCAAGTTCATGACTCGGTCAAATCTGCCTGCGAAATACCAGCTTCACCAAACTATGCTCCGCAATTTCGGCCTTGTACACATCGAAATACCGTGCCGCTGAACGCAGCAGTAATTTCATGAAACGATCGACATCTCTGGAAATTGTCGTTGAAATCGGACACTTCGACCCTTGACCTCTTTTCGTTGAAATGAATCCATCGGGGATTGCGATCTTCGCCATCGTCGACGTCGCCGTCGTCGTCGTCGTCGTCATCGTCGTCGATCTCGTCGTCGTTTTCGTCGTCGTTGTCACGAATCCTGCTCGTCTCTACCGGCTAGCGTATAGGCGGGGTCCGAGACGGTCGCCTCCGGGAACGAATAATTTCTTCGGCTCTCTGCATTCACAGGGTCCTCGTTGTTTTTGTATCGTCTTAATTGTTGCGTCCCCGATTGTTTCTGATGGCTATCGAACCAGTTCTTGAATCGCGTCCATGTAGAAGTAGACCGGAATTCTGTTGTTCGAACGCCGGAATATTTTTCTGTTTAAAAGAATTATCATTATCTATCTAACCGTGATCGTGACTCGTGCTTGGGAGGAACGATCGATCCGAGAGGAAATTCGTGATAAAAGAACGTTCGGTTTAATTAACATCGATGTCTGGGAACGAGCGCGGGAACACGAGATTTGCCAGGCTTTTTGGTAATTAATAGCGCGTGATACAATTGTAACGATAATCGGAGAACGGGTTACGACGTCGATGGGGGATTTAGATTGGAAAATTACCTACGCGAACGTTTTCGATATAGAGCCGAGTGGGAACATGTCGTTGTGCAGCCACGTCGAAGACACCCTGTATATTCCGTACACGCAGTCAGGTGAGTTAACGGTGCTCCGAAGCGGTTAAGTAACGGGCTTCTCCGCTATTTGTCGTTGTACTTTTATTTCACGCAAACAGCCCGTGTTTCACAAATATCCTGCTTCTGCTTTGCCCCGCCAGTTTTCGATTCATCGATACGCGTCCTGCTTTTCATGCCACATTTCCCATCTGTCGTTCTGCCAATCCGAACTCTTTTATCGCCGGAGAAATGAATCGTCGATTCGCGATCATCAATGCACGATCATCGAAGTCATTCCCTTGGCCAAAAGTTCTAATTTTAAAAGTCAAGTTTCTCTCGTTACGCATCGCTATTGTTCTCCGCGGAAAGCGAATGCGCACACTCTGGTTGCTTATATCATAGATAGTTTTCGCGGGGCTCGTAAAACGCCCGTTCAAGGTTGATATTCAGATTGGCGGCAATCAAAGCGAGCTAATGGCGTTGCCTCGGCCGCGAAATGTTAATAAATTTCCCTGGCGAAATTCGTCTTTGCCAAAGCGGTTTACGTGCACGCCGCGCTGCTATCCAAGCGGAATAGCGACTTTGCTCGGTTAGAATCAATAATACGCGCTCGCCTAGGAGATATGGTAATGTGCAGGCCGAAATCTAGATTCAGTTCAATTCAGCCTGGTGGAAAGTTTTACCGGCTAGTTCCATCGTTCATTACCACTCGCAGATGCACGAACATTACGGTCTCTGACGTTCGCGCGCGCTTGTAATCGAAAAGTTTCAATAGTTGCGCCATCCTCTTCGGTGGTCTGTCTTACACAGGTGAAAGATTAGTTAAGGAATTAAAGAAACAGGGAAGAAACACGAAACTTTCTATTTTTTGTCGCCGGACTCGTCGGTAGTACGAAGTTGAGAGAAGAGAATGGAACGCGTGATACAACATTGACGATCAGGTATCAGAATACGTAATTATCGAGGTACGCGTGACATTACAAGGCCAATGGAGCGTACCTTGTCTACCAATACTTACTTGCAACCCATTTTCGAGTTAGCTGCCTGACGTCAACATCGATCGTGCACTGAAAAGCACATTTCGGCCAAACAGATGCGGTCTTTCAAGATTTGGGTCTCGATTGTGTAAACCTTTCCCGATGAAATTTATAAATTTAGATAATATTTTTCATACTCCTCCGCGGTATTTTTTCAAGATAACGAGTAATCGCTATTCCGATTGTAATAAAAATCATCTTTAAATCAACGTATACGCCGTATCAAGTAATTGGTTGCTATGTATATTGAACTTTTGATAAAGATAACAGTCTATCAACACGTTTGGGGGACCGATCGACTTGATCTTGCTGGTGTGTTCTCGAATCGCGCACATCAGGTTAGGAATAATCGTATCAAAACACGTTGCGGTCGATCGGCAAACCGTAACGCGTTGAGAATTGAATGTTTGTAACGTTAGTGTCAGCGAAACTAAAATGCGTTATCGAAACACCACCGGTACGATATCCACGCCGTTATCAAAGTTTCTCGCGATTGTGACAATGCATGAACGATAAAACGCTGCTGGCGGATGCATGCTCCGATTCGAGACCTTTTCATGCCCGTATTACATCGATCTTTCTCCACAGAGTTTACGCGTGTAACACACGAAGGGAATACAACACGCTACGTATTAACGACAAAAGTTATCGGCGTTGCGCGTCCAAACGATTTCTCTTCCTCTCTTCGAGAGTGTCGTTGCTGGCACGTCCTGCCACGTCGAAAGTGCAATGTCGTTGATTGTTGGACTATGAAAGCGACAGAGACGGATAAAAAGAAAGACAATGAGAAACGTCGTCTCCTCCATTCTACATTATCCGCAACGACGTCGCAACACCATTGGGCCATCGGCTGCCGTAAACTTGGTACTAGTTTTGCTTGGCTGATTTTCGACGTTCGGCGTTCGGTCGAGCGAAAATCGTCGAGTTGAAAATTTCGACAGCGCGGCATGACGGTCAAAACGATCGATCGTTTCGAACGTGGTTCACTCGCGCCGCAAGAAAGGCAGTTCGTGTGGTAAATGTTAAAGTTACCATTCGAAGCACGCCGTTTTGAAAGTCAAACGAGCACGCTCGAAAGTTCGTTGAACTCCGTTCGTTGAAACCCGTTTTCACGACCGCGTTGCGAGGGATTTAGTAACGAATATCTCTCGCTTAATGCTTCTTATATCACTGATTACGCCGGCTGTGGACCGCTTCTACCGTTGGTAATCGAAGTTCGGGCTTTTCGCCAATTCTACCATTCCTCGCTGGACGTGTAATTCTCTGGCACTGGAGACCGAGCTCCTCTTGTCAAAGCTCGTCTTTTTAACGCTTACCGATCCAATGAAATTTAATAAGAAACGAATCGTCTCGTTTGGAAGGCGATCGAGCTCTATGAAGGCGTGTTAAAATACCTGTTCCACAAAGAGAATTGATCGCATTCTCGCGAACCTCACCAGGCTTAATTTATGCCATTTAACTTCCTCAATCGAATAGTAGTACGAGCTCGAACGAGCGTGCGCCAGCTATATTCGATTAGCAAGCACGAGTAGAATGATCGTTGCGCACAAACTGTGCGGTCGTGTACGCATCGTGATCGCGGTCGTATGAGCGAAAAACTCGAATACCACCAACCATTAAGGACGGATAATGCTCGAAGGGTTTTCGAAAAATCTGGCAACGATTGTCACGGTCGACTCGTGCCAGATATTCTCTCTTCAACGTGTGGATACTCGAGCGCGTAGAGAGCAGGAATCAATAGGCCTGGTATTGTAGCGCGGATTTGTAAGCCGCCGGCGGAAACCTTACGTATTCAACAGTGAGTCACACTTCCAGGAACGTATAGCAGCCCTCTTCTCTCACCTACGACAATGTTCTCGGGCATTGTTTTCCACCCTTGCCAAAATCAAACGGTTCCCCCGGTTCTGTGTCGAGCTTCAACCCCATTTTTTTTTCACCCCTTTTCAAACGCAATCACCGTGATTTCCATTTAGGCGTTCGTTTTCACCTCATCCCGTTCGAGGGCACTAATGACTTCTGCGGTAATGGCTCCTGCTGCAACTTCCATTGAAAACTGTGCCGTGAATTGAGTAGCCCCTCGACCGTTCTTTTCTACGCTTTCCTATGGTAAGCCATCGACGTGTCAACCGTCAGCTGGTGACACCACAACTCGAATCCTGTCCGCTTCCTCTTCGTATCAGCTTTGTCAGTATCGGTATAAGATGCTGCAGTATTTCAGACTTTTTTAACATACCTGTTGGAAGGTCGAAAATTACAGCGTGTTAAGTAATTGAAACTTAATCGCTGAATGAGATTGAAAGATAGAGGAGGGTAGTAGGGTGTGGAGTGCCGTTGTATATCGTTGGTGTCACACGGGTCAAGCCAGCGATAAGATAGTATACAGCGTTATTAAACATTTCGTAGACGCAATAAATATTAAGAGCCTGATCTGGCGCCTATCGTTTAGCCGGTTTAGCGAATTACACCGTGCTGCTCTTCCTCGAATAGATTCGTAACAAGAGATGTATCTGGAGATAAAATAAACAAGTCAGTCAGTTTTATGGCCCTTAGTTACTTCGAATGGCTACACTGTACCATATCGAGAAGTGGGTTAACGTTGATTGCAACTAGGCCCTGCGAATTTTCAAATCCTGCGTATCAAAAAAATTGTCTGCATTGCGTATCATCGATGTAAGCGAAACCCCTTCTAGTCTCATAGATTTGCAAAAAGACGTTACGTTAGAATAATCTGTAGCGGCACATGAACGTAGAAAGGTCAACAGAAAATTCGAATCTGGAGAGACCCATATTATTGTGCCAATGTTGTTTTGGTTTACAAGGACTAAAGGCAAACGAACTCGGGACAGACTGTTATTGCTGTTATTTGTAATCTTTAACCGGAATTACATAAGAACTGTAACTTTGAACTTTTTGTAATAAGTCTGTCGATATAAATGTGTTTATTACCAGGTTCCCCAAGACAGTTGAATTGTTATCATTTGTACGATCGATATAGTAGCACTGGGCGAGCGACAATTAGAACTGGTATACATTATTTTTGTACTTGTACTTACACTGAATTTTAGTATAAAATTATTAAATACACCTCAGATCTTTAAAATCGCTTAACTTGGATAAATTTGCCTCGGTATCTCGAGCTTTGTTGGATTGTTGTATAGGCAGACTTTCCGAATTTGTTAAACCTTGAGCGACAAGAAAAGCAACCTGTACACCAGATTGGGAAAGAAGAGGGGTCCGTAAGGTTCGCGCATGGAACAATCACCGAACGTAACCGTGGCCTTGGTTGAAGCTCGAGCCGCTTCCGGAAGAGGTTAATACCCGAAACGCATCGCTGACTCGGAGGGCTAGAGCGTGTCGTGAATGGTTCAAGTTTCTACGCTCTCGCGGAGCAACAACCTACTCGGAACAATGCCTATTTATTTAGACACAGATCGTTGTGTTCGTTAAGGGACCTAGAGGGATTATTTTTATGGTCAAAGTTAATGACGGCACGGGAAAAATGTCGTAGGTGGTCCTCTTCCATAACGAGTAAAGCGTAATTGCTGGGGAAGAAGCCAATGCATTCTTCCCGGCTAAATGAAACGTTGACGCCAGAGACTATTCGTTTGTAATAGCGTCTGTAATTTGTATTGCAATCCTAGCAATTAACGTTGACGTAACGGCCGATGCTATTCGATCGAACCTCGCGTCACTGTTTCGTTCTTAGTCTATTTAGAATCAATATATTGGAACTTTTCTACGTGAAATTGGTTTACCAAAATTGACCAATTCTAGTCTCTAGTCGCCGAGGCAACGTGATACGAAGATTCGAGATATCGATAGAAAGATATGGATTGAATCAAACGCGATTCTTTGGTACGAGCGTTCCGTCCACGGTCAAACTGTACCGCGTTTGTCGGTCAATTAGAGAGTCCAGAACGAGTACCGGTAACATAGAGGCGAGCGCTTGTCGGTGAACGTCCGCAGGGGGTCGTCGACCCAAGCCAACCAGGCCTTAGCTGTCTACAGCTTTAACGTTGCTTTTACACCGATATCTGTGAACGTGGACAATCCCGCCTCCTGGCTTCTCCTCTCTCATATTTCGACCTTGATCCGAAACTTTAAACCTGGCCCGGCTCGATTCTCACCCGGTAACAGAGTGTCGCCATCGAGCCTCGAAGCACCGATTACGTTACCACCGTAGGGATTTGCACGACTAACAATTCAATCGGCCGCTTCTCCGACTCTTGGACGCTTTAATCTCTGTCCAACGGGATTGGAGTTTTGCCCAGAGTTCCTCGGTAAACGCTCGCTGCGTATTGTCGAATAAATTAAGACGATGAGGAGAAGCTGACGTCATTTGTAATGCTTCGTGGACCTGCCACGTATTACCGAAAATTTGCGATCGCCTGTCGCTACCAACTGCTCCTGCTATTTGACGTTTTTGCGACTAAATTCCCGTACATGATGGTAGCTGGCTGTTTTCCCATTTCATTAATAATTGAGCATATTAAGTCGTACGGTATCTCGTAAAAGGTAATAATACGAAGGGACGTGAAATTACAGCGGAATACAACGAGTATCTCGCGCCGTGAACCTACGTGTATCTTTAACAGAGTCCGGTAGAATTATTACCGACGACCACACGTAACCGCGGAAGAAACGAGTAAAATTATGTTTAACGAATACGATTTCCTTCTGTTGCAGCAACTATTCCGAAGTCAGCCTCAAGGAGCCACGCCACAGCAGTTGCAGCTCCTGCAGCAACAGCAACAGCAGCAGCAGCAACAGTACCTAGCTGCCTCGCAGGCTCAGCAGCAACAACAGCAACAACAACAGCAGAATTTTCCCACGGCACCTTATACCGTAATCAGCGGACAAGAACCATATGTCGGAGCATTGATAGCCGGTGCACCACCTCCAGTGGTGCCACAGTATTATGGAGTAGCGCCATGGGTTTATCCAGCCGGATTGTTACCGCAGGCACCTCCTCAAGCCGCCGCTCCACCGCCTCCTAGGAGACCATTGACACCATCCTCGGCTGCAGCGGCAGCTGCCGTTCAAGACACTGCAAATAATTTGGCTCAAACTGTAAGCAAGTTAATTAGCCCGCTTTCCAATGGGACATTCGGATCGGACGCATGTGTTTAGAAATAAATCCTATTGTCGCGACGCAATTTCAGCTATTGCCGATATGTGTCTCGCTGCGTGCAAAGTCTCTCCCGTCGCTCGCCTGTTGAACGTTTCTCGATTAAATTTGGCCGTGGGGATTAAATATAAACTTCGGGCAACAATTTGCCAGCTCATTAACGTTCCTACGTTTCTGTGTCAAACAGAGCTGCTACTTGCTTCTAATACGCGGTGTTTTCAAATTAATTTTACGTTTGATATACAGCTGATTTTATATCGGTGTATTGACAGGTTCAAGGCCAATATCAGGTGATACCGGCGTACTACGATCAAAATGGATCCATCGTGATGGGCGGGGTGCGTGGGTTAAGCTCCGCGGCAACCCCTATGAGATTAGTCAGCCCAGCGCCCGTTTTGGTAAACAGAGCTCCGTCACAACCACCACCAGGACCACCGGCTCCACCACCACCGAGTCTATATTCTCAGCCAACTCCTACGTCCCATAGTAACGCAACACCTGGAGAATGTTTGGGTAAGAAGCGTTGTAGTCATAGAGATTGTAATTAAATATCCGGACTGCTCATCAGCATTGTAGATATGTGTTACTTTTTTTCCGACATATTGATTCTGTTCTACGTGATATACATATATATATAAATCTATATACATATTATGTATAGCCTATACATATGCATGACTCACGATTAAATATATCGGTGAATTTTTGAGAAACAGTTATGCGTATAAATATACATATGTATTTATATATATATATTAACGTCGAATAACTTCTTTGTTACTTGTACATACGTGTATACACGCCACGTATTAACCTGGTGACTAAAAATGTCTAGTACGAATTCGTTGTCGATACCGGAAGCGTGCGTGTGTATGTGTTGGAACGGTGTACCGCTAGGCTTATAGACGGTATAAGGTCGGTAAGGTACGGCAAATTAATTGATAACTAAGAGCGTGTGTGGGTTGCGGGCTTTTGGTGCAGGTCTGGCGGCGTGCAGTGCAGCAGCAGTGGTTGCACAGGCTCAAGCAGTCGCGGTGCAGCAGGCACAACAGCAAGGATCAGGACTAGCCGCAGGTTTAGCGGCACTAGGATATGGCGGCTCCCCTCTGGGAGCACTAGGCTCGCCCGCTCAGCTTCAGAGTACAGGTACACATTCCTAGCCAACGAACAACACACTCTTTCGAAACGGATGTTTCAGTTTCAGGCGTCGGCGGTGTCCTCGATTTTTCTCTTTTGTACATAACGACCGCATATGTTTGCATGCTTTGCAAGAGCCTTATCGTTTGTCTTTACACACTTGTCATTTTGAACGTATTCTCCTAGTGACGTCTTTGTATATCTTAAAACAATCATACATCGACAATCGTGAGCTTGTCCCTTAATGGAATTCGGCTTTTAGAAAATCTCGCATCTCTTCTTATCTGTTCTCAGGTCTAGGTCTTGGAGCTTCTTCGACCGCCCGGAGAGATTCGTTCGATAGAAATACATCTGCTTTCAGCCCTAGCTTGGAGTACAGCCGTGCAAAATGGCCTCAGAGTTACGGAGCCCTAGGTACTGATTCGCTGCTCTGTGTGTTGTATAATTCGCAGGGTTAAGTACGTTCGTCTACAGTTGCACGATCTTATTTGCAGGCACGGTAACTGCATCGCCAAGCCCATTAGGATTATCCTTAACACCACCGCCAACTTTGGGAGGATCTTTAGGTGGACTCGTCGGTGGAGCAAGTCGGGTATCCGCTGCCCCCGGCGCTGAAGCCAAGTTCCGTGCTAGCGCAGTTCCAGCTTTAACAGCCAACGGGGTTTTCGGTTCTAGTAGCTCTCTTTTCCCGAACTTAGTGGGCAAACCTGGCCGCAGTGGAACGACCAGCATCGGGGACAAAAATGCCGGTGGACGATCACGTTTGTTAGAAGACTTTAGGAATAACCGGTACGTGCTTCCCCAGTTATCACTCGAGGACACGAGTGTCTCGTTGTCTCGTAACACAGCTTATGTTACAAGCAATTCTCATATACTTCAGATTCCCGAGTCTTCAGCTACGTGACTTGGCCAATCACATAGTTGAATTCAGTCAAGATCAGCATGGTTCCCGTTTTATTCAGCAGAAATTAGAACGCGCTTCGGCCAGCGAAAAGCAACTTGTGTTCCAAGAGATCCTTACTTCTGCTTATTCATTGATGACCGATGTTTTCGGGAATTATGTTATTCAGAAGTTCTTCGAGTTCGGTACGCCGGAACAAAAATCCACCCTTGCCCAGAAGGTAATTACGACGTTCATTTTTATTTACGTATGTAGGAAGTAGATTAAATGATGAATACCTTTGCGTGTCAACTGATACTTATTGATCGAAAATAATTGTAGCTGAACGATTAAAGTAGATCCATAAAGTCTTTTAGATTTTTACTAGCGTTAAATTAATCGTTGATGTTAGGTTCGAGGACACGTACTGCCTTTGGCACTGCAAATGTACGGCTGTAGAGTAATTCAGAAAGCTCTCGAATCGATCGGACCAGAACAGCAACAAGAGATTGTCCGTGAACTGGACGGGCACGTTTTGAAATGCGTTAAAGATCAAAATGGAAATCACGTTGTGCAAAAATGCATCGAGTGCGTTGAACCACGAGCATTGCAGTTCGTAATCGGAGCTTTTGCTGGTCAAGTGTATTCCTTGAGTACTCATCCCTATGGTTGTAGAGTAATTCAACGTATTCTTGAGCACTGCACTCCTGAACAAACTCAGGGCATTCTTCAAGAGTTACACGCTGCAACTGACCAACTTATTCAAGATCAATATGGAAATTATGTGATCCAACATGTGCTTGGTAAATGTCGTTGCTTAAAAATATATTTATAGCTTTCTTTTCCTACCAGAGTAACTCATTTGTACGTGTTTGTTTTATAGAACATGGAAAGCCGGAAGACAAAGCACAGTTAATCAGCAGTGTTAGGGGTAAAGTACTTACTCTCTCTCAACATAAATTTGCGAGCAACGTCGTTGAAAAGTGCGTGACCCATGCTACAAGACAAGAGCGTGCTGTACTCATTGAAGAAGTATGCGGATTTAACGACAAGTATGTTTCGCAACATATAGAACTTATTACTATTACTTATTACTTATTACTTATTACTATTACTATTACTTATTATTATTATAGAACATATTACTTACTTTTTATATTTGTTACGAAATAGCGCATTGAACGTCATGATGAAGGATCAGTATGCTAACTACGTGGTTCAGAAAATGATCGATGTAGCAGAACCAGCACAACGTAAAGTACTGATGCACAAGATCCGCCCACATTTAGGTAGCTTGCGCAAGTACACTTATGGCAAGCACATCATTGTCAAGCTGGAGAAATTCTTCATGAAAACTGCATCTGCAATGGGGGTAGCAACACCTGCTGGTGCTACGAGTGGTGGAGGTGATCTTGGTCCTATTGGACCGCCTGCTTCTGCTGCTGGTGCAGTATCTACACCAGCTCAGCAGCCAACGCAGGTTTTATAAGCGTACGGTTTCGGAAAGTAACAACTTGAGGATCTTCGTACGTTCAGAAAAACACGTACTAAGATCTACGTAATATTTATGCAACGTATCTATCGTCATTAAACATATAATGGACGAGAAAAAAAATATGCATTTCAATGTGCCGCTTGTCACGTTGTCCCTTCTTGAAACTATAAAGCTGAAAGAAGATAACACGCGCGTATTCACTTAAGACGAAAAAAAAAGAACTACCGAGATAATTTTTCTTATTTTTGCAAAACCATAAAGAACGAGAGACGTTAACAATTTGTACAGATTAACAAGAATGGACAACGCGAAATTACGGTACGAGGAGAACGAATTTTTAGGTCAAATGTGTGTCAGGAAAGATCAACTTCTAAAATAACGTTAGTACAGTGCATTTTTTCTATTAGTAATCAAACGTGCTGCCGAATAATATATCAATAGCGATTTACATTGAAATGTCGCGAAAGTTGCATTAATAACGTTCGAGAGCCGAGTTTCTTCACAATAGCTGGATAAGCTTCGAGCAACTATATAAAAAAAACTAGTGCTGAGATGGCTGATTGTATTTTAAACAACACTCATTTGCAATGAGTTTTAGAACAGTTTTAACGGCATGATAGTTCCAACAATTTATAACATACTTTCCCTCATTTTGGGTAAAATCGTTAAGCTCTTTAAACTCAGCACTCTTTTGAAAGAGCATAGGCTCTGTCCTATGGCAAACACTTAAACACCTATGAGAAAAGCATAAAACAATGAAAGAACAAGAGGAGAAGTTAGTTGAGTCATACGGCTCATCGTGATTAAAGCTCGGTAATAACAACAAAAATTTTGAAGAAGAGAAAATTGTGTTTAGACAGCTAGGATAGATCTTAGAGCTGCATGCATTTATATCGAGTTGTAATGAGGGTGCGATGGCCGTTAACACCATGCACGAAATGTTTTGATCGCAAGTGTACCGTACTATCTTTGCACGCTGCAAATAGTGTTTGTGCGGTATACGTCCGATCATTGAATCGATATCGATTCAGATTCGATAGAGGTTAGGAGCTACAGATATGTTGATTAAATCTAGCATAGCGTTTGACATGGGAATGAAGCTGAGTACCCCTGACCTGACCGCTGATCTGCCCCCTTGATTGCTTCAAATTGTTCGTAAAAGAAAGAAAAGAGAAACAAAGAGAAATCAATTTTATTACTCGTTTTACGTTTATAAGAATTTGGAGGATGAATCAGTATATTATGTATATGTGTGTATTTCTCTCGAAGACAGAATTTAACAGGAGATAAAAAGAATGAAACTAAAAGACAGAAACAAAACAATGAGGAGAGACATCAAGTCGTTAGCACGGTTCTCCTTTGTTCATTTTTACGTTTGTCGCTCTGAAGCGCGAAGCATTTTTTTTTCTACTCTCTTACATCCTTTTTGCATCCCTTTTCTCCCCGATCCTTGCCCCTCCGCCCTGTTTCTCCTTTCTCCTATTCCTGAGATCCCCAAATTTTGTAAATTGTGATATAAATAAATAACAAATGTGTATAGGTATGACGTGACAACTTTATCGTGAGGAACCGTAAATTCAATGAATATTTTATTTTTCACGGGAATTCTCTCCTTTTTAACGAACTTTGTGAATATCGTGTATTATAATAATTACTAATTATATTAAATTTAAATATGATTTACGTTCTAATGCTGCTGACCCTCGATCAATATACGTTAATATTTCCCTTTCTCCTACCGTTTTAAAAATGGTTTCAACCACCCCATCGATCTCCCCCTCTATACACGTACAGGCACATACATTTATACATACTTTTCAATTGTAAAATATGAAGATTTTTGACGAAGGAAACACTCTAGAGAAAAGAAATCACTTATGTTCGAATTCATCCAAAAATCCCACCCCTTCTGATCCACATCCCCGATAACTCCCTTTCATTTTTAAATAATCGCAGCCATCGCGATTATCGCGGTGATTTTTGAACGTAACCGAGATCCATTGTACATTGTATAAATGATAACGCGTTCTTTAAAAGAAGGAAAACGTCAGGAAATTAATATTCCCAATGCGTGTGTATCTATATCTTTTCGCGCCATTCTTTCCCTACGCCTTTACAACACGTTCACACATTAGTTCAAACATGTTATACACACCAAGCATTTCAATTGTATTATATATACTGATCACACAAGACGGTTGGAAAGAGCACCTCTCAGCTGTTTTCAATAACATCGTACTTGTTCCTTTTAATCGAACTTTCGCATTGCAAAAGGACACGCATAATTATATCTCTCATATCTTTTTTCCTCTCTGTCTCGCCTCGTTCGCTTTAACGATTAGCTTCGTACATCGTGCATGCATCACGTATTTTTGCATCACTTTCTATATTCCTAAGATTTTGTACATTCGATGAAGCAGTTCATCGATCAAAATCATCAATTTCATAGCGATCTTTTCCGAAGGATTTTCTTTTGTACAATTCACCCATATACTTAGTTCATTTCGGCGACTTTCACGCATACTTCGTTGCGTAGGAGTTTTATATTTGTTTAAGACGTATTCCTAGAGGAATAAAAATTGAGATCAAAATTGGAGATTTATTATTCCATTTTTGAAGACAAAATTGGAATAACCTGTAGCTCGTTCTTAAAAGGTTTTCTGAGAAATTCGAAGAACAGAACAGCATTTCGAAGTAGAACGTTTCATCTAAATCACTTCACGAGTATGTATGTATATAATTATTCTTCATCGAGAGATTCTCGACGGTTGTACAAAAAGAACATCTTGCTAAGTTTTTAAATTCGACGTTCGTGTGCGCCGCACATTTGCCGCACCTATTTGTATACATTCGAAAAAAGAAGAAGTTCGTTGCGTGTTGCATTCTCACAGCCGATAGGTAGTTGTAATAAGATCGAGTTGTATCTCAACTGTGTACAATGTATAATATTTTGTTAACTTAGATGTTAAACGTGTAGAATTCTAAAAGGAAACAAAAAATAGAGGAACAAGAAAATAAAGATAGAAGGAACCAGCTCAAACAACTCGAGGTCCGTCAGGGTTTTGTACAAAAAAGATGGGAAAAATAAAAGGGAAAAGGAAAGAAAAGGAAAGAGCCAAAAAGAAAGAAGAGGAAGAAAATAGCCGCTTTCTTTGTAACATATTGTAAATAACGATTTATTAACGAAATTGACAAATTCTTAGGTAAACCCTTTCTCTCTTTCTCTTTCGTCTTTGCTGAAGGATCGCTGTCAAGAAGTAATAATGGCGCGACAGGTTCAAAAGTAGGGAGGAAAAGTTTGGAAATGTTTAGGAGGGGAAGTGCGTAAGACTCAGTACTTATCGGGTTTTAAACGACCGTTCGTTCTTTCTCGTTTGCTTCCCTCCAATCTGCCCACGGATTCTCTGAGTAATTCGATCGATTGGTACTGGTACTCGTGGAGAATGGATGATAACGTACGCGAGCTACCGTTCCCCACACCTGAATTCGATCTTTTCGGAAATCGCTGAGAGGAGGCTGCTCGTTTTAGAGCCGCGAATAGCAAACAAAAAAATATCGAGGACATAGAAAAAAAAAAAAAGAGAAATTAAAGATGAAAAACAGTGTCACATGTACGATATAACGAAATGGAAAAACTCAACATATACAGGACAGAGACATTCCAACCGCCACTTTTCATCCTCAGCCGACAGGATACTTTGCCGTTTTTAAAACGCGGGTTAAATAAATATGCGACGTTAATATGTTGTATTAATATTTAATAAGGAATGACGATAGTTCCTTCGTCCGTGTAAATCGCGCGCATCATCTGTAAATTAAACGTCGGAATTCAACATCTCATTTGTAATAGAACCATCGATAATCACCCTGTCGAGTTAGGAAAAAAAAAAACGCAAAAAATGAATACCGAAGAGTCACTCAACAGAAGCGAAAATCGAACGCAAAATCTCATGTCTTATCAGCTAAGGTTATTCATTATTATTATACTTTTATTATTATTATTATAATTATATTATTAATATTCTTATTATGATTCTTATCATTATTATTATGATTCTTCTTCTTCTTCTTCTTATTATTATTATTATTATTATTGCTATAATTATCAATATTGTTTGATTAACGACCTTTCCTCTACGGATTATTATTGTTATTACTAATAATTGCTTTATACACAGTTTTATATATATATATACATACATACATACATGCATACATATATATACATATATATATATGTGCGTATATATATATATATGAAAACACGAGTATGACAAACTCACGTATATAACGCTTTATAAATATGATACATAAAATAGTACGAACACATTTTTTTATGCTCCGGGCTTTTTCATTTTGTCCTTTCGAAGCAAGAATAAAAGAAAAGATATGAATCTTTACTTTAATTAAAAGATAAAAAACGAAAAAAAAAACACAGTTTAGTGCAAATGTTTAGCGATAGGTTGACAACCTTATTGCTGTCGTGTTATATATATGTATACATCTCTAAGCTTCTGAGGAATGGAAATGAAATTCATCAATAACTTTTGATTATAAATAGTGTAAATTTTTTATATAGCGTGAGAAGAATGAAATAATTATTGGTTGCGCGACTTCTACGATGTGCGCGTGCACCATGTATAAAACAAAACGTAAAGAGCGGGAAAAAGATGGAAAAATCGGAATTATATGTTCATGGTACACATAACATTACACACGACGGTTTCTCGATATTTTTTTTCTTTTTTTTTTTTTTTTTTTTTTTTGTAACTTTGAACTTTGTATTCTTTCACCGTTCGTTCTTTTCCTGCATTACGGATTGTGCGATCTCAGATCCGTCAGCGAAATTTGTCTAGCTATAGCGAATCGTACATCCTATTCCTTGAGAGCGTGTACTCTTTGTAAAATATGTAAAAGTGCGATACACATTATTCAGTATTTCTGTATACACAGTTTGGTATGTCTTTTTGTAAATTTCTGTGCGATTATACGATTCGTCACCGAGTAATAAAAAATTTTGTTAATAAAGGATCCGAATCGCGGGATTTGTAACGCAAACAGTATCGAACTTATTCTTGCCTTTAACGAAGAAACGAGCAAAGTAAAACCAGGGGAAAGACGACCGACCGGCTCGTTCGTCTCTTCCAATTTATAGAAGGCGTGTGAACATCCCAATCTAGCAATTCAATTGGACAAAAACAATTGAAATTCGCCGCAGCACAATTCGTATTCATGAAGTTTCGCGCACGCCGATCACATTATCAAAGGAGTATCTTCGTGTCGTAATATCCCTGTATATGTAACGGATCACATGCAACAGTATTTGATAAACGAATGTTTTTTACTGTCTCGTCTAAATTTCAGTTAAATGCCCCATTCTAAATTCTTGTAACTGTAATAGTTCACCAAGAGGGGCACGACGAGGATTTATCGATTAAACGAAATTTATGCGAAAGATAAATTGACTACTGTTTTATATATCAACATTTATCTGCAAACGATCAACGCGATGTTCGATTCGGCATATACAGAGATATCGTGCAAGTAATATGACAGCGTTCCCACGTTGCGTTACGTATATCCCTTTAAGCCTTTAATATTTGTACTTTAGATACAATCATCCCTTTCTCTTTCGCCCCATCTATACCCGGTCACACGCCACTCTTTCTTGAAGGTATCTTGCGAACATCATGATAAAGGAACAAAAATATACAGAAAACGCAAAATCAAGAAAGGATTCCCGGTGGGAACGCATATGATCCGAAAGAGGAGGACAATTAAGCAACCCTATAAATAATTGATTATACATATATATACATATAAATATATATATATCTGTATATGTATACCTAAAACCTTTGAAAACTATCGATATATGATATATATGTAATAAGTACTATTTAAATATTGTAACAATTGTATATGATTTTAATACTACATGCTAATTGTATTATATATATATGAAAGATCTGCGACCTCCCACTTGTAGAACACACTCGATCGTACACACACACGCAACATACAATCATCTACACACACGTATACGCTACATGTGCATATATCACGCATGCCCTACACACATAGGTAGACATACAAGATCGATATTGTTTGATGATGTGATGATATGCCACGGTATCCGTTTACAAGTATTCAACGAAAAAAGAGCAACAGCTTACCTCTCTTCGTTGAATGCAAGCTTGCGAATACATACAATATACACGCGCGCGCATACACACACACACACACACAACATACACGCGCGAAAGAAGCACACAGATCTAAGACACCGCGTTCTTCTTCATTTTTCATCTTCGCACCCACCGGTTTCAACTGCCATGGCGCTATACAGTTAATCGAATAACAAAGGAAAACGTGAAATAGAAAATTGATTCGCAACATCCTTGGTTCACCGTTCCTTTGGCTACCTCTTTAGGTGACGGGACGCGAATACGCGCGCGGTCGCACGCGTGAACCAAGGAAGGACGAAGAGGACGTAGAAGAACATCCACGGGAATGGTGCGCCCTGATATTAAGACTGATGTACAGTAGCGCGCTATTCTCACCGCAGAGATATCGTCATTTTCATTACATTACATAATCTCACAGTATACACGTACACATCTATCCTCAACACGGTTACACGAAACAATCACGGATTCGCAGGGCTAATTGAACATATATATATAAATATATATATATCGTATATATTTGTCAGATATATGTCATATATGTATGCGTACACTCGTTTGCCACGCCACTGGCTCTTACACTTGCACGCGGGTCGACTCGTGTCATTCATGATTTTTCTTTCGATATTTAATCGTATGCGCGTGTACATTGTTGCGAATTAAATGTCGTTCATTTCGGCGAAATGAAAAGAAAAAGGCGTCATCGGCTAAATCGTAAGCTGTTTGTAATATATACGAAGCATGTATAAGCTGTAATTATAAATTGTTTGACATGTTGCGTTGCTCGATTCGCTTGGAGAGGAGAGGTGTGAAATTTTGTGACAACAAAACGTGTAACGTTTTTGAAAGCTCTCTTCTTATTTTCTTAGCTTCTTGTTAACATTGTCGTTTCATGATAACAATCGTTCATGCATTGAACGAAATGGAGAAGAAAAAGACAACTCTTATTCGATGATCGCGCGAGCAATGTACGAGCCGGTGATGCTTCTGGGACACACGGTAGATTGCAGAGGGATATAAAGAACAAGAAATGTATTCCATGTTAGCGGATAATTAGATAAGTGGGACGGACAGGCATACGGATTAAAACAAAAAAATTGCGTAACTTGTATATTAGTGTATAGAACGTAGAAACGATGAAATAGCCACGAAAAGAATCATTTTCGACGATGTTTTTTACAAGCAGGCAGAACAGTGCGAGTAGATTAAAGAGACAAACAAAAAAAAAATGATAAAAAATACGTCATTGTACCATTTAAGTAAAAACTAAAAAAGGAAAAAACTAACGAAAGAGAGCATGTCAAAAAAAAAAAAAACGGTTTATAAAAAATGCACTAGCGACGAAAGAGAGCCACTACAAACCGCCACCTCGAAAGAAAATCGTTTAAAAAGAAAAAGAAGAAAGAAATAATAAGAAATAAGTAATATACACTCACTCCTCGGTAAAAAAAAAAAAGAGCGTAGATTTTTTTAAATAGTCACGTGTCGATGGTAGAATCGACGTACCGGAATTTTTCGAGAATAAAAGGTACGCGAGAAATGACGCACGCGAGATCACTTTTTACGAGCACATGAAAGCCAGAAGACGGTTTCATGCAATAAGTTTTGTTCTTCCCACGATTACTTGTTGCTTTCTTGTTTAACGATATACCGTGTTCGTTCGTTCATCAATTATCGCATTCTTGTTTTTCTGTTGATCGATTCTTTAATTGGGATATACGAATTCTTTTTGACTCGTGGTGGTAGCGGTTCCTTAACATTGCCAGGTCCAAAGAGTTCTGTTTTGCGGCTTTACGTTAGACGTTCTGTCAAACCAACAATATGCAAAGCGTTTCCGCCGATATATATGTATTGTAAAACTATTTCCAAGAACGATACACATCGTTACGGTATTATTATATACTAATTAGCGTCTTTGTCGATTGTATTTCATATTTTCTAGAACGTTAAATAAAAAGGATTTTCGAATCTGAATATAATGTGAAAGGAGGATGTCGTGATAACTTATTACAATAAAACGAAAAAAAAGGGAAAAAAGGAAAACAAAACGAAACGAAGAAAAATTTCCACATTTTCCTGTTCATTCGATCGATTCAGTGTTCTCGCGCTCTTTTAGATTTTCTCGACGCGTAAGCTTTGCTCTTTGGATCCAGTGCATTTCCGGTTACTTCGAATCAAACGTTATTCCAACTTATTTCGTCGTTAGTGTTCATGCTTTTTGCTTATGCGTTTATTTTTTTCTTTATTCTCTTCTCTTTATTTTGTACATCGTTTTGTATTAAATGCTGTATTTTCTTTTGTTTATTAAAAAAAAAAAAAAAATATTAAAAGTAAAAAGTAAGGACAAAGCGTGTCAATGCAATTGCATTTTTACAACCGTAAGTGCTCTCCCTTAAAATTGTCGCACTAAATAAAACTACAAGCGTTTACTTAGTCAAGTTAAATATTCTTTAGTATATTTTTTAAATGGTATTTGTTCGTATTGTAAACCTTATAACTAGTAGATGCATTAATTAATTAGTATGATAATTATATATATGCTTTCTGTTGCTTGAGTTTTGTCTTCTTTTTCATTTTTTTTTGTATACAAGAAATACCTACCTTAAATATTATTTATTGTCATCTCCTACACCGATGATTCGAGACAATTTACGTGTAAGGCGATCTACGTTCTCGCTTCTAGTGAACACTTGTTACTTTTCTTAAATTTTTATTAATAGATTCACAAATAATTCAGTGGATCACTTTGAATTTCGAAAGCGCGCTTAAAATTCCAAAATAACTATTCGAAAATAAGAAAATTGAAATTAAAACGTAGGTAGCCGTACTGGTAGTTTGTCTTGATTAGCATTTTACTCATTAGTAGACGTACCTAATGCATCAGGTATACACCACACCTTTACACACTTACACACTCGAAAAAAATAATGAATTAACGGTATTCTAAATGTAACGTGTATATGATGGCTGTACAAATGTAACATTTTTTTCCATTATGTATGATGATATTAATGATAATGAAAAATGGAAAGATTTGATGCAAAAAAAATGTGGTATAATTGAATTTACAAAAAGAGAAAAAAGAACTCGCGCGTGTACGCATCGATCGGTACGAGTCCGACTATGTAGTCGGTATAAGTATCGATCAATTCACTCCCGAGTGATTTACCAATAAACTACTATTACTTTTAATTATTATAAAATACCATTTCTGTAATAACATTATGATATAAAACCATACATTGAATGGCAAATCTTAGTAGTTTTGGTGTCCCATACCCGTTTCCTTGTAGATCTACCAATCACAAGTGTATTGTAAATAGTGTAACACGTATACAATACGCATTAAATATGAGGATTGTAATGAACATTTCGTATCGTTAAAGATAAAGTTTATTGGTACTGTCTTATACTAACTTATTTGTTGGCTAGGATCGAGGAGTATCATATAAATCTTGATCAAATGATTTGTCGCTGTCTCTTGATAGTTCGTGCGACAATTGTACCAACGTATATTCTTGAAAATAACATGAAAAATTATATTATTAAATGAATCGACATCTTAAATTCAGCATACCAATGTGATCACGGATGTTTGTAAATACATATTTTCTTATTTTTATTCGCTCTCTTCTTTAGAACGTTCTCTTTCAGAGCGTCTAGATTTCTTCTTACGCCGACTTGGGCTTCTGGATCTCGATTTGTGTCTACGAGATCGCGATCTGGATCGATGTCGATGTCTAAAACAAAAATATGGCAAATATTGTTATTGTTCTATTGACACGGTATTAAATTTTGATTCCGCAGTGCTTCATTACCGGTCTTTGTGTCGATACTGAGATCGAGATCTGTCACGATCTCTTTCTTCATCTCGCGACATCGAGTCTCTTTCTCTGTCCCGTTCTCTAATCATAGAATCCTTTTCACGCTCACGATCGCGATCTCTATCCTTATCTCTTTCTCTGTCCCGTCCCATCGAATCTAGTTCTCTGTCGCGATCTCTTTCTCTTTCTCGATCTCTTTCACGATCTCGAGAATCTCTAGGTGGCATTATAGGAGGAATATTTGTAGGAGGAACCATAGTTGGTATCGTTTTTGGGCCAGTATCTTTATCATCTTCTCCCTCTGTCATTGGAATAGCTAAATTTGTCGGTTGCCATGTCTAAAGTAAAAAGAATAATCAAATTTTTTTTTAGAAATAAAAAGCTACTTACTGCTTGACATCATGCAGTGGAAAGATCAGGTTGGTAGGATAAATAAAATTGTTTGAGATATACCGGATCATTGCCCCATTGGTTATCTTGTGTAGGTTCATAGCTTTGATAATATGGGTCTGTTTCTGGGATATAAAAAGGAGCTGGCTCTCCAGGGTATCCAGGAGGAGGTATATCAAATGCAGGAGGCATTCCTGCTCCTGGAGGTGGCACACTCATATCAGGATAACCTGGCTTCCTAGAGTACTCTCTCCTATCTGCAGTCATTACTTGTATCACATTTCCTTTTGGCGGAGATTTATCAAGATTTCTTCTGGAAGCCAAACCTGAACTACCAATTACATCTATTGTTCCTGCCATTTTTCTTCCTGGAGGCGGACCTGCTCTTTTTGGCCCCATTATACCAGAATATTTACTGTTATCATTAGTAATTGCAACTTGAGGTACCCTCATGCTGCCTGCATTACCGCCGCCTCCTCCTGCATTCAATATTAAGCCTACTCCAGACTCACTTCTCATTCTTTTTTGCCTTTCGCAATAAGCTCTCCATGTTTCTTCATTAAAGCCATAATTAAAGTAATCCGTAATGTCTGCACCAGGTTGCCTCCAAGGTTTGTCTTCTAATTGATCTAAATTAAATTCATGAGCAGGCATTCCATTGATAACGCCTATAGTTTCAAATTCATCTATACTAAATTTTCCAGGTTGCTTATTCAATTTATCTGGTACTCCTGATGCATTTGTGAGTAATCCTCCTCTTTTGATATTGAGGCTACCATATGCTGGGGTTGATTTAATGTCACCTATGACAACGTGTACGTCGTCATCAGAATCCGAATCACTAGCAGCTTCACCATCTTCTTGACTGGAAACTTCTCGTACACCATTTTTGTTCACTTCTGTATTGTTTTCGTTCTGAACATTATCGGCTCGAGGAGACTCTTCCTCCTGTGGTTCTGTTTCTTCAGGCGTCTATGAAAATAAATGTCATTTCAAGATTGTACTTAGTTTCAGATCGTTTACCTCTCAAATAGGTTATATTGTGCGAGTAATAAGGTATATTTTAATTATAATAAAGTATCTTTATTGATATTCTAATCACGCATATATTCCGTATCAAAAGAGCTTAAGTATTTAGTTCATTGTATTTATCTTTATTCAATTTTTTCAATGGAATCCAATAGCAATAACCGGATGAATAGGTTAGAAAAGGCATACCTCTGTTGGTGCATCAGGAACATTTTCTGTTTTTTGATCTTCCAAGGTTTCTGACTTTTCTTGTATCGCAGCAGGGAGCGAATCATTTTCTTGGCTTTCTGGTTGAGCAGACGTTGGTGTGTATTCTTTTCCGTCAGTCGAATCTCCATATAACCATTGATCCTCATTTTCATCCGCCATTTTTCCTCTCCTTTAACTTGACAACTAAAGAAATACCATAGACATACATTGCTATGTCCATGAGAAACATAGAACTATACATCCTTTGACACGCTTAAACAATCAAAATACGAGCTCTTCTTCCTGCAAGTTTGCCAACCTTCCACAGAGATTAGTATAATAACTAACTCTCTGTAATTAATTATAATTTAAAGCGTTCAATGTACGATATCTTTATTAATTTATCTTAAGAAATAATTTTTCTACATTTCTTTTAATCATTCATAAGGATAAAAGTGTGATAAATCATGTACCGACTATCACATAGTAAAAAAAAAAGTATTCTTATAGTGGTATGAATGTACCGAAAGGTTTAATGATTTGACGTGTACAATTAGAGATCATCTCTGGTACAACTCTATATACTGAATTAGTATAGTTATAACTATAACTGTTTTGTTACAAGATTGTGGTTAAGATGGGTCCGGATAAGAATGCAGAAAATCTTGTAAGTTTAATTGTATGACTTTAATAAATGAATGCTTAATAAAGTATGTATTCTGAATTTTCTAGCACCAGTATACAAATTTATTAATACACAACTTAGCTATAACATGGTTAAAACACGCCACGTATGACGCTTCAACAACATAAAAATTGTAATTTATTTCATTTTACTGTATTTACTAATGGGAATTTATTCGGAATAACATTATGCTTTTTTCTAATTATTATCAATTTATCTTTTATACACGTCTGAAATAAATTTGTGTTCGCCGGTATTAAACACGAGACGCTACTGTAATACACAATAATTTAATTCATTTATTGCTTAAACAATTTAATTTTTTTCTAAAATTTATTGTTTCAGACAATCAAAATCAACAAATGGGATGGATCTGCAGTAAAGAATGCATTAGATGATGCAGTTAAGGGTGTACTTACAAAAAAATACAATTACATAGAGAATTTTGCTTTATTGGATGGAAGATTAGCTCTATGTGGAATTGCTATAATAGTTGCAATTGTTGCCCTCCTCTGTGATTATTTATATCCTTTCCCTGAATCGAAGCCTGTGTTACTTGCTTGTGTTTCATTATATTTCTTTTTAATGGCACTTTTGACTTTGTATACAGCATACAAAGAAAAGGGTATATTTATAGTAGCCATTGAAAGGTAAAATGCATTAAATTTGATATTATTTACTGTTTCCTAAGATTATAAATGAGTTGCGAATTATCATATTTTATTTCAGAGATCCAGCAGGTTTTAATTCAGATCTGGTTTGGGAAGCAAGCTCATATTTAAAGAGACATGATGACAAATATAATCTTGTACTATCCGTCAGAAGTACAGCCACAGGAAACGTGAATGAAACTAGTATTACAAAATCTATTGCAAATTTTATTGATATCAATGGTATTGTTATACCAGAATTAATAGAAAATGTGGTAATAAGTATGCATGATAGTTTAACTAATCAACGTAAAGAAAAGTAGCAGGAGGAATGATATTCAATTGAACGAAATTATTTCTTTTTTTACAATTCATGGAACAATTGTCTTTAATATTCCATATACATACTTCATATTGATGTAAATCTATCTCAAAAATAAAAATCCGACGATTTTTGGCATACGTATTGTAATTCGTTTTTAAATACAATAGAAAACAAATATAAACTTTTACATAGTTGTTAATAGAATAAAAATTTTCCGTATTCCTTTACGTTACTAGTGAATTATTTACATGATTACGTGATGCTCTATTCGACAATTTCAGTTTCAATATCACAGCTGAAATTAAATGGATGATGACCATTGAAATGTGATTTATGCATATCTTTAACAATCAAAGAATAAAGAAAGCAAAGTAACAAATGTTTAGAGTATATAAATATCTCGTGACTTACCGATGTAAAATAAAAGTGATTATTCATTGTTCCCTGAACAGGTACATTAACATAAAATGTGCAGTTTTATTTTTAAAAAGGTTGTAAAAAAAAAAAAAAAGAAAAAAGAAGAGTAAACGCAATATAGTTCAGCTAATTTACACCCTATATAAACCTTGCTTTTGAAAAAAATAACCGTTTCCAGATCGATGATATAATTTATAAATAATTCATATTTTACATTAACCGTGAGTTGTATCGTCTTCTACAAAATCTGCTGCTTCTTCTCGTGTTACACATACAACGTGAGAAACTTTATTTCTAAATTTGACGCCATAAAATTTGTTCGCGTGTTGCAGCAATTCTGGTCTATAATACAATTAACTATGTATGTGATTGTACAAGAGATTATATATTAATTCAGAAAAAATAGTAGAATGTTACCTGAAGGTTGTTGTGATAAATTGTGCATCGGAACTAAGTTCATGGATCATATCCGCTACAGCTTTTCTGTGCTGTGCATCTAGCGCTTGGTCAATTTCATCAAATAAGTAAAATGGCGCTGGATCACATTTTTGGATAGCAAATATCAATGCTAATGCTACAAGTGATTTTTGTCCTCCAGACAATTGATTCATTTCTCTCATTTCAGCTCTATGACCAGTGAAAGATACTCGTATGCCTGTACCAAAAAAGATTTCGTAATGATTTATTTATTTATTATTTACTAACAAAAATAGAAAGCTGCGTCTTTTCTTACCAACACCAATAAATCTATCAGAATCAGCTGCTTCTGTTGTCGTATCGTCTCCTTCGTCACCATCTGCTGTTTTCATAACTAACTGAGCATGACCCGATGGTACAAGCTTTTTGAACACTTCGCTAAAATATTTACTTACCTAAGTATGAAAAGAACGATTTGAGTGCTTCACTTGTAACAGTTAAAAGGCAAACGGCGAAACAGTACCGCAATGTAAGCATAGAATAAAATTACATTACATACTTGTTTGAATGTAAATTGAATTGCTTCGCATTTACGTTGCTCAAGTACTGACATTAGCTCTTTAATTTTTTCATCACCTCTATCTAATTCTTCTTTTCTTTTTACCAATTTCTCTTTCTGATCACTAAATGACATGAATTGATCTAATGCTTTTTTATTTACATGACTAAAACAAAAGGTAATAGTAGAAGTTATTATAACATAACATAAAACATTTTCATATCTCCATATGTGTTATTTTATTGTTAGTTTACCTGTATTTCTTTAAATGATTATTTGCTTTTTCCATTTCCTTAAATAACTGTTTAGTAGTCAGAGTACTAAATTTGGAATATACTTCTTGACTAGGTAATGCACCAAGTTCGGTAATTTTTTGTGTACATTCTACTATTTTCTGTTGTAAAATGTTCAATTTGCTGGCTAGTTTCTCTAGATCCTTAGCATCTGCTTCTATTTTTTCCTGTGCTTCCTTCTCCCTGGCTTTCCACTTTTCGACCTCTGCAGATTCCGCTTTTTGCTACAAAGGACTTTATACATATATAACATGTATAAGGCTTAATATATTTAGGTAATAATTTTTATATTTACCTTCTTTATAGCATTAGTTACTCTTTCATTCTGAGCTTTAAAATCTGCATTTACTTTCACTAATCTTTTTTCAATATCCCCTAGTTGTGCTTTTGATGATTCTAATTGACGTTGTCGATCCTCTACTGATATCTCTTGCAATGCCTGAACCAATTCGTCTTTTCTTCTAACCAAATTATTGGTTAACAGATTTTCCAATTTATTTTTCTCAGCTTCTAATCGCATTCGCTTAGCAAATGCTTCTTTGTTATCTTTTGTTAAGCGCCTTATGTCATCGTTTAACGTATCAACTTGACGTTGATCAGCAACAGACAATTGTGCCATGAGTTCTTGATGTAATTCACTTTCCAAACCTTCTTTCGTTGCACGCATTGCTTCTAAACTCGATGTACACTGCGCTAGACTCCTTTCTTTCGGTGTGCGGTATCTTTCTATTGCACTTAACTCTTCCTTCATAAGTCGTATTTCTGCTTTCATTTTATCGTATACGTCTCTATAAAAATAAGAAAATTGTCGGATTTCTAATTGTTATGTTTCATACAAACATTCATTTTCATCTTTCAGTGACCTACTTAGCTTTACTATTTTTAGTTTCAGTCCTTTGCATTTCACTAACATAAGAACTGATATTTTGGTCCGCTTTTCTGATTTCTTCTTTAAGAGTAGAAAACTGAGATTCGAGAGATGAAATTTGAGCTATTAATTCCGATCTAGTTTTCTGTATTTCTAATCGGGATCTTAGTGTATTAAAATATCCGCCCGTTAAAGACCCTTTTGAGGATACTTGATCACCTTCAAGAGTCACACAATCCAAACCCGAGGTACGAGCCAAATTTGTAGCAGCTTCTAAATTACGACAGATTAATGTTTTTCCAAATATATACCTGCATTTAAAATTAAACATAAAAATATTACGTATTTTATTGTTTTATAATTTTATATCAATTAAATGTATTACTAGAAATTTTATTATTATTTACCTCATAGCTTTATCATACTTCTGATCGTAATTTAACTGTGATATCATAGGTATGGCATCACCGGTTTCTGGATAATCTATGTCTTTTACATGGAGTCGATTTAAAGGCATAAATGTTACTTCCCCCGGAAGACGCTGATTATTCATTTCTTTTAAAATTTTTGTTCCAAATTTGTCAGTTTCGACAATATGATGAAATAAACGATTTCCTGCAGTCACTTCTACAGCCATATAAACACTCTTGTCGCAACTAAAATTTTCAATCACAGGCCCATAATAACTACTTACCTCATGGGCCATATCTTTACGAGTTCTGGAAAGAAAACGTACATTAGAAAATAACATTTTCAAATTACTTAAATAATGCTTACCGAAATGTATCCAACACTTTTCGTACGCTATCTCGACCATTTAAAATAGGTTTCCCTGCCATAGATCGTAAGCTTTGATCTGCCTTGGCCAAATCTTCTTTTAGTCCAGATAAATTGAGTTGTAATACACTCTCTTGTCGATATCTACAACGAAAATTTTGCTTATGTTTTGTAAAAATTCTTTGATTATAAAAAAGGCTACATAATAAACAAACTGTTCTTTTCGAGTAGCTTGACACTGATCCTTTGCTTTGGTAAGTTCGTAATATTGTTTATTGTGCTCGTCTATCGAAGTTCGTTGCTGTTCCATTTCGCGTGTATGTTCTTCGATCTTTTTTTCTAAAGTAATTTGTTTTTCTGCATCTCGTTTTAAATCTTCGCTGATTTTTCTTTCATGTTCTTCCTTATCTTTAATTTGTTTGGTAAGTTGTTTAAGCTCATTTTGTATCCATTTATCTCTTTCATCCTAACACGAAGGAATTATTCAAATAAATTATTGATATTTCCTATATCGTTTTGCATGCAATTATGTTGTATTGAATACCCTGCTAGTAAATTGACTGCCACGACCCTGCTTGGCATATAATTCTTTCCGTTTTTGCTCTTTTAATTGCAATTCACGTGTACATTCCTCTTCAACACGTTTCATCTCTTCATACTAAAATAATAATTATTAATGAAATTATTATCAAACATATTAATAATGATATAACTTACTTCCGGTTTTAGTTCTTCTAATTCTGCTTCTCTTGCTGCAATGTTTACTTTTAATTTTTCTAATTCTTGTTGAGCACGTTTTCGACTATCATTATCTCCTTTTACTTCTTCCAATAAATCATTAATAGTTAATGTTAACTTAGTTTTCTCTTTTAATAATTGTTGTTGTTCAGCACTGAAAATTTTACCTTCAATTTACAACTAATATAAACAATTGTTTTAAATTGTTCACATGTAATCTTAAGAATATTACCTTAGTGTATCCCGTTCTTCTTTTGCAGTTTGCACTTCTTTCTTTGCTTCCTTAAGGCGCTTTGTTGCTGCTCTCACCATTTCCTGTGCAGTTTTTGCTTCTGCACATAATCTGGCTTGTTCAGCCCCACTATTAGCTCTAGACTTTTCCAGATCTTCTAACTTTCTTTTATTCTCTTTGAGCTCTCGTTCGTGAATCGTATATTCTAGACATCGACGCTGTTTATCCCAACATTGATATTCTTTAAGTTCCTCTTTTTCTTCTTCTAACGTTTTTAAACGTTCCTCTGCAATTATGCAATTATAAATTACTAATTATTTTTCAAAACGATATCATTAACTTAAATAATAATTTACCTATAGTTCTTAAAAAATCTTGAATTTTTTCTAGTTTCCCTTCAGTTTCTTTTAAAATAAATTTTGATTCTTCTCTCCTGTCATCATATACTCTAGTACCAGCTACTTCCCTTAATAATTTAAGTCTTTGAGAATCAGGTGCTGTTGCCATTTGATTAATCTACACAATGCAATGTATCATATTTTTCCCGTTCTTATAAATCACAAACACACCATGAAGCATACCTTTCCTTGTTTTACAATATAATATGGATTCGATCTTGAAAATCCTGCTGATTCTAACAAATTCATCACATCATTCCTTGTTACTATTCTTTTATTAAGAAAATACTGATCCTTCTTTGAGCCAATTACTCTTCTTAAATATACTTCTTCTTTATCAATCTATAAGAACAAATAAGGTAGAGATTGCAACAGAAAGTTGTTAAATAAACAATAATGCATGAAAATTATGTAATAGCAAATTTTACATACCGGTAATCTCCCATCAGAATTATCAAATATAATTTCCACATGTGCAGAAATAACTCTTGGTCCTGTGCCCTCGTGCAATAAAGCTTGTCTCTGTTCAGGTCTGAGATGAGAAAATTCATCACTCAAAACAAATTGGATTGCATAAAAAAAATTGCTCTTGCCAGAACCATTTCTTCCAACTTGACATTCAGAGAAATCATTCGTAAATTTGATTAAAAAACATTATATACCATTAAAATGATGTAAATGAAATATATGCACATACCTACTACATTGTGCCTTGGATCAAAGGGTTCTACCACTGTTTGTTCACGATATGACTTGAAACCTTGTATAATCACCTGATCACAGAAAGATTCATTGCGTATAAATATGAATTGCATGTCTTAAAATTGTAAGTTTTCTTATATAAAAATTTTTGTCCACATATTTCTAATTACTTACAATGCTGAATATAAGTATTGGCCTTTTCCTTAAAATGGAATATCTGTTTTAAAATCAGACAGAGCAATGTGATTTTTTTTTTTAGAAGTTAGATGGATTAATTTGCTAGATGACATATAAAACACATTTTGAAAAATTACAATTTTTCGGAATCACAAAGAAAATAGTAAAGATCAAACTTTTAACAAACCTTTTTATCTGAACATACAGTTATAGGCCGAAAGTCGTGAAAAATTACGATTTTTACCAATTTTAGCTATTTCTAACTCATAGCAATGTTAACTGATTCCGATTAAATCTTCAGCATATGTATAACTGACTTAAATTTATAAGACGCATTTTCTTAATTTTCATTAAAAACTCAAATGAAAAGGTGGTAAAATGTGATTTTCACTGTTTTCACCGTGATTGTGCTCAATTGCATTTTTAAAAAATTATTTTTTTATGCATCATTCAATAAACTAATCCTTTTAAGTATGATATTTATTATCCTTTTAATTTTACTAAAAAAATCAAGACATTTGGTCCAATTTTATAAAAAGTTATTCCATTTTACAGGGTGTGCCAATACTTATGTTCGGCACTGCACGTAGGTAAATTTACATGTGTGGTTACATTTTCTGAAGGTATTAATCTAACTGTGTAATCGCATAATATATTCATACCGAATGTAAAGGAATAGAGGCATCGTGCGTAAAACAATGTTTACGCGTGTTAACACTAAACGATAGTAGCCATACTTCTAACGAACGAAGAGCGTCTATCAAAAGGAAGTTGTAGAAACCGCGCAAAAATAGACAGGAGCTTAGAGGATATTCTAAATCTTTTTTGTGATACCTGTTTGATATACATGGTGCGATTATTATTCACACGAGTGTTTCTCGTGTTAACACCCTACAACAGCTCAATCAAAAGCTTAAATTCTCTGTCACTGAATGGAACAAAAACGTTCAACCGACTTGTTGGCACAGCGACATTTGTAAAATAATCTGCAAGGCGACGGTGCAATAAAGTTCCTAGATTTGGGCGGGAGATGCGTTTCCGTGGCCATTATAGAAACAAAAAAATACCATTTTCTAACCAAAGACAACTTTTTTTTTTAATATAAATTATGTCTAATTAATATAATTTTTTTTCATTTATGAGTGTTTTATTTTATTTTTTTTATTATGGGAATAAATGATACAGAAATAGTATTGCAATACAAGTTATGTCAGTGTAAATTTTAATTTTTGTAAGAATATAAAGAAGGTATCTTAAAATATATAAATATTAACAATATATTTCATTCAATGATGAATACTTAAAGCATCGCTTTGAACTTCATGACTCAATTGTGTCTGTAAGTTAGACAATTTATTTTTCAATGCTGCAATGCCCATCATGACAATATTCTCAGGCTTTAGAGCTCCGCTACTTTCAACATTGAAATAATATTTATTTGGTTTAGCTTCCCAATTAAATGGTGCCTCATCTAAAACATTTTATGATTGAATTTAGTATGGAATCAATGTGTATAATAAAGTGATACTTACATTGATCTTCTTCTAATTCACTGTATTCTGATTTTGGCCATTCATCAGGTTTTGGAAATAGCGTGTGTCTCATAGAATTATCTGGATCATACTCAAAGCTTACACCAGCAGTGGGATTCCATTTTGCATGTTCTTTTCCAAAACCTTTCTTTGCATATGCTCTTAACTTTAATTCTTGACCCTTTCTCAATTTTACTATCAGTATTTCTGGATAAGAGTATGTCAATTCATGTTGTATAATGCATTATAAAAGTAATGGATATAATATTTAAATAAATATATACCATCTGTTTCTCCATATTCACTAGCATCATCTTCTCTGTGCCTGGATGTAACAGGAAGTACCCTTGGATCACTGGATTTAAAATCTGCAGTGGTTACATGCCGCGTTTGATCTTCTGTACACTTTACATCAAGTGTGAATTCCACGCTACACTCTGGACAGAAATCCATGCATTGGCAGTCCCTTGTATATTGTATCCTATCAACAACCTAAATAATTTTAATATCAACTTTCCGTTTTCGTTAAAAAATCTTAAATATATTGAAGTATTGATTTTTAATTATTTACATCATCACTTATCAATGGTATCATTCCGATCCTATGTGCTAAAAATTCATCGCTCAACACGGTTGAATTGGCTTCTAATTGCACCCAATCAATGGCCATAGTAGGTGTCTCGGCAATAAAGACGCGTCTCATACTATTTGCTACACTATAAAAATTAAAAGTTTAATAAAATAAGAGAAAAAAATATAAAAGAATTTAGTTATCATTCAATATAACCTATCTTACCTCAATTCTGTATCTTCTACTTGAAATTTCACATTTTCTTCTGTTAAATCTGAAATATGAACTGATGGTTGATTCGCGTATGGCATTTTACCGGATTCCTTATATTGAAATCAATACAAAATATGTTTTGTAGTTAATACCAGCTCAGTTAACATATATATTCCTTTTACAGTCTTAAATTACCGTTGTTCTTCCTGCTATAGGCATACATAGGGTCTATAAATTAGGAATGCAGCGCCGCCATGAAAGATCTAGTTTGAAAATAGGCTTTTAAAAAATATCAGAAAATATCGTTTAATTCTTTTCTACAATAATGTAAAGGAAAAACTCATATTAGATGTAGTGTACCTTTTATTAAAAAAATTTCATTACATATCATTCGTCACATAATACGAAAAGTAGATAAAACTGCATCAAAGAGTATTTATGAATATTGAACAACATAAATCATTTTACATATTCTTAGTTTCTGATGAAAATGATTTATGAATGGAACTGAATGAATAATTTATATATATGATAATATATAGTATACGTATGTGTAAATATTTAGTAATAATCAGTAAAATCTAACACTTTAAATTACTATTTTTCTAAATTCTTATACCTCACTTTCACCTATGTTTGTAAGTTCATGAAAAGAAAATGATATCAATGGATGCACGTATAAGCGATCATTTTACATAATAAATAATAAAAATGAGATAATATAATTTTGGTAACTCTTATAAACAATACTAACTTTTATAACATAAATATTAAAGTGCTAACATTTGTATAATATGCTTTATATGGCACTAAATTTTTGTAAAAATTGGAAGACTGTGGTTTGTGAAACTATTTGTTGAATATCTGCAACAAGTTCGTGCAATTGTAAATGATGTTGTACCAGTGTTAATATGAATGTATTCTAAATGCAGTATAAATAGGAATACTAAAACATATAAGAGCTGAAAGCATAGCATTAAATATTATTAAAAATATTTTCAGCCATGTAAGTTTTTGACAGCTATTACGAAAGGAAGTAAAATTTTGCTAATGCATTTAGCAATCGATTTTCAAAGTTCGTCCGTGAAACGCTCAATGTCTTGTAAATGATCTCCATAATCTGTAGCTTCACTACCAACAAAAGCATCGTGGTGGTCTAAAATTTCATCAAACGACAATCTATTATCGTGATCGTCGTCGGATGCGGCGAATAGATGATCGACTTCATCGCTTGCAATTTCCCTAAAATATTTAATGATGTCACATATATTCTTAAATCATTAATTAAAAAATATTTTGTATAAATATTTACTCACTCGTTACTAGGCACAAGCCAAGAAAGTATTTCATCAGAATCTAATCTTCCATCTCCATTTTTATCATGTTCATAATCGAATTTATCTTTTTCTATTAACAACCACTCTTTATCTTCTGCTTTAGCTCTATTTCCAATAAATTCTTGGAAGCTAATAGACCCATCTTTATTTGTATCTTTGTCATCCAGAGCTTGCTTCAATAGGAGTGGAAACATTCTTGGTGTTTCTTCAGGATGTGTATAAGCTTTAAATTCTTCTGTATCAAGATAACCATCTTTGTTTATATCAGCAGCTTGAAAGGTTTGCTTGTCGTCAGTGATAAGTTTGTCATCCACTGCTAAATCTTTTGGATCAGTGCCATATGTATCTTGAATAATTTCATTCCAACTGACTTTACCATCTTCATCTGTATCGGCATCCTCTAATCGATCTTGAGATTCCTCAGCAGAAAGCATGCTAAAAGAACGCAGAATCCAAGCCTTTAGTTCGTTTCTCTCAATAAATTTGTCACTGTTCAAATCCATCTTTGTCAATAAAATTGCTAAACGTCGTTTTGATTCCTTTGTTGGAAGTTTATCAAATTCTTCTGCCTCCTTTACGCTTCCTATGAAAGTGAGAAACATGATTTTGTTGATAAGATTTTGGTTTTATTGTAATAAGTTATGAATGTGATATAATATAAAGAATACCTAGAATAGCTTCATGATCAAACTCCTGATGATGTTCTCCTCCAGCGTAATGGTCCATGTCTCGTGGACTAAATGCACCATCCTCTGTTCTTTCATTGCTGCTCTGCTTGTGTTGATGAGAGTGTATATGTGCGGAAGCTGCATTTCCGAATGAAATCGATCCCAGAATCGTGAAGATAAAAAGAAGAATTTCTACACGCATTTGGCGTGTACCCATCGTAAGCCTTGGGAAAATTCTAAGAATTAGGATAAGAGGAGATAACCTCAGAACAGGAAAAATTTGACAGGTGCACTGTTATCTACACAGTATGCCATAATGACTTCTATCGACTGTTTGTCGTTACGCATGTCGTATAATCGTTTTCGAAAATCGATTTTGATAAGATTTAAATTTGACAATTTTTCATAGATTTCCCTATTGCTACTGAAAGCAATAGGTTTAAGTATAAAGTGCTCATGTGAAATATATAATATTATGTTTATAATTAATGTAAATTCACTTTTGAATTATGAAAATAACAAGATCTAAAAAGATTGTTTTATGATATTTGCAGTCAAGGATAAGAAAAATATAATAATAGGAGATCTGAACGAGTACTAATAAGATGTTCATGCAATAAACTCAATATATATTAAACAAAGGTTGTATGTATTATATGAAGCAGAAATGTAAGTTTCCAATTCCGAGTTTATACTGTATATTATCTAAGTAATTTTACTTACTTATTAAGAAATCTTTTAAAATTGATTAGTCATTGTAACAGATTGTAATTAGAAGAATTTGCTCTTTGAGTTCACGTTTTTGATAATGAGACGAAACTTCACTTTCGTTCAGGGTGTCAGTAGCACACGCGCGTGTTGGAATATCAGTGCTTGGTACGTCGCGCCGTGAAAAGAGACGAAGAAAAAGAACGTCAGGTCTACCTTAGCCACGATCAGTATGTGCGGTCATGATTTTGTTCTAGGGTGAGCGTTCAAAAATAGATATACTAACACGTGTTCAATTTATTTCTAACTTCAGTAACCATCAAGCAAGCGACATAGATAGGACAGGAAGAGACTGAAGACCGTAAAGTATCATAATATCCGTTATTTTCTGACTCGTGATAATGATTTGATAAACTACGAAGATGTAAAGCGGAAGTACGCACTCTAAAAATATCAGTAAAAAATATTTTTAGCCCAAAAGCGTAATTCAGTTCCATTTTTCCATTTTATCGTACAGGAATTACAGTTTGTTTAGTATAAAGGTTTAAGATATTTATTAGAATTTTGAACGTTTATTTTCCACATATGTAAAATAGTATAAAGTTGAGTAAAACTACTTTTAAAACTAAGCAGGATATCGATTTTATTGCTATAAAAAAAGAATTTTATCGAAGGCCGTCTGAAAATATCAGCTTCTTTGAATGTTTTGAAGTTGTCTTTGAATCCACGTTTTTTAAGACCTTTTTACTTTTTTTGATGAGTACTGCCACAGACACCTCGTCTGTACCAGGTCCCAAAAGTTTGTTCCCAACTTTTATATACACCCTATATATCTATGTTTGTCATTACATATATATGATTACATTTTTAAATGCAACTGTTCATTTTTAGATTTTTTAATTTCAATTTACAAATTCTAAATCTCTGAACTAGAAATAAAATCCAAGTTTTATTATTAAAGATAAAAAGTTTTAAATTTTCACGTTTGTTCTGTTTGTCTCTATTGTATTCTCTTTCCAACTGAAACGTTTTTAATGTGCTAATCTAATATGTAAATAACTTTGTTATAGATTTATCTTATGTCAAAAGTATATACATACATAGTGCTATAAATTATATATGCACATTGCACATGCACATACAGATAGCATTGCATATGTAAGCATTGTTATGCTACTACTTACTATGTTTGTCGTAACAAAACGCAGAGGGCGTAAGAAACACTCTGATTTTTTCCACGTCGGTATTTCAGAACCTGAGGCGCAAAGTCCTATTTAATGTCTATTTTGCCCTTAATTAATGATTGATTGCATGTATCACTTAATTGTTTTCAGAGTATTTCTTAAAATATCGATTGTTTTCTATATAACGATGAAAGACAATATGATGATTTTTTTTTATTAAACATTTGGAAAGTAATATATGCAATCATTTTTATTATCGGTCTTAAATCTTGCGTAATGGCTATACGTTTCGACTGCAAACGATGAAATTATGCCGGAATTATTATGATAATGTTGCAATTCCATACGATCGCACAATTCTTCATGATCTATTGGTGGCCGATAACTTATCCCTTCAGAACAGTTCTGCATTTCGGAGGTCTCGGACGATAAAATCGACGATTCGTACCCCCGGTTAATAACACAGAAATTCATTATTAGAGGACAATTTCGCGTTGTCTGCTGTCGTCACCAATACACTCGTCGAATAGGGAGTGTTAACAATTAATTTTACGTTGGCGAAAATTTATTCCGTTCTCGTTATGCTTTCCGACGTGTGTTCTTCCCTTTATAATGCTAATTGTCAGAACGTTATTGTTCGCCGTCCGTAAAATACAATCGAACGATAAAATTTGTTAAACATCGCCGGTCAGCGAAATATTTCAATTTTCTCTATGGCGCTGTGTAACGCGGATGCTGTAAAATATCATCGGGCTTTCGCGATTTCCCGCCGCTACCGTATTTTTCCAATTTTCGAACCGTCGGCTTTTTTTCATTCCCGCGATCAATTTTCCAGCTTCACTGATCCCGTAATTATTTAGCCAGAAACTCGCCGAAGGTGTTCTCCCGTTTTCTTTTCTCCGTCTGCGGTGAAATGATATGGAGATTGGGAAAAGTGCGGTCGGTCAGAACTGATTGGCGAAACGGAAATACGACTGTTTTATATCGGTGACCGCAACCGCGAACTGTACTGATTTCGAGATCAAAGTCAAGTGTCAATTCCATCAGGCTTGCAAATTCGTCGTTCACCCTCTTTGCAGAATGACGAATGTTCCCCTGGTAAAATATCCAAATGTTCGACTACCTTAATCTTTATATTCGCTAGTGTCGCGTGCAGCATTTACCACTTGCTCCGCTTACAACTTTTCTACGATCATATAAAGTTCATTCACTTGCGAGGAAATTCAAACGTTCATAAGCATTCTTTCCCCGCGTCTGTCGAACAATGTAATACCCAAAGGAAAAGCCGTTGAATTCGACATTCGATCGACTCTAACGAATCCGTCGTCGACGAGTTCCTCAAGATATTTTCGATTCCGGTGGAATATTCCGACGCGGAGAACGCAGACGCTTGTGATTTTTCCCAATGGCTGAGACGGGGGACGAGCAGCCACTGAAAGCATTCCTTCTGACATTCAAATGCTCGGTGCATGAACGAAAAAGGATACGTAAAGCCCGACGCCGCCTATTCATCGCTCAAAGGGATCATTTATCAACATATTTGATATGCTCCTGGCCGCGTTAAACCCGACGGAGGAACCTTACCCGCTCTCTCTCTCTCTCTCCCTCCGGCCGAGCTTCCATAGAAATAATATGCTAATCGCGCGAAGGCGGAGTTTAAAAAGTGCTCCGATAAATTCTCCGGACTTTTTGACGTAATTTCGCCCCTTCGCGCTGCCGCCACCAAATATTCTTTTTACGCGGTTTCCGACGTCTTAAGAGAACTTCGCTTCTGCACCACGGTATATCAGGCGGCGGAATATATTTTTTTGCTGGATTCCAACCGGATGTCACGACCTGCTTCGCGGGCAAAGGATTCTAAGCCGACTTCCTTCGCATTCCCTCGCGGAAATCGCAAGAAGACGTTTCGGTAGTATTTCACTGACAATTCTGCGCTCCTTCTTACAGAACAAGGCTTTGGTTAGTAAAGAATGTTTGAACGATTCGAAACATTGGCCAGCGCGGCGATTTTTCGATAGCCAGCGAGATTACGAAACGATTCGAAACGTTATACTTAAGTGATTGACACGAGACGTTACGATCATTTACAAATCCCCTCATCGGCACTTATGCGCGCGGTGACGCATACGTACATATTTATGCACCCCTATCCTATACGTGGCTTGCCCTCATACATACATCGGTCATATTAGCCGCAAAGCGGAATACTCGCAGTGATCCCGTTTGTTTATGCCTACTTTTGTGTCGAATTGTTCCGTGCTTCTTAAAACTTAATGCAAGATTGTGTCCTCGCTTTCAAAAATGAATCGGACAGAAAATTTGCAAGAATTAACTTAAAAAATAAATTAGTAGAGTAACGTCATTGAGCGATATGAAAATTCGGATTGTTAGGTAGAAAATTGGCTGGACCAACGTCTGACAAAGAGACGCTAATTAAAGTGTATCGTTAATAAAACGTTTGTAAGTTGTTTACTCTCTTTTTCCAATATAAGTTTTTCAATTTAGCTTTTAATTTATTCCGAACTTCGTATCCTCGACGCAATGACATCGGACTAATCCCTCGGTCATTCAATTCCGAAACGCCACGTCAGCGGGACACTTTCAAGCATATTGAGGCTGGATCGTGTAGCCGGTCGCCATTTGCTTTAAGCCCTCCTTTCCATATTTATCTTGGTCTCCTTGATTACGGAGCCACTCGAAGATTTCTTTTCCTCTTCTTCTCTTTTCCTTTTTATCGTTCGGTATCTGCGGGATTATCAGCCTATTCGGCAACGAATGCCGCCTCCGCTATTTGGAACGAACACGCAGATTGCTTTTGCGCGCCAGGGGAATTTACGAGCGGCTATGATAATTCTCCGAGGAAGCATAATCGAATGGCTTTCATAATAATTTCCATGGGAGCTGGTCGAACGAGTCTTCTTCTCGATTCTACGAGTTTGAATAACAAAGGGAATATTCCAACTTTATTTCACTTAAAACGTATCGATTGCTTTTAAAAACAAGAGATGTTCGTAGAGTAGAATTCTCCATTCCGTTTCACTACGAGAGAATGAACCGGAAATGTTGGAACTGTCGGCGGTATACGACGAAATATTTCGAGGCGTTTCGCAGAATCGTAAGGGTGTTCGACGTTTCCGTGGCGCGGTTGTCTCAGCCGAGGCCATACGCCCCGCGATTTAAGTCGTCAACTTTTATGGGGGTAGTTTTCGCGGAGACGGTCCGCGGCAAGCCACATAAAAGGGGGTGGAAGTTTCTGGTAATATGGCGGCTTCCCGTGGAATATGGCGGCAACTGTATACAAGAGATAGCGACAATATTGAGGCGACGGGAGCGCCGAAGAAAACCAACTGGATTTTGGCTCTAGTTCGTGTCGATCTTAGGTCACTGTCCTTCTTTTCCTTTATTTTCTTTTGCTTTGATTACAGTTCGTGCTACGAGTAAAATATCTCTGTTTTGAAATCAACAGAATCAAGAATAATTTAAAACGTGAATTTATATTTTAATCCAAACTATTTCCTCATTTTTTCAATAATCTATCGAGCAACCATATCTTCGTTAAAGTCCCATTTCGGAAGGGGATATGGAATTTCTTAGCGTTGCTCAGCGGCTGTCGATGACGCGGATTAAGAGAAATACTGCACTCTCAGTGTCGACGTTCGGAGGCCGTTGATTGCATCTGGCATTTGTGTCACGCCCTTGAGTACCCAGTCGATATGCCTGGACAAATTGGGAATTGGTATTCTGCTCGTGGCTGCCGCGACGGCCAGACGGATTTGCGAAGGAGCACATCGGGCTAAAGCACGGAGACCGGCAACAGTTCTCTCGCACGAGGAGCCCTCTGGACAAGGCTGACCCGTGTGGATCCGTTAAACTTGGTCAAATCGCTTCCCGACGATCACCTCGCACCGGAATACTAACGACTGGCAAAAGAGGAGCGTACGTTGCCAAGCGTTCTTTCTTCTGACGGATCGTTAACCGGTCATGGAATCTGGAGACACGAGGAATTCGAATTAAGTCGGCAGCGAGCCACCGAGACATTTAAAAGTGAAATTCTTCGATATCGTTGGATATCGTTGTCCACGATGAAACGATTACAAAGATTAGCAAGCTCGAAGATTCTTCTGTATTGTAATGGAATTCTTTTCGCGAAGGAACGTCCGTTCCGTTTAAACGGAATACTTGGTTCGACCTTTTTGTTATCAGCAGGCCACAGCTCGAGGCAGCTTAGCACGAGTACCCTCGTGGTATCGATATCCCGCGGCTCGATTCTGCTCCTTTTCGGGAATATGGCAGGCCAGGCGGCGGTGTAAAAACTTACAAGCCGTATTTCGAGCTGTCGTGCCGAAGGTTTCGGCCGTCCTTTCCGCCCGACATCCTCGAGCACATGCGGCCGCGGAAGCCGATTGGACGAACACCACGATCCGCAAAAATGCTACGATCTATACAGGGATGAATCCTCTTTCGGAAAGTTTGGCTCTCAAATTGGCTCTAAACCAAGTGAAATACGAATACAAACGTTGGATTCGGAACGAATAATTTCTCAAAATATTCCTGATAGAAAATGAAGGATAGGGCGAAAGATAATTTCTATCGCGGTGAAGGCTCGAGATTAAGAAACGTTTTCCATCGAAACGACCGGGAGACGTTCATGTATCTTGGGGAAATTATGACAATATCCCGGATTGAGTTTCGCCGGGGACTGTACTCTGATTTACTTCCGACCGATTCACCAGGAAATCGAATTACCTCCGCAGCGGGCACGCGGCGAAACCTCGAATTAAGAAACACTGAGAGCTGCGGAAAATATCGAGCCGATATAAATCAAGACCTCCTAGAAACCTTCTTTTTCTCGTCCCGATTCTACATTCATTATCGCCGACCATCGATCCTTGTTTCCTTGTTAACAAACAAGCCTGAGTGCACGAGAATCGATTCGGGACACGCAAATAAGAAGAAACACCAACGATAAATCACCGTATCTTTCGAGTCCACTCATTAATCGGTTCCAATGCGCAATGGCGAGGCACTCGAATTCCGTTGAAGAAAGAAAAGAAAAAAAGAAACGCAGAAAAGAACGAATAGCAATGGGTGTTCAGGGAGCGCGTATTAGACGCGAATATTCCTCTGGTGGGTACATGTAGATATTTCCTGGAATTTTATGTCCCGGAAAGGAGAAGCATGTAGATAGTTAAAAACTTGGTTCGATTACCCATAAAGCGCGCTCGTTCGGCATTCTGTTTCTAAGGTACTTAGCTAGATTTTATTTCGTCTGCTTTACGACCGCGATACTTCTGTCTTGTAACTCGATTCGGGATGCGTGGGATTTTCGTGCATACGTCTTGGCTAGGCAAACTATAAAAAAGCTATAGATCCCACTCGTTATGTAGCCACATATTAAAAACTTTGCAATACTCTGCCTTAATCGGTAGACAGATCAACGCGAGGATAATTCTCCGGCTGTTTGAGCAACAACGTAGTGTCGAAACATAATGTAGAGAAAGAATCCATGAAATTCGGGATTTTGTCCAGCAAGTTGGAAAAGGTGGGACAAACAGGGGTTTTCATTCGGTCGGAATATCCGTCTAGTTCTTTAGCCTCGTAAAATCGTGAAACGATAAGGAATTGATATGGCGGTGCTCTTTTGCCGTCAAACTGATCTCTTTTACCTTTTAGCAGGTTTAAAGAGGCGACCACTCGTGGACGTGCCAAGTTAGGAGGAAGTACGCGACCCGTCCTTCGCTGGATCCTGTGCTTAATGGTGCTGAATCACAGATTGCGCGCACCCCTAAATTTGAATTTATTATCAACCCTTGCCTGGAACGAGCACGCTGCCGTTGGATGGCGATCGTACGGTCGAAAGAATAATTCCCCTTCGTCGTCGATCGAGTCGAGTTTTCTCCTCTCTTTCTCTGACGCGGAAGTGCTCGGTCCAAGAGGTCGAAATCGCAGATTTCCGCCAGAAGGGTTGAACCGTTCAGCTTCTAAGAACTACAATAAACGTTCGAGGAAAAGGGGAGAAGTTGCCACACGCTTAAACGTTTCACTAGCGAATACATGCCGATTGGTGGTCGGTGCTTGTTCTTAAAATCGGACGCGATCGAATCGAATTTTCCGCGTGTTCACCGCTCGGTCGGCGGCCATGGTTCACAATGGTTAATTGCATAAGCAAACACACGGGCGTCGAACGAATGCACTGGCCACTCATTCACCGGACGCGGTCTATCGTCGGCCGTCGTTCCGTTCGATCGCGTCCACGGCACAGAGCGGAGTGGAACCGTGCAGAACGGAGCGGCTGATAAATCCGACGGTTGTTGCCGCTATAAATCAATTATAATATTTCATGGTTGACTTCGACTATCGATTACAGGGAATAAATGTTCCTGAACTTTCCCATTCTCGGAGGCCTAAGCACCGTTCAAATTCTCGCGATTCGAGATTCGTCGCGAGTTACCTCTGGTTATCTGGTGATCGAACGCGAATAAACGCGAGAGCGTGAACGCTCGTTGACGTATCGAAACGACGCGCGAAATGAATGCAGCCAACAGCGTGAGCGAACCGGATGCGGTCCATCGTTGGCCGTCGTTCCGTTCGATCGCGTTCGCGGCACGGACCGAGCACGAAGAGCAGAAATTCAGCCGAGGCGCTGATAAATCCGACTACGCTTCGTTCCCGCAATAAATCAATTATAATATTCCACGGTTCGCTTGGGGTATCGGTTATTAGTAAAACCCGTCGCCGCTGCGGAAGGCGGCCATATATTCACGGCCGGTGTTTCTCTCGATTACAAATTTCGCGTTTTCCGGACGACCCTCCGCGAGGGTGTGCTCTGCCGACTCGCACTCGCTCTTCCTTCTTCCCCGTTCTCTGTTTTCTCGTCCGTGTGTCTCGTCGTTTTCCGCTTTGTCGCTTGCTTCGTTTCGTTCCTTATACGCACGTAAAATTTCGATCGGAGTCGACGATTAATCATTCAATTATGGCTATTTTGCCAACTGTACTTTTGTGTATATCAAATGGACACTGGCGCAAGCGTTTTCTTCGTGAAATTTTCTTAATGAAATTTTATTAAATTCAATGTCAAATTTATTTACTTACTTTCTTTTATTATAGTAGATGATTTTCTTGTTATTCCTACGTGTTTCATTTCGTTCGCCCCTCTATCCACGTTTTCTAGTACTGTTTTCGCTTCAAGGAACGCGTGGACTCGCGCATCGACACCGCCGCAGCATTATTCACCCTTTATTGGATTTGCCGATTTTTCTTCGGTACGATGCGCGATGCGCGGCCCACCGTGACGCCTCACGCGACGTGTAACACGTATTCGAATCGTTACGACAGCAAACGCGAGCATAAATCCTTCGATCCGACCTCTTCTCTCGTGAACCACGACTGATAACCACGATCATACGAGGAAACGAGCCTCGAGGATAGTCGATAATGGGTTCTGCGTGGTTTCCCCGTCGGTCTTTTCGTTTTCTGCGATCGATTTATCGTTTTCTCATTTCCTTACGTTTCGAACAAATTGATCCTTCTACAGAAACCTTGGAAAAAAAATTCGAAAGCCGTTAACTCGCGTGAATTTTTTACAAGATCTCAGCGCAATCTTGGCTGAATATCCGTAGAGAAAATAATGCCAAAATCATCAGAGCCAATGCAAAGTGGCGAACAGCAGCTTCGTGACGGGTACGCAAGCATTTGTATCGGCACGAGAGCCACGACGTTCGGATTATCCGTATTTTCGGAACTGGATGATCTTCTGGCTCTTGCTGGTCGCGATATGGACAAACGGAGGGGGCTGCCTCGCCACTTCCGACTTATTCGTCCAGATCTAAAGATTTGGAACGCACCGAGGCACCTTATTTGCATACTTCACCGATTCCAATGCTTTGCTCGCCTCTCCTCCGCCGTCTGCCCCCATCCAGGACTTAGTTCTTTCCACCGTCTCCGATGCAAATTACAATATTCCCGTGCTATTCGTTCGGATATGATAATATATGCGTCTCTCGATCAAAATAACGTTCTTTTCCCCTCGCACGTGCTGCTCAACGAAGCCCCTCGCCTCTTCGTTTTCTCTTTCATGCACCTGTGCAATTTAAGCACCAAGAATCGTTGAATTGTTCTATTCTTCGTGTTATCATAAAATCAGGTTTCTCGAGGACAATCCAATAGCGGAGTGTCATAAAAGCTTCCTTCGTGGATTTCCTATAGTCTTTGTGGGTTAATCTGTAATCGTGGAATTAGTCGGATTCAAGAAACTGGAGTAGAGATCGTGGCCCGCATGTTGCAAATCCGGTTACGTTCCACGAGGGGCGAAGGGCTCGAGAAGGGTGAGCCTCATTATGGTCAGAAATAATATTCCCATAGGGCCACTCTGTGACTCTAGTGCGAGCGTTTTTGATGGCGATCACTTCAATCCTAACACAGCGTTTCGTTCGATTCGTAATACGCGATCACATAAGTATTCGGGTTGGCCATGAAATTTTTCAACGATCGTTTAGAATATCGTCTGCTCGGTTGATTAATCAACTTTGTTTAGCATAAGCGAAACAACGTTGCAGATACGCGGCGGAGAAATAAAAATTTTGCTCGTACAATCGGTTCGCAGCGATACGGATCGTGCTTGGTCGAGAGTAATGTTTCCCACGCGGCCGATACAAGCACGCTCGCCACAAAATTTGCTCTTTTTTTCTTCTATAGCAATATTTAGATAAACCACGGTACGTGCGTCGACTAGGAAACACTCGCGTGATAGATACACGCGGGAAACGTTGCGCGTTTTATTGCCGATTCCTTTCTCATCGCGAGAACGGCACGGTTTTATATGTTTAATTACCTGCTGCGAAACGATAGCTGTCGTAAAGTAAAAATTGTGATGTTGGCTTTCGATCGAACTCCATATTTACGATTTAATAACACAGCAGAGTTCCGTTCGTTCACGCCCTATCTCGTGATATCCATTTACCAACGAAATAATTCCGAAAATTCGCGGTCGAAACGTGAGAAAGCACACGTAAAAACAGGTCCCAACGAAAGAACATCTCGGGTGATCGACGATCTAATTATTTTCAGTCTTTCCTCGTTTGTTTCCCTCTTCTCGCGGTAGTGGCCAACCCCCGGCGCAAATCGTTCCTTTTGTAGCGGCTGCGCGTTATCTAAATCGCGTCGAATATTTCCACGGTAGCACGCTTAGAGATCCGGTCCGCCCTCGGGCCAGTGTTCCCCGTTAAAAAGCAACTCGCGTATCAATTTCACGGGACAACGCGGTGCATCGCGGGTAATCCGGCGTGCTGGATCGTCTTTTTGTTCCTGGCCGCTTAATATTGCTTGTCCTGCCGTAATCTCCACCCCCGACACCCTGTTTCACCCCGACCGCCACCTACCGCGTTTCGCTCCACTACGCCAGCCACCCCCTTCGTCACAGTAGCGTAGACCACGAGATTTTCTTGAACCGCCGTTTCCGTCGTTGCTCCGCGCGATGAAAGAACGACGATCTCTTAACCCAGCCCATATATTTCAGCAGTCGAGTTTTCCGTTTTCGGTGATCGATATTTAACTACCACTCTGCTATTTCTCTATGAACTTTGGACAGAAAATCTACAGCGAAAGTGGCGCTTTGTTCGTCCCTTTGTAATATTTTGCACGATCTATTCTGTTCCACGGAAAATTTCCGACGAGTAAATTTCACGGGAAAGAGGGAAGAACGAGGGGGTGAGAAAGTTCTGTCCCCGATCAGTCGCGCCAATGGCGGTCTTTTCGGTGTTTCGCCATTGCGAAACGCCGTACTCCTGTGGTACTTAACGTAAGTACGTCGGAGTTCGCCGGAGAAAATAAAGAAACCTCTCGAGTTTTCGCCTCGCCCGACCTTTTTCCTGCTGCCCGGCTACTATCCTCTCAGTTTGCCCTCTCCCTCTTTCGCTCTGTCTCTCTGCACCGGGACAATGTTATTTTACGGCACGATGAGTTTGAGCCTCTTTCATCCGGCGACACGGTGCTCGCGCCGCGATTCCGACGGTAATGGTTGCCGTTGTCGACGACGCTGCTCTGCTGGTTTCTACCCAGCCGCCACACCCTCGCGACTCGCCCTCTGCGCACCGTTTAATCTGATCAACTGCGGATTATATCGGACAGCACCCTGACGAGCAGCAGGAAAAAATCGACGGCTGCGACGATGTTTCTTTCGCTCTTGCAGTCTTTACTGATTTCACGATGGAAGAGATTGGCGTGCTTGTTGCACGCTCTCCTCGACGTGTACGTCGTCATTTGCACAGAACTTTTCAATTTTCACGAAAAAGAAGTTGGAAACATGGATACGAGAGCACACGATACGTCGTGAAAACAGGGAAATTTCGTTGAAGATAGAACGAGATGGACGAGCGTCGCGACTATCGAGGTAGCTAGATGTGAAACACACATTCGGTTGGTGAAATTGCAGAAGGATAGAGAAGTCTTGCTTTTTTATTAGATCAAACCGAGTGTGACCAAGCTGTACGTTTGACTTGACTCGGTCACTCGGCTCCTGTCCGAGCGAATAAACGTCTCCGTGCCTTATACCGAGCCTCCCTCTTTTCCCAGTCGCCATCCCCGGGGCACTTTTTTATGTCATCGGGAGACCCTGCTGTCCCGACAGCATTTTATCGGGCAACGTGCTCGTCCGGGTTCTCAATTTCACTTCTCGCCCTCGTACGTCTTCGAATTCCACGGCGAATAAATACATTCCTTACCGTGAAATCGTCGAAAGAATCTGTCATGTAGAGCTTTTATGTACGGAATTAAAGTAAATCTAAAATATAAAGAAACGAATTATTACAGAATTGATCTATAGAGTAGAATGGAACTATGTTAAGATGAAAATATAAGAACAAGGTTTCAAACGAGTCTGACCGACGATCCAAAGCGTTCAATAAAGAACACCGGTTCGAACAGGGTCCGTAATAGCCGTTCCATATATCGTCTCGGCACCTTTTCTCCGTCACTTATTGCAACGGCGATGGCGTCGACGTAACTCGATTTTGCTTTCCATCTGAGACGTTGAAGGTCCCTGTGGCCCGTTCCTCAATAAGGCGATTCTCTGACCCAAATTGACTCCTATTGCCGCTGGAAGAATGAGTTTCGAGACGATATTTCGCTCGTTGCTCGTCATAAAGGGACATTTCCTTTGAAAAGATCTTTTTTCTTACGACGAAGCTAACAATAAGAAGCGGATTTCTGTCCGATTCTACTTTGTCTTTCACCACCGGGAGAGATTATTTTTGAGTGAACATCCGTGTGCACAGAGTCAGGGATCCTGGCTAATCGTTAATATTCCCTCGAAGGGAGTGCAAGTGTTCGATGAGCAGGCGTCGATCCAGATTCGGGATTCTTATCTGTCCACAAAGCTTAATCCCTCCGATGCGAAGGCGGTGGTGCGCTAAAAAGTATTTTACGAGCTGCTTATACGTTTCAGCGGTCACCCTGACACCGAATCCAATTTTCTAGATACGATCTTTAGTAGGGATCAGGTGTTGGAAGTTCTCGGGATCCCAGTGTGGTGTGTTCGCCATTTGCAGCGCCACGCAGGAAGCATAATAATTCTCTTGCATTCCGTGTGGTCCGTTCCCACAGGCAACCACGTCCAAACTATTCCATATTTTCCTGTCTTTTCTTTCTTCTCTTACCGTCGAATACAACTCGCGAATCTTCGAGGAAATCGAGTAGCGAGTTTCTGTTCGGCGGTGTATCGCCATATTTGAATATTTCGAGCAGCAGTCAGGAGAGTCGAGCCAGATAAAATGCTTTACGACGCCGAGGAATTAACCCTTGATTTCCGGGCATTACTCTCACCGCGGAGTCTGCCGAGATAAAGGGGTGGCTCCTTCCTTACTATCTCCGCGACATAATGGCCGACGAAGGAGGGCACCGTTCATGGCGAAAGATATAATAGAGCCTCACCGTGGCTCTTCCACGGCCTCGTACACTCGCGATTTATGGTTTCTTTTATTTAGGGGAATAATGGGTAAGGTTACCAGTCTTCGCTCGAACTTGGAGATGCTAGACGAGGCGAGTCATGATCGTATTCCTTGTTTTAATATAAGAAAGAAACCAGGTTTCGTTCTTCGAATACGTGTCACAGTTTCTTCGAGCAGCGCTTTTTTAGAGCAGAGTAAATAGCTTTTCACATTCTATCGACGTACCAGAGGAATCTCAGAGAATGGAGCAAGCGTTGCATCGGTAGTACCGCGTATCTTTGATGACGCATAGACGATGCACTCTCGCGACACCTTGCGTTTCTCAGCGCGGAGGAGACGGAAGAAGAGTATCCGGGTGGGTGTCAGGTCCGCCGCTTCTGTATCAATATTCATCAGCGTCCTATGTTCGGTTGGCTCAAATTCGTAGGATTAGCCGGAAACTTCGCATCGCTCCCTCCGCTTCTATGCAAGCGTCGCGCCGTTGCACGAGAGAGTCGACCTAACGAAGAAGGACGAAGACGGTCAAAGGGTTTAGAGTGAGAGAGAGAAAGAGAGAGAGAGAGAGAGAGAGAGAAAGCTAGGACGGTGGGAAGAGGGAGAGATCGTGGCAGTCGCCGTGACGCTCCACCGCGGGATTCTAATCCGGGTAGGCGGGCGTGTGTGACGTCATATTGCATAACAATTAATCAACGGGCGATAACAGCTAGCCGGGTCGACGGAGTGGGAAGCCCTGATAATCATTTCACCGGGCAGCTTAAAGTGCCACTAGTTAACGCTAAGCCGATTTAAAAGCGATTTAATATCCGGAATAATATACCTAGGTTTCCCTCTCTCTTTCTCTCTCACCAGTTCTGTGGCGGACACGCGGCTTTGCTAACACGACAAAAGGGATCGCGCGCGAATAGATCCCCGTTTCAGTGTTCTTAAGAGGTGTTTCTTCGCTTCTCGCGAGGCACGTTCAGCTTTTGAAATGTAGAAAGATTCTTCCTCGCGTTGGCCGAGTAGAGCAACGTCGATGGCCGCAAGCCAAACACATTTCTCCTTTTGCGCTTTTTGTCTTGCTCCTCCTTCCTTTTTGGATAGAAGCTACGTTTAATAACAGCACGGATTACGACCAAGCGACAGACGCAGGATTTCTCATGGAAATTTAGGGACAGGTCCTTTGATAAGGTCCTCCGTATTTTGTATGCCTGCATCTTAACGCGCTTCTTTCGACACTATATCGCCAATAAGTATTGGCACCAGCCACATGCTAATGTATAATGCCGATCAAACAACTGTTTAAACAGCACCGAGTTAAGTGCGTCCCATTCTTTCGCGAGCATCCCTTCGCCCCGTCGCCAGTCTTCCATCGTTGACCGACGGGGTTGTTTTTGTCCCCGAGAACCAGTAGCTATGTCACCCGTGATTCTCGTCACTTTTGAATCTACCGAACTCCATCTTCTTTTCTTACCAGAGGAAGAAATCGCGACAAGATAACGATATCTCTGCTTGTGATTCCAGTCATCTCTGCTATGCAAAGCTAGTTTCTTGTGCCATTCTTCCACCATTATTTGCTTTTTGTCGTATTTTGCTTTAAGTCGTAGAACGGACGCTTTTATTTTATTCTTTGGCTTTCGTTTGATATTCGAGTAAAATTCCTTCTCGATATAATCGGGTTATCTGAGAGATGCCGACGGCCAATAGTTTCGCCGCGACGAGGTCGCATATATCCCATTTTCGTAGGCCGTTGATTGAGGACAGATGCACGAGCAGGGGAAGTGCACTGTGCAGTATGGATGAGGGTACAGTCGATCACAATGACCCCCTGAAAGTACAATGGCGCACTAGCTCTCTTCGACGGGACCAATGCCGACCCGAAAATCACTCGGCTATGACAAAGAGCTGTGTTCGCGCTGCCGCAAATATGTTGTAAATACAGGAATACACTGAGAGTGTCTCATCGGGGCCAGACAACCCTGTTCGACTCTGTTCGAGCATCAGATAGCGCCTTGACGTCATTACCAGGGAGAAACATCCAAAGCTCTGTTGCCTTGGCCAAGATTGGGAAAATATGTCGTTAACGAAACCTTCATAAATGCAAATTCAACGTCTTAATTCATCCTGTTGAAATTAAAGAGGAGCCATTTTCTAGGTAGATCTTAGATTTCAACTCTACTTGTTTTTTATGATTGTTGAGATAGAAAATCAGGCAACGTTTAATAAAAAGCGAATGTACGAAAAAACAAGTGATGCGATCGATCTGCGTTCACGAATGCGGCGCGGTTCGTTTCCATAAAATCTGTTGCTCGCGTTGCTGGGCGAAATCCTAATTAAACGGCAGATTCGAATTCGCCGGTGGTCCACGTACAAGCTTAATCCCGGGAAAGCGCCGATAATATCGATCGATGCGGCGAGTTAATTAAATTAAAATACTCGTATAATAGCGTGCCAGATGGCACGGCCAGAACATACAACCTGGTATTGAGTACCGGCTCACCCCTCGGCAACCCCCCGTCGTAATACGTAACTCGTTTAGTCTTGCAGGTTGACGAAAAGAGTAAGGAGGGCGGAACTGCCGCGGGATTTCGCTTGGCCAAAGCATTTAACGCACCCCCGTGATCGCTTTTTGCTGATCTTTGATCAAAAAATCGCGGACGTTTCACTTTTGCCATTGGAATCTCGGTTTCAGAGAAACAGTACGATGCTTTGCTGAATGGTTTTTTATAAGAACATGCGCATAGTGATGATAATGATAAAAAATGGAATTCTAATTGTTATAATCATAACATTTAGATTCTGGTCTCTTATATTTTTTGAATGGGAAAAGGATAAAAAGATAAGTAGTTGCGGCTCGTAGATCCGTGATGATACTGACGGTCCTGATTACCTATTTACCAATGACAATCGAATGGTTATTTAGTTTCATGGGGTGAGAATCGAACCGCAGTTTAGCATTACGGAGGCCGAAGGCAGGTCGTTAGCGGCGTTGTCGCAACATATGCGCTCGGCAGGCTCCATATGGGCCACCATGGACCCAAATAGGCAGCCCCCGGAGCCAAAGTACCGTACCCCATCAAAAGGGATCGATACCGTTTCGCTCTTTAATCGGTCAGATTTTGCGGCTTTCCACAGTGTTTTTCAAAGATTTTTATAATTAACTACGAGGGTTAAACATTCTCCATAAAAAGTTTACGACTCATGTTCATTAGCTTCATACGAAGAAAATTAGATTATCGTGAAAACTATACAAACGCTTTGTAAATATTTCAGACTGCAAGGATTCAAAAAACCGCAAGAAAGAAAAATACCTTTCTCAAACATCTTACGAAGGATGATGCAGAAAAGCGCGTGGAATGCTAAGAAAGGCTGAGAATAAAGATAATTCGGGTGGTCCATGGTTTCCATCGATTCCCATAAGCATTGCGGTCGTCGGAGATTTTAAATGCAACCATATGATGAGGGCGGCTAAAAACATGGTATTTTCTCTAACCATCGCGCAACCGGAGACGAGGGCCACGGATGAGTTTGCGCGGCAAGTGCACGCATGGTGCGTACACCATGAAGCAGAAGAGACCCCCACGGAGAGTGTACGGGCAGTGAGCAGGTTGACTAGCTTTGTTCGTGCTCGATGATGACGATGGGGTCGGTCTCCGCACAGATGGGCCGCTAATCTCATTGAAAACTCATGAGGACTCTCAGAGTGGGGGATGGACCAACGGGGGGAGGTGAGCCAAGGGCTGAACCCTGCCCTAGAAGTCTCTGTAAAGTCTTTGCATGGGGGCCAAGTACCGTGCCAACCACCATATGTCCTACGTATGTATATGCGTGCACGTCTAAACGCATGATGCATGCTTACGAGAATATGTCGCGTGCTTTCTTTCTCCGCTCACCAGGATTGTGCTATGTACACGATTATACGATATACTAATCGTTGCGACCTTAAAATTTTTCTATCGGAAGATCTTCGCTTATGTATACCATATACATTTCTTAAAATTGATGCCCATATTCAATCGAGATCATTCTTCTCCGAGCCATTCGATTACCTTGCTAAGCTGGGTTTATGTACATATTTAAGGTCGTGACCAACGTTAAGATCAGCGGAGCATAACTCCGTGCCGGCTGGCCCTCTCATGCATATTCCTCCGGTTTAACAAACACTCCGTAGAGACGTGGGCAAGAGAAAGAGAGAAGGGTCGAGGCGGAAATACAGAAATAGTAAGAGTAAAGAGCGAAAGGGGTATAGAGAGAGATAGACAGACCCGGCACGCACTCCTCGGGCATACGGGGTTGCTTTACGAGCGGACAACTAAGGTATGCTCCCGGTTTCATCCCCTGCTCCTCCGGTATAATCGTGCTTTTCGTAACGTGGCCGGCACTGCAACGGGCCAGAGGTTTTATACCTTGGTTTCTCTGTCGGAGTCAGTGCATCCACCGTGACCGGGTCCGTCGCACTTGCTGCCCTTACGGAATACGCTGCGCGTAAACTTTCGGAACCGCAGTCAGATATCCAATACCTGGTGCTCCTCCTTCGTATTTTTTTACGATAAAGAATATTCTTCTTATGCTTTCTTATAAAATAAGATTTTTATATCTGAAGGAAGATGCGTGGTAATATTTAACGACACGTGACGTAATGAAAACGTCATATTTTTTAGTTAATTCATGAACTTTGCATTTTGTAAAACCTGTTGCTTTAAACGTCCGAAGCATTCATGGCAGATTTAAGAATCATTCTCGACATTTGTACCGCATTCATTTCCGTGGAGACGCAGTTGAATGATCAGGTAGGAAAACATTGGACAGAGGGTTGATCTCCGAGGATCTGACGTGATTGCTTCTGACAGCGCAGTTAGGGGCGATGAACGGACGATTGGTGGATCGAAAGATAGCGAAACTGAATACCCTGCACATATGCTTCGTTCTAGCTGTAACTATGAAATATGTTGTTCGGTATCTAATCGTATCTATCGCTACACCTTTAATCGACGTTTTAATTAGCCGTTTTCCATCCACTGAATCTCGAATGAGGGGACAAAGGATCCGATTTAAAGCAAAAAGCCGAAAACCATCTTATCGTGGTCGAATTCCTCGAAGTCTCTGTTAATTTTTTCTGAGATACCCAGGTGTTTGCTACATTTTCGCGGATCTGGCACGTCGAGGCAGCTCGGGAATCAGGACTCGGACAAATTACACGCGGGACAGACTTAATCTACGTTCGTTTCTCCTGGGAACGCCGAAAGAGAATCAAAGTCACATCTGTGACGTTCAGAACGACGCCACGGTCGTCCTGGGTCTTCTCGCTGCAAGATTGATGACGCCTCCCGCGCTTTCTCACCGTTTCCAGTATTCTCTTTTGCGGGCATAGCCGCCGCGAGACAGCAGGAGAAAGGAAGATGCGATTTCTCCGTTGCAAATGAGACGTCTCCGAGCGGGAAGCTCGTCTCCGTGTTAACTGAGCCCACTGACAAATGTTCCGTGACATTGCACTCGAAACAATCTTTGTCACACTCACCTGTCGTAAGATAATTAAATATTTCAGTCTTGGGAATCGAGACAGCGAGATCCGACAATGAAAAATAATGTAGCAAGGCGAGAGAAATACTCGTGGAAGTGCGAGAGTGATTTTTTCAAAGAAAAAAATGTTTAGGTGACGTAGAATTTAACAATACGTGATATTTAAATAGTAGCAAACTGCGATGGAGGTAGAAATTTAAAATATAAGTTTATCGTTATTAACTAGCAGATAATCTATAGATATCTGTAAGTCGATCTTCGATATTTTAGAATATTTTCGTCCCATTATTCTTGCCTTTAACTACATCCCAAACGATCCTTTCCCTCGTAGGAATTTCCTCGAAAGCCACAAAATCTTCGTTCATTTAAAAATTCGACTTTCACTCTCTATAATACTTTCTCTCTCTTTCACTCTAACGTTCTACAGCGAACGTTACCGATATCGTCTCAGTTGCCGGTTTAGGAAGCGGATTCTCTTCAGAGGGAAGACTCGAGGGTCTGCGGCAGGGTAGCGCAGGGTCTACGCATCGTCCATCATTCGCTGAAACGACGAAACGCTCGGTAGGTTCGGGTTTTCAGAGAGCGGAGCAGATCTGCATAGCGAGTCGGCATCTCGGGACGAGCGAGCTAAGTGCGGGATTATGCAAAGCAGCGGCCATACAGTATAAAAATACGGAGCGACTCCGCGCCATCTTTTCCGGACCATTCTAATAACTCCCTTCTATCCAGCTTCCTCCAGGCCTCTAGCTACCTTCCTCGACCTCCAACCCTCCTCGTTCCCTGGCGCTGCTCGGCCTGCGTCGACGACCATGGGGGAATCACGAACCCGTGCACGCGGAACGGACACCCCTCTTCCAAGATTTCGGCAAATATAATCGTAAAGCCGTCGACAAGACCGTCGCGACGCCTTGCATTGCATCTACGCGATCTTCGGTGTTCTATAAGGCATTCTTTGTTGTTTCGTGGCTCTTCTTTTGTCTATTTTTCTTAATAGAAGTATACAAAATGAAGATCATTCTTCGAGATACGTTGGATTACACGGAACTGCTTCCACACGATTATTCATTGTGATTAAATCGGCGTTAAGGGGTGCGCTCTTAAGAGCGCATCGCGTTCGCGCGTCGATGCCAGTCACGCCGATGATTAATGACCCATGAATATTTACGCGTGCCATTAATTTGTATCGTTTGATTGGTTGCTTCCTGCACACGCCAGACCATAATTCGTATACATCGGATCGTCGGGATTTACAAGCTCTCGATATCTTTCGATTTTAAATCACCGTTATCAGGAACCCTCTACATAGAATTCCTACATCTGATCGGGTCAATCCTGAAATCCGAGGGTCGCGTACGTTTCGTGGCGCCTCGCCACTTAAATTCTGAAACTTCTCGCCTAGGCGACTCACGTTTTCCGCGAGCGAGGCGCGAGATAGCGGCGTCCGATAACGCCCGGTTGGAAGTCGCATTAATTTCTCTCGGTCGACTCCCCCTCTGTGTGCCAGTGGTAGAAACGCGACAGGGGGATGGTACGGTTCTATCGAGGGTTGTGGGGGCTTGGCGTGTAGGTAACGGCACGCAGAAACGCTTCCTCGCCGGGCGTTTAGGTAAGGTATTCACGTAACACATAAGCAACCGCCACGCGCAGCCCACCGTGTGCACAGAGATAAGAGGCGAAGGTGGCATCTTAGGTGGCACTTCGAATAGAATTAAATTCCCCGAGCAACTGCGGAGCAAGTCGATATCGTCTCCGGATGATATCAACAAGAGCGGCAGGGAAGGAGGGAGGACAAACTTCTCTCCGCCATCCTCTAAACGCGCAAAGTGAATTCGAATTTCGTCGGAGACGTTCGGTTGTTGCGGTAGATTTCGAAGCTACGGATCAATGTCGTTGCAGTTTTGGTGTTAGCCAAAAGATGCTGCGGGTGGGCTTTGATCGATGTTTATTTGCAACCCCGTATTGCGGAGCCGAGTGATCACAGTTTGAAACAACGCTACGGTTGAATGCGAAGATTCGACTTGGAAGTTTGATTGGATATAACTTTATAACTTCCGCAAACGTTATCACAAAGTTCCTAGGAAGATAATATTTGGATATAAAAATAATTGGCAATTACGTCAAGCGATAAAGCGAGATTGCGAAGAGTCTGGATAATAAGCTGGCTCGTCATGAAGCTGTGCCACTTTTTCGAGGGTGATTCCAGGAATTAAGACAGTCAGAAACATTTGATGGCTCACTTGGTATGCATGGTTCCGCTTATAAGTCAAGAAATTGCTCAAGCGGCCGTAAAATCTAAATCTCTGGTACTCGTCGTCAGGGCTGCGCACCTCTTCCCCTTTCGCGGATGACGTACACCGCGGCCAGCTATTTTCGAGAACACTCTGATCCTCATCACACATTCAATTTATCAAGGACTCAAGATGTACTGCCCTGTTTTTTCGAGCTGTACAAATCGTTTGTTCATTTATTTTTTTTATTGCCAGAAGACATGCAGAAATTGGACTTTCCAATTTGACTGGATACCGCGGTTTTGTAATATTTTTCCAACTTTCGCAAATCCTTCGATCGACTAATCTTTATTCGATCGACTTAAGTCACGTTTCATTCGTGCTATATGGGACGCAATTCCACAGATTATAGGTCACGATTTTAGCAAGCTTCTGAAGAGGTATGATTGGCCTAGGGACGTATCTCGATGGGATATTTCCTTGAAACGCGGCGAGCTTGTATGCGACCAATGTGGATGCCGGCTTTTAATGGAAAATCGACTGCGCCCGGGGAAGCCCGCTGGAAGAGAATCACGATGATTCCGTGAAATATGGAGGCAGGAGCGAGCAGGTTTTCGACGGAGCCGGTAAAGCTGCGCAGAGTGCTGGGGCTGCGTTAATGGGTGATTGATAAACGACCTTCTCTCATCAACTGCATCGGCTGCATATTTATCACCGAACAGACTCAGCAGTCCTCGTGTTAGCGTCAGCCAACTGGAAAGTATCGCAAGATATTGCTCGGAAGCACGTCGAGTCGTTTCTCTTAAAAAGGAATGAATAAATTAAACACCCATTGGATTTCGGACATATATAGACTAGACGATGTAGTTGAAAATTAATTCGAGTAATCTTCTAGAAATTTTCGCATAATTCAATGCAGCAATAGGGGCCATACGAGCGAGTGGAAAGCTTTCTGCAAGGTGTCCCTTTGGTGAAGCAACGTTAGTGTTAACATTCCCTGTTACGATTCAGCGTTAACAGCTCACGCGTGTCAGTCACGTGCCGGTCGACCAGCGACCCTCTGCTCGTTTAACTCGGACGAATTGGGCGTCGCGAAGTTGCCCTTTCTGTCCGATTTGGAGGATAACGAGGACAGATGCCTGCGAAATTACACTTAGATGATTCTCACGAATCCGAGCCTTCACCTCTCTCGATAAAACAATAAGTTTTCCTTTTTTTGGTTCGTTCTTTAAAAAAAAAAAAAAAGGAAAAGACAGTGGAGAAAAGGTAGCAAGGATTGTCGTTGGAGCGCAGTCAGTAGAGAAGCATAAAGTGGTATTAGGGATTGGTATATCGCCATCAGAAGCGCGCAGGGACAGGATGCCACGATCGGCAATAAATATGGTTCATAAGCCAGGAATGGCTGGCGAAAGATATAGAAACGTTCCTAGACGTCCCGCTGCGAGTCGCGTGTCACACATAACGTCGACGAAACGGCTCTGTCGACTTTACGACCACGAATTAGGATTAAACCCGGCTTGGACCGTTCGCCATCATCTGCTTCGTTGATAGTCGAACGATTCAATTTATTCCAGCCTCGAGAAAGTTCTCTTTTTCTCTTACTCGTGTGGAACAACACCGGGAGAAATGTTTATAAGGGTGGTTCGTCGTATAATAATTATTAATCTGGTTGTAGTAAATAATTTCGAAACAGGGAAGCTGGGAAAAACTTAGATACAGGTCGTTTCGTCTTCCGTGATCCGCGAATCTCCGCTGGGGTCGGCCAGTCCAATCGAAAGGTCATTACAACTTTTTGCCGACTCAATCAAGAAGTTAATGTCCTTTAACCTCTAGGCGTTCCCCGCAGAGTTCGCAGAATCCCGGGAATCGTGAGCGTAAGAACTCGACGGCTCTCACATGCCGGGCAAAATAGATCACCAGTTTTATGATTGATCGCCTATTGGCTTCGCGTGCTAGCCAGCCTTTTTACTTCCTTTTTTTTCGCGATAGCGGGTATTATTGCTCAAGCATAGAACTCCAGTCTCACTCTGCTTCTTTTACTTGTATCGTTTCGTTTTACTGTTTTTATGCTTTAACATCCTATGAGAAAATATTGCAAATATTAACAAGCTTTGCCGAATAATTTCAAATGAAATTTGGTCACGATGAAGGTGTTGGTAAAACAGTGGCGTTGAAAAGATGATAAAAAATTGTGATTATCGGGTAGAAATGCTTTCGTAAGAGCCGCATATCAACTGGAGGGATCGTGGTATTTATCGAACTGCCGAGAAATGGGAGGAATTCGTCAAGAAGATAATCCGTAAAATAATGATCTCTGGTGGCTCTGCTGGTACCTTCTGTCCGGTACGGTCAATTTAATGCACCTCGTTTCTCTTCGGTAACGAGGTGTTCATAAGATGACCAACTAATAAACCACGAATAGTCCTGAACTTCAAAAATAAAGAATTAAAATCGAAATGATTCTCCAACGTCGTTGAATCTATATGCAACTTTATAAACGTTAAAGACGAGAAGAAAGATCGGAGAAAAGATTTCTCTCGAATAGAAAATGCTGGAGGGAATGCTCGAAAAGTCGGGGCGAATGATCATTGGCGGGATAATCGGGCACGGTGGAGGTCCATCAGCGGATTCGACGAGTCTGCCGAACGTCCAATATCCAGGAGATCGACCATAAAAAAAGGAGTCGAGGCTGGCGCGGGCGTTAAAAATATTCAAGATCGTTTGTCAGGCTGAATTACAGCCCCGCTCGGGCCCGCCATCACCCCCATTCCCTTTAGATCTCGGGCTAACGGGGTAACGGGATTCTGCGGAACGCGTTGCGCAACGTGGAGAGAGGGCAGAAGAGGAAAGAGTCGACGAGGACGGCTACGACGACGACGACGACGATCCCGGGCACATGTGTCGAACCTGAAATATGTAGGCGTGGTCTGGATGGGACTAGCAGACGCGTCCCGACGACCGAATATGTTCACCCCGTTCGTACGCTCCACCCCCGTCTAACCCTGGGAACGTTGCCATTGGCCGGTGCCACCCTCGTTGCGCCTCCACCTGCCACGCCGAGCTACCCTCCGCGGGATTCTACCCCTAAATACTGGGGATGCGCGGCCGGTTCCCTCATTTTAACGTGGTCCGCCGATGCACGTTGTACCCTTATCCTTGTTCTCTGTGTTTCTTCTTCGGTGTTACTGCGATCGGATCGCTCATCTGTGCCGGTGTTATCACCGACGCTTGTGATTAACCTCATGTTTGTTATCCGATGGAAGGAAACTGTGTGAACTGATGTCTTAGACCAAGGAGGATTGACACCCGAAGGGGGTGTGCAGCGTGGCTGATACACGGTGATTGCCGGAAGAGGAATTCTCTGTTGGACGCGTGGTCCGGTAAGTTTAGTTTTGTATGCTTGAAACAAAGTAATTAAGTAGTCTTTCGTTTCTCCACGAAATTTGTAGTTTTTAGATAATTACTTTGTTACTACACTTAATTTCGTGTACTTAATTGCTTTGTAATTTCTACGTGAAAGTCTTTGTTATTCGCGCTATCAATCGTTTAGAAGATATTGTCAATTCTCACCGACGTTCGATTACACGTCTCCACTCGTTCAAACGCATCTACGAAATCGCTTGTCTATTTTCATTGACCCAGTTTCCCTCAGTTTGAGCATGGTCGTAACACCTGGTGTTCGAGTATAGAGGCGCGAGTCTCATCCATCATTTCCGTGGAACTTGGTAAATTGACCATCGGCCGTCATTGTCACAGGTCGATCATCCGGAGCGAGCAGGATGACAATGGAAGATCGTACGAGTGGCATCGACCGTGCCGCCCCCGCGACGTCTACGACGGCTACGTCGGGGTTGACGTCGTCCAGTCCTCCGTCTATCAGCGACGTCACCTCCGACGCTTCGTATCCTCTTCAGCGTGCTAGCAAGCGTTCCTTCGACGTGGCGTTCCTCGTCGCGCCTGACGAGAACCTTGCTCGTCGGCAGAGCGAGAAAATGAGGATGGTGTCGAGCAGGAAGGATCGTATTCGCGAAGAAATATCAACGGAAAACATCTTGGACTCGGACAGACTGCCGCAGAATCTCACGATCAAGAACTACGACAACGACACCGGTGGTTCTGATAGGAGGAGGATGATGCAGTGCACGGAGAACTCTTTAAGTCCTCCGTATATATCTCCGAGAACGCTGACTCCGACGTTACCAGGTTTGTCACCTGATACCGACACTCGGAGGTACGTCTCTGGCACCCGTCTACAGAAATCACCCAGTCCACCTGCGTTTGCTACTCATCAGTCGATGTTAACCACTTGCCCGGATGCGGTGGAGCCAAACCTGACTTGCAATAAGGTTTATGATACAGTTATACCCTGTCCGACCGACAGACATGGAGAATCTCGAAGCGCGTTTACGAAGGTGAATCTGACAGCACAAAGGAACGGTTTCAACGACGATGGACAGACTTCGCCAAGATCCTCCATATCGCCAGACGATCGTACCGGATACCAGAGCAGCGTCAGTCCACCAGTGGTACCACTGACAGCTACTACCGGATACAAGTACGCGCCGTTTCCCACGAAAATGTCTTATCCTTTCCTAGTCAGTCCCGAGAGCAGTCAACCTGGTCTACTGGAGAATTTGAAGATACCCCAGATTGCCCAACCACCCAAAGTACCCAGTCCAAAGATACCCAGCTTCCGACCGGATCTACCACCAGTTTATCCGAATTTGTCATACAATCCGATCTCCGTATTTCCACCGATGGCGGATGCGTTGACTAGACCGAGATTTCTGGCGACGGCCGCTGGGGTGGCTGGTCTTCTGCCCTCGTCGTTCGCCGCGTTGACTCTGCCCGCGCAAAATGTTTGCGCCAAGTGCAATCTATCATTTCGGATGACCTCCGACCTGGTGTACCACATGAGATCACATCATAAGAACGAAAACTCCGGCGAAGCTGCCAGAAGGCGAAGGGAGGAGAAACTAAGGTGCCCTGTCTGCGACGAGAGCTTTAGGGAAAGGCACCATCTGACTAGGCACATGACCGCGCATCAGGATAAGGAGAGCGACGCGATCGTGGATCAGGTCGAAGTGAAGAGACGAGCCACTACTGTTCACAGCAAGTGACGACGGAAATCGTCGACAGAAGACACGATATTGACCAGTGGCTATTCGTTTGAAAATTAAGATTGTTTCTTTTACGAAGGGGAGGATATGGAGTTTAAATTTTAAGGACTTTGAGAACTTGGAAGGAGAAGTGAGAGAATTTGTTTCAGGGATGTTATTTTTTATTGTTATTTTATTATAAGACTCGATTAATCTGTTTTTAATTTGATCATTCATCTATGAGAATTGAAATTCGATCGGACGAAGATAAATGCTCTTCCAGTTTTTTAAGATATCATCTCCTAACATACGTAGCTCGATACACAGGATCACTTATTCTACCACAAACTCCTCGTTAACCAAATATTCACGAGATTTTTGCACTTGTCCATTTTAACTGAAGTATTTCACGAGATTAATCGATTACGACATTTTACATGGTATACGTGTATGATAACGAACTAATCGCTAGAAGCTTTACCGATTAACTTAAGAGATCTTACCTTTGCGAGATAAGGTGATATTCCCTCTTTAGTCAATATTAGGTAGGAGAAATTTGTAAATATCGCGATTAATGGTCGATTGATCGGAATTTATCCTAGTTCTAAGGGTATGATAGATCGCTCGAGTATTGCTTGAATCCCAATTATTTTCTTTTACGTCATCACAATTTTCGCGATTTAAAATATTGTCAATATTTTTTTCCAGCTGGAAAAACTGAACGTTTTGATTCACGTTGGCTGGTAGGCAGGTGTGTCGAGGGGGTTAGAGCACAGGTGGGGCAGAGAGCGTGCTCTGGCGGGGACAGAACGCGACGTAAGCCGCGTTCATTTGTGTGTCGGGGGTGGCGCGGCAATAAATAGATCGTAAACCGTACCCCGGCTAACACACAAACCGGCGGAGCGCGCATAATGGTAGGAAACAATGAATGCCGTAATCGGAAACAGTGCCGGTTTGTTATCTGCCATTTACACTCCATTTAACTTCAAACAGTGAATCGGCTGGCGCGCATTCGCGTTTTAAATACACGCGACCTCCGTAGCTATCCCCGGCTCCACCCCCGCCGCGCCTCCCCCGCCCCTATGATCCCCTCCTGCTCGACGTACGGCTTAACATAGGGTTAACCTGCCGCTCGGAGTGGCTTAATATTGCCCGGAATTGCTTGACTTATCGCCACTTCCATTCCTGGCTTAATGTTTGCTTATTTCGTCGCTCTGCTGAATCGTGATTCGCTCACCTGTGTATTTCTGTTATGTTTCCCCCTTTTGGTTCTTCCTATCGAGCACATTGATAATTAAGAATTTATCAAAAGCATCGGAACAGAGGTGAAATAAAATAAGGAAACAGATGGGATTCGAGCCAATACAAACGAATAAATCTTTTTAAGGATAAGAATGATAAAAAGCTACAGTATTCTGTACAGCAATAATTGCCGTAGTGTGTATATATATTCGATCTAGAAGATTTTTTTTCAATTTTAATGAAAAAAAAAAAAAATTGAGAGTGTTCTTTCCTCGATCGCTAAAGGAGACGTTAATACCGTAAAGGCGACTCATGGAATAGTCTCCGTGGAAGTTCGACGTTATCAAATAACGATTCTATATCGGATCCACGGATTTCTTAGAATATTGCGGCCCATACGACGTTGTTCTAGATATATGTGTACGATGTAAGTCCGATGTAAATGATTCTTCATACAGGTGTAAAATTATCATCGACGTTCTGTTTTGTTTGATAAGAATTATTTATTACGACGTGTCACGTTGTATCGGTTCAATGTAAATATCACTCTGTACATAAGCACTGTATGTATTCGGAATCGTTGTTAATGAATAAAAAGAATATCCGTGAAGAGAACTCTGCGAATGTTAAACCTTATCCACTTCTTCGTTTCGTCTCTTCTCCATCTTATAAATTCTATGGTTTCGTAGCAGAAGTTTAACGTTATTCTACACCGTGTTTCCTTAGTTGTCCTTAATTCCTCATGGTAATAACTCTCTCATTCGGGAAAGGTATCAAAGTTACTTTTTTTAATTCGTTTCTCTTTTGTACGATTGTCCCTGCACCGCCAAAAAGCCGATTACACGGCAATAGATTAATTTTTAACCACTTGAAATCTCTCCCTACTCGGATACTTTCGAACGTCGTTGTATCGATCGTTGTTTCCTAAGAAACCTTACTCGTATAACGTTTGTTAGAAACGATCGTAAAAATTACAATTACAAAGCAGGATACTGACAAATATTCCAGCGAAAGTGACTTGCGCAAATATCGACTTGTTGAATCGAACATCCACGCTAGAAAACTCCCTGAAGACTATTCAGGGAGGTATCAGCCTCTCGAGAGAAAAACCACAGAGAAATCCCCTAAACGGGTAACGTTAAGCCCGTCGAAACCGCAGCCAATACGACAAACAATCTCTTACCGCCCTCGTTTCGGCTTAACTTCGCCCCTTAACCCCCTACCCCGAGAATAAGTGTACTTACCCTCTGCCCGAGGTCCATAAAGATAAATAACACGAAGCAACCCACGGGCTCCAGGAACAGTCATATCCCTTATAAAACTAGGAAGAACCCCCTCGGAAATTCCCATCATCCTCTTTCCACCGTGGCCTGCTCCTGTCTTCCATTTAACGAGCAAATCCGTCCCCGACGCTTCCGTTTCTTCCACGCTTTCGTCTTATTATCGTCGCCCTTCCATCTCTACGGACTCGATGCCGAATTCGAGGAATCGTTCTCTTAGAGTCACGAAACGTTGACGAAAGTATCAATCGACGACCGCAACGATTCAATAAAAACGAATCGCGGTATGGAGGTGGAAGTGGATTTGAAAGAGATCCTGACCATTATGTTCGGTGGTTCGATTTAAAAGGAGCATCGCAGCCATTCATCCCTCTTGGTTCCGATCAGACAATCGGTCTTCCCACCCTTGTTAGCGATACTTCACCGTGGAGAATCGCGCGCATGCTTGTTCTGTCAGTGAAATAATGACAATGTCATAGCTCCGGGCTGATTTGCCACGGCGCCCTTGCCACGTGGGCGACGATTGGACGCGGATATGCTAATATGGCGTCCGTTCCAAGACATTAACTTCTCGGTTTGCCGATTCTCGCCAGACGAGTCACGTCTTCGACGCGAGACTACATACGCTACGTCGATCATTCGATATCTTCGCTTCTGTGTTCCCATGAGCGGATCGAGCAAGACGTGACTCACCCTTACATATTCCATCTTCCATTGCATTCGTTAAGAAACGAGACTTGCTTTAAAGATTTGAATCTTTATATAAGATACCGTAATCGAAGAAGCACTTTATTTTTGTAAAAAGGTATACGGCTGAAAGTCAGAGTTTATACGAGTGCTGGTAGAAAGATGGGTCCCAATGCCGTCGGTCACCCCGATTCCCAATTAGCCACGGTGTTTCGTCGCGATTATGTAACTTGACTGCGAACACGCAGCTTACATCGGTCTCACGATGATCCCCGTTTTGGCGTATCGATCTCAATCAGACGTTGCTAAACGATTTTCACAACGCCACTTTTCTAGCACATATGCTTCGTTTCGCCTCTAAGCTTTTTCACACGCCATACCAGAAGCAATTACGATAGAAATACATATATCCGCTTGTAGTATAAAATACGGAAACACGTCAAATTTATCGAATTTCTCAACCACGAGAATAAACACACGTCCAGCATATCGCCGGTATCGTTGAATCCTTCTGTCCTGTCGCGGAAGACGGTAAATCCGCGGTGAAAGGACAGCCGCCGAATTCGAAGCGGATACTGCGCACCGCTCGCGCATAGTTTGCGGCTCGACAAAGAGCTGTCTGGGAAAAAAGCAGACCGCAGCGGTGTCGTGCGGTGGAGGCCGAAATAGAAAGGACCGGCCAGGCGGGCAATAATTCGAAACAAAATGTCAAGCGGCCACCATTGTCGAGTGCGGTGGTGCGGTAGGCGCCAACTAGCGCCGACGAGAAAATATCGCCGACAGTAAATCAAGGTGTAGAAGAGGATTCACCACCTTCTCCCATCCCCTGGCTCACACGCTCTCTTCCCTCCTGTCCCTTCCACCCTCGCAGGCCTGTTTCATCCCTCTGCGGATGGTCCAGCCGCACGATCGCGCCCTCACCAGCTTCCGTTCCTTGTCACTGTGTGCTTCGTGCGCCGCGGTGTTTCGTGTTGACGTTCAAGGTTACACGTTTGGATAGGCGTTTGAGCATTGATAAAGTTCAGAAGGTACTTTTTTGTGAATTCTGAAGAAGAACATCTTTTTTCCAATTAACATGGTTAAAAAAGGTGGACGATTTTTTGTGATATCGAAGCATATGAGAGAAAGAGAGAGAGAGAGAGAGAATGGTTATACGGTGGAAAAAAGATTTTCCATCCTGCTTAAATATGTCCGACCGCAAAGCAATAAAATATCTTTATCTTACTCGTGCCATTACTCCCTTGATTCAGTGGGGTTCAATTTACATTCCTATCGGGGCTTCGGAAAGATAAGTCCATTTAAATAAATTAGTAATGCTATCTCTTGGTCGGCGGCCCGGGGTGGCGTTTAATAATATTTTATCAATTTTCGCGGCGATTCGTTACGCGGTGACGCCGTTCACCATTGTTCCGACGTACAATTGCTCGAGTTTTAAACTTTACGCCTCGATGAATCATCTTTCGCGAACCGATTTGCCGCGTGATAAGTTGCTGAAAAAGTTCTCCTCTGCCTCAAAAAACATTTCGTGGATCGATGAATCGCTAGGTAGCGGAACAATTTGTAGTTCTTACATTTACACTTATATTTCTGGCTTTTAAAGGAAAATTCGTAGGAAAAGAATTGTAACGTATCGGCCCTTTTTATTATTTTGGCTTATTACCGAGTAGCGTAAAACAGCGGGTGAGAATTTTGAAAATAGATCTGTTCTGTTCGTCGTTTGTGCAGAGTTGTCGTTTCCCCTTTGTGGCTGGCGTGTAGGTAGGACAATATAATGGGGCATAACAACGGCGTTAACACGCACTGGCCGACCCCGGACGCGACCCGGGACCCTCGCCGGGTGAATTACACCTCTGATAATTACTAGAAATTAATGTTCGAGCCTTACACCGGTCATTGTGAACCGAGTCGTTTAACCAACCCTTGTTTACTTACTTTTACGCTTTTAATCGCGATACCTGTATCACTTACCGAGATTTTTTTCATCCTCTCTACCAATCGCTTTATCTTGAAAGGAGTTAAACGGAATATTTCATACGTGGCCTATCCAATTATCACCGAATCACGATTGCATCTGCTACAAAATCAGTAAGAAGACAGGGCATAGGAAAGGAGGGAGATGGGCGAGAAGCAGAGGGCAAGAAAAGACGACGGGGTTCGTAAAATTGAAAAATTAAAATCGGCGCCGACAACGGCGCGGATCCGCGGCCGATATAGAGGGCGGGCCACCCGATGGGATGTATTAAAGCTGCGGCAAGGGCCACACCAGCAGATAGGTTAATGTGAATTTATTGCGATCGAGATATCGCGTCGGCCAGAAAGCAGAGACGCGTGCTACGCGCGCCGTCGTACCGATAGCTATTGTGCACCCGCTTTCAAATCGTTCCTAGTAAAGGTCCAGACCGCGATCAAGGGGACCCGTCGCTGTTTTAAACCAACCACCCATTTTCCTGGGGTCGAGCTCCTTATCTGAACGCATCTGGGACTGCCACGCGTACAGCTTCTTCTCTGGTTAAATGAATTGCGAGCGATACCGTGATTCCTTGATCGCCGGACGATTCTTCTAGAATTCCGAAGGCAGAGCATCATCTCTACCCTTGCATTGTACTAATTTTCTCTACGATCAGAGACCTTGACTCTTACTTATAGGGCTCCGCTTATTCTATCCATTCGAAAGTATCAATTGGAGATCGTAAAATTTTATTCGCTAAATCCCATCGAATTAACAGTCCTTTTAACCTTCGAACGACGATCGTCATGTAGATATTTCACGTTTATTTCTGACTAAATTACATGTACGAATTATTATTCTATGAAACTATACGAACGATTTCATTTCTTAAATTAATTTCGTTATGATATCGGGATGGAAAGTTTTCTCTCTCTGCTTAATTGTTGTAAATTAAAATATTTGTCGCTTGTCACGACAGTATTCTTGCTCCGCTGGAGGATCGTTATCCCTCTTAGCAATACTATATGTTGTTTTTTTATGAAGAATCTGGTGGATCAATCGAGGGAGGCAGGCTGCTCCGATCAGGCCGGTCTCGAGATAGCTTCTGGTGCGAGGCTGTCCTCCACGGCGCGGCCCCGCGCGTCTTCTTCGAGCCTCTCCGCCGGATAGTCCCTGTGATCGTATATCACATTACTTTAATTCATATGGTAATCGCGCGCGGCGCAGTGACTACGCGGCTCCGGCGAAAACTTTCGGAACAATGCGAGGGACAATGCGAGGGGTGCGTGGGAGGGAGTGGGGAGGGGGTGGTGCACGGGGGATGTAGAGGTAGTGCGGAGGAGAGGACACCGTCGCTCGCAGAGGGGATGGAACAACGCCAGGGTGAAAGGAGGGTAGAGGCACTGGAAATGGTGGAGTTGGACGAGAACGGTGCGAATGCGATATTGAATTCGCCCCTGGCGACGTGCCTGTTATCGACAATGTCCGACCGCTGGACCGGAAGCCATTTGCTCGCTCTGTGACGAAATTTATGAAAGTTTCGCGGACCTCTCGCGGTATAATTGGGAAGGCTGCCGCATGTGTGGCAGCGCGAAGGTGGACTGGTCGACCTGTGCTTTGCACCGTCCTGAACATGTTTGTTTCACTCGAGCGCTGCTGCCCGATTCCGTTGCGGAAACGGAAGAAGCGACCCGCCCCCTGAGTATTTTCTGTCGCGTTGACGTCACTTTGACTGTTAGAGAGAATTTGACACGGGAGCTACAACAGTGTGTAGGAATATTCTATTCTGTGCATCGTGGAACAGCCACATTGTCTTTGATAATAAATATAGAAGGATATAAAATAAGATTCGCAAAATTTGGTCAGGATTCAGATTGGGAAAAGGAACGAAGCTTGGCTGATGGATTAAAAGGATTGTTGTTTCGATTCTGTTGGCAGTCGCCCCGGTGTCGGGTTCCGATAGAAATGAAATTCCCATTTCGCGATGAAAACCGCGGCTCAATCCGCGACGAATCCATATGCCGAGGAGCGCGCCATCCAATCTGAAAGTGGCCGGTTAAAGCGAACAGCTTATGCACCATACGTTTCGGGCGCATGTTCGCGCCCACGTTCGTGATTTTGTCCAGAAGCAACGAAAACCGCCGATGGAAATGAATGCCGCGTTGCTCTGGCCCAGATCCCGTTTCCGATTTTCCCTTTTCGCGCTCCATTTTCGTTCTTCGAGAATACTTTCGCGTATGGATGCGAAATGATGAAAAGTGGAGTGATCGAAGTTTCATTCGAACTGTACAGAGCTTATGTCAGATCTGTTTCTATTGAAATTGAAACCAGAAAGCTATGTTATTTACATTGAGTGACGATTAATTCAAGCAAAGCTCTCTCTCTCTCTCTCTCTCTCTTTCTTTCTCTTTCTCTTTCTCTGACGATCATCAAAAGTATGACAAAATCTGCAAAATTTCAGCATCCAGATTTCGGTTGAAGCGTCTGATGGAAATTGGCCGGTTGGCCATATGCGTCGATTCTCTAGTTGTGCGCGCAGAAAAGCTGGATGGGCGTCGAGGAGGTGGCGAAGCGGCAGGGTTCGGGGTGGTGGGCCGCATTACAAATTTAATCTTACAAATGGATCCGAAAACTTGGAAACAATGGAATATATGAAATGCGGCCGCGTATATCATGTCGCTAGACACGGGGTGGTTCCAGCGGCAATATTGTCAGGGCCGATCCATATTCTCCGCGAGCGTGCAGGGGGATGGGGCCCGGCTAGATCCAGAGGACGGGGGAATATCGAAGGAAGGGTGGAAAGAAAGGCAAAACACGCTGTTGGCAAGACAAGAAGTCGCGAGACACGCATGGTTCCTGTCGCGTTCCAACCAGCACGTGTGGCCCCTAGATTCTGGCTTCACATAGGTACGGAGTTATCGAGCACGCTGAGGTCGAGATACGTCGTAAAGAATTTATAACCGACTCTCTGAAAACGATTTCTCATCGATGATACTTCCTTTCCATTCCTTAAACTTTGCAGAACAGTCGGTTCCAGTTGTAGTATTGCTTCCGACTTCTTCGTTGTTTCTCTTGGGAGTTGATTAACAAATATCAGCACTTGCAACGAAACTGATGAATTTTTAGAACAAAGCTATTTCGTAGGAAAATGGGAGGGAACGATGGACGATCCATTCCCGCGATTCGATCAAAGAATTTGTGGAGGCAAGGCACGTGTAAGCAAGCGTTTGTGGAGAGGATAAAAGAGAGGGGAGAAAGCTCGTAGGTTCGAGGCAGAGTCTACCCGGCTAGATTAGCATAAATATGGCGTCTTAGAACGGGGCAGTTTGTCATCGTTAGCAAAGCACACGCTTCCTGGGACTTGTCGAGTCACACTCCTCTGAATCGTCGTGGCCGCTTCTATTCCGCACGGGGTACCGACAAACGTTCCACAGGAAGGAAACCACCGATGTAGGTTGTTGGATACACGACGAGCGACCGTGCGAGTTAGCTAGTCGGGATTGTATCCACCCGCCACCCTCTAGAACTCGTTTTTGCCCCTTTCCTGACCTTGCTAGTCGGAGACAGGTACTTCGGTAGCCGAACTTCCCGAACGCAGATTTCGCACTGGCTAAAGGATAACGTGATTTAGATCTCGTTCCAGGTGCTAGTTGGAGTTAAATTGCCTCCGTTCTACGCGCAGTCACGCTAGGAAAGGACACTGTAGGGATAATGTAGTCACTTTCGATGTCCAAACCTTTAGTTGTAACTTTCGTCGAACTTTCCTCGCAACTTTAAAATTTAAAATCTGTATATCACAGAAAAATGGCGTTCCTCATAGAAAGCAAAAGATGCGAATATCTTCCAGAACAGTTTTCTTCAAGATACGAGATGAATTGGCTTTTTATCGCAATTTCATAAAAGCATCGATCTATCAGTCTGAAATAGAAAGCTCGCGCAACTTTGCCGATTCATTCGATCGGCTCGCGTTATTACGATCTCGCCCTAGTATCGTCACCAATCTGCTAAAACGCATCGCCATACTTCATAAACACCCCTGCATGCCCGCAAGACGTATTAGCCTCGAGATGCCACGGCGAACGGGAGTGACATTACTTTTCTATTAGAACGATTGGACGAAAGGAAGAATCGATATCCGCGCCCATGGTTTCCGTTCGCTTTCTATCCCCCTGAAATCTATTCTACCGCCCTTGAAGATCTTATTGCATCATAGCGAAAAATGTCCACTTCCCGAAGATTTTCTAATTTAAAAGTTCCACAGACATCTATGTTTTCTTTGCAATCAATCAACAACTTCTGACAAATTCTTAGGACAGATTCGCGGATGACTTTTAGTCTTCTTCGAACCCCCGACTGCCGTACTCGAGGGAGCGTTTACCGCGGATAATTCATATTTATGACTGAACGCTTTATCAACCCCACTTGCCTCGTATACATTTAATTGAGACGTCCGTGTCGGAAGCAATAGGGTGCGAACCCTGTTGTCTCAGGGGATCGGGAACACAATGGCTCTACCACTCGATGGACGTTCGCTTCGTTTCTCTGGACTGTCGTTGACCGTCGTTAACGATCTGCATGGATTTCCTAGATATTCGAGTGCGTGTCCGGTCCGATCATTCTTGCTCGTCGCGCGATTCGTCGCGACTGATTCGTGGCCAATCGCTGACCATCGTCGTTCTTATTGAGTCACTGCAGAAATCGAGTTACGCGGTTCCTCTATACTCTATCCGATAAACCTTTATTGAAAATTTGCGTTGACTTTTATATTTCACATATTTATAGAAATCGCATAACATTTAGAATTCTCTATACCGTTTTGATTCTTCCACCTCGAATACTGCTCGCCTATCTGGAATCTCCACCCCCGGACGTATGCTGGTTTCATTGAGAATTTGTTTCCTGCAAAATCGGTAAGCCTATTCAGATAACATGCTATAACTATGATCCGTTCTTAATATCCCGTGGATTTTTTACATTGGAATAACGTAGGTTCGTAGCTGACGTTACATTTGTCTAGAGAACTGTAAATAGATACATAGACTGCCCAGATCCTCCTGTTTTTTAAGAGGTTTCAGAAAGATTCCATTATTCTACACATCCCTGAACAGGTTCTGACTAACTATGCCTTCGGCAGCTCTATCAAGCGTATCTGCAAACATGCCAAATCACTTGTCCATTTATCCGATTTCTTCTGTGAATTGCTCATGTTTAAGAAACATGTCAGTAACTCGTCTTTATTCTCGCACCATACGTCATTTCCTATTAATTGTTAATTACTTGTTCATTTATATCGATCTTTTTCTGTACCAAAGGATTATTAGTATTATTATTTACGAGTTTCTAAGATATCTATCGTTTCAATAAATATTTATTTAAGTTTGGTGTAAATTGTAGCAAATCGTAGTTGAGATTTTGAGTATACCTAGTGTTACGTCAGGCTACTCTTTACCTAGACCAGGCCATGGACCGTGGGCAGAATGGCAATCAGATGTCTTCGCCTCTTTATGGCTCACTCTCAATAATCCCAAGTAACCTCCATAAATCCTAGAAATTTCCTATCTACTAGCCTACAGACCAAACAGATATTCTTTCACCGAACGGTTTCTAGATTTTAGAATAGAATTTAGATCTTATGTCTTCTACGCATTGACAACGGGAAGTTGGGTTTTCCTACTGGTCATATTACCTCAAAGACAGTTAGCATCCTTCCTCATCCACCAACATAGCAATTAGCCAATTACCAACGAAGTCTATGTCCCTCACTCTCTTTAACGAAACTTGTCCTAAACGAATCAGATCATCTCATGTCCTTAGATCCACCCATTCCAAGCTTTCCTCCGCCACAACGCCGTCACCAAACGGCACTTTCATTTTCCATCTTTCATACAGTCAACATATCTTTGATCGGGCACACCCTTAGATCAGTCACATACGTAACTCATACATACGCACCAGCGTAACTATCTTCTCTACAAAGTTGTTGGAATAAAGCATTAATTCATACTCGTTATACCAGTGTCATAGTCAATTTAACCACCTCTATTATCCTAACCGAAATAGGGGATCGATCATTTCGTGGTGTCGATTATCTAATCGTAACGGGAATTTACGACTCCCGTTGGCGTGCTCCTTCGCGATCGCGTCTCCCCGCGAGTGGTCGAAACACCTAGACATATTATCGCATTTTTCGATGACATTCTTTGTTCTAAGATCCAAAGACATCCTGAAGCGAACAAATTACAAATAAATCGGCCATCAACGATGAAGAAATCAGTAGGTTCGGCGAGTTCTCCACGAAGAAAGAGGTGGATTTACGAGCTGCTCCCAGAGCGAACGATTACGCGCTCGTAAAGAAGCTCGTAAGTGGAATCGTTCCCGTGGCGCGTTCTCACGATCAGTCCGAGCGATCGTCATCGAAGGCGCGCAGGGCCTTTTAGCGATTGCACCCATGTATCTGGCCCGTCGATTGAGTTATCGCGCGATAGCCCCGACGCCACCGGCCAAGTAATTGAACCAAAAGTTTCTCGCCACCGGTTACCGATCCTCTTTCTATCCTTTCTCTTCCTCCCTTTCTTTCCTTCGAACGATGCGACGCGAGGAATACGAGCAAAGAGGAGGAAGAAGAACAGACAGAGAGGAAGAAAAAGAAGAAAACGAAATTGGAAAGTGTCCGCGGGAAGTTGCCGACGCCCGGCCACTATTATTATTATCGGTCGACACAGGCCGATCCCCCCGCGATCGGCTTTTAATCTTCAATCGTCGATCGGCCTATTAGGCGGGAACAGGCGAATGGCCCGTAATTGAAACTCTGTTATCGCGGCCTTCTACGTGATTGCATCGGTAGCGCGAGGCCGAATCATTCGCGTTTATCTGCCGGCAAGAAGTTCTCGCGCGATCTCGCGGCTCGTCGATGAGATCGCTCGCCAAACCGTGTCTTTTTAGCCGACACCCACCCTTCCAAGAAGAAACTTAATGAAATCGGAGCTACGGATATCGCTCGATCTTGTTCGTCCACAACGTACCGCTGAACGAACGTTCCGTCGTATCTGCATCGTAAATTAATCTCCTCTCGTGGAATATGTTAATAGCGATCGTACGAGGATGGTTCGCTATCGAATAAGAAAACAGGTAACAGGCTGATGAAAATTTTTAAATATCGTCGATCGATGTTACGAGGAGATGCTAGAGGCTTGGGATTTTTTTCTAGAGGGAGAAGATAATTGATTTCTCTTTTTTACGATCCGACGACGGCTCGATGGACAAACAAAAGCTTTCGACTATCGATCCTTTCTCGTGGTCCTGCTTCCATACTTTTCGTCCTGCGATCCCAGAGGGTCCGCTCCGGATCCATAAGTATTTTCTCAGATTGAAAAGCTTTCGGCATGAAATATGGGTCAGAGATATGGGCGCAACCCTTCTACGGTTTTAATGGAATTAGTATTTAATACTGGTGGGTGTTGGGGGCGCGAGAGGGGCCGGCCGAAAAGGGGGAAAAAACTAAGTGGTTCTGTCCTGTTAGGAGCAGTCTCCCGTTTACCGGTATTGCCTTTGCAGAAAATTTACTACTCGTTAGAGGCCTCGAATTAAAAGGCCGTCGCGCAAGAGCACGGATAACGTCCGGAAGAAAAAATACTGCCCCCCGCGATTCCATTTGTGCCGTCTATGGACCTTGGAAGGGACGGTGGCTTGCTGAAGAAATAGAGGCGGTTCCCAGTGAAAAACAAGCAACGAATCGAACGTAATACGTCACTGACGATTACGAAGCAAATGGCAACAGGATATCCTCAAATATTTCCGAGATTCGTATCGGTCTGGCTTGCACCATGTGATTAAACTGTAGATTAAACTATTAAGCAGCAGTACCGATTGCTTCTGTTGTACCTAGTGTTGCATGTGGAATTTCACTTCTTTAAATTAATCTGACAAACATTAATTTTGCCTCGGAATCAGATTGATTCAAGTCCATGATTGTATTTTTTTACTACTAACTTTCGGTTAAAAGTTTATAATCGTCTGAGCTCTTACAGAAAATTGCCAGCCTTTAAGATACTCCAAATATTGATCGATTAAGTTACGTACGACCTTTGCCTTTGATTTATGTTCAATGAATATTTCTCGTTCGCAGGAAATTAGCAATATCAGACATTCCCGACAAACTAAAGCGACGCGTCCCGTTCGCCAAAGGGACTTCCATATTGAAGGGAAGAAAGCGTCGCAAACATCGACGAGCTAGCGCAAAACCTCGAACAGCGATTTTAACACGAACACTTCTGCTTGGTGGGTTCGGTCAATAAGCGCAATAAACTCATTCCGCGGTTTACTGCGAATCGCTTTACAGCCGTCTCGGTTACGACGTCACCTATTCCGCTTCTCTGACCCTTCACCACTTTGCTCTATTCCCTCCACCTCTCTTCCTTTCTCTGTCCTTCGTACATTTCACCCTTCGATCGTTCCATCGTTTTCTTTGTCGTTGAAAGTCCAAGCGGAACGGGGAGAGGAACTAGTTACCGAAACTGCGCTAGTTTAAATTACGAGCAGCGGCGCCTTCGCGATTTATTTTTGGGGGCTGCCACCCCCTCGGTAACCCCCGCGGGCATATATCCGTAAAACTATACCGAGTGACACTGTCTACTTTATTTCACGAGCCTCGTTTCGCCATTCCCGTCGTCCCTCTTTCGCCACTTTGTTCTTGCAAGTTTCTTTCTACGCGAAACTCTCAATGTTAACGGGGTGAAAAGCAGGAAAGTTCGCGACCGTTTTGAAGACGCTGAGATATTGCCCGCTCATCGGTCGACGATGATATAAAATGCTCGTCGCGGACCGGGACGTGGACTACTGTTTTATATCGTTATCGGGGCCAACAGAAGACTGGGCCGTGATTTCGTGCCACCAAATTTTCACTGCTCTCTGGGAAAAAGATTTAAAGCGGCGTTTCCGTTTCACGGCGATAACTCGACGCTGGTGTTTGCGAGCTCGTCGTAGTTCCTCGAAGCTTTCTTGAATGGAAGCACTTGCCGGCCAGCCTTCTTCGCTCGCTCGAACTTTGTGTAGCAACATTCGTAGCTCGCACGAAATCTTGTCGCTATGTATCTTGCAAAAACTGTATCGTTCATTTCCTCTCTCCTTTTTTTTAGGGTCTTCCATTATAAAAGTTCATCAATTTTGTCTATACGTATCTACGTTCTAGTCGCCTAAAAATCTCAGGCGTTAAATTCTCTGTTAATTCCGTAGCCGTGCAAGTTAGCTCGATCGAGGCGATTCATTGGGAATTTTCGGAGGAAAAAAGTGGAAAGCACGGGATCGGTAGCTAGGTCTCGTCCCTCCTATCAATCTCGTCCGTTCGTTCCCTCTCGCTCTCGGACATTTACATGGCAATAGCTGATGTACCTACACACCGGGCCGGGTTGTTCCCCGAGGCCAGAATTGAAACCACCTCATTACCAGCCGTTGGTTGGGGGTTGCGTGGAAGGGGTTTGCCAGGAAGGGGGGCGGGCGAGGCTGCTGCCGCCGGAGAATCCGTTTTGCGAATATTGGAGGTAATGTCGCGAGCGGTTTTATACAACACCCGTTCCGCCTTTTTCAGGCACCCCTCACCACCACCATCCGCCCCCCCCCGCCAGCAGACTTATTTCAGCCCGTATTACGGCCGGTCTGATGAAAAATGGAAATAGCTATCCTTCGGTACTCCCGTCGACGCTCTTTTATATTTTAACACTGGACAAGAATTCTTGTTTCGCGACGAAAACGCGATACAACGTGTAATCACGACGAACTTTGTCATTTTCTAAGCACTTAATTATTAACACGAACGGTCGAGCCGATTATTTACCAAGGTATTTTTACGGCGCGGCGAAAGCTCGTTTCGTAGGGACCAGGAATAACAGAACAGGTTCGGTCGAAGGCATAGGTGCGCGGAGAATAGAGTTTCCGAGCAGATGACACGTTCGCCAGGGCGGAGATAAGGGAACGACTCTCGTAACACGAGTACGAAGATGCCCGCATTACGAAACACGAAGCGGCAGTCGCCTTTACGACGCCGCGATACGGCTAAACGGGGTTGGATCACGCCCCGCGCATAACAACACCAATCCCTTCCGTGGCTCGGCCATGGAACGCGGCAACTTTACAAGTTTAATTAAACGTTTGCCGTAACAACGCCACGAAAGGTTGGCGAAGAAAGCGCGCCCGGATCTTCCAGTCTTAACGGCGATGTCTCGATAACACCCCCTCAACCGCAACTGCTTCTTGCTCTCGAAATTCTGTTTAAAGTTCGATCTCGAAAAGAGACTCGGGAGACCTTGCTGTTTAGAAATCGAGGGACAAGTCGCCTCGTGTCTTTTCTACCATTTAATTACTATTCCCCCAGTTCGTACGAAAATGCAACACGTAATCGATTTCTCTCGGGCGCCAAACTCGGCGAGAACGTTCGAAAGTTTCCCAGTTTGAAAGCGGACGCAACTAAGAGTTCTGCGAGTACACGGAAGCGAGAAGTTTCGCCACGATCGGTTTCAGGAACTTCACTCCGCTTCCGTTCGCCGAAAAGGAATGGACTCGCCGTGTCGGGGGCATATTGGTAATCTCGAGCGCGGAGAATATTTCTGCCAACGTTTCCATCTACCCGCGAGCACCGACCAACCCCCTGGGTCCGCTCTATCGCAGTCAAGATGGCCGACTCTATACGGTACACTACGATTTCCATTTCCATATAAACTTACCGGCGTTCTAGATCTTAGCTTTTACTCGGTGCGACGCGACGCGGCGTATTTTCTCTCGGAAACGATGGGACATTTTTTTAACTTACTCCTCGAAACCAACGTTCTGACCAACAATACGATACTTGAGACGTAGTACGATTTTATATAACAATGTCGCACTCCTGTAATATCTTATTCCTCGTAAATCTTTGAATATAGGATATATAAAAGATGATCGAGTGATGTCTGTTTCATGGAGACAAGAATTAGGAATTTCTGGTGACAACGTTCTGTACTTTAGTAAAAATGAATAAAAAAAAAAAAAAGAAAAAAAAAAAGCTCACGTGCTTTCCTTTTTTATGAAACGAGTCAGAATCGTCGCGTTGTAACGTTACGAATATATCTTCCGGGGTGAATCTTCAAGACGTTTCGGGGGCGGTCAAGATGGCGTCCCGGTGTACAGTGTGCTCTACCTTATATTAGCATATAAACTCATAGCCCCCAGCAAAGGCCACTTGCGCTTTGATTTATGTACTAAATATGCCTTACTCGCAAACCAAGCACCGTTGAAGCTCCCTGGAAGAGCAACACAGCTTCTCGTTGCCGAGTTCCCGCTGCTGAATTCTTGCAAGCATCCCCTTTTGTTTCATCTCCGGTACACCGAGTTTCCGTTCTCTATATTTACCTCTTTTTCCTCGATTTTCCGAACCGCAACGATTCTATGCGAAAATTTTTACACGAAACGACTATTTTCTTTCCCATGCTCGTTCTTTCGATTATTTTGATACTTCTTTTTTCACAAGAAAAATTTCCAAGCATTGGTATGAGAACTTGGAACGGAAGAAATCTGGTAGAGTACGATGCCACAGGTTTTCGAGCAAAGCATTTTAAGCGACGTTCTTCGAGTAAAAACACCGCGTGACAGGAGCGTGGCACGGGGCAGCGAATCGCTCGTACGCTACGATAAGTATGGTAATACGTTAGAATTAAAAGTCCGGTTAAGCCGGTAATAATTCAAGATCCGCGGGTGTATCAAGGCGAATAAGCATAAATGAATAATTGCGCGATAGATAATTTAACGTGCACGCTGCACGTCGGCCGACGTGGCGCGCGATCCGCTCGCGTTTGTTATCCGCCGACTCTCGACGTTCCTTTAATTTCTCCGATATTTATCCCACGAAACCACGCGGAAAACCATGTACCGGCGAGTAAAAAGAGCGTTCCTTATCTTTGGAACAAAACGTCGAAGTGATTGGAACCGTGTTCTCCGCGTCGATCCGGTCTTCCACGCTGCGAAGGTTTTTCGTTCCTCGAACGGGAATGCAAATCACGAAGATCGATCGCCCGTAGCTGTAATTCTTCCTTCAGCATTTGTATTTCATTGCAGGCGGTCTATCGCGGTTGACGATATTTGACTTTTATTAAATTCGACGAGATTATTTGTTTCGCCCCGTCTATTCCAGGGAAACTGTTAAATATTTTTCCTTGTCACCGTTCCGACTCTCTTTACATTGTAAAGGTATCGATTCTGTAAAGCATTATTATGTATTGCATCGTTTATATTGTCATTTCGAGAACTTCCATTGACTCCGTGGTGCGGGCAAAATTATGTGACCTGTCAGCTTTTCACCGGTGAACACTGGAAGATGTAAATCCAAGAGCGCAAGAACCATTCGACGATTCTATATACTTTGTCTCCTCTTGATTCCGGATTATCTTTGGTAAAACATCATCGAGAAGCATTCCGTGGCTAAGATTTTGGCCGACGGCGGCCCCGCTCGACGGAGTAACCTAGTTTGCGAAGTCGTTTATGCATATCACGCAATTTTCTTACGGTTTCGGCCGTGTTAAAATATGTATGGAATCGAGTTAAGCCGGCGCGGCGTGCAGTCCGGCGGCGGGTACAGGAAGCCGCGGAAGCTGTTACCGAGCCATTTGCATGGCATCACGGCGATTTCGTTAAAACAACCCCTCCGTTCTCTCTCTCTTTCTCTGTCCCTCGGTCTCGTGGTGTCTAGCCGTGCCCCTCTCTCCTGCTCGGCAACTCGATTTACCGAGCGCAATCTAAATACACGGTGTTCCATTACGCTGCAACCGCGGTGCCCTGTCGCGGGATATTTCGTCGAATGTTGAAATTGATGTCGCCGCGTTTTCGTGTTTCGTTTGTTGGAAGCGTGTCGTCCCAGCGAATAATCGCCGTGTTTTGTAATGTCAATCTCGAGCTTGAATTTGAATTTCACGGGAATATTCTGGCGGTCGATATCGGAAAATTTGCAAGTGAACAAACCGGAGGGAGGGGGTGAAATTTGTCAGCAAATTTCAAAATGAATTGACAGAGAAATCCGAGGATCGGGAAGGCGAAAGATTATGAGAATAGTTGCATGGCGACAAGATCGGTCTCGACTGCAATATTTCCCGTTTCCGAGAGACATATGCACGACAAGGCAAAGGGAACCATTTTAGATCGCGGCACCCCCTTTTTCATCCTCGTGACGGAGGCACCATGCCAGAAGTTACGACGTTCGTGAAGCGAACCAGGCAACGAAAGGGAACAACAAAGCCGTAGAAAGGGAACCAGGAGGGAAAAAGAGAAAGATTGGCGCCGGCAGACTTTTGTTTCCGAAGAAGCATAAAAATCGTTTCTCTTGCGTGGCTGTCGTCCCTTCGCCACCCCCCATAGACAGTTTTATGTGTCTCACATTAATTTGCATAATCGAATAGAAAAATCTGAATAACGCGTCTTCTCGACCTCGTCCGTCACGTGAATCGACTGCCCCTTCCCTCTGCCCTCCAGAAATCTGCCTTTTCACCCCTGCTGTCGTATAGCCCCTTTAGAACGACTACCTGATTGCCCAATCGTCGATTCACGTATTTCCCGATGGGTAAACATTTGGAAACTTAACGACTTCCGCAAACAGAGCAGATTAGGATTGGTTGTTTAATGATAAAATAGAATGCAACGAGGGGATCGTCGAAAAAGTCGGTTCCCTCTCGTTTCAACGATCGCAAAGAAAAATCATCCTTTTGTCGGTAGTAGATAATGTAGACAACAGTAGCTACATTTGTTTCCCAACGAATGGATAACTCTTCTAATGGACGAAGGATCGTGTACTAGCTGTCGACGGCTTATCGTGCATTGAACGAACGCACCCCACGGTTGATACAGGAGAAATCTACTCTACAGCATTCAAATATCGACCGCGTCGATGCTAACGAAGTCAAGACCGAACTCTAGCTCGTGAAACTGAGAAGTATTCGTTGCATTCCACAGCTATAGGTGTCGTCACTTTGCGCTTTTCCAAATTTTTAACGAAAGAACTGCATAATGCTTTTAATCCTCTGCAAAACTTCTAAATCAGCCGGGATTAATTTTCACTACGCGAAAGCAGTTATTGCGAGCTGTTCATTGAATGCATTTTACATGATAGAACGTTGCAATTAACGCGAATAAGCAATTGCTCGTTATGTTTTGATAATTTTATACAGGAGCAGGCAACACCGCGACGTTATAAATGGTGAATTAAATGATTTAATCAACCGAACCGATCCATTGATTATAAGGTACGCGAGCGTAATTCGCAAATTACACGAGAGTATCCCCATTGGCCAGGATCGATGTTGAAAGCGTAATGAATATCAGATTTACTTTTCAAATGACCAAGCCAATATTCCAAAATTAGACCTCATTTTGACAAAAAAAAAAAAAGAAAAAAAAAAGAGAAAGAATAGTCACGCGCCACACCAGTTCGGTTTATTACCAGCCATTTACTATTCAACATCGCAAAATGCTTCTGATTTCGTAACACTTTGTAATTAATAATTTAACATCTAACAAAATGTTGTAGCAATTCGCTATTTAATTCGATAGCCGAAAACTACGATATAATCGATCGAAATGAAAATTTGAAGAGAAGACAGAAATTAAGTGTTGAAAACCCAAAACCCGTGGAGGCATACGATGGTGGAGAAAGAAGTGGAAATTGGCAAATTGCCTATCAACACGAATCACCGGCCCATTCAATATCCGCGCGAAATATTGCGGCAAAATTCGAAGGGTGGAAATGTTGGCAGACCAAGGGGTGAGCCTCGTACGTTCGAAGAAATAGCGTTGTTCCAATAATTACCTTTCGGCCGTGGCACTCTCGTCTCTGTCGTTACATATATCATTGATATTCTATCGTCGAATAATAGCAAGCAAAGAACCAAGTAAAACAAAAATTGGAACCAGAGTGGATTGTAAAGAGCGAAACGATGTACGAGCTAAGTTAACTAGAATTAACGAGGATTGTTCAGGACGAATCCGTGGAAGATGTCCACAGTAACGGACGGGCTGGTTGATTCGGCTACAAAGGGGCTCTTCACGAATCGGTGCGGCACGTACGACAGTCTTCCGGACGTGCCGGACTTGATTACACCCCTTTGAAAGGAAAGCGATACGACCGACAAAGCGTCTTTGTGCGTTGTTAGGGATTTCCCTGGAGACATTTGTAATCCTGTAGGAGCAGGTGAACGCATTATGCGACCCCCAGTTTACGTTTATGTTAGAGGTTGGCTATGTAACGCGTGCGTGGCCGTACATGGTACATACACATACTATATATGTAACGCCATTAACAACGCGCGCGAAGGTACACTAATGTATCACAGGTTCGATCGTGTATCAAACGGCCGTTCGCGCGAATCAATCGCAATTAAACGGTATATGAATTCTATCGAGATTACGAAGAAATGCAAATGCTTTAGGTTCGATGCTTTTGGAAATGAACTACGAGATAATACGAGATCACGTTTTCATACCAATTCGAGTCTCATCGTGCGTTACGACATAACTTGCGAGACACTTTCGTGTACTCGAAATATACGTATTCACGACAGAGTTGCGTAACATTGTGAATCATTACACAGTCGCCTGTGTTTTGTAACATTGTTGTAACACGTTGTCGAGGCTCCGGGACGCTTGGCATTTTGGAAGTTGCCGAGCTTCCCAACAATGTTGAAAATAGTTACGGAGGTTTCGCGAGCGTCGTAATATCGTCGCCAGATATCCAAGAGTTCTGACATGTTTTAAAACCTTGGAACAATAAGCGGCAACGGATCATAATTGGAAGAGAGCGAAACAGCCTGGCTTGGCTATGGCGCACCTCGACCACGTTTTTCTCCTGCTCTGTTCTAAGGACTACCGTGCATATTCATCCGCGGGCATCTCCTTTTCCACGAGCCATCTGCGCGCGATTGCAAATGCGGCTGGCACTGGCAGCGGCCAGCGTAGACGTAAAAAGGACGATTCGTCGAAAAGATAGCCGCTCGCGGGCTGTGTCAGGACTTATGAGCACGAGCATACACGTGGCATCGTGGTTCCCGTCGCGGCCATTTACAGTCAGCCTTGTCTTCGCCCGTTTATGGTCGATCGCTTGAAAAACCGCCTCTGCCTCTCTCTTTTCCCCTCGCTCCCCCATCTCTGCGCCTCTCTCGTTGGCCGAATCTTCGTTTCGCGATCGTCCGATATCGTTGTCCGATCAGCGCGAAACTTCCACTAGAGTCGGACGAGGCTCGCTCCTTTGGCCGATTCTACTCGATGCTCTTACGATCCTTGCAAGAGAGACAAAGGAAAGCTTTTTAATCTGCCGGCGGAAGAGAAGTCGCAAGGTTCGTGAACGCCCCGGTCCAAGTTCCAATTGTCCGTTTCTTTTCTACAGAAAGTCCTTTGAAGACGACAGACTGTCGATGATCGAGGAATTCGTATACGGACGTTGTTTCTTCGAAAGTTTCTCCGTGGCCAAAAGTCGGCATGGCGGGTGAAAAAGTGGCTGGCGGAGAAAGATTTGGCCAAGCTGTGGTCCTTAAAAGGACCACAGGGGCAAGAAGAGGAGGAAGAAGGAGTCGAAGAAGTAAGTCCCAGGTGCTCGGTGGCTCCGTTTCTGGCACGGTGCACCTTAGAAGGCGTCAGATTGTCAGCCTTTGTCTGTTCTGTTTCTTTCTCTTTCTCCGCTGCTCTCTGTACTTCTCTTTCGCTGCTTTCTTTCGAGAGTCTCGAGGAAAAAGCTTCGCGGATCGTACGGCTTCGTGGTTGGCTTTCGACGAAATGTCAGCGCCAAGAAACCGTTTCGTTTCAGCGAATCGCTTTTACTCGGCCAGCCTTGATATCCTCGTTTGTTACCGTTCTTCCGTCGTATTTTCGTCTTTTATCGACGACGCTTTAAGAGTTACAGAGATAAGCGCCACCGTGTCCCGGTAACCGGGCATCGTTTATTGGCAAGACTTCCCTTCCGCGGGACTTTGAATCCACGGTTTCACAGAGGCAATTAAGTCTCCGTAGCTCCTCTTACTGTTCCGGAAACAGACAATCCTCTCGTCTTATGAAAGAGTTCAAAGCGCGTTAAGATGAGCGAATGGAATACGAGCGAGAACTGCAGCAGATATTGCGCCGGGTCTCTGGGTCTCGCCTTAACGAGCCGTGGCTGTCGTTGAAAAATGAAGCTCAAAGAAACGCTTAGTCGTTTCGAAGGTGTTGCCTTCGAAATTACGAAGCCTCGTCTTCCACCACTGACTCGGAAATTTGGATGCAAAACAGGGGACAAGCTCGAACGACCGAAACAAATGACTCGACGTCTCTCTGTTATCTTCCTCGGAACGATCCATTCGAAGCTTTCGAGTGGCAAAACCCCGCAGATCGCGGTTTCTGTGCTTTCACCTAACGGAGGACCGGCATGAACCGAAGAAGCGGAACTACCAATTCTCTCGGTATATCCACTGAGTTACAAGATCGATGCCCTCGAAGACAGAACGAGTGGTCGATTGGTTCGAATCGACTCTGGTTTTTAAACGCGCCTATTGTACGCCGAACGGATCTCGAGCACGTTCGTTCTCTCTTCTCGTTTCCTTTTTCACTTTTCATTACTCTCCTTTTTTTCTTTTTTTCTTTTCTTTTTAACCCAGCCCCCTCGATGGTAATAAAACGCGGGCTTCACTTACTTCCGCGATATCGCTCCTCCTTTTTTATGATGTTCCACCGGTACGATATTATGGATCACTCCGTTGTCGTAGTTTCTCCTATGAAAATGGAAATCAGCCATCGTGCCGGAAGATACGTATGAAAATACACGGACCCGGTTAATATTTCACTCCCCATTATTCTCTATTTGGAGAGGAACGACGAGGGAGAAGAATCACCGGCACACCGATGATTGCTATCCTCGAGCTTTCGAATTTCCTTCGATTGGCCCCGAAACGCTTCCTTCGTCCGGAAACCTCGTCGACGAAACTTCGAAGCTTCTTCGTACGAATCGACCTCTCCTCAGCTTCGGCAAAATCACCCTCGTCCTTCGAGAACTTGTACGAATAAGAAGATTGCAGCTTCCACGGGTTTGAAGTATGTTTTGCCAGTGGAATTCGATTTTTCGTTAAAAGCTGGTGCAAGTTTCTCGGACCACGTCAAATGTCACGAAAAGTCTACGGGAAACACTGTTATTCGTTCCAATTTCCAATGTTTGTTCGATCGATCGTGAAAAATTCACGACGATTGATAAAATCAATCCGCCAGGGAATAAGACAGAGGGGTGAAAAAATTTGAACAAGATTAAAGAAGATCCCGCGGCTTTTTGTCGGCTAATGAGAAAGTCAAACAAGGTCGGGTGTGGTCGTTCGGCGGCAAATCGAAGGTCTACGGCACCTCTACGATTTCTCTGAGAATTCGGAAGCGTCGGGACGACGCGAGAACGCCGCTGTGGATTTCCCAGCTCCCACGAACTCAGCCGACAATCACGGAACGAGAACGTTGTTTGCCCAAATAATTCCCGAATTAGCGATGCCACTAGCTGCCGTTTGTTATCCCTTTGCCTGGTGATTTTACAGTTTCTCTTATTGTTTAGTGCAACGCCGCTACCTTCGTGGTACGTGCTCCACACGCGATTAATCTTCACGCTTTGAATCGTGGGAAGCTTAATTCGACGCTTAATTCTTCGTTTATTGGATTCTCACAGTTTCCACCACGAGGCAAGCTTCCAGGGATGTTCGAGAGAGAGAAGAACGCGATTTAAAATAAGATTTTTCTTCGATCCCGTTAACGAGCACGTGAGAACGTAGCGAAATTTTCGAAACTTTTGGCCAGTGGCAAGGGATACGTGTTTCCAAAGAATAATGCATACAAAGCGAGTGGGATCGTGGGTTGAGGGTCGTAGTAATACAATGTGGCGGCGTAATGGGAAAAGTGCAGAGGGAAGAAAAAAGAACGGCGGACGTTGCGCCGTTTTCCATTTCTCACTTGAATTCCGCCGAAACGAGGAATCCGATGTATCCGGCGTAAGAACATTGTCCCTGTTGTTTCGCCGGCTGAATTTTTCTTGTCATTAGGAAATTAGGAATGCTTCTGAATATGTCTCGATTCTGGAATCGAGCCAAGTTGCTCGAATGAATTTCATAGAACACTGGAGACATTGATGAATATTAGAGGAATAATAAGGAGAGTTTATCTTCGATTTCACGAAGCGGTATATCCAGACATTGGAGAGGATAGACTGGCCGATGACAGTCGCCAATTTACCTCGAGGTCTCTCGTCTACCATCCTTCGATTCGCCTATCTATTATTCAAGGACGATCAGTGGCACGGCAGATTTCGCTTAACGAGTCCTCTAACAAGACGTTTACGAGCTATTTCAAAGTTCTACGCTTCACTACGCTGTATCGTTCGGTTGTTTCCGTGTAAGCCGAACTTAGCTCCATTTCTAAAATTTTGCCGCATCATCCTCGCGAATGGTTACGATCGCTGATCGAGAAACTGATACTTGGTCGCGCGACCAAGTTCAACGATCCTCTCGCGCGACGTGCTCAAGTATGGGGGAAATCAGTTTGAAAAAGCCGACGGTGGTGGGCTGCATCCACGCCGGCGGTCGATGGCTGCGTGGACGAACATATATAATAACGTAAACTAGGTGGCAGGGAGGAGCTGTCCAGAGTAAACAACGCGGTGGCCCAGGACTAATCGGCGTTCGGGCTGGGTTATGGGTTCCCACATCGAATCCCGTGGCATTATGGGACCCGTCCAGCTCTCACGCCTCTCTCTCTCTTTCTCTCGCTTTGCCTTCTGTCTGGTTGGCCTCTGCCAGGACCAGCCTAGACCAGTTTGCCGTGGCTAGAACCACCGATAACTACGTACGTGAGAGCTTGGCTTAATGTTGTCGATACACCGTTAAACGGTGCCCGTTCCGCCGGGGAATTTCGAAAGTTCCGATCATTCGGGACACACCGCTACTCTCGGCGACATTTGTTGCCGTAATTAATTCTCGCCTCGAGTTCCCGACACCGTCACGCTCTGTTCCGACCCTTTTCCTCCTCCTTCTCCTCCTCCTTCTACTCTTCGTCCTTCTGCTCGATGGTCCTCTCTCTAACGATCTAATTAAGCATTTTTCAAACGGATTTGAACGCGAAGATTCGGAAACAGCGCGTTTGTGTGGAGAATTTGTGGGCCAAACCGGAGGTAGAACACCTGCCGAATTGGCAATATCAGTACACGAACGAGTCGAGAGGAACGATCGCCTGCGGTACCGAGCGACACTAGGCGAAACTCGTAGCCAGCTCCGAGCGAAGTTTAAACGGTACCATCGAGCTCTAACGGGCGCGTGAACGCAGGATATCAGGCATAAATATTCATAGTCAATCATCTGGGAGTGTCCGGGGTGGGTGCTTCAAAGGGAATCTTCGAATTCGGTCCGCGTTGGGACACAGAATCTACTCTCGATGCATCGCCGGAAGCGATCGAGCAGACAGAACAGCCGTGGACTGGAAAGAGAAAGGAAGCGGACCCAACTTGTTGAGAAAGAGAGACAGAGCAAGAGAACTATAAGGGAAGCGAAATTGCCCGCTAATGTCATAATTATATAGCCTGGCGGAACGTGGCGGGAAACTAAGAGAGAGAGTGGAAGGAGAGAAAGTGAAACGAGCGAAGACGAGCTAGCGTTGTTCGATCGAGGATTCGTGCTCGCGTTCTGCGCCCTTTGAACTGCCGATTAATTTATTCGCGAGTGCGCCGAACGACGGAGAACTGATGCTAAGCAACGGAGGAAGCAGTCGCCCCGAGGTATACTTCGACTGGCTGTCAGCTTCCAATTTGCAGCCTAGACTCCCGGTTGCGTCTCCATCTACGACTAAGTAAGCTGGCTGTCTAGACTACGTTCGAAGCAGCAAACACAGGAGTTGATCGGTGGCTAAACCTATAGACGCTAGTTCGAAGAACTTCCTTTTCCTATCGACCACGCTTTTCACGGCCACGTGGAAGTCACGGCCATGTTAAACGTCGATGCTCGTTACCGAGAAATTTCGTTTCTGCTCGACGATGATATCTCGAAGATCATCGTTAAAATGCGAGCATAGAACCGTCCGACGTCTTAGGATTAGTCGAGGCGGAAGCGTTTGAGAGGAGAAGTCCGGCGATGCATCGGCGAGTCGTAGAAAAAATAAAAGAAGCTTCGAGCGTACAGGCGATCGATAATGATACACGAGGGATCTTTAAAGTCTCGCATTAAATCCACGACGAACGTTTTGAGCATAATTAATTAAAGACTCCTCGGCTGGTATAGCCTTGCTGGCGATGGCCGGGCTTTCAGGCTCGAAAAAGCTTCCCGAGTCGATGTGTCGTGCATTCTTCGCGAGCCAATGAATCATTCGCGGCTACGCTCTTTGTGGTGGCCGAAATACAAGGGCTGCTGGCCCCTGCGGGCCCACCCGTCTAAATCTAACACGATAAGTAGGCGGTGCCGATTAATCATGGTAAACTCGGCTGGTACCGCTCCGATTCCCTCCTTCTCATTCTACACCGTTGTCTCTCTCTCTCTGTCTCCAACTGTAAGTCTGCATACATCTGTGTGGAACACGTACACGCATACAGGGTGGCCGCAACGGGTTTAATCAGGTATCTTCAATTTTACCAATGGATATCTGTCAATAGAAAGCGGAAAGTGGAAAAAACGATATACGAATACCAGTTGCAAATAACGTCCGAATAAAAGGTCCCATCGCATTCTTCAAAGATAAAAGGTACTTCGATGAGAATTCCGAAAATTCGCGGAATTACAATTTCAAATAGCTGTTTGCTATATAAAAATGCATGTGTTTTCATTTTTGTATAATATTCGCAGAGCGTCACGGAAATCTACCGCTGCAGATGGTAATTTGGCGAAAATATTTTCGCGGACAATAGACCGTAATCGAAATCCGTCCAAACTTGCAGTTTCCACTTTCGAATCGTAACTATTACAAGGGAAACAGCGAGTATATTAACTATACGACAGGAACAGAGAAACGACGGAGATTGAAGTGGTCTCCGAACGGAACAACAGAATTATTTAACCACCCTGTGTGTGCGTGCGCGGACGGAGCTCGCGGCGTATCCCGTAAGATTGAGACCTCCTCGCGCCGGGACTCACGCCGGGCCCCGTGTGAGGCCCCCGGCCTCCCCCTGCACCCCCCATGGGCCCCCGAGACCGCCCTTTCCGGCTTTCTTTTAGAGGCGAGGGGCCCACGATGGAGGTCCGCCGTGCTGCCCACACACCGCGCGACGCAAGAATCATCGAACGATTTCTTGGCGCGGAGCAAGAAGCATTTACATCTTCTTCGACCGGTGACTTTTTTGCGTCCTCGCCTAGAACCCGATGCCCTTTCGATCTTCCATTCTTCACGGTCTTCGTGTCTAAGAACTCCGGAGAATGCAGCGGGACCGGGCACGCTCGTTTATAAAGACGACATTTTTGCGATTTTCTAGCGCAAAAGACAGGGAAACAGTTTTGGTTTCAATATGTGAAACTTCGCCGAGAGTTTCGGCAGAATCGAAACTCGTCGAAGAGGTTGCAAGAGTATCGGTTGGCGTGTAAGCGTTTAAGAAGCAATCGAATAGCAAGGATGCCTCCTCTGTTGAGAAGTTTTTCACCGGCACTGTCGGAGGGATTAACTTCTCGCCGTGCCGGAAGAAACTTTAAACGAACGTTAGATGCAAGTTTTATTGCGTGCCCGCGCTTGAAAGGCTTGTCAAAGTGTAACGGTTAAGTGCTTCCACGCTGCGCTCGACGAGTGTCGATAGTTCCTTCGTCGGGTCGATGGAACGTCAAAGGGAGTTGAATTGTTTCCAGCCGTGTGGAATATTTAATTAACCCTTTCGAGCATTTTTCGGGAACGAGCGACTGCACAGTTCGGGAAACAAAATTGAAGAGGAAAAAATCTAGATGGAAAACAACGAGTCGCAGAGGGTGAATAAAACAATACACGGGAAAAGGGGTCGTGAACGGGGCAGTGCCGCAACGGATGGAGACGTCTATCCGCGAGTTTGCTCGATTGGCCGCGTTTGCACGTCAAAGAAGGCGATAACAACCTCTCCTTTCTAACGACGATAATGCTAATACGCTTCCCGTTTTGTATTTTCTCGCCTGTACACCGTGGAACGAGGTTCCTGTTTCTTGGGAACATCTAGATGATTCCACTTACAAGAACGAACGGATCGAAATTGCATTCTGCTAGACGTGCTTCCTAGGAAAATACAAGTAACCACTTGCTGCGGTTCGAGATGCAGCTCTCGAGGGAAGGAGAGGCGGAATTTCTTGCGAAAAGTGTTTATCCCCTCCATTATTCGATCTTTGCTTCGTTTCTATTGTCGTTAAGTCAGAAAACGCAACGTTGCACGAGAAGAACCGGCGATCGTCTTGCTACACCTGCGCTGTGCAACGTTACAAAGCGATATTGACCTTACCTGTCTTTCCAGCCAGCGAGATGAAATATCGCGCACGTTCCTCATATTTCGAAGCTCAACGATGGCAGGGTTTCCTTCTTTAAATTTATAAGGTGTATAGGACTTTCAATGAATTTTGCATACGCTCATTTTACCTTGTCCGGACGGCGTAGCTGCAGGAAGAGAGAGAGAGAGAGAGAGAGAGAGTCAGCTCGATTCTCGCAAACGCGTAACTGGCGCGCGACCATGGTGATTCGGTATTCTGGCCTGGAATTTCTCGACGTGGCAAAAGCGAGACGTTGCTTTACGACTCGACGTACTCGCGAGAAAAAATATTTTCTACGTAGAATACCCGTTTTAAATTCAACTTCGTTTACGCGCACCAACATGGTCAATCATCGAAAATCTGGAAAATCGTACAAACTCTTTTATTCCTATCCTTCTTCTCGATCGATTTCACTGTAAGGACGCACTGGAGGACAGGCCAGAAGAGACTACGGCGAAGCCATTATAGGTACAGGAACGAAAATATTGATAGAACGTCAGAGGTGCAAGCGTTCACGAGCGAAAATCCAAGGGTGGTCCGAGTGATTAATCATCAGCTCGATCGTCCCTCTTCTTTCCCATCGCGTGTTCTCTTCCACCATGTCACGGAGAAGTGTCTTACCAGTCGATCTGTCGGTGAATGATGCGGCCTCGTGGATCGTGCCCGGCATTCGTTCTCGCGGTTTCCGTCCCAGGGAAATCCCATCGTGGAACTTCCACCGAGATTCACCTCGCTATTGGATCATCCCAGACTTTTGTGCTTTAAACAGACATCCCGGTACGCCTTGGAAGATTCTAGAAAGAAATTTGGAAATATTCTGGATAGAAAATATGTGATTTCGCGTTAAATAAGGAATAAGACATATTTACTGAATTTAGATCGACGTCGATTACCATCTTGCACGCGATGCGGCGTCAAAAAGTGGAACGAATTTCTATTTTTAATTTCTCGGACAAGCATCGTCCGTTTCGATGATCATTTCCTTCGCAAACGAAAAAATCAAGCCGCGCTTTACCTTTGAATTTCGAACGATCCCGTTCCATTTTCCCGACGATTATTGTCCTCGTTATCCTCGTTTACGTCCCATCCACAGCAAAAATATAAAGCCGTTTCGTTACGACCGCGTATTACTTCACTCCTCGTTCGAACTTTCCTCTGCTTTTTCCCAGTTTATCGTTCGATGTATCGTCGCGATTTTACAACAGCCAATAGCCCGTGAATTTCCCGAAGAATTCTTCCGGCACTAACGTACAAAACACTGCTGCTTATCGTTCATCGCCAGTCTGAGGAATGATCGCCGTGAACAGAAATCTAAAAAGAATATTTCTCGACGAAAGAAACAGCTCGATTACGATCGTTATATCGCTCTTTGAACGTAACACCGATCATCCAACCAAAGAGCCATCAATCTTAACTACCTTCTTGCATCGAGTAGGATAGAACAACTTATCGAAATCCCATTGGACTAGGCTCGTTCGCCAAGGAAAACACCGCGGTTCGCCTTTTCCATTCGGTGTAAATAACTCACCCCACGCAAGCATCGCATTCGCGATGGCGCCAGGCTTCTTTACGAGGTTCTGGACGCCGCTCATCCCTCTGCGTCAGTGACTTTAAGCAACGAGGGTGCCGTCGATGTCGATAGAGGCCCGTCGACGACGACAGTTACGACGGATCGGTGGCTATGCGACTCGTCACCACGGCGACGTATAAAAATATCGTGAACGCGAACGCATAAAGCTCTTGTTGACGTTATCCTTATCTCATTTCGACGAGGCCCATCATCCCCTTTTCGTTCGTAATAGAAACTGTTTGCGGCTGGCGCCGTCGTTCTCGGTTCGTCACGGCCATCTTGTCCGACTGTTATTTATCGGAAAAATTCTATTCGTTATTGGACATTTAGGACGAGTAGGAAAACTCAGTATCTCATACAGAGATCTTTGTTCCTTTAAGGTAGGACAAATTTTGTTTTCGAACGGTTCTTTCGGATCGCGTTGAGGATTCCAAGCGGATCGATATAATCGCCAAGGTCAGTGGAAAAAATTTCACCCACGAGACAGCTACCTCTTTCCTCGAGACCCGAAGAGCAGCGGCGGCGGTACAAACGAACGGAACACGAACGCTAGGCCGAGGGATCGGGGCGTCAATTATCGAAGCGGTCGAAGAAATCGTTATCGCGGCAATCAGAGTGTGGCGACACACCTCGGCTCATCGTAAATCGCATCCGTCACTGATTGGCTCGGTCGCGGCGAGAAAAACGCGGCCTCGTTCGTCGCCGCATCAGTGGTCCACAAAAAAATTCTCAAATCCGTTTACGTGAAATCCGACTGGCCAGTCGTCTGCTCGCTAATGTCACCGGTAATTAGTTACGATTTTTCCATGCTCCCTATCTAGATTCCATTCGGCTGATATCGATCCCCATCGTGACGTTGCTTGTTAAAAGAGGGGGAGGAAAAACACGGGAAAGGAAAAAATCCAAGATTGGTTTATCTCATTGATTCTTGGAAGGGGGAAGAAATCCCTGGATCGCGGATTCCGCAGTCGGAAAGTCCGGTTGTTTGGACCAATTGGACCGTTCATAAGGAGATAAGTATGACACGTTCGATCTGGAAAGTTTCTTCGTTTCGAGGTACATCGCTCGGTCAGAAGTTTACGAATCATTGAGCCTGCGGTCTGGATTCTTTTCGGGACATTTTATAGCGATCCCTCTGGTCGGAAAGACCTCGATAAACTTCCTCCCGAAAACCTTCTGCGGTGCATGAAAAGTTTCGATTCGTGTGTGCAATTTCAACGAATAAACGAATACACGAATATCTCTGACAGCTATCCATTCCTGATAATAATAACGTATATGCATTCTCAACGATTTAAAATTACTTCATGATATGGCAATATTTTTTCGTGTTACCGGCAAAATAAACATTGACAAGAAACAGGAATATCTGAAATATCAAGACGCTTCCGTGACCGTTGAAGAAGCTATCCTCGGCGGCGAGCGGGGAAATCGATTTACGTGGATGGAAGAGGGTCGAATCGGAAGATGAAAAGGCCGGACGGCCGAGTGAGAAGTGGAAAATAGAAAGTCGTGGAGCGTTTAGATGGCTGCGAAGGCATCAGCCGGGCGAAGGCGAACGACGTTAAATAAGTGATGGGGAGGACGGTGGTGTTCGAGGGGGCCGCGTTTCGATGTGCTCCGCCAGCCGTCCCAGGCTGTTCCATTTTTCAGTTTGCCAAAGTAGCTGCACCGCGTGCATTATGCAGCCGGTTACTGACGGACGACTGGAAAGTGAGGGCCTGAACCGTCCCGTTACGCTGTCCTGTGTCTTATTCGCCGTAACTCGCGTTCCCGGAACTTTAGGAGCAGTTTCATGTCTCCCTCGTTGACAGGACGACGGGCGTAAAAATAAAATGTTTAACTATACGTGCATTTTGTAGAATTGTAGAACGACAATATAAAGCGAAAGTAAAATTTCGATTGGTAGTATCTTTACGAACGATCATGGTTGGAAGATTTCTCGTATCGTCGGTAAAATAGATTTCGATCGATACTGTCTACTGTCATTGTCGATTCGTTGATTGATTTATGATTTAATTTCAGTTTAATTGGTCTCAATTTCGCTACTTCGTGCATCACCAGCGAATCGTTAAATTTCTGCAAATAATCCACGGTTTCCTATACCCTTTACCTTTCACCTTTTCTCATTCTACGAGTCATTAATTTCGTTCATTTCTGTTAACGCGGTTTGTCGAGCATTTAGATCGCCTTTAATTTCTGATTTCATCCGGTCGTCGCGACAATGGATTATGAGTACAGAGTGACATATCCGATTTCATATAACGTTTCTTTGAATACCATTATCGAATACCACACATACCGGTATCAAACTGGCTCTCCGGCTAAAATGAAACCCATCGAAAAAATCCTGGAAAAAACCCATCTTTACACTTCATTTATAATCTGCGCGTAATTCTCATCGTCCTCCATTTCAAGCTCGTTTTGCTGTCATCGGGTACGCGCGTAAATCAGCTATTCCTCGAATAAAATCTCTGAAATCCGTTTTCCTTGTCTGTTGACAGGCGAAGGAAGGGGGGATCGGTAGAAGCGAGACGGAAATGGAAATGGAAAAATTACGGGCGAGTCCGTGCGGCTCGTTAGACTCGCAAACTCGTCGAATTACAACGCCTAAATTCCCGGCTTTGATTCGCCGCACGCCATGCCGGTACCGCCTTGAACAGGATTACGGTACAGTTGCCAGTTTGCGAAACGCTTCGAGGGGAAACGCTCGCGAAATCCGTTTTGCCATTCGACAAAGTGATGCATTACGATGCGAAAATATTCGCGAAGAAGATTCGCGCGTCTCATAAATCTCGTCGTCCCGGAAGACGCCGCTGAACTGTCCGCCAGACAAGGTATCGTGCATTCTAATTGTGAAAAAGAACGGAGATCCCATTTTTCTTTTTCGTGTAACACGCACAACCGTTTCTTTAAAAAAAGAAACGAAAGAAGGAAAGAAGGGGAAACTGTGCTGAAACGATTTGGTCACGATCAACCCTCGAACGACGTTTACAGGAATTTCCGCTAGTTTCGCGGTTTCTCGCCGACAGAAAGAGGATGAAATTTGTTTATACGGTAAATCCGTTGGATTGCTCTGCGAGTTCTTGCGGTCGCAAATTTGTTACGTACTTTTGCCTCGACGAACGGCGAGACAAAAAGAAAGGAACGAGCCGCGACGAGATTACGCGTGCAAACGCGCAAAAACCGCGAACGCGATGTCGTCCATTGACGATCAAAGGCCTCGTTATTAATAAATTAATTTCACTTTTTTTGCCTGTGGAAGATTCTATGTGCGTGAACTATGTGAATGCAGGGCTGGCGCAAAACCACGACGGTTTTATCGCGCAGTCGCATTCATTATCGTCAAGCCGATGGATATTGTTCTTGGTAAACGAACTGCGCTTTCGGATTCCCACCCAGCCGCCATATTTCATTTTTAGGAAATATATCTTGTTATATGGTGACTCGTTTTCCCAGAACAATCTCGAATTTCCGATTTCCACCTGTGAACTACTCTGAGAAAAAAGAAATCAGCCGACAAAGTTTCCCGTTTGATTGGCATGGACGACACGCACGCGTCGGTTTAAAATGCGAAAGTGAGCTCGAAAGTACAATCAGCGTTATATTTTTCAACGACGTGTAAATCGAACGAAATTACTGAGAATGACGAATGCAGTTCGATCGAGAACGGGCACATTTTACATAATATTTGTCGTATCACGTAACGGGTACATATCACGTAATAACTCGGGTGACGCACTATATTTCGTCTATAAATTACGTTTTGAAACGCGTGTCGGCCTAGGCGTGTTCCATAGAAAAAAGAAGTATCAGGAACAAGAGAATGTGAATCGGGGGTAGACGATTCGGGAACACGTTGTTATCCACCATTTGTCGGCCCGATACGTGTACATTATTTCGATATCATTTTCTAGCGAATATGTACATCGAATCGCTCTCTGGCTCGTTACGCAATGATTTTCGCACCGTGTTACTTGCGCTCGTTCCATCCCGTGCCATCAGTAGATTCATATGCAGAACACCGATATATTTTTTTTGTTTCTTTCACCGAAATTCGATGGCGTTTATTTGCGAAAAAAATGCGCCGACTGCACATCAGTTTTAACTGATCACACGCGTGATCGTTTATTAAGCGAACGAATTATGTATGGGTAGCGCGGAAAGCTGCTATTTTCATAAACGTTTTATCTGTAAACAGATTGAAATTCGATATTCACCCGGAATCGAACTTTCCTCTGTTTAAATTCCGAAAATGCCGTCGTGAAAACAATTAAAAATCACACGAGAATCAATCGGAGGAACGAGGACGAACCGTAACAGAGGTTTAACCGAAACGGTGAATGGATCTTCCGGTTAGATGGCGCTGGGGTGGAAACTCGACCGGCTATTTATGCAAACTACCCGCGAAACTGATCTCATATTCCGCGGCTATGGTCTCGCCACGACCACTAAGTATTCCGCGACGAGGGAAAGAGTTTAAGTCAGCAGCGAGCCAATGAATTTCAACTTCCCTTCTCGTTACGTAACACTAGCGGCGTGTGTGTACCCTGTTTAAATTAGGCATTCCTGCCACAGAGTTTTGCCGATCGATGCGGCCATAATTATGCTTGGCCCCGCTGTTACAACGAAATGTCGCTTTCCAAGACGCGCACGCTTCTAGCGCAATCGTTACGCGTTTGCAATGCACGCCGTTTTCCTTTCGGTTACTTTATCGGACTACGAACACGTCGCGGAAGCGCCAGCTCGTTCCAATTGGAAAATAACTTAAAAGCTCATGACTGGTTTGTTCGTGACGATAGTTACGTTTTCGTTTCGTATAACGCGAGCCGGATAGAGATGTTATATAATCCAATTTGATATTAATCGCATTATCGAATTCAACATTAATCGGGCGTTTTATGAATGGCGACGGAAAGCCCCTTGTAATACACGGACACCGATAGTTATCCGTTAGGCGACGCGCCGTGTCACGCTGTATGACTGTTATCGAGCCGTGAATGATTCCAACCGACACGACGATACATCACGCATCCTAACCGATTCTCTCCCGTTGAAAGAAACGACGATCTCCCTGCTTTCCACAGCCGAGATCATTTATTTTTTTCCTCCATGCCAAAAACTATCAATCACGTTGCTTCCCGTGTCGTGAGCGTCACGCGGATCTTCCCAATTTCCATACGCTGGATTTTCTTCTCTTTTAACATACCACGAGAAACAACTATACAGGAAAAATCATGAGTGAACGTTTATAGAGCGTAGATTCGCAAAAGAGAGAAAGAGAGAGAGAGAGAGAGAAAGAGAGAGGCTTTAGTGTCGTTGCGAACCGTCGCCTTTGGTTATTAACGATGCGCGAAAAGGAGATATAGTGATCTCTATAAGACACAAACTGTCCCGTCAATTTATACATCTTTCTCGGACATTTTCATAGTCGAACGAGCGTCCCCGTGAAAAGGAACGAAAAGCGGCTCGTTAAGGGGTGGTTAAGCGACGTCGGGTGAAACTGGGTGTATAATTTAATTAATCGTCTGGCCGAGCCGGTCGAGCACAGTCGACAGGCAAGAGCCGGGGGAAAAAGTTCTCGTTATCATTCTAATAACGATCGCCGGCTACAAAGAGGCGGCGAATCGACGATAAGACACCGGTCCCCGGATTCGCTATCCAGGTCTTGCTATCCAGAACTCGGCTCGCCGGTCCTTATTAATTTGCCTGGTGTGAAATCGCCGCGGCGCTTATATTCACGAACGCCAGGTATAAATCTGCCAGGGGCAGAGCGCGTGAGGTGGTGAACGGACGGGGGTTGCAGCCCTTATCAGGCTTTCTCCTCTGTGTCGGCAGATCGATATCGTCGCTACCTGGTAACCTATCCCGTTAACAAGGCAATCAGGGATAGTTTCTCGATACTGTACGCGCGCACACGGTTAACTTAATTAGGGCTTGTTCTACGACTGCCGATTGCGCCGATGCGAATCGAATTTACTGGCGCCTAGAAATTAGGCCGGCTATTTCTAGCCGCCAACTTACCTTACTAGGTAAGACGTGTTTTGAGGTGGAACGTGACTCTTCGCAAATAGAAGTATCGATAGGAAAATTCGGGCAGAAGATGGGGGAGCAACGAATTTAACATTGGCGTTTCATACGGGGATTCGTTGCACCCTATATGTTAAATTTATCTAATGATAAATTAATATGTTATTTGCTCGCATCAACGTTACGAAAGCGTCCGTTCGAAGTAATATTTATCGGCGATAAACCGTAGCGACTTTTTACGGCTGCACTGCCTATCGTTTTATAGGTTTTACGGAGAGGACTCGGCAAAGCGATCTGACGTTCTTTAACGAGATCGTATTATTCGTACGTAACGCGTGCATTTCAGTTTCGTGGCCGTTCTTTTGATAACGTCTTTTACGGAGAAGGAGAAAATTGAACGTAAGGGTATACAATTTTTTAGATATACTTAGCTTTTTTAAACCGATACACCACGGTATTTCGAGTTAGCTGCTCTGTACGGCATTTGCTAATGGGTCGTTCCACGTACGCATTTATGAGAAAACCCACCGTGTTAAGGTAAACTTTATCCCTACGGCTTCCTAGTTCCTTGGAATTACAATTTCGGTAAAAGGCTTGCTGCAGAGATCGTTTGCAACGGTAACGCGCCGCTATTCGAGCTTTATACGCGTACAAAAGTTCCCGACCTCAGCCCACTTTAATTCTACACAACGGCCACCTCCCAGGAATTTAGCGCGTTCGTCAGTCTTAAAACTTGAGCTCCTGTTTAAAAATCCAATGCTGCACAGCGTAGGTTTGCTGTTCGATTTAGAGGAACCACGAGTGGAACGGTTATACGGCACGAAACAGTAGCAAAGAAATCAGAATGAGAAAATATATGGTGAAAATATACCTTGCGACAAAATACAAGTCTACAAAAATTCTATCAAAAATCACGTATTGGTCACCTTGACAACTCGTATAACATAACTCGTATTAAATATAGTTTCAATACCGTGGCTCAGAAATTACCAACATCTCCGATGAAACATTTCGTTTGCGTTGTGCCATAGTCGATTCTAGTCGCGGCTTGAAAAGCTGGTTTCGCGACTCGCAGCACTCGAATATCCTTCCTTGCAATTCGTCGACGCGCGTCGAATACCGTGCAGAAATTGCCTGCTTTGGAAGACTTTCGGACACAATGAAGTCGCGGATTGTATAGCGCTGCCAGCGAAGGCGGCTTCGAGAAGCGATTTCGATTAACCATAAAAGCACTCGATGTGTGCATGCACGAGCACAAAGACAATGTCGAGTACGCGCGCAGCCCGATGTGGAACCGGGAGATCTTTCTCCGTGATCAACTCTATATTATTTCCGGTGGAAAGCGGCTCTCGCGTTGTCGAGTGCCTTTGGTGGGGGGAGAAGGTGAGGGCTTCAAACGCGATCCCCGGTAATTGGTTCACTTAAACGCGGATCGATACACAATTAGAGAGCAATTAGAGTGCCAATTATAGGGGAACTCGGACCTCGTTCATCGCCTTTTTCATGGTCTTCTGTTTACGAGCGACGATACACGCGAGATCCGGAAATTGAGAATCCTTCCAGCTATAGATTCGCGCAGATAGAATCCCTCGATCATCGATTCTGAATCGTAAAGATTTCAGAGTTTCTATTTGGAGTACTCAGAAGTTCTCGTTCCTAAGCTTAAGGTACAATTACCAAGAACGATGCCAATGGTAGATCGAGAAAGGTTACAATCTCTGCTTCGAAAGGAGGATAAAGATTATCGGGGACGGAAAGAACGAGAATCCGAAGGATAGGGCAATGTGTTTCTCAAGGTTTACGACACTGAAAGAAAACGTGTGGAGGGAAAATTAGAAAGGATGTACGATAGCGATTTCAAAGAACGATCGGTGATTCCAGATGAAGAATCCTTCCGCTTCCGTTGACACCGACCGACTTCACTCCCAATTATCGCTCTCTAACAACATGCGAGATTCGTGTTTGCTACTTATTTATCATTCACACTGCACGCTTCACGCGGTTCGGCCAAACAATCGACGGACAAACATTCGACCACGGGTACAACGTATGAATGAATATTCCTTCGGCTAATGCATCGTGTCGGCTAACACGGAAATTTTCAGAGTTCTCGTAGTTTCTCTTCCATCGGAAATCTCTTGGTCTCCTTTTTCGTCACGCTCTCGAACGACGTTTGTTCGTCGTGATTGCTCGAATCTTTTGTCGCGAGCGAGAGATTTGCCTTTAGAATTCCATCGATTTGCTCTTAAGAATTCGCGAGGATTTCGATTTGGAAACGACTCGAACACGTCTCGGAAATAAACTGTTCGATCGTCGCCACACGCGGTATAAGCCACTCTATTTTGCGCCGAATAAATACAGTTGCAGGGCGATTTAGTTGCGTCACTTGACTATAATTACTGGCACACGGCCATTTTGTATAACAGGATACGGCGATGGGTCGTATTTCCACCAAAGTTCGAGATGCGGGTCAAATTTGAACACCCCCATGTTATAATCAGCACTGTGCCGTGTAACCGGTGTAATCGATTCCACTGTAACTCGGTCTGTTCGTCGAATGACTGCAAACTGCACTTTGCTATGCTTCGATGTATCGTTTGATGCCTCTGATACTTTCGCTGTGTACCACGTAACTTCTCTGAATGACTTTCCATCCGTTCTGTCCAACGTTTTAATCTTCCTCGAAGAAAGAAAACATCGATAGATCCTCGATCTCGATACGTTGATTTCCATCGCGAGTACTTCGAAGATTCCAGGTAAACTGTATAGGCGGGAAATTTAAAGCGGAACGAACAGCAAAAGATAGTCGAAGAATGCACAAGCTCGGCACGCGTTGTGCCCGGTATTTTTCTATCTCTGCGGTAAGCTGTCTAATTGCGGACCGTTAAATCCCTGCGGCGTTTCGCTTTGCACGATTCGCCGGCTGTTAGCCGCAGACAAACGACGAAACCAGTGGCTCGTCCCCACCGTGCTCACTAATTCTCGGTCTCTCCTCTCTTTGTTCGTGGAAATAAGGAAAATTAACTGGCGTCAAGCGGTGTGGTGCGATAAAAGAAGCGCGACGATCGTGACAATGCCATCGTTTGCGCGGTCGAATCGTCGCGTTACACGCTCGAAGCGGCCAGGATCAACGGAGGTAATTCGGTCGCTGACAAAATCGCCGGTCTGCTACCGCGTAATCCGTGACCCGGAATCTTAGCGTGAAAGAAGCGCAAGTTTATGGAAATGAAAGAACCGTCCCTTGTCTTTTTCGAATCCGTAACGATCCACTGTTTAAGGCAAATCACGTTGCGTAACGCTGACCACTTTGTTTTAATCGCCTATAAATTCGTGCTAGTTAACGTCCCTAACCTTCTGCCCTAAATTTTCGCTTGTCGTTCCTGGTTCCTCCGACTACGCGATAGGGACAGAAATAGGGATGAGAAGACCGTTTAAAGAATTGGAGGGCTTCCGAAGATTTCTATCCAACGTCGTTTCAGAGATACGTTCGAGTGGTTGCCGTTCGTTTTTTCTTTTTGTTACAAAGCGTTTTATTGTTCCCCTTACGGCCTTTCTATTCCAAGCATCGATTTTGTTAATAACCCTCGTGGAAAGAGTCGCGTGAACGAAATCGTTTCATACGGCTGCCTTGCATTGCTCGCGATATCTTATATCTGGTCTTTAGCTACTCATTAGTCGAGGTTGCAATTTCGCAGATGGTTGACATTTCTAACGAGAGAAGAGGCCAGACGAGTGCGACGAACGATCTGTTTCCACTTGCAACGATCTGCCGGACAAACGGTGGACATCTCGCGCGGGACGACCGGTAATTGAACGAATAATCAGTTTGCATCTCGTTATCGTTGGCGAAAGAGCCGCGCAGCGTTTGCCTTCGTACCATCGAATCCGCTTTTTATTACTTCTGTGGCTTCGAGAAAAAAGGAACAGATCGGGCTGTCCGGTCGTTTGTACGCGTCGACAGCACGAAAATTATACAATTATCCGGTTTAAGTTACGCTCGCTTGGGTGGTTAGTCACGTCGCGCTTACTCCTCGTTAGCGAATGACATATCGCCTGGCTGATTAAGGACAAAGTGACGCGTATTAAGATGAAAGTCTGAGATACACGGTGAAATAGCCAGCGCTGATTTGCTGATTCCGAAAGTAATGCAAATTAACTGCACCGCGTGGCGTAACATGGCGTGCTCGCGACCGAAAGATAAAAGGATTCGGGATTACATCGCATTACATTGTAATCCATTACACGGAATCACCTTGTGTGCTTTGCCTGCCAGCATGTTCGTTCCGCGGGCGAAATTAGCGTCTAGTTTAAGAACACGCCCATCCTGTCTCTTCTTTCATCGATGGCCATTTTTGACTATACGATCGCCCCGATCGAGAAGCTTGACGATGGCGTGAGGCACGCAACTTTGGACCCCTTTATTTATCGCTTTGCTACTTAGAGCAACTGCTTTCTGGATGATTTAGCGGCGCCTTGCTCGCGTTTTCACGGAGGGGGGTACGAGGCTGTTAGAACCAGCACGATCGTAGATAGGAAACAAGTAATCACGCCGGAGGAGGCAGAGTGAAAACGAAATCGCCACCAACCACGGACAGCCAAGTGTCTCCGTTTTATCACAGTAGACAGACAGAACAGTGTAATCGGCAGTGTCACCGTTTACAGAGCGAAATTATTAGGATGATCCACGTATCGGCGTTCCAAGTCCATTTACAGCGTTTGCAAAATGAAATTAACGTCGTGCTACAATGTAATCCGTGACCCGGAATCGCCGTGCCGCATTAGGCGGCTCCACGTGTCCCATTCTGGCAGCGTATGTTTGCGAAACGATATTAGTATTACGACTGTCTCGCTATCTGCGGTTACAATTTCCCCGGGCCTGGATCTTCGCACGCGGTCCTCCAACTTTACCGCCGTCTATCTTACACCGTGTAATTACTACTATTTTATTACTGTGCCGCCATTAGAGTATCCCGGACTTCCCTCCGGAGCCCCGACTTCTTCGTTGCTCGATTAAATAAAGTGATTCGATTAAAAGGAGGAAAAGTTCTATGGCGGTGAGGAGATCCCCTATTTGGTAGGATGGTCGATCGCTAATAAACCGCAACGATCTTTCGATCGACAAATAATAACGTTGGACATTCTCTAGGGAGGCGTAGCAGGTTTCCCTTGCAATATTCCAGGAAATGGAGAATTGGTTCTACGTTAATTGCAAATTTTTCCGGTATTTACTGGGACTAAATGTGCTGTCGTGCGGATAAAGTAAAACTTGAACGAAGCAAAATTTCCTATAAATGTGAGAAAAAATCGCAAAAGATTGGTACGACGTGGACCACGATTTTTCTACAACATGTGCTTTCTGTTATGGTCTTCGCCAACGTATTCCCCTAATTCCTGGTACGTTTGTCGAATTCTAAAGGAAAGTCCTCGATCGCGCGGCAATTCCGCCCATTTCTCGCCATGGGGAGAAGATCGATGAATTCTGGAAAAAAGGGTTCCGGGAAAAGTATCCACGGCGGGCTCCTCGTAACTCGTGCTTTCGTAGCTTTAAACGAAATACCACGCAGAACTACAAGGCCAAGCGGAGAAGGGCGAGCAAGAGAGAAGTAATGGCTGGAGAGACGCTCGAACGCGCACACCGGCAGACTCTTTGAAAATTTCGAGAATGCTGGAACGCTTCGGCTGTCGTTCCAGACTCTCGCCACGTTCGAGAGTTTTTCTCTTGCCTCGCTCCCTTCGCGTTTTAATTCTCTCCTAGGAACAGCATCTCTCTCTCTCTCTTTCTCTCTCTCACCCTCGCCATCCTCTTTCTCGAGCACACACCCCCGTTGTACTTTATTTCTTCCCTCCTCCGAATTTTTCACTTTCTCACATTGCCTCGCGCGAATACGGATCGCCTTCTCTCTGTTGTAAGAACGTTACATTTCTAGCGGACGTGAACACGCCCGTTTGAATAAACGATTACGAGCTTAATTGCGCCACTGTTCCGAATTCCGAGATCGTTCCGCTCGGATTCGGAGCAGATGCAAACGACTGTTCGATTTGTTTCAAACGTACGCGCATCTAATCTCACTTTTGTTTAAACAATTCCTGACACCATCTTAGGACCCATAACTTCAGTCTACGACTCTTTTACTTCCATGCATTCAACTCGACACGTAAATACAGTGCACCTCGACATCGCTTTAACCACAGTGTTTCGTACCTGCTGGCGAATACCACGAACGAAGAGCGTAAAGACATGGGAGAAGAAAAGGCTGAGTAGGGGCCGAGTGAACAGGAAGCGAGAGTCAGGGTATGGTGGAAGCAGAAGAGGATGCATCTCTTCGAATAGCGTTTTAATAAGGGGGCCAACGAATGCGCAACTACTTAGAGGTAGTAACAGCCATCCAGTTTCCCCGGCGGTGTACGCGGTGCTTGGTTAAACAGAACTGGCGAAGGGGTTGCGGCCGACTGCTTAAGTTATCCGGCGGGTATGGTCGGGCTAACGGCTTTGTAGCCGTAAGTAGGAAGTCAGGAAGGTCGTACGTCAGGCCCGCGAAAGCCGGCTCGTCTTCCTGCCGCGTTCTAGTTTATCGTCCGCCACGCTGGCCCATCTTCCCCTTCGACCATCCCTCTGCAAGTTAACGACGCGCGTACTGCCGCCGTTATTATGCTCGTAGAGTTTCCTTCCTTGCGGTCCTGTCCGGGTTTTGCGATCTCTCAAAATATAGAATGATTTCTTTTCTGCCTGGCGGCGGTTTGGTGCGAATGAAAATTCCGCATCGCGGTAGATCGAAAATGTAAATTACAACATAGCGGAGAATGTTGATCAGAACGTTGCGACATTGATATAAACTACGAATGAAAACGCGGTGAGAATGTTGCAGCGATACGGTTGACGTAACGAGAACGTTGATGAGGTTTCTAACATGGAAAATGTAATTGGGACATCGACGGCGGTAATTGGGAGAAAGTTGGGCGAAGCTTTAATTAACAAAAGAGTCGATCGAAAACGCGAAAGTCAAAGGGAATCGGGCCATAATTATTTCACGAGTTGCCGAACAAAGAGCGTTATATTTTATCGTTAAGCGCTCGTCTGGTCTTTTTGTGAAACTAAGGTAATTCGAGTCGATAGAAATTTCCGCAGACGATAAAGAATTTTAATTCGCAAGATGTTCGACCAATCGCTCTCCTCTTACTATCAAAAATTCCATTCGCCGTGAAAACGCGGGCGTTTGGAATCGAACCCGTGGACATTCCGGGAATAGATTCGAGCTATGCGACTGCCTTGAGATCAGAAAGCGCGACAGTGTCAACGTCTCGAACAGGTGGCGCGTTTAAAGTTCTTGGAGGGTGGCAGACGTCCAGCTGGAAGGAGCCGGTGGCGTCCAAACGGAGTCTCAGAATGCCATCGACGACATTATGGCACGGTTATTATTCGAGGCGTCGTTCGTCGAATCGAGATCGCCCGGAACGTGTTGCAAACGATGTCGAAAATGTCGATCATCCGTGGGTCCCTCTGCTAGAGCCCTGAAGCATTTCGGAATTGATACGTCGTTGGCTTTCTCTGTCATCCGCTTGAATTTCATCCTCCGTGCTTCAGTTTCTCATTCGATTCAATTTCCAATTGGCGAACGGTGATATTGGAAGTTTCAGAATTTGCGCATCGCGTTAATTTTCTAGTGAAACGCGATCGTAATCCGAGCGATCCGTTGGCGAGGATTTTTCGGGACTCTAAGTCGAGCGTAGACACTGCGATTCACTGTTAAATTGAACATAGAATCCTGGGGTGTTTTTGTCGGTTACGGTACTGCCAGGTCGACGGACGAATTTCTTTGCCGCGTGCCACGGATTTTAGGTAGAAATCTTTGACGGCGTTCGAGCGAGGTGGTCCGCCGCCGCGGAGAATTCGAGGCTGATTAGTTCGAAGGAGAAACCAGCGCGGCGGCACGGCGCCAACTCCCGTCAACAGTCGCCGGTCTAATCTATCCGGCTTGTGAAAATAAGACGACTGCGCGCTAGTTGACGTATTTCGCGCAACGTGTCTCCTCGGTTTGATACAAGTTAATAATTCGCCTGTTGCCTGGCAAGCGTTCCGCTCTATGCAACAGTCGGCGTAAATGACACGACGGCTGAGCAATGTTCCTGGACATTGTTGGCGAATCGCAGCTGTTTACTAACATAAATCGAGTGAAAAACAATTTCAACGTTTTGTAACACTTGTTCGGATGAACGGATGATTCTAGAAAATGTATTTGCATTTAATCTTCCTAGTTCCACTTATTTTGTAATAACATTTTTTAAACACGTATAAATTTTCTATAGAGAAAATTCTGGACAAAAAACAGAGAAATAATGGACAATTTCCATTAGATCTGATGATTTATGGAAGATGTCCATTGTTCCATTCGTTTTTCTCCGGTTCGGAGGCAAACTGTAGACTTTTTTACCACATTCCGGAGATACTAGGTAGAACGCGTCCCCCGGAGTCGTCTACTCGAGGACTGATTAGTTCAGCAAAGTGCCTCAACCTGATCTACCACGACGAACATCCCGGGAGAACGCAAAGTCCGGCCCATCTGTTTACTTCGTAAATTATGTATGTAAGTATGGTGCAAATAGAGCCGGATTTCCGTGCGCCGAACAGGGGTCCCTTGTGCTTCGCGCGATCGTAATGCCGTTGTACTTTGGCCTTCGAGACGACACCCGGTTTCTAAGCAAGTTTGTAACCGTTGGGGCGTCTATGTGGATATATTGCTTCTTCCCATGTGAAATGGAGCTCGCGTGCCTTGTGATTAAGATAAATTGCATCGTGAAAGAAGATAAATCTCGGTAGAATTTTTGATGGATAAAGAGAACAAAAACATTCACGGAGCTTATATCGAACCGGTAACTAGTGAAAATACAGGCTATTGTATCTACCTGGCGTGTTACTACTTGTAAATATATGTATAGATCCTGTTAAGCAGCTCTCGAATCACACCAGAACGCGTCGTACTCGAGCCGGTACTCGCGGTATTAATTAGCCTTAAGAGCAGATCGAACGGCATTCCCTTGTAGGCGTGGGTCGTCGACGCTTCGTCGTTGAAGGGATTCGTCGAAGTAGCTCTATTTCGAATGGCAGGTGGTTCGTGACGTCGATACGCAACGACGCGACAGTAAAAATAGACGTCGATTCGTTCCATCATCGATATTCCGAGGACGTTCCAAGGACGTCGTCGACCTTACAAAGGATATCTCGAGGGTTCAAGAGCCGAGTCGACGATAGTAGGTGACATTCGATAGCGTCGTCGAAAGCCTATCCCTTATAGGAGAACCCCACGCCAACCGTCGAGCACCACGAAAATGCGACGTCGACGAAGGTTAACACAACGGCCTCGCGACGATGACGACGAGGTACAACGAAAATAATTATGTTTCGGCAATAACGAACGACACAATGGCCACGGTCAGAAAAGATGACGACGAACAAAGGAAGTGAGAATGGAAGCGGCTTTTCAGCCTTCTATAGATACGCGTATAGAAGAGGGCAAACAAATTGAAATTTGTAGCATGTCATGAAATATAGGTAGAAAACACGAGGAGAGGGCCTATTGTCTTCATGTCTTCCTTCCGTTTCGCGGATCGATACGAATATCGAAGATAAAATCCGACGAGCGACGATGCATCCGTAATTACCGATCCTATTGTGCCGACGAATCGTCGAGTTTATATGGTTTTTAATGAAATCGACAAGCCAGACGCGCATTCACCTTTCTCAGTCACCGATGATAATTACAATCTGGCAGTAATGACGAGCGGAATGGCCGGCTAGGAAGCTCGTCCTATCATTCGGCGATCCCCATTCAGGGAAGCTGTGTAAAAAATTAACGACCAGCTCACCCCGTCTTCCTGGCTTTGCCTTAATGCATTCGAACAGGCGTCTACACCGCTGCGTTTAATTTGCATTTTCCTCGTGGACAATGCATTTCCATCGCCTCTGCGTCTGCACGTTCCTCCGGTCCCGTGTACATAGCGTTTTGCTTGCTTTTCAATTTCAATTACCTTGATCGGACTGTTTGAACTATTATATTTCTGGCGGAAGAATCCCGCCCTTTTATTACGAGACGTTCTACAAAGTAAAAGATCGCAGCATAGAAGACGCTCGTCGACGGTGTGTCGCAGGCGGTGTCTTGGTAGCGAAGCTTTCATCGATCCCACCAGCCTGTAAATTCTATAAACTTTCCCTCGGACGTTCTGCGGCTCGCTAAGGGTGTGTTCGTTTCAGTAGCGTTGGCTGCACGGACTTTCGTTAGTCCTGGAACGTACCGCGGAACGTATGCTAAATTATCGAGTAGTCCTCTGGGTTTAATTACTTTTGTCTCGCCGCTGACGAAACTTGGAACATCATTTTCTCGTTCCGATGGGACCGAGTGTAGCGTTAATTCGCAGTCTGCCACGGTCTCCACGGTGATAGCCACTGCGAACGAGAGAGGGAAAGAGAGGGAAGATCGGACCGCGTCGTCCTCCGATTTTCCTACGCAAATAGAATCGTATTAGGGAAATACGGTTTCGGATGATAGCGGCGTGGCTGGTCAATGATATTCGGGACACGTTCGAGGCTTCGGTGGAATGTGGCCCCACAGGATAATCAAATAAATGTGTACTTTACTTTATCAACGTCTCCGCCTTGTAATTCCGATCCTGACGACTGAAAGCTCACGAGCCCTCATCGATTCGTTTCGTTACGTTCTTCGTGTATATCGGTACGATGTTATCGTACCAAACGACGCTATTTCACCGAGTTCTACCATTTTGACTTTACCATCGAACACGGCTAACCACGAAAATGCCTCGCACTGTTATTAATCAAATTCGAATTACCCGTTATCGCGCGACATCGAACCGCCAACTACGATCGAGGTCTTTCGGAAGGTTTCCTTTCTGACGGGGGTCGGTGACACGAATGAGATCGCGAAACGAATATCAACGAATCGCAAACGAGCGTCAGCTCTTCAAGCTCGAGCGTTCGTTATTTTCCTATTATAACCAGTGACTTGTGGCAACGCGAAGCGGCGGTATACTAATTTCTATCGCTCGTGTATTGACAGTTCGGTCGATGGAAATCAAGTCGCTGGAGCCGGTGGCGAACTAGGTCGAGGCAGCGCTGCCTCGGAACGCAGGGTCAGGTTAGTCCTAGTGGCAGGGAATTATTATCAATGAACACGAACGGCGAGGCAAGGCGAGAGCACCCGGCAGGTCAAGCGTTCGCATAATCGGCCGAGATGCAAAGTAAACACCGGCCTGTAGGAACAGTGTGGAACCTGGGTTACGGCATTCCGCGAAAGTTACGCGCGTGGCCACCGGGGGAACGTGAATATTCCCGTGGAAGTTTGAAAATTTACGTTCGCGGCTCGTAACACGACCAGTATCAAAATGATGAATGCGTGTATCACGCCGTGAGTCAGAGATGAATATTTTCGCGCCATGCAAAAAAAAAAACGTCCAAATAATTTAAGCGTCGGCAGTTACGATAAAAATTACTGTAAAATACGGCGGTGGTCGGTCGCACGGTTGGTCAACCATCGCTTTAGACGGTCACAGAAATTTCTAACCCAACCTGCAATTAATCCGATAAAATTCTTCGGAAATCGCTAGCGCGCGGTCTACCCGGCTAAATATTTTCTTCGCGCGACGGAAATGTCCGCCGAATGGGACAGAGATCGACGGTCGTCCAGATTATACTGTGATTTTACCGCGAAATTATGGGGCTGTTTTAATCGATTTTCCTCTTTTTTCCCCAACTATCGTCGACATAAACGAGGTAGGATAAAATTAAAGGTATCGCGATGACGATATAACGCCGGAGTTTGAACAGTCGTCGCTTACTCGCCGCGATAAGCCGCGTCGGCCTCGCGAATAGCGACAGCCGGTGTACGAGCACGCGGTTCGTGGAGGCTATTGCTTCCCGGACGCTCGAACCACCTTTAAGGTAAACTCTCCTAAAATTATCAAGCCAGAAAGAAGGGACGGAGAACTTTGCACGTTATTATCGTTGTCGACGTTACGCCTCCCCGGTCGTATTTTCCTCGTGACGTACTCTCGCGCGAAAATCGTGGTCCGCGGAAGTGCCATCGATACGACCAATGAAAAATACACGGTGTTCCTTGATACGCGTGAAAGTTGCTAAAGTGGAGGAAACGAGCGGCAAAGTTGTCACGTATATATTGCCGTTTGATCCGACGCTGTTTTCCGCAGTTACAGCTTTTCCCGTGTTCCAACGGGAACAAGATTGCCGCCGAATAAGACTGTTAACGTGTAGCGGTGGCACCCGAGTTTGTTCAAACTGTCAAGTTTGTTCGCGAAACGCGGTGGCCGCTTGTCTTTTAAGACATCGGCTAGGCTGCTTGTTTCGAGCGTTTCCTTTGAAAACATCCGTTTGACGGGAACACGCAAAGCGCGATTTCGGAAAGCGAAACTGGCACACTGTCGACACAGACAGAAACAATACCGGGACGATATTATTAACAGGAAGATCCATCTTCCGCGGAAACAATACTCCGTTGTTTAAAAAAAAAAAGAGAAAAAGATGCAGAAGCTTTCAATCCTCCGGCTGTTAGAATACCCTGGCATTTGCATACGCGTTCATAGTTTGTTGGTTGCAGTTCCAGTTCCAGTTTGCGCTACGCCCGATTTTCGCTCTGTGTTTTTTTCGATCAATTTCACACGTAAAGTCAAAAATGAAGAACCATCTCGGCTAATTACCATAATCGAAAGGGAGAAAATAAATGGGCCATGGCTGCTTCGCGGTTCTAAAAAGACATTCTAAAGCGGTTTACAGCTTATCGAACTTTTTCGCGTGTACCGCAAGCAATTTTACGTCCGCAAATGTATATTTGTAAAAAAGAAACTAGCAAATCTCAGCGCTGCTATGTATTTTCAACGCGGAGGACTCAAACACTGCGGAACCTTTACAGGACGCTCCGACGCTTTATTCTCTGCAGCGTACAACGATTTGAATACGTTTTCTTGAGAGCTCCCCGGGGCGAGAAAACTCGGAGGAATCGATATCGTCGCGTTCCAAGCAGCTCCGACGTAATACCGGTTACTTAATGGATAAGGAACGAACAAAGGATTTCGGAATTCTCATCAAAAGCATTGACATTCTGTACGAAAAATCGCGCACCAAAAGGCTCACGATCTCAAACTTTCGTGTCTGGCCGTGCTTATGTGCATTTAACGATGACGTAAAATGTATTGGAGCTTCGGTTTCGTGTTACAGAAAAGAGGAACACCGTCATCGACGGAAAACAGCGAAAGGTAACGATAAGAGGCTGGCTAGGTTGATCCATAGTTCTTATAGGGTAAAAAGATAGCCGTTTGTTCCTGTTCGGTGGTTGGAGCGGTGGCTTATCGGGCAATTTGCCGCGAACTTTCCCGGATCGCGAGGGCGGAAGTTTGTTTCGCTATTTGCCGGCGTCTCGAACGAAAGTCGGGAAGGAAATTATTTGGAAGTTGGTTGATATCGAACCGAATCGGCCTTTCGAACCGTGCGGCCTCGCCACAGCGACGACCACCCTGTAAGCTTTTTAAGTCGGCAGGAAACTCGAGAAACGCGAGGAGAAAGCCCGGCGGAAAACGAGACGATGAGGTGTACGAATCGAGAGGTCGGAAAACTTTAGCCCACGAATCTGGGCGACGTAACTTATCCGTGGATAGAATGGCCGGATAACGAGCGGTCCTTGTCGAAATTCTCTTCCGAATTGCGTTTTATGTTATCGCGCGACGACCCTCCAGCACCTGGATCCGACGATAACGCTCTAAGGTACGCGTGAATGGAATCTTCAAAGATTTGGGTCGATGTACGCGACGAGATCCACGAAGGTCTGATACCTGTTAGCTAGAGGTAATTCCCTCGAAGGACGACGCTCGAACGTATTGAAAAGTCGTTTCCAAACTATACGTCGGAAAGTTTCACGGCTAATACCGATCGATTTCTCGAAACGAAAAACGTTTTAACGAGGGCCGTAAGGGGTAAAAGAACGACATGCCGTGCAGCGTTGCTTTTGTAGCTGGCCTCAATTTTGCCAGCAATCCTATTCTTCTCTGATCAACTCAATTTACCGATTGCCACATAATGACGGGGCATTTGGCCGTTTTACAAAGAGTGACCAGAAGGGTGACGCTACGAACACAAACGGATAATTGCTCTGAATGAAAAATTACAATCGACTGCGTGAACGCGTCCTGCGGAACGCATTGTTAACCAGCGTATCGAATTATGTCGTTTGACCGTACGAAACGCGAGACGAGCATCCAAATATCGGATAATGAATATTTAACTAATGGGGCGGCCTCGTTTGAGAATGCCTCGTCGCGCTGCCACGCGCGCCACTCTATTTGATATTTCCTACTATTAAATATCGCTTGGATAAATTACATTTGACCAGGCAACATCCGTTCTACGACAACGCTATCGATTGTTCCGTAATATTCTATTTACATACATACACGCCGGCTTCGGCTGTAACTTGCAGCTTTGCCACCGTGGTCAAGACTGATTAATGTAATTATAAATTAAGTTGACCACGCGCATGTACACTCATCCATTTACTCGTTCCTTTATCCCGGAAATTTATTTATTTACCGACGATATTACGTCGATGATTGCACCGCGGAATGATATCTGATTTTCCAGTATCATCCATCTGGACTCAGTCAACTTTTCAACCGTTCGACGATTTTCGTCGCGCCATCTAGTTCCATAGGATTTTACCGGTAACCTGATAGCCACGTTCGAGAGAAATTACCGCGAAGAGCACCGTTCCGCCTGTGCGCGCCTCATCGCCTCGACCTAATCACCTTAGAACGTCTGGCGAAACACGCCGATCGGAGGAGAACCGAAGTAACCGTGGAAGGAGCTGAAAAAGCAAGGTAGCTCTCCATACCGGTCGGTGCCTCCCACCAAGACACTGAGAGACAGCAAGGCCGGGTCTCTATCGAGCATTTTTCAGGTTTAAATTCGATGTACGTCGAGGACGATGAAAGGTCCGGACTAGACGGGGAACTCCTTAGCGCTTTAGCAGCTTTACACGCTCCGCGGAGTTCGAGGTACGGCGAAATATGCGAAGCTTCGCGGAACCGAGAAATTGAATTTGCAAACTTCTACGTAGCTGAGCGGAGCAGAAGCTGGGGGCCAGTCGTTTCGTACGCGTCGCGATTTTCTACGGCCTCCGATCTCATACCCTTCGCGAGTTTTACCTTCGCCTCCGACGAAGCGAGGCACAAAGAAATCGTCGACAAATTGCGGGCGGACGATCGCGAGACGTCGTTCGATTCTTAATAATCGACGCCAGTGCGAGTGCTTCAAACGAGTTCGATTTCTATAGACAGCTGTTATATTTTATTATCGGAGTCGAGTAAACGACGGGACCTCTCTGTCTTTTCTCTTTACAAGACGTGGGAGAGGAGATGAACGTCCTTGAGAAGGTAGAATTTGAAGGACCTATAAATAAACGGCGGAAAGGACGATAGAGAGAACTGGAGCGATGTAACGACGGCGAGAAATTGAATTTACATAGACGGTCTGCCGGATTTAAGGAAAATCCGGGGAACTCGAACGAAACGAAAGGGAAAAAGGAAGAGGGGGAGAGGGCAGGGAAGTCGGGAAGCGCGGAAATCCGGTGGCTGGCAGTCGATCGAACGAGCGGAGAAAGGGAACCGTCGGTTTTCTGCTTCGTGCCGTATGGGCCGCTCGACTAAGTTTTAAGGGATTGAAAACAGACGCGGGTCGAATAGATAAACGCACATTCTGCCGGGGAATCCGTGGATTTCATCGACATTCCGTGGGAGCGCGACCGCTCGAGAGATCAGGAACGTGCGAGGCCGAACCCATTCCTATCGAGGTGTCTCGAGTCCCAACTAGCAGCTGCTTCCACTAAACTGACGGCCATCGAAGAGATTTCGTTTTGTCCAACATCGATTCTCTGCCGATTTTCCTTCTATTCCTCCTTCATCTCCGCGTTCGATTAATGAACACATCGTAAAGTTATTTTTATCGCTGATCGAGGATCGTTTAGATTAACAACCGACCAAATAATCGAAGGATTTGTTATTCAGATTTCACGTATCGAAGAGAGTAAAAGGGAACAATAGTCAAAGGCAGCATGTAGTTTTCGTTGGAGTGGAACGATGTCGTACGACGTACGACATTATTTTGAGCCGATGTGTCAGTGCGACTCTCGTGAGAGAGCCCGCTGTTGGCTCGGGCTCCTTTTGTTTTTCTACGGACGGCTCGCGATGTATTTGGTAGCCGATTCGTCCATATAAAGCGACAAATGTCCTTTTACGGTCCGCTTCGCCATCCAGGGACCGCGTGCCGAGAGAGTCCAGTTGGGATCTTATGCCAGAACTTTCCTAGTAGCCAGACGTCGTTCCCTGGCCACGGGCGTTTGATTAAAATCCTTAATGGATCGTCGCCGCGACGGAACTTCGCGATCTTCCCCCTTCCTGCACGATCTTCTTTACCCATCTCGTCCCACTTCTCCATACAATCCTTTTATCCCAAGTTTCCGATGGAATAGTTCGCCGATCGATCGCAACGCGCTGTTTACTCGCGTCCTTTGTTCGCCACCTCAGCAAATGGAATTTTCTCGAGCGCTGATTATTAAGGGATCGGCAATAATTGGTTTACGAGCGAGTTTGATCGGCTTCGATATTCTTTTCAGTCCGCGTGTCGCTCCTCTTTTGGAAACTTTTCGCCAAAAGGCTTTTTTGTCTCTCGACGATACGACCTCGAGTTCCGCGCACTGATCCGATGGTAAGTAAGGTCGAGCTTTGTACGATATTCTACGTGCAATCGTGCTCTACATTTGTAGGAAAGTGCGCGAAGGTGCACGGTTGTTAAACGATGAAGGGTAGAAATTAAAAGGAGTGTCGATTTCAAGATCTACGTAAATGAAATTCGTGCGGCGTGCAAACATTTCCTTTCTCGGTCAGGTCGTCGGAACCAGAAAAAGTACAGGACCGTGTCGCAAAGTTTAACTCGTTTTAATTGTTGGAATAGTTCATTGGATGGCCGGATCAGAAATACCCGCGATATTCGCGAGATAGCTTGCACTTTAACGAAAACGTGACGACGATATTTTTAAACCCAGCAATACATAGCAATCAAGTTTTTTCCGATTTTCCTCCGCTTTCATTCATTTATTAACACAATTACGTCTGCGAGGTCGATATCGCGATATACGTGTGCTCCTTAATCCGTAATGGAGACCGAAGAAACGATCTAAGTCACGATTCGTTCTTCTCATTTCTTCGCCACTGCGTTTTCTATTTTCACGTGAATCTCTATCATCGCAGTGGACTCTCGTTAAACGATCAAAGAGAAAAATAAATGAAGAAGCCGATGGAAATCGAGTGTTCGATGCTCCTACGAAATGGCACTTTGAACAAATGGGACCCTCCTTAATCCTGTGTCCCGGTGCTTCCGGGCAAACTGCATTCTAACCTTTTAACCCATCTGCCGATAGATCGTAAATAATGGAGCTCCACTAAAATCGGAGCTTTACGAAAAGGGGCATCTCGAGAGAGAAAACAAAAACTCCTCTTCGTACTCTCCTCATCTCGGTGGAAGGCTCGCCATTAATTTCTTCTCGTGGCGAAGAGGCGTTTCCGCGTAATGCAGCTCGTCTCGCTGGAGAGACAATCGTTAAACGCTGCGACAAACTTGTTCCTCCCGATCGTTAATATTTCCGCGGTGGCAGCCGCCAACGGCAGCCAGGCAAAACACCGTGGAATTAAGTACGTAAGTTAGCGACTGGCTGGCTGGCGGCGTTTCTCTCACGCCATCAACCGGAAGGACCGAGGGTTTCGCGCCGTTTTGCGGAGTCGTATTCATTGGCAGCTCGTTGTCTCCTTTCATCGGGCTGGCTTCGCGCCTGCACGGAACAGGAACGTTCCAATTATTAATGCTCGCTGCGTTCCACGGTTCCTTAACGATACGAGCTATAATTCTTATTCGTTGCGCGCGCCACCGTCCCAGTATTCCCAGGCTTCCTTTCGTATAGACACTCTGGACCATTAAACCAAGCCGATGTTCGGACGGTAGATACGCGACAGCTCGAACCGATAGCTTTGTTCCCTGGCAATTAATAGAAGACATGCAGAATTTTTGTAAATGACCACCGGATGACGAATGTTGATCGAAAATTAATTCGAAAATTCATGATCGCGACTCTGTGGCAAACGCAACGACGAACGAGAAGAGATCTCACAAAGGAGGCAGACCGTGCTGCACGGACGATCGATCTGACTGTCTCTTTCCGCGTCCCGAGACCTTCCTCGTTCAACCTTCTCCACTCTCTTTCTCCGGATCGTTCAGCTCGAGCCACGGTAACGTTACTTCGATGCAGCTGCCAGTTGCGACGCGTGCACGACGATTTAACCGTACCTGCTACGGCTGATAGGTCTATCTACGGTGATATCGATAAACCATACCGATCTCACGGTCCCGCTTCTCGGAACAATGACGGATCCGTCGGAGAATGGAGATCGATTAACCTCGTCGGGAAAAAATTATCTCCGGCAAAATTGATCCTTCACGCGGCGGCCAATCGCGCCTCGCATTCGTCCGTGCAGCATCTTTCACGAGGCGTTCGCGTAGGATTTTCGCTAGATTTGCTCGAATTGTTTTCGGATATGCCGCGTTTAACACGGTCCCGTGGTTTTCTCGTATATTATCGAAGCATCTCCGGCGAATCGAAAGCTTCCGACGAAATTAATTTAACTAAATTTTCACGGATCATCGTCAGACCGTCATAAATAAAATTCTTTTCTTTTTATTAGTTTTAAAATTTGATTTAAAATCGAACGCAAATTCTTTGTCTAATTCGATCTACCATGAAATAAAAAGGTATGGTCGTAGTTAACAATTGGAAGAACGTTCGGAATCGTCGATGTATTAATTAATTTGATTTTTACTCGAGCCAGTAATCGACAGCACGATCTTTGTGGATACGAAATGTCGGTAGCGTATTTGCGGTAGATTCGGTCGAGGGATTTTTTCTGAGCGGCTCCTTATCCAGTTTCCGGTTTGCGTCACTCGACAGAGCTGGCCTCGCCGCTTCCCTTCCCACCGTCTGAAGATCTCATCGGACAATTATAGCGCTTTGAGGTTATCGCGACAACGAGGGAGGTCTGGTATCGATCGATACGTTGGGATATTGCTTCGATGACCAGTTATCTCCCTTTGAGCTCGTCTCCTACCACTCGGAGATCCTCGGCATGCATAACGCGAACGGCCGATTGTATTCCGTGAATGCGTGATTAAGTCCACTCGGTCGGCGCCTCTGTAAACTCGGTTAAATTCTGTTCCACACGTGCAAGGCTACATCCGGATGCAAACATGCTCGTGACGCTCTGCGTTCTTCTCCATTAACGATCGGCCAGTAATTTCAGAATGGTAAAATTTCGGAAATGCAGCGAGAGGTATTTGTCGCGAGGAATCGTCAGGCACGCGATAGCCGAGTAACTCCGTGAAGGGGAAGGGAGGCGAGGTCGAGGTGACGTTAACCGGAAGCTAGATAGCCTAGGAGGCGTCCTCGACGAGGCGAGGCGTCGCGGTGAGACGGAGGCCGGTCTCGGCGTTTGGCTCGGGAATGCGGCTCGCGGTTACCGGTTCCCGGTTACACGGCTATCTGCGTAGACACCGCGGCGGTAGGTTCGCGACTATCTTATCAAGGACGAATGCTCGGACACGCTTCCACGCCACCGATCCGTCCGCAACTCGCTTTTTCTCGAGAGCGAGCGTGCGCGCCGCGAGGAAGAAGTACGAGCGCGGCCAACTACGGATAAATTGCAGGAATTAAGCATTCCGATAGTGGAAGTACCGATTATCTCGATGAGCAATAAGTAGCGGTGGCCGCGTTTCAAGCATTAATATCCCGTATACATCAGGCCCTCGTTTGCGCGATCGGCTGGATAAGCTTCGTCTTTTAATACCGAATCTCTCGATAACCGACGCATCGTTACGTTAATGAAGCAATTAATACAAGCACGGACCCGGTGCTCTGGCTATTAAACTCGTTACACGCGAGGAACCTCGTGATCAAGAAAAATGTGCAGTACTTTGGCAGACAGCGCCGCGCCGAAGTTACTTATTCTCGCCATAATTCTCTGACTTGATCCTTCCTCGTAAGAGCGCACTCTTTACAGTCGACTGTCAACTTTGTTCGAGATGATGAAAATATGAGTAAAGTAGAGAAAGTCGGCGGGGGACTTTGATCGGTGGATTCCGCGGTGGATTCGTCAGTTGAGTCGCCGGTAAATCGGGGTTCACGTTTTCTTACCGATGCTCTTCCTCTGTGCAAGCTCGCGGTCCGTTCTGCCGCGAATTCTCCGAGTTGGACTCGGTCGCGAACGTTTCCCACGAGCGGTGGAACGTTCCGGACAGTATCCCACTAACCGGCGTCCCCTTTCCACGGTTTCCTTCAACGGGTGGAGAACAGAGAACCTCGGACGTGGCAGTGACTAATTATTTAGGGTTGCATCGACGATTTCTCCCTCGTGGTCGGTAGCGTCGATCTCCCCTCTATCCACCGCGTGTATCCCCTCGCGGCATCCTCTCGTGGCATCCCGTTCCTCTCTCCTTCCCTCTTGCTCCCCGTGACTCGTTTATTTTTCCCCTCGGACGGCATTTCTGCGGAGCCAAACGGGACACTTATATGGACTTCGTCACCGGCGTTCGTTTTGCCGCTCAGGGTATACCGCTATACGCGGGACCATTGTTTTGCACCGGTTAGGCCGAACTCGAGGACTCGCGCATCGTCCTTATTAGCAATTCAAATTGGCGGCAATTTTTTGAGCGCATTTTTGACCTCCTGTATCGGGCCGGCCCAGAGTCCGCGGCTTTTGTGTCCTCGCTACGTATACGCCGAAACTCCCTCCCTTATTAAGGCCGCCCTCGCCATATTAAGGGCCCCGCGTTAAGCCTCTCCTCACCTCCGCTCATCTCTCTTTCTCTCTTATTCTCCTTCCTTTGGCTAATAATTGCTCTCTACCCTCTTTCGTTTCTTTCGCATCGAGATCCATGTGCCTTCGTTGCTCTCGCCGCTTTTCAGCTATTTAACCTAAAATTGAACCTTGTAGCCAGGTTCGTTCGACGATCGACGATTCGCTGAATTTATTAAAGGATTATGCGTTCCATCGAACGACCGCTGCACTTTCGTTGCGTTTAATCCGACGTCTCTATGCGGTAATTCTATCCGCTTCGATTGCTTTTCTCTGGACTCAGTCCCGAGCTCTTTCCTTCTTCCTTAAAGAGGAAATATAGCTACGAAGGAAAGTTTCCTTCTGTCGTGCAGCCAGAGAAGTGGCTCGCGTCCTCATCAACGATTCACATCGCGAATTAAGCGGTTCGCGAATTAAAAAGCCGGAACGCGAGGAACGACGACGACGCTTCTTTGTCGTGCTGCCATAAGAAAATTCTCCGGAGCTTTCAGCTCTTCGTTCCTCTTATTACTTCGCGAGTTACGCTGATTTATTTATTTAAGTTGTCGCGGAAGAGAGGCGGTAGAGGGGACAAGCAAGAAAAGTGGAAAGGAGAGAAAGGCGAGGAGGTTCCTCTCTCTCCCTCCTCCCCCCTCTCTCACTCTCTCTCTCTCTCTATGTTGCGGCCTGGAACCATTCTACCGTGTCGAAGTTTTGTTCGACGACGCCGCACCCTCGGAATTACATCGTTCCCGTGCATTTTTCTTTTTCCTCCGTGGCCTCTCTTTCCCACTCGGAATGATCAACGGGAAAATCAACGAGCCCGCGGAGTGTATTATGCATGCGCCATTGCGTTTTCCTTTTAAAATTACCATTAGACGCTTTCTCCGCGGGGATATCGGAAATTGAAAAGACGAAGAATGGAAACGGGCTGGGTTTTACTTCCGGCGGGGACCCGATTACGACGACCGGGCGTTCTTACTGACAGAAAGCCGTCCTTGGTCCGTGCTTGCATCCCCCTATTACCCTGTGCCATCTCCCTTTCTCTCCTCTGTATTTACTTCTTCGAGGTTACTTAAAATTTTTCTCCAACCCTAACCCGCTTGTCTTTCGCACCTCGTCGAATTCAAGCGTGACTACGCGTTCGCAGATTGCATTACGTTCGTATCGGCGCGTTCCCTTTTTCCAAATGATCGTTACCCGATCGTTCTCTCTCCGATAGAACGCTGAATATCGGAAAAACCGATGGCTGGAATCGAATCTAATTCGTTCGAGATTCCTCTCTTTCCTATCTCCCTGCTTTTCCCCTTCCTTCGTTCGTCAGACGTCTTTATACTTATTTACCCCCGGTCCATCGCTCGAACGGTCTTTAATATTCACGGATCGATTAAGAGACCGTGGTCGATCTTCGCATCGTTTAATCCGGATGATTTCCAGCGAACGCAACCACCGGTATCGCTTATCGAGTAAGACATTGCCGCAGCATGTTCCCGCCGTGAAACGGTCCCGAATTATACGTATCTTCGTCAACGCGATCCGTACTTTACATGTTTCACGATAATTTAACGTAATACAAGTTACAAGTGGCGACCAGGGGAACGAGCTGAGACTCGTTACCGCCACCGCTAAATTGGTCTCGTCTCTGCTCCGTACGATGTACCGATTACCGTTCCTTCCGCGAATCTTTGCGATCGTCTCTTGGATAAATTCCGCTTTATTCCGACACGAACGTCCTCGATAGCATTATCAGCGGGCGACTCCCTTAGCAGACGCGTTAGAACGAGAAACTAGAAGCAGGGAGCGCGTATAAACGTCGATATAAAGTTCCATTTCCCCTATGAATGTCTCGACAGCGGTCGTCGCGAGATAGAGGTCGGTATAAATTCGCCGAACCGTCCCGTCTTTTGTCGACCCTCATCGTCCAATTCCCAAGGGAGCGTGACGAAGGGAAAAAATTCCCTCTACAAATCTGAATGCTCGACGAAGGTATCCCTGGACGGGTCTCAGGTGCAACGATGGCTGCCGGTGACAGGGACATTTGTCAGCGAGCTCGCCGCCGTTACGATTTCTTCGTGAAACTCGTAAACGTCGATTCGATGAGCGAACAGAACGATCGACGGTGTCCAGAACGAGGTTGCACGATGGAAGGAACGTCGCGAACAGAGACGTTTTACGATCACGTGACCACTGTCTACCGTAAGTGTGACTGGTAACGCGTATGAAGGAAACGACCGTAGAGGACGACGAACTATACATGTACCTGTAGCGTACAGAGGAGGGTTGTCGTGTAACGAAAAACGGCCCTTGTCGCTAGCTAGTAGAGGAAACAGAGGAAAGGTAGTACCCGTGTGCCGTGAACGCGTAGTCGTAGCGACAAACTGCTCGAGGAAAGTCACAGTCGCGCCGGGGAAATAAGGGAAAGCATAAAGCGATCCTCGAGGAGAAAGACGATGGTCGCTAGACGACGGAGTGCGTGATTTATCGGAACGATTCTCGCTCTATTCCCGAAGCACCAGCGCGATAAAGACTCTCGCATTTTTATCGCGTCGGCCGAATATTTTCAGTTGCGTCGGGTGAATCCGTTTGGAGGGGCAGGGAGGTGGGTGTGAATAAATTTACATAATGCTAAACCGTGTGTTCTCCGGGACGCGGCCGTTTTCGCGGAATTTATCGAGGCCATTGCCGAGCGGCGCACCACGTCAAAACCGACCGAACGCACCCGGAAAAATATTCCGCGTTGGTAATTAATTCGATCCATCCCCTTCCCCTGCGTGCCTCCTCCGTGCCAGCGATTTAATTTTCCCGGCGCGCAACCAAGTAAACGTGCATCACTCGATGGAACATTTTTAACGAATCGAAGGGGAAAAACGCGACTCTATTTGCGCTGCGTTATGCCGTTGGATGGCGGCCACAGGCCAGGAAGAACATAGAGCTTCAAACACACCGTTTAAACAGCAACTAGAACTTTGTATTTGCGAATTCAATCGCGCTTCTTTGGATCCTGTAATTACGAGAATATTTGCGGTAGTATCGCTCTACATATGCCGACACTGATCGAAGCGGCAACGAAGTCGACGTGCTAGTAGATTAGGGGATCACGGTCGCTCCTAGTCAGACGTCTCTCGTGGCGGCTTCTACAATATAGATACGAGATCTTCTAGCCAGTCGACTGACGAGCTCGAGAGAATCGAAATTCACGGGACCGTAAAAATAGATACAGTTGGCTCGGTGCTGGCGCGTGTCTCTTCTCGGCTCGTTTGTATATCCGTTGCGCGGTATGCTGTTTGTTTGAACTTGGTCCCGGTGTGGAAACTCTTCCGAGCCCGCAGCGATCATCGGGGGGTCGAGCGCTCGAAATCTCAGCGATTAGAGGAGTCGATAGGGGAGCCAGGGATCGCTCTCGGGGATTTGTATCGGGGAGACTTGTTTGCCGGGAAACGAACGGCAAGCGAGTGGGAACAGGCAAACCATCGTCGCGCTGCGAAACCGTTCTCGATACCAGGAAAATAGAACGGGAACGTGAATTTATTTTAGGTATTCTATTCCTCGTGAAACGTTCGACGGATACGCGCGCTGCATTTTTCGAAATCGTACGACTCGGAGACAAACGTTTGCAAAAGTTCCCCTTGCCCGTCGTGCGATTGTATCGCACGAACAGAAGCTGCCACAAAGGGAGATTAAATCTGCCGATCGATTTTCGCGTCAACGTTCTCGCCCTGTGTTCGAGCCAGAGGTTGCAAAGAAATATCAAAGTTCGACCGGAGCCACGCATGTAAATCACGGTCATGTCACATGCAAAACGACACAGTGTAGCCGCGCGTCGAACCGTTTCCAGCTTTCCGAAAAAACATAATAATCTGTATGGTTGCGAGTGTTCGAACGCGTACCGATCCCAGAACGTCAAAGGCACGATAGAATTTTCGGCCCGACCGGCATTATTGCTTTTGCATTATTCTTTTGAACGTCGCTGCGGTAGGGGACTCGCGTCCACAGCTCGCGCCCGATAATGGACAAAGAAGAGGATCGGCCGGGGCACCCGTACCCTCCATCTATCGCTTTGATTTTGTACAACGAAATCCCGTCATCGAATCGACCTCTCGACCAGCCTTTGTCGTTACCGTTCATCGCATAGGTTCCGTGTTTAATCCGACTTTCGCCGAAAATCATGTAACGCGAATCGAACTTCGATATACGCTGACTTTTCTCGATAAAAAAAAAAAAAAACCGACACGATGGCGTTCGTTCGTTTCGCGAGTCTCTCTGGTCATCCGTGCGATCGCAAACAGCAACCACCGATGAAACTCTCGACCCGATTGGATTGATATCCGATGAAAAAATCGCCCGGGCTTTTTAGTTTCGTGTTTTGCTCGTTACTTAGAGCATCGATGTATAATAGTTCGATCGGAAGACCGGATCGGATCGGTTGGCGAACAGGAAAAACGTAACGTTGCCGGCGCAATCGCGTTTCATCTCGCAAGAAAACTAAACAAACCTGGCCAATATTTCTCGATCTTTCTGACGCGCTGATTCGACGGGAGGCATGCCAACACTTCGCGGCTGGATAAAAGGACGGATTCGCTGACGTATAGCTTCGTTTCACAGGAATAGCCGCGGGTGGTGGCGGTCGGATCGAACCCTGTCTCGCGGCGGTGCGACGCGACGACGCGACGCCCCGCTGTACAGAATTTTCATTTCGCTCTTTTAATCGGAGGTCACGTCCTGAAATTTCTCTTCGACCGTCGTATTTTGTTTTTTCCTTCCCCCGAACTACCGATTTATTTGGTGGAATTTCTACCACTGAAGCCGAGTATCCACCACACATCGCACGTTCGATCCGAAACGAATGGAGTCCTGTGCCAAGTTTAAAGGGCAATAAATAGCGATCGGCCGAAATTCAGAGCTCGTGGATCACAGCCTAACGATAGAAACGCGTCTTCGACGGATCGAGCGGAGCGGACGTCGTGAACGATTTGCGAAACGCGTCTGCTGGAATCCCGTGTTTTCTAGCAACGGCAAACAAGTTTCGGTTCGATCTGAAAAATGTTTCCACTCGACGATACAAATAGGGGGATCGACTGGCACCGACCGAGGGAAAACAAAACAGCCCGTTTCCCCGGGGGCGTGGGCCGAGCGTTTACACGGACGACCCGCTCGAGGATCCTCCTCCGAAGATAGCGACGCCGTGTGATCGACGAATGGAACGAGGATTGAATCGTGACGCCGCGCCGAACCCGGACTAGACTGCCATGAAATGAAAGTCGTTTCGCGAAAAGGGATCTACGATCAGTAATATTTCGGAAGTTTAACGAGACACCGGGGATCGCTCGGCGATGGTTCCATTCTCTCTGCAGACTAATTACCCAATTAAAATATCCGCCAGCCGTCGTGATGCGCCGAAAAAAACGATCGTTTCCTTAATTACGGCGGAAGTCGACCTCCGACGATTATTCGACGCAGACGTAGATATTGGAGAACCTTTCTCGAACTAGTGAAAAGTGCAGCTAGACGACTTTACTAGACTCGCGAGACGACTTTACATAAGTAGAGCGTAATGCGGGAAAACCGATCGGAAGGAGATAAAATGGGAACGCACACGCTTAGAACGACCGCGACAACCCAACGACGGTGAATTGCGAGCGAGGCTGGAGGTAAGGTGAGGTGCGACGAAGCGCGGTTCTGGTAGGAGCGCCTTCATAAATATGCAGAACCAATTACGGTAGGGCCCTGTGCCGCCTCGTTCTCCTCTCTGTCTTTTCTCTCTCTCTCTCTTTCTTTCTTTCTCTCTCTCTCTCCCTTCCCTTTCCACTGTTGCCACCGAAAACGTTCTCGCAGGCCAGTTCTCCGGGCCCCCCGAAGCAAACGGAGCTTTAATTCGGCCGCATTTCTTTACCCGCTCGGAAATCACCGCGTTCTGGATCACGCTGTCTTCCTTTCTCCTGCGGCGCGTCGCTCTCTTTCACGGCTCCGACTTGTCTTCCCGCACGGCGACGGTGGTCCCCAACGAGGCTGCCCCCGGGGCCTCTTTTTCGCCGTTTCGGGGGTTAACGTTCGGGGTAAACTGGCGCGGATACCTGTCGTTAACTGGTGGCCGGGGATGGGATCGGCCGCGTTCCGGGAACCTATCGATACCGTAAAAACTTCGCTTTCATACTATCCACGATCAAAACGTCTTACTATTGAAAAATGGAAAGGAGAGAAAGAGAAAGGTTGGATTTCGCGACGTGTCGCGAAAACAGAGACGTCGAAACGGTTACTCGTTAGTTGCGTCTTCGACGCCAACATCGTTGACGCTTTAATTAAAAAACATCCCGCCCTCGGTCGGACGATCCTCCTATAAAGACCTCGAACGCTCGCGAGTAGAGAATCGCGTTCCGGTGGTCTCCGCGAGGAGGTAGCAATTACGCGAGAGGAGTGTCTAGCATTCGGCGAAACGTTCGGCCGGCATGAAGACGCATTTCCTCGAAGGACGAGATAAGGAGGAAGGAGTGACGTTTTAATTAGGAGCTCGGCGGGGCCCGCGCGCAGGGGCGCATTAATCGTCAAGATTTCGAGGGCGGTCCAGGGCGAACAGCTCGGTGGTGGGAAGGCAACGATGCGAGGAGAAATACACGTTGAGGGACGGGATGGCGGGAAGGAGGATGTTCGAACGAAACGGGGGGTCGGACAACCGGGTGGGAGATTACGCGAAAGAATTTCATAATATTCGGCGTTTAAAATTCTCGCATAATTCCACGCCGGGCTCGCGAGAGGGCCAACCGGTGGGAAAAAAGAAAAAAGCTTGGTCCGCCGAGGCATGCGTCGCCCTCGGCGTCTTGGGATAGGACCTCGATTCTTGTTTGTTTTAGCGGCGAGCCTTTGAGCCGCGCGATCGCGTCCGCGTATACGCGCGCGTACCACACGACGAACCCTCTTTAGCGCTTCCTCCCCTTTCCGTCTTCCTCCGACCCCTTCTTTCTTTTCCCTCTCTGCGCTTCAACCTACTCCGTATTCTCTTCCATCTTCATCGCGATCGACCATCGATCTTCCGACGACGCGTTTCCGGACGGCCGCTCCGTTATTTCGTTCACGCGAAACTGTTCGACAATCCCAGTTTTTCGTTTCTCGTCCGTTCCGTTATCTGTCCGCGCCGTGTTTTACGGATGTGTTTAGTTTTTTATAGGACCGACAGATTGTTAATTGGATTTTGACGCCAGGAGGGGATGAAATTTACGAAGCCAGGTCTTATCTTTCGCGTTACATGCGCGGAGAATTTAAAGTCGGGCTTTGTGAAACGAGCGCTCAAAAATCGGACGTTTCACGCCGCTTGTTCACCGAGTATTATATATAAATTTTTGATTGCAATCGGCTCGCGAAGCTGCAATCATCGCGGAAAATCTCGTTACGGCGCAACGTTGTTAAAAAGTTTAATCGTTTCTTTTCAGAGGACGAATGCCGATGTTTCGCCGAATTTTCTCGAATTCGAGTTTATTCGCGAAACAAATTCGGCAAGCTACGAGGGTTTCGAGGATATTCCAACCAGCACCACGATTACGAAAACGTGGCGCAAGTTTTATCTCTGCCACAAATTTCCCATCGCGGAAGGCCGACCCGAGGTATTGGCCATGACGACGCGAACAGGGGTGGTTTACCCTCTGAATACAAATAAGATGTTCGCGCCAGAGGGTCTGCAAGTTAATAAAACGGTTAGTATCCTTCCTTTCAATTCATCAACAATGAATTTGCATAATAAGAAACGCGGTTGTTGGAGCGATGGGCTCTCGGTTCCTAAAGGATCGTCGAGAACCCTCCCAAAAATCGACACCCCGTTTCGATATCCAATTTTATCGGCGCAGGCAGCGGAGTACCGTTCGGATGGAAAACAAATTTCACGGGCTATCAAAGCGTATCGAATTAAAATGCACCGCGAAACGGGTGGCGCCCGGTATCAAAGTGTCGAAATGAAATTTGTCGGGACGTCGTTTGGAACAACACAACCGAAAGCGGCAGAAATTCGATAAAAATTAGCCGTGCCGGCGAGCCGATTATCGTTTAATTCGAAAAATAAAAATTATCCGACGTGACAGTGACGCGGAACGGAGTTCCATTCTCTCCTTCTGTGTCGGCAGATTGCAATAAAAGTTTATTTCGTTAACCAATCGACAGGCAATGCGGGGATGAAAAGAGTAAATTCTGTTGCGTCGATCGGCAATGTGCGGAGCCAGTTTCTCGAAACGAGAGAACGTTAATACGCGAGACTAATTTGATCGGATAATCGGTCAAGATCCTCGAAGGAAGATCCAGTTTTGTTGAACGAATCGCGTTCTATCGAATCGAAGCGGGTTTTCCACCGATGGAAAGTAGCGTGAAACTTTGACATTCGGTTTGACGGATAGCCGATTAAATATCCACCGTGTTTCCGGATCGCGTAATCAAACGTGACAGGTAGCAACGTTTCGGCGTCGTTTGATTTCTCGTTAAAAACGTTATCTCACAGGCGTACAACGAAAAACTAAAATATAACATATATATATATATATAATGGTATCGTACATTGATCGGTAATCTCTCCGTCTAGTGACACGACAGGGAGGAAAACAACACGAAGGTACAAATTGACTGTTGATCTATGGGATTACGATCTTGCACATGTAGAAGGAAAAATCGTCGTTTAACGGTAGATACGCAATTATCTTACACGGTGTATCGAACAATTGTCCTGTAACGTCAGCAAATCGCACGATGTATCGGAATAAACGTACAAATATAGAAGGTAACTAAACAGACTGTTGAACATTGTAAGACGTTCCCTCTTGGCGCGTGTAGCGATCGATGAACCAGCGTAGACGTATAGACCGTGTTAAGAAGTCCAGGGAAATAAAGAGAAGCGAACCGTGGCGGTGGAGAAGATCCATCCCTTAGATCAACGATTCAGATCGTCGTCTTTCTCGAAGCTGCATCGCTTGAAATAACGGCGTAGAGAAAATCCCATGTCCATAAAGACAAAGTTTGGTCGTATAAAGTCACGAAAGGGAAGCGCGGACTCGTCAAGACCTACAAGGACTGTGTCATTATGAAATCAAGAGTATATACCACGACTTTGGCATATAATATTCTGTAGCAACTCGGTTTTCATCCCTTCTCCAAAATCCCTCTTTTCCGCCTGTTCTCATTCATCTCGCCGTCTGGTCATAAATTTTCTCGCTAACCCCTTAACGTGCCGTGTACGCATCGGGTCACGTTGGGTGGCAGAAGGGTAGCGAAAAGGAAGGACGATGTAGCTCGTTTCCAGGTACGCGAGAAGGCTGCATTTTAACACAGGTCCAAGTACGAATGGTAATGTCGAGTAAATGACGGCGCACCGGTTTCCCGTCACCGGCTCTAGCCGACTCTTCCCGTCGAAAACCCGACCAGAAACACCGTCTGCGGTCTTGGGATGCGTCTTTGATCCGTGATTTTGAATCAAGAGTACGCTATACGGAGCGTGACTTGAAATTTCGAAGCTTCCTTTCGACGCAACGCAAAATATTTATTTTAACCCGGCCGTCGCGTCGGCGGTCGGTTGGATTTTAATCCAAACAATCGACCTCACCGCTTGACCAGCTCCGTATAGACCACTTTTTTTTTTATTTCAATTGAATTTGAAGTTTGAATTCTAATTTAAACTGCGTTCAATATGTAAAACGACGGTTAAAATTCGTTAAAGGGCGGGGAGAAAAAAAAATGGTGAAGTGTAATTGGCTGTAGAGTTTGGAAGCCGTTTGAAAATCAAATTTGTTTCATCATATTTTTCGAGTATGTTATCGTTTGGGACGAACCGTGCGTGTTCTATATGGTATCGAGAGGTAAATATATCACGTTGAACGTTTGAGGGCTTTTGAAAAATCTACTCGCCCTACCTAGAGCAATTCATCGTTTCCCGATATCAACGGGCTACGTCGAAATTTCAAAAATATATACGCCCTTGTATATTAATCATTTTTTCCTCTACCGACCGTGTTTTGAACACGCTCGCGCGTTGCGGTGCACGCCATACATCGTCTGCCGCGTTGAAAGGATTAAAACGCTTCATCCTGTTAACGTTGCTTTCTACTCTTGTTTCTTGTTACCGGCGGATCAACCGTGCGCATTAATCTACAGAGAGCGGGGAAAATCAAATTTCGAATCGGATACGCGATACCGTACGTTTACCGGAAGACTCCTCTGAAAAATTGACGTGTAACCGGGATCGTCTCTCAACCTGTGCCTTCGAGCTACGAAAATCGAAAAAATTACCGATCGTTCGTCCAGCAAATCGGCTTGGCGACCTCCAAGGGTTGCGGTCGTAACCTACGTCGAAGCAGCCGCGTAACTCGCGATAAGGTTTTCCATTTTTCCCACTCTGGCTGATCTTCGGGGAGAGCCTCTTGAGATCTCGTCTTTTCCATTTCCCTTCTTGAATTATGGAGCAGATCTCGTCGATTATTTTCTTTGTGGAAATTTTCACTGCGTTAAAATTAACATGATTTCGAGGCGGTATCTTTGGATCAGCCTGTATCGAGCGAGTTCGCGGAAGGGTGGGAAATCTATGGTAAGACTATGACTGGCATTGTGACTAACGAGAATTCACTTCCGCGAGGGAAGTCGAGTTCCGACGGATGGTCCGGATTGACCGCGTTTTATCATATTTTATTATACATAGGGGACCGTTTCTTCGTCCAGCTCCTTGACTCGTTCCCGCGATGGACGATGGAGTTTTCAGCTTTTCCTCGGCGATATTTCCCGATCGGTGGATGCGTGTTTTTTTCTCACGGCCCAACGGCCTTGTTATCGCGTTTCAACCGTCGACGAATATTTCATCCCAGACCGCAACGTTTAAACACGCTTCGAAATCATGATGACCAAAACCCGTCCGACACGCGAATTCGTTCGAAAATATTTACGAATTCGCCGGAACAATAACGATTGCAAATTTTTCTAACGCGTATGAGTGCTCGTGCAGAATGTTCGCAGTGCAGAACGAGCGATGGAATCTGCGTTAATTTGAATTTCGATTGGCTAGACGAGAGTTGGGAAAAATTCTCCCCTCGTGTGTACGCGCGAGCGCGTGTTTAACGATTCATTGGGAATTAATTGCACGAGAAGTTGCGCGCCCCGAATCCGGTTCGGGGTTTCGTATCGTCGCGGCCACGCGTACGTTAAATTCAGTCGCGCGTCACACCGATTATGTTTTCACCGACCTATAATTAGAGTGGAGAGTGGGTTACCGTCGAATTCGGCTGCATTAAATATTCCTAGAAATACAATCGCGCGTTACAAATCGAAATTTCTATCCAGAATCCGCGAGTGGAATTTTTCTTAAATCGTTACGAAGGTGCTACTTTTCTTACCTTAATTTCTAACGAATATTAAAATCTCCACGTTTTCCACGATTATATCAAACCGAAGCACTTTGTGGCGATGTCGAGATTCGCTGCTTTCGTGGGCTGTATACGTTCGAAGCAGCCAAGTTCCGTCATAGTGCAGCAGCTGAGGCGAAAAGCCGGCTAAGACGTCAAACGCATCCACGTTCGAGCTACAGATGAAAAACGTTATTCGGGGAAAGAAGAAGAAGAAGCAGAGGAGGAAAAAGGGAGAAAAAGGGACGCGGGATGTCGAGGAAGAAGCGAGAGACAGGAAAGGGGAATTCGATGGAGTCTTGGCTGTGCGGAGCTGGCGCGCGTATCACGCTTAATAATCCAGCCAGTTAGCAAACGCGGCTTGGGTATAACGCGAGTCGCCGCAAAGGACTAAGAATAAGCGAGCCTCGATAAATCACCGTGCGCGAGTTCTCATAGTCCTGTCAACAAAAGAGGCAGAGCCCGCGGGATGGTCTTAGGCCACCATTCCCCCGGCTTAACGGCGTAGTCCTTGCGAATGGCCGCAGCCAGCCTCTCCCGCTGTCCTCTTCTCGCCGCCGGGGACAGTTCCTGGCGTTTCACCGTTTTCTCTCTCTCTATCTCATTCGCCCGTTCTCGGTCAAACTCTCTCTCTCTCTCCCACTCTCTCTCTCTCTGTATTTGGCGTTGGTTTGTTGAAGCTATAAGGGGCCGTAGGGAGGAGGACAGAAGGGCAGCGGCAAGGAGTTGTCGACACTGAAGAAATAATGGTGCCCGTCCAAGTCGGAGGAGCACGTCCCGGCTGTGCCGTAGTCCTCGCCAAAATAAGACTGCCCTGGACTCCGTTTATTCTACCGCTGTCCAGGCCTTCTACCCCGAAAGGATAAATGCTTTCTACCCGGTCGCTTTATGAACAGACCTAAGTCCTATGCCGCCACTACTGGAATCCGCGCCTCGCCGCGCCTCGCCGTGATGCCTCGGGTCTCCGCGCGGATCGCGTCCGCCTCCCCTGCGTTATTTCGATCGTTCCCGCGTTACTCGATTATTTTGTAATCAAGAGACGATCAAGACACCATCGACGCTTTTGACAAATACCATGGCGTTAAGCGCTACTTGCGAAAGCAACCTATTATTCTTCGCGAACCACCATCAACTTCTCGAGTAAATACCCGGGGCGAAATTAATAATCTCGTAACGGTTAATTACAGGTCGGCCACGATAATGGCGTAATAATTGCGAGACTCGTTAATACGGCTTGATAGATTAACGCGAAAGCCGCGCGCTATCTTAAACAGTTGCTGGAAACACAGGTAGGTGGGGTGGAAGCGGCAGGACGGAGGCAACAAAAAGGTAACTGGCCAGGGGACAGGCCGGAGATTACCTCTCGCTGCATCTCGATTACGAGGTAGTCCTCCCACATCGAGAACTCTCCTCTGCTTATCCTCGCCCTGGGGGGTTCCCCTTTGAAGCTCGAATCATCTACAATCGCAATCTCATCGTGCGATCTCTCGGTCTACGGACTCGGTCCTCCACCAGTCCAGCCTGTCTTTCGTACCGCAATATACGTCGCTATTAATATCGTCGGAGACAAATTACGCAATAATTAGCCGGCCGCGGTATCGAGTGGCCCGGGCTAAAGTCGATACCGAATTCATTAATTCCTCGCTGGTAACTCGTAGCCACGTCCTTTCCTCGTCATCCTGTATTACTCGAGATTACTGTCGTGGAATCGAACGTTGCGGCTGATTAAACCAGTTTTCAGCTTTGCGTTATCGACAAACTCGAGTTTGCCGATTATTACGCCAACAATGTTGTTCCCGATGAAACTCTTCAACGAGCGAATACATAACTCAACGATATCCTTCCGTGTTTGCGAACGTTGCTTCTAATCAGGATTACCACTTATATCGCCGAGAGTCATCAGACGTTATTACTTTAAACGAATTACTCGCGTTCAATTCACTTCGAACGTCAACCCTGTTTTAGCTTACAGTTTAAGGCTTCCATCTATGCTTTAGCGTAGCAAGACGAGAAATTAATTGCGACTTTGGCGAAGGAGAATGCGTAAAGCGGCTACGAAGACCGGCCCACGTAAACCGTGTGTATTTAATAAACTTCAAATTTCGCGGCACGGTTATACAAAGCAGGAAGAATGTGAAAACGTTTAACGAGACGTTACAGCGCCACACTGACGCGAACGTCGAATTCGGCTTCTTTTGGCAGGATGTGTCGCGGTACGTAAAAGGGAAAGCCAACGCGACACGGCAGCCGAAAAGGGAAGACGGCGAGAGCAAGAGAAACAGAAATCAAGATAGACGCACGGAGGAAAAAGGATGAACAGTGAGAAAAAGAGAGAGAGAAAGAGAGAGGACGCAGGGTTCGTGGGTGAGGTTGGCAATTTGCTTTGAAATCCTCGGCTTCTCTTCGGAGTCACTCCTCTTTCCGTCTCTCTTTCAAACCACCCTTCCTGCTCGTCCGTCTGCCTTTCTTTCCCCCATGGAGGTAGTCACCCTCTTCCTTCCCTGTTTCACCGTGAGCCAGCTTGCTCGGCGTAGCCATCGTTCTTCTTCCATCGTCGGCTGACAGAAATGTATGTGCACATCGTGATCCCGTACACACTTCTCTTTTTCTCCCTCTTCTCTCTTTCTCCTGCCCGGCATTAAAGTGGATACTCGACGGATACCGACTGTTTGAGTTACATTTAAATTATACAGCCTCCGCGGCAACTCTGTCGACGCCGTGTCAAAATTCACCGTTCCTCTACACGGCGTACCACGGACTATCTGTGTTTCCTTCTGTCGCGTGGTTCAAATTTTTCTCGAATCGCGCGATCCTAGTTGATCAGGCACGTTCTAGTACCCAGTTGGCGTTATAAGCGGATATCCTTATTTCACGCGTATATATGTGTATTGACACGCTCGTATTTTAATTCGCGTGACTTTTAATATGTGGATATGCGAGAAATTTGAAAGGTTGCGAAATTAATAAAGGATTTAGAGTATTTCAGCGTAGTTACTGGAATAATGCGGCGTGAAATCGCACGAATCGAAATACGGATACGTTGATACGCGTGAAATAATGCATGTATGTGTTCATAATGGTGCTCGTGTACAGAAACTGGAAAATACAGATACGGTTTGAAGTACGGATATGTATGCGTAATACACGAGTACACGTGTCCTTTTGATCCACGTAGTATAACGTAGATTCTGGTTATAAGGTTGTCAGAGTGAGTTCCAAGCGTGTGTTAGCGTTGTCAGGAGAAGCCAAGGAACATATAAGACGGAGGATCTTGAAGTAACTTTCCGCTACGTATCTCCTATATCGCTAATCAGTCGATCCTCCATTTCCGAGTTCTATCTTGCCTTTCGATCCCGAGATACCACCCTCCTTACAGCAATGTTGTTTGCACAAGATTCCCTTTCTCTCTCGCTTTCTCTTTCAGCGCGAGGAGGAAGTTGGAATCTCACCAGGGGCGGAAGAAACAGTGAATCGAAAAGCGCGTCCTCGTTCGTAGCCACTCGTTTTTCTTCTCGGTTTTGAGACCAAGCGCGCTCGCTGGAACGCGAGGTGGTGAATCCTCACGCGAAAATGGCATCAACTCGCGGATATATACGCGTCCCTTGATATTTCGAGGAAATCGAGTTTAATAGTAATTTCTGGCTCTGAACGTGGTGGCACTTTTACGCTCTTCCCTGCAGTGCGAGCTGTGCGGCGAGGGCGCATCTTTCCACATCGTATCCGTCTCATCTTTTGACGGTGTCGACCTATATGCTCGGCAACCATTAATGCGGCTGGAAAATTAAGAGACTGAATTTTGCGCCGCACTCGCGCGACTACGAGCTTTACGAGCTAATTTCCTTTTGCCTTCATTCCGTCGACAGTCGAGAGCGCGATTGTTTTTTAATTCACTGTTATAAACGCGAACTCTCGGCCGCTCGTAATACGCGAGAGTACGAGGGACGCGAGAAAATAATGCGAGGGGAAACGAGCGGAAGGAAAAGAAGAAAATCAAGCGAAGTTTCCATCGTCGTGTTTCGTCTACCAGTGGTCAATGTTACGCTTTGAGCGCAAACGCGTCTGCTTGAAAAGCAATAATCTCCTCTCGAGGATCGTTCGAGGAAGATAGTTAATTGGAAGCGAGAATATTGGCAAAAATGGGGTGCGCGTTGGCCTTATCACCGATTAGAATGGTATGTTTGCTAAACAGGCCACCATAAACCAACGCCATAACGAGACCGTAACACGTTACAGCGGACCGCTGGGGCAATTTCAGCAACGATTACGTCACAGGATCAATATTTGAAATCCTGAGCGCATTGTTTGCAACGATCTGCCATAGTAATAATGATTTTGCGCAAACTTCGTCGAAATTTGATTCTCACCCTCCCATTCGTCCCCCTCTGGTTGTGGTTCCACTCCCTTTACCCTTCCCTTTTCACTCTCTCTCTCCCCCTTTGTCTCGCTGTCTCTTTCTCTCGCATCGTCCCACCAAATCGCGATAATATCATTATGCTGGATAATAATATTATTCTATCCGCCGGTATTTTGCAGCGATTAGAAGTAAATTAGTGGAACGGCGCGGCCAGCCCTACGAATATTTCGCAGCTGCAACGTGCGAGCCTCGATGTTCGCAATAATTATTACCATGACACACCGTTGTCGGTGCTTTTAAGCTACTTCATCATCTCGTTAAGTACATGAATCTATCGATTCTCTCATTTTCAGTTTTCGTTCCCACTAACTAACTGGACCGTTCCAGCATCATTCCAATTCATCGACCGTAAAATTAGCCGCGCCATCGCCCAATGCCTTCGTCTAAAGAGCGATAAACTCGCGTATATCCGACGAAGGAACACCATCCAGCTAGCTGGAGAACCGTCCCGGAGAAAAAATATCCCGAAGTGGAACTCGGTTATGGCCGGTGGCCAGGCTACGTTACGTTCGAAAGGAAGTTTCATTACGCGGACCGTCTGGAAAATTAGCGATCCAGAAAAAGTTACTCTCCAGTCAGTGTCTTCCGACTGGCAGTCTACTCTTCGGGCTGACTGCGTCACTTTCTACCCGGGGATTTTCCTTCTCGCTTGGACCACGGTTAAGAGCGATTCTAATTATGTTAATTAGCTAGCAGGCCGGTACCTCGTCCGTGGGTAGGAAAGTTTGTTCGCAGCGCAGCGGTTCGCGCGTTCTTCTCTGGACTCTCTGAAGAAAATCGGTGCCACGTGGGTCCCCGTAAAGGGGATTTTCACACGGGACCGTGTACGCGGATCGTTGTCGCATAGCCGCACCACATTTTAATATACTTGGGACAACACGGACTCGTGCGCCACGACAGCGCCGTATAATCCTAGCCCCTTTATTAAAACTAGTTATCACTTTAATAATTGTCCGGCTTTCTATCGCGTTTCGCGGCGGCTCGAGATTTCGACTGGGTAAACCGGTGCCGCGGCTCGGAGTTATGAAAATTTATACCGCGCGCGCGTTTAAGCGGGAGCTGTTTCATAAGCCGGTAAATTGATTGCCGGGCTTTCCCGTGATTAAATTCCATTTGATCCGGTTCCTTTTCGCGGCGAAATCTGTTCCCTTGGGTAACAAGGTCCTTTGAGGTAACGAGAATAAAAAGAGCCGAGCCCTGGTAACGGAAATTGAACGTCGATGCAGCAATTACGGCTGGCAACGGACACGACATTGATTCCTAGGATCTACCCGTGTTAGATGGTTCGAGGCCAATTAATATAATAACGGAGAGTTTACGAATAATATAACGCGCAATTACACGATTTTTAAGGATTAAAAATGTTTCAAGCAGTCCCTTCCAGGCCGGTGTAACCGTCTTCGTTTCCGACTTTAACAGGAATCGAGACAGGAATGGAAGAGGGTCGAGGGATAGGGGCAAAAAGGTTTCATCGCCAAATTCATTTCCTAATACGTCCGGTTACGCGGTCTAGAATTCGTTCGCGCCAAAGGCTCATGTTAAAATCGGGCCAAGACCTTCTTCGAAGGTGCTCCGCGACGAAGCGGCCCGAAGCCCGGAGGATGCTGGTAGACAAAGAAATCGAGCTACATAAGAACCGGAGAGAATGTTCGGATAATAGAATGGGGATGGAGTCGATGGTAGGGGGGAGGGAGGGAACAGAGGCTTCCTGGAGCTGTATCGACGCGTTATTAAAGACATCGCATCTCGCTTCCTGGAGTAGAAATGTAATTGAATTATTCTGATGGCGAATTTCCGGTCGGTCATAAAATCATGTTCGATCGTTCCGTTTCTCGTTTTTGTAATTTTCAACGGCGAATCCGCGCGATAGGAAGGGGAAAGAGGAACGCAAATATTTGAGCAGCTGTGCCATGTTTGAATTTGAATCGCTGTACATCTGAATTAATTATAAAGGGAACAAGTTCAGTATTGTTACGAGTGATAGACCATTAACTGTAGTTAACCGGAACATACGATTTATTTAACTAATTTGCACGCGTTACGTATTGATGGGCGTTGAACGGAATACCATCGACTCGATACAACTGTTTGTTCTTTCTAGAGAACGTTCGCAGGATGAAACCGACACGTGGTGTGTCGCGATCTGCCCTCTAAAATTACCACCAGGGTTCAGGGCAGTTTAAGTAATTTGGATTCGGTTAGAATTGCCGAGTCAAGCGATAGCCTGGAAACCTTACCGTCTGATTTGCTGGCTGCCTTAATTTCTCTTCTACCGACTACCACCGAAAGTATAATTCACGAAGAAAATTATGCAAAAGATAGGATAAACGCGTTCGTACTCCATCGTCTCTGTGACAAACACGGCGTATCTTGTACGCTCATAGTAATTCGACAAACCGCATGGAAATCGGAGCAAAAAGGCGAACCACGCCGGAACAGGGTGGAAAGGACAAGCCACAGAAACGGGCGTGCACTATGACGAGGCTGCATTCGAAATGGTCGGACCTTCTGCTAGTCATTAAGTCAATTCCGAATGCAAATTTATGATGATTTAATATGAAGCTGCTGAACTGCGAGGACTGCGTGCGAGTCTCATTTTTATCGTCGTCCGTTGTAATTCTTTCCGTCTACCGACATCGAGGCAGGAAAAGTTCTCCCCTTTTTCCTTTTACCCGGAGAAAACGGCCCATTCCAAAACGAAGTACAACATCGCTTATTCTCGTCGAAGATTACATTGAATTTTTATTTACCTATAACATCGGAATGATTTTCTATTTTAAACTTTCGGGATGAGAAATCCGACTAGGATCTCCGATACTAGCTACAACTTGTTGCATGCGATTAAAAAATTAACAAAGATCGAGAAATGTAAAAAGAACGGCTGAGGGATATTCGTGGCACAGGGAAATGTGTATACCGTTGCAGTGTTGAATAATGAAGCCCCATTTGCAATCGAAGGAATAATACAAAGTGAAATTTATAGAAATCAGAAACGATAAGACATTCTTCTCTTTCCTTTTCCTTGCCTTTTGATATTTTTTCTAGTACTCTAGGTTCCATTGCCGTGTGTTATCGCGACCTTTCGTTTACTTTTTTTCTTTTTTTGCATCAGCGCGCACGTATTTTTTTATCGCCGAAATTTTTACTGCATGGCAATGAAATTCAAAAAAGTGGCTAGTCCATTTCATTTCGTACGATCGGATTTATGACCCGACGAAATTAACTGTGTAAAAAATTCACATCGACCGAGCAGCACGGACCGATCTCACGAGTATAATCGTCCACGTTCGCATCCATATCAGTTCGATCAAAGGAATCGCTCGCGGCCGTCTGCGTTCCTAGTTTCTACTGCCTCTTACCCGCAGAGTAGATGAAAAGCGTCCTTGTGATCGTACGGAAGAGATTCGATTTTTATTTTTTTCAAGAATTAATTAAGTTCGATGTTATTTTGTAAGTTACAGAGATATTAAAGGGCTGCCGCGCGGAGAGAAGCCGTAAAGAGATCTGGTCGAATGCAACAGACGATGCCGGAATTAATTTCCCGTGTCGCGATCGTCGTGAAATTCATGGACCGACGAACGGGACAAAATGAAGCGTCGTTAACCGTTCCGTGATACCTATTACACCGCAACCAGGAATAGCAAGCATAGGCTTAGCGGTTACCAGGAGATTTTTGTCGCGGCCGGATCACCGCGGAAATCGCTTCATTCGTAGTGGCTAAGCAAATTCGCGGCGGCACGAAATCCTCGCTTAATCTGAGCCTATTTAATTGGGATTGCGAGGGCTAGTTAGGGGGTAACGTAGCAAGGAATCCCGGGGGAAAAGAATTTATGTACGCGCGCGAGCGAGCGACAGGTGCGACCGATGGAATCGTGCCAATTCCGCAATGTGGATTCCGTCCGACGCCTCAGTGTCGCCGTTCGTTCTCATATTTCCCGACCGACAATTTATCGCGATGCTCGCGGGTTGAGTATGGACTATAAACCGAATGATGGGATTACGAGGAAGAGGGGGAGGAGAGAAATACTCGTCGAGTATTCGTGTATTTCTGATCCCGGTTGAGCAAATGCTGCGGGAAGAATTATAGCGACGTGGCTCGTCTTCGGTGTCAGAATGAAATGTTTGCGGAGAAATTATTTGGGTTAACGTTGTAATTTGTAGGTAAGCTCGTTCGAGGATCATCAGTGTTTTATTAATGAGCCGCGTTACAGTCGACACTGAGTGGTATTTAATGACGTGGAGGGACGTTTGAAGGACAAGGACGAATTCCACCCTATGGAATACCTTGGCAAGACATCGAACCTTGCACGAAGCTTCGTGTAATTTGTACCGGCCGATCACAGGAGGACGTGAACTTGACAGTTTTTTAATGGAGCTTACGTTATTGATTTCTCGGCAGATTTTTTACTTTGACAACTAGCGTTACGTCGGTGGCGGGATAACGGGGGCAAAGGGCTCTGGGTCGGTATTAACAAGCGGCTAAATGAACTCGATGAAATGAAAAACGTTCGTACGTGTATCGAGGTCGGCCGAGTGTGGGTGGATTTCATCATGCCTCGCCGCTCGTTGATTCCGTTATAACATGTCATATCCGCTCGTCGATAATCCCGGCAAGCTGTCTGAGCCACTGGGGGAAAAAAACGGGGCGAGGCATGACAAAAATCGTTGCGTACGCAACGATAAAGATGAAATTCGATTTACAGGCACGCGTTAATCTACCGTTTTCCAACGTCTAATTGCATGGTTAGCGGGATTGATTGCTTTTCGATAAAACACGGACACGGGTTTAGAAGGAAAAAGCTTCTTCCCTACGAGGCGATGGGTCAACGTATGGATACGCGACTAGTCTGGACAAACGAGGGCGATATTTCAACTGGCTGACCGACTTTTTACTCCAATTATTTTCAGTCGACGCGACGCGCGAAAATTCTTTCTCCGTTCGGGACGCAAAGTTAGCACCCTTGAATTTTCTTCGGCCGGAGGTTGGGCGGACACGGTCTGACAATCACGGGCAACGATTTCGTAGCGTTTAAGGGCGCTCTTAAAGCCACGTTCACGGCCGGAAGAGAGGACAGACCAGCGCCAGGATCGAAAAGGTCCGTACGAGGCGACCCACGGAGATTAATGGCGGGAATTAGTATTCGTCGCCGTACGGTTGAATTACAGAAAGTTATCTCGTCGGCTACGAGCAAACGCTTAGCGCCGGCTCCTCCGCGTCCCATCCCACAAACTTCTCCTCCTTCTTCCGCTTTTTCTTCTTCTTCTTCTTCTTCCTCTTCTTCTCCCTCTCGTCTACGCTTCTGCCTTCTTCTCTTCTTTCCCTAACCCTTTTTTTTCATCATCCCGCGATCCATATTACCGGGGCCCTTGAATAATGCGACGATTTATTTTTCTCAGGCTGCGATCGCTGATTAAGAGGAGCCTCCGGGTAAGCGGAGCGCAGACGAGAGGCGGCTAAGAATCTGGGGAGGAAGGAACGGTCCAAGTCGAGGGTGGCCGTTTTGAAACACGCGGGTGGTAACGGCCGTATTAGCCACGCGCCTGATATCTCGTCCCTTGACGTCTCTATACACGTTCTTTAACAGCGTCGCTGCAACTTCTCCTTTCACTCACAATTGGGGATAACCGATGGCCACGCAGCTTTCTCAAGTTCACTTTTCTTAACCACCACGTAACAGAATCTGCTTGAAATTCGATACCCCGTCCCACTATCAGAATTATCGGTTCTCACGAGACGATTCTGAATTTTTAACTTCGGTGTTCGTACAAGTTTCACCGAATTGTTAGAACGGTCGATTGAACGGCCACAGTCGGAAATAGCATAATTACTTGGAATTTCCGCAGCGAGAAATTTCTGGCACGTTTTAATGCTAATTAAGAAGATCGGCTGCTAGCAGACGGGGGAGAAGGAGGAAGAGACAAGAACGAGCCGGGAAGACGTCCAGACCGCGAGAATTAATGCAAATGGAGCCCGTGTCCAGAACCTAGTGCTCGAGATTTCCGATTGAACGACATATCCCACCTTTATCGTTGCCACTTTCGCTCCCGATAAGATACCTGCGATCCAACCAGGGATACACCGAATGACTTATCTTCGTTGGACTTGGATTATTGGTTGCGAAATGCCTGGGGCATCCGAGGAACACGGAGTAAACCACCAAGGCGAAAAAAAGAAGGAAGAAGAAACGACGTGGCTCGCGTGTGGTCCTCCGCGATGGAACTGGTAGCTATCGGCGAACTAAACTGCCGTCAAGGCTGGTCACCCTTTCTCTCGATACCACGATCTAATTAGCTACAAGATAGCTAGTTTCGACTCGATCTCTTCCCCAGTTTTCCTTCAAGCGGTCGTTTACGATCGAGAAACATATTGCGCTTGGAAATGAACAAGTGGCCCGGAAAGTAGCCGGTGCGCAAACTGAGCATTAATTGATCGCACAATCGCGGAGTGGCAAACATCATCGCGGATAATCGAACCGGGACAAAATTTATTTTCTCGATAAACACGACCACCGATCGAAACACTGGAAATACCAGGGGCGTTTCCTCTCTCGCTACCTGTTCTCTTCTACCAGCCCGAAATATCTCCGAGCCCGGGTGTTTTGGGTATTCTTGACCTGCATCGATACAAATCTAATTGGCGGATCTGTACGGAATTCGCCGGTATCGCGAATACCGTTCGGTCGGCGGCAAGTATTCGGACCTCGTTAATTCTCACGGCTCGGTTTCGATCGGCCGCTTATCGCGATTTCACGGGACCGAGCACGAAAAAGACGAAATTTCTACGTAACACGGTTCCCTCTTTCGACGAGTTCGAAAGACGCCGAAATTTATTACAGCCGCGTAATTCTTGCCGGAGGACGAGAAAACTCGACGCTCGTCTCGTAATTACTGTCGCGAGAGGATCCCTTCGCGTTTCCGTTCCGCTCGTTTCGCCTTGTTTTCTCTTCGCTTTCTTTAAATATGCACGAATCGACATCGAGGCGCGAATAGACATCGTGGCAACTGGCTGTGGACACGGTGGACAACGCGCGAGCTGTTCGGCCAACACGATTTACGTTTATGAGAAGTTCAGCCGGGGGACTTTTATTGGATTAGCGTCGACGTGCAATGGCGAACGCGCGTCGAATACCCGAAGCCCCTCGTAAACGAGTGCCAACCGCTAAACAGCTTCGTTTACAACTTTGAAAATGAACCGAAAATGACGTCACCGCAGCGAATTTCTCCCTGACAAGCTCGCGACTAAATAAATCAAAGTTCGAACAGGGCAAAATTGAATATCTGTCGCGATGTAACGCGCTTCCTTTTTGCGTGCCGCGTGATGTCCGGATCCGGTGTTGGGAAAAAGCGTGCAGCGGAAATCGGAATTCCGTATCGACACGCAATCAGGGCTGTCGCGATCGAAGGCAACGATGCGCGTCGGAATTGCGCGGAAAGCGTACTTTTCGTCCGGGAAATGATATTTACCTCGTCGCCGACTAAACACGGGCTGGGGCGCGAATTAATGGGCCGTTGTTTCGACGACGTGGACACGACGTGTGTCCCTATTGACTGTGCGTTAATTGAGTGACGTTGTGTAAATACTTTAGGCGGAAATAGCGGCTGCGTTATCCTCGCGCTTCGCGATCGAAGTCGCTATCGATTCGCGTCGCTTCGATCCAAGCTGGAAAACGCGTAAGCTCGAGCCAACTCGGCTAACTGCTTACTTAAATCTGTTCCACTTCTTGTCGCGTGACTAATTGCCAGTGGCAAGTCGCCCGCAACTATTAATTACACGTTTTCTTCGGATTCCCTAAGTTTCTCTAACAAGTCAATGGTAGCGTATAGAGAGACGTAACTAAATTCCTTGTCGTCGCATATTCGACTGACGCAACGAACACAAGACTTCGGAAGTACCTAAGTTTCGGTCCGGGGCGTACGCTGCTTGCACCATTACACACGGGTGTACACGCGAAACACGCCGAACATCTCCGTGATAATCCCTTAACCTCTTCATTAGTCGGCGCGTTTCTTCGTCAAACAAAAATTTCCACTCGGTCATTAAGGTCGATTTGTCGCACGAGCCGCGTGAATTCGCTGGGAACATCGCACTAGTTAAAACCAGAGCGAGAAAAAGATACAAAAAGCGAAATCGTAGCAACGCTGGCTCCGTTTGATAAGACCGCCCGAGGCGAATAACATTTTAATCCGACAACCGGTCGCGCTTCGCTTCTTTTCTTCGCTTTTCCCCGCTTTCTACGCGCCTTCTCGTTGCCTATTTATCCTTGTCGTTTCCGTTCGCCATGCAACGTTTGATTCTGATCGATTTTGGCTCAAGGTTTCGACATTGTCCGAGAAAGAAATTTCTTAGCTGTCAAATTAAAGGAACAATACTAAGAACATGGTACAAAGAGAATCATTTGGTCCTATAAATGGGGATTCTTTGGAACTGAATAGAATATCAAATTCAAAAACGCGTCAATGGACGTGCGTCATTCCGAAGAAAAATAGATTTTTGTGCGATCCTAATTAAAATAAGTAGCTTTGCTAATTAGATCGTACTAACCAAGCGGCGTTCCAGACGAATAAAAGTTTGCCAAGTTTATCGATCTTTAAATACGCCAGTTTCAACGGGAACATACTTGACGAATATTTCTTGCAGCCTCTCAAGGGATTTCGGGCCATTCTCCGCGAAAAGGGGAGAATATATCCGTGGCATGTTGAATATCGTTGAACCGTGCTAAGCTTTTCAGCCGAATGACATGAATTATTGAACAGTACAGTTCGTATCTATGATCCGGCTCCATCCAATATTGACAGCAGTATTTGAAAATCTGTGAGTTATTTCTTTTGTTGTTACATTCCCCGATCCCTGGCTCCGTACAGTTACAAGATCCTTTCAAAGATATACAATACGGCGTAGAAATTTCGATAGAAATGTTTATCGGTTCTTCTCGGCGGCGATTAAATTGAAACGAATTAATCCAATACCCCTGGCTATTCGGCAATTAAATTACTCGCAAATCGACTTTCAGCGTGATTCGCATCGAGGACGATAACGAACGGGCGAACAATGTTGCAGTAATAGGACAAACGAGGCACAGGAGACGGTCCCGTTGAAAGGGGAACTCGATTTCTCGGGCGTTGCTGACAGACTGGCTGGTTGAACCGTTTCTCGTTCGATAATATCTGCGTGGGTATTCGCTGCCTCGAAGAATCTGAATCCCAGAATAGGTCTCTAACGTAATTTTTTCCCCGGTTCCCGTTGGATTTCAGCTTTTCATGAAAAACGATGTGAACGACGGAAATGAATGATTTACGACAACGACGGAAACGAGGTCCGCTGCAACGTGAATTCTACCGTCTCGCCCGACCTGCAAGAAAGCAAATTTCTTTCGATTTCATTTTTATACCGTACAACCTCCGTATCCTATGTCTTCGCTGCTGCTAACGGGAAAACGTACACTTCCTTCTTCTCTCTTGCCGTCTTTCCCGAAGACACACGCGCGTCTAACGCGGAAATACGACGTACGTTCGCGTGAATTTTTAAACCTAAGGAAGATACGTCGGGAGTTACGAGGCACGATTAATCTCTGCCAGAGGGGAATCGATATGGAGGACATCAGGTATGAATTCGATAAGTCACCGGGGAAAAAATCCTCGTGCACGGAGAACGAATCGCGTCGATTCGCGAAACGAGTCTGGTCGCCGGCGAAAATAAATCTCGCACTTTGAGTCATTGGCGAACCATTTCTCGCAGGGTCCCTCCGTTTCCCGCCGTTTGAAACCGTACACGGAAAACGTTAAAAGAGAGAACTGCGCGAGAAGTTGACTGGGTACGCGAAGCAATTTAACCCCGGCCGAGGTCGCGCCTTTGTCTTCCAGACTGCAATCCGACTCGCGGAATTCTTTTCAGTCGATCGCGAGAGAATCGCGTCGCGGTTAATATCCGAGGAATGTGTAACAATGTAGCGAGAATGGCCGAGGTCAGCTCACCCACGTCGACAGTGCTTCTACGTAACAAACAGACGAGGCAGCCTTCAAAGCGTGCTGCTTCTCGCAACGCGTATCACTCGACGCCATAAGTAGGCAATCAGGATATCGTTTGTCCTCGGAAACGCGAGCAAAGGTAGAAAATCCGCGCGAGGTTGTAACACCGTTATCACGCAATTAAATCCGACAACAAAGACTCGAATAAGAAGGCAGCGAACGAAGAAGGACACTCGCATCGAGGCAAGTGTTTGCTCCTTGTAGAGACAGGAAGGTAGCCGAACATAGAAGTCGAGGGTTAACAGGCTAGTTCTATTTGCCGCGGTAAAGGAGAGACAACAAAAGAGGGTTGAATGGTATAATCGATTTTTCCGTTGACTTAGCTTCTGTTCGATCGCGCGAGAAAGTTTCGATCCTGCGAGGGGGTGGATTTATCCCTCTCGCAAGGACCATCTTCGTTCGCGGGGGTGACCGCGACGAAACTCACGCACGGCGCGTCCTCTAAACCGTGTTCGCATTATTGGAATATCTTCGTGCAACGCTTTCGTTAGGGGTTGTTCGAGCAACGACGCGAACTCAAACTTGAAATTCCACGCGCGTCTGGAATATGTAGGAAGTTAAAGGGAAACACCGGTGCGGTGGCCGATAGTTTTGGAACAGCATAGATTTAATATCTCGTACGCTCGCCTGCCCGAACTACTAAACATCCTGTTTATGCGAACGAGCGCTATATATGTGTAGGTGCTTCCACTTAACCGATCGATAATTAATGGATATCGAACGATACCGTTCGACCGTAGTTCGACGCGACTCGTAACGATAAAAGGAATCGAAGTGACTCACGCGTCGTGTGTTTTTCTATCGAGGTAGAAGGAACAACCAGGAGGATGTACGAACGGTTCGACTAACTCATTTAAAGGGACATAAACCAATACAACGAGAAGGCTTAATGGAGAAAGTTTGAAAATTGACGATTATGTGCGCGATCGTAAGACGTTTTACGCGACAATCGTACCGTTTCCCTATACAAACGCCAGTTAAAAAGTCGTTTATCCGTCCGTTATTAGGGAGGAAACAAGAGACGCGAAAGAGTGGCGCCGCAGACTTCTGGCCGTCCGTTGCCTTTGATATCTTTGTTCCCGACCACCTCCCCTTTCCGTTCCCTTGTCGTGGCAGAAAGAGAGACAGGAATAACACAATTTTATCGCCGTCGCGGCCGGGGTCCCTTTAATCCGCGAAACGATCCTTATAATTCGTGCGGTCGGTTACGGCTGTATTTCGGTTAAAGCGGCGTTCCCCGTAAAATTTATACGAGAAAGGATAAAGATGTTATCATAACGTGACCCCGGCCCGAGACGGCCCCCGGCCACCGTAAGATTACGCTTTTACGAATTTGCCTCTTATACATATACTACAAACTGGTTTATGGCCGCTGGTTCCTTTTCTTTCCCTTCGAGCACAGGCTGGACACGTATCCATCGTATCCCTCGTGTTCACGTTCGGGAAGACGGGAAGCAACTGCTTTTCTCATTCGAAACTAAATCGAACGTTCTATCGTGTTTATCGACACGTCTGACCCAGTGTTTTCGTCGCTCGAGCTCGAACAAATCCCATAAAAAAGGGATCGTTTCGAACGCTTATGGTAATTTCATAGCGAAACAAAGTGGATAAGTCAGCGAACGAGTCATTTGGAAATGAACGTCCACCGCCCATAAAATCGTAGTCGATCATGCCTATGTAGATTCATGCAAATATCGTGTAAAGAAACTAAGCAACGCTAGAATAGAAGGGGAGGCAGGTTTAAGGGTCGCAATGGAATTACGCGCGATACAAACGAGGCTTTACCGTCAAACTGCTACCGCATGGTACACAATGGAATATTCATAGTGGAGTTGCATTCGTTTATGACCGGTAGAAATCATCCAGAAAATCGTGAATTACGAGCTCTCTTAATCTCCACCGATTTCTAACCGCCAAGATATTCCAGCGTCGCCAGAATACAAAAGCCCGGGAAGCTATTTCACGATTGTTAGTGGATTCTGCCGTTTCGTAGTCAGACGTCTTTCGACATCGGCCAAGTACGTAATCGAATCATTGTTATGTAGGACGCGACATTCAATCACCAAACAACCACACGATCGAACAACTAGCCGTCGAATCACTGCATTGGCCTTATCGCGAATAGTTCGCCCCGTTATCGTAAGACAACGACGCTCGAAGATTCAAATCACGGATATCGTATTGTACTATCAGGACGCGGCCAGCTTGACTGCAGCCAGCCGATGTTCAGAAATCTAGATTACCTCCACGGAACCACGGCGCCTTGTTCTCTCTGGTAGCCTTGGTCTAAGCGGCGCAACCGTTTCAGATCCCGATCTCCGAATTCCTACTTCCAACCTGAAATTTCAATTAGGAGAAAATTAGCTCGGCTACGGTGTAACCGAATGGTACTTTATTTCGGGACCAGGCTCGTCATTACAGCCGGTACTTTGTTCGCCAGCGAGCACGTTGCTCAACCGTTCGTATTATCCGCTTCGCAGCGTACCATCATTGTTAATGTTCTCCGGCGCGAAGCAACATTTAAGTCCGTGTTAATAACTCGAACGCCTCGAGCGAGAAATTACAAAGATCGCAGTCGTAGCCCGGTTGTTCGTATTTCCCGGTTGGAATTCCCGTTTTCGTGCCGCTGCAAAGACCATTGCAACCTCGTTTAAAAACCGGACTACCGAAGGAACTTGTGCAAGCGGAAGCGGAGCGGAGAGGCCGTTGAAACTGTGGACGCGTTGCGTGCAATCGGTGGTCTAAATGCACGCGTACGGCCGAGAGTCGGCGGTCGGCACGGAGAGGACAGGCGAGAGAATATCGATCGGCGGCCGTGGAAAAAATAAGGCGAGCGAAAAGGCGAGGTCTCTATCGTGGAGAGGAGAGCACGTATGCGGACCCACCGCGCCATCGGCGCCGTGGGGGTCCCTTTTGGCCAACAACGGCGTGCCGCCGCCGATGTATCTGGTTACCTGGGCCAAGAGAACGCGAGAAAAAGGAACAAGCACGAAGTGACGGCGCAGAGTAAACACATCCACGGAGGCCTCGGACTCGCGCGACAAAATTTTGTCTACCGTCAACTTTGCTTTCGAAATTAAGCCGTCCAACATCAACCGGACCTCCGCTCGATAGTTCGACGACAAGGCGTTGTAATATGTTCGTCGATACGGGTAGAACCGAAGATCGCGGAGATACGATGGTTTGAAATTCTTCCGTAAATTGAGTTACTTGGGTTCCCAGCAACGGGGGCTTCTTGTGGGAGCCAAAAGTTGCGAGTCAGAGTGACGAGAAAGGAAGCGTGGGATTTGTGTTTTCGAGTTTAAGAGGCGTTATCGAGTGACGAGGGAGTGGGGCGTTTCTGCGTGACAGCACCGAAAGCCCGTGGCGAGAAACGATAATAGAGAATATATTTCGCGTCCGAGAGAAAGCTTGCACTTTGGACGGTAGCCACGGGTTCGGGAAGATTCCGGCAGGCGATACGGAGTTTTTCATACGACGACTCGACAAGGGGATAAGGAGGATAAGGACACGGTAGAAGGCGTGGAAGAATCCCGCGAACACCTCGGGCTCCTTTCTCTCGGTTCGAGACGAAAGAAAGTGGTTATGCTCCGAAGAGTTCGAGAGCCCCGGCGCAACGTGGCGAGAAATGTCTTTTCTCTCGCGGCGCAAACCATTACCGGAGCACGTACACGGGCGCACTCACACGGAGCGTGGAAATACGTGCGCGTCGGATTAAAACGTAAGAGAGAAAACGCGAGCAACCAGGATTTTCGGCTTTTCCCCCGTCTGACCCCTAAAACTCCCCTAATCGCGATCTCTAAGTCGAGGAAGGAATACGTAACCGGACCTCCCCGAAGTTTTGTCTATTAAATCGTTGAACGACGAGCGTACTCGTAACGCTGCCGCCGCTGGAAAATATTTAATCGGGTCGGAATATTTTCAGGCGCTTTCACTCTGGCGAAATCACCCCGGCTCGTCTGGCCGGAAATTTATTCCGCGGTAGGTTTGCACGAACGATCAACCCGGTAATTTCGAAATCGACCAAAAACTGATGGCAAACAACCGTTCGAGCGTGCACAGGACGGCTGCGATTTGGAGATGTAAAAATACTCGGCAGCGTCGATCGTTGATCGAACGCAGCGTTGCACGATTCGTCGAGCTTTTCGGCGAGTAGCACGCGCGTAGCTCGGGAATGCAAAGTGGCTCTCTTCTCGCCTCGGAGAGACAAAGAGACGCCCGAATGGAGAACAAGGTGGCCGCTGCGATCGGCCTGGTCCTCTTCTCTCTCTCTTTGCACCCCTCGACTCCCCTTGGACCTCACCCACGGAGGAGGCCTTTTATTTTTAAATCTCCGCCGCTCGCGAAACGCGCGGGTGGCCGCCGTGTTTTCCTAAGCCGGCGCAAAATTACACACTGCCCGGTTTCGGGGGCCTCCTCGTTTCTTCTCCTTCTCTCTCGCTCTGCCCTGCTCCCTCTCGGTCAATCCGCAGCCTCTCTACCTACCGAAATCAAAGCGGAGGAGGTAGGGCCACGCAAGAGGAGGGGAGAGAAAATAAAAGAGAAAGGGAGAAAACTGGAGAAGAGACGGACCACTGGACGAAGAACGAACGAAAGAGGAACAGGAAGGGGACGATAGAGAATAAGAGGAGAGGAACGCTGGGAAGGGGTTGCTTGGTCTTATTTTTCGGCGGCCCTTTATAGGTCTCCCTTCCCTCTCTCCGCTGCCAATCAAAAACGAGTAAAAGGGAAAAAATCACCGTGGGCCGGGACCCGCGGAGGGTCTTCTGGGTTAACCGTAGCAAGTTGGAAAAGTGTTGGCTCGTTAAGGGGACAGAGTGATCCAAAATCGAGAAACCGCCATCGTAGTTTCTCGTCTTTGTCGTGTTGCGATTGCGCCAAGCTTTAAATTATCTACTAATTTCTATGTGTACAACGGTTCGTATTCCCTGAAGCTTCCATCCTCTTCTCTGTAAACGAGAAATTTTATTCAAGAAAATCCGCCGGAGAATTCGTTTCGCAGACGGAATGAAACGATACGGTAGTGATAAAGAGCCGGCACAAGTATTCTCACGGTTCTGTTCCCGTGGGAGGGTGCCGACGCGTAATCGTGGCTGTGACACCGCATCGGCCAACCCCGCCTTCCGACGATCGCGCTCATAAATTTTTCGATCGCTTCGTGTCGGCGATCTTGTTACCGGATCGTTCGAACCGCTCGAGTCCGTTTTCTACCCGTGTTATTATTTATGCACGCTTACCACATCACGGCTGGCGAAAAGAAAGAGAAAGAGCGCGTGGAACGAATTTATTTCGTTGGTTCTCTCGTCCGGACGTTTTTCTAGCCCGCGGTTCGATCCTGCTTTCTTCTGCGGCATGGCGTGGCAATCAGCGCGGTTCACGCGCGCGGCAACAGTCTCTCTGGAATGCCGTAATCAGCCCCGGCGCTTGGCCACCGCGAGATCTCAATTAGGGAAGGAATTTTTGCTACGTCGCGCGGCGATCACGTGCTCGCTCGGAATCGAAGGAGTCCCTAGCCGCCGCCACTTTCTATGCGCGCTACGAAAAAGAGAGCAAAATTAATTACCCGAACGACGCTGGCCTACCGACAGTCGGCCGCTAAACGACTTACTTCTAGTCACGTTACTACTAAATTGGGGGTGCGTATTAGGGTCCGGGGAGGAACGAAGAATGAGACGTCGAGATACCCTGAGGGGGGAACGTCGTCCTCTCTCTACGAGACGTTAACGAGCCGGTAAATATGTTGACTACCACATCGGCACGCTTGGAAGCGACTCGTATACACATAGGCCTGCGTATCCCAGACCCCTACTCTTTCACTCGTGTTCCCCTTCTTCTACCACTGCCGCAGCTCCTTCCTCATCCGACGAAATGATTATTATAGTTCGTAACCGAAGAGCTGCCCATTTTAGAGCCTGTGGAAGCCGCCATATAATTTTCCACCCACTAAAATAGCCATCACCCTGTCTACCCAGGACCGATCTCCGTTCGTGATTATCGGCAAATAAGGTACAGTACGGGGAGAAAATATAACCTGGTTCGAGGCTTGGCCCAACGACAACCGCCGGCCATCTTTCTTCCCCTCGTTTCGTTTCTCGACCAGTTACCATTTGCCACGACCTTTTACACAAACCGTCTTGTACAACCTTCGACGCGTGCACGTTTCTCGCACCCTGGATTCTAGCACGATTGTTTAATCGCCTTGTGAACCTCGTTGATCGTTCCTAATCGAGGATCACGCGGAAATCCGTATCGGTGATAGTCCTCGAACGACGAGAAAGCAAATTTGTTTGTGCCTGAAGGAAACGCGATTTCTCTGGTCTGGCGGATATCCTCGACGGATAAGAGACGATTGCACAGGTGCTGGAGGAGTCGCGCGCCCTTGGCCCGGAAAGCGGGGAGGAAAGGGCGACAGCTTTCGTTCGAAGCGGAACCTCGACGTCGATAAGACGGATCTGAAATAAGAAGAGGAAATCGTAAACGCGATTCTTCGTCGTTGGTTTTTGCGTAATTAGGGTGTCATAAATTCCGTAATATAAGCAGTCGTTTAACAAGATGCTGGGTGGGAGAGTCACGGACGCTGGATACCGCGTTGAACGCCTCGAAGGAGGCAATTTCGATCGCAGATGGAACGACAAAGGAGCGCAGAATCGAGCGGCAACCGGCTGGATCGCGTTCCGTGGGGAGGCACGTGTAAATGAAGCGTAACGGTGATTACAGAGAACTAGCAGCGAGCAGGATTGCACTCGGTGAAATAAGACAGTCGCGGTTGCGCCCGAGTAAACGAGCGGATGGTCGAGGCTCGCGCGCGCTAGCGACAAGCAGGATCAGGAACTTTCTCACAGGAGGGTCCAAGGACGAATGCATATTTCCATTCTCCCTCGGCTCTCCCCGGGACGATCGTTAGGATCGCGGTGGCCGCCTTTGTCCCGGCGGATGTTAGCGCCTCGGTCAACACGCTGCTAAGAGGAGTTCCCTCGAAATAGCGCACTGGTAAATCCCTTATAAGTCTATAGAGGTAACATGATTCAGCGTGGTATAGGTCAGATTTAAGCCGCCTTTGATATTTAAATCGGCCTGTGCGCCGCTGGAAGAGCGGTCCGGGGAAAGAGAGAAAGGGAGGAAAGGGACAGAGAGAAACACGGTGGTCGGAGGAGGTGGCACGAGAAGGTAGGAAACGACCACACAGGAATTTACACGTTCCGCGACTCCCGTTCCCTTTCGTTCTTTCTTCTTACACGGTGCCTCGTTCGCTTCGTTCCAACACCGGCCACAGCGCCGTTTTCGGGGACCCCCGTTCGCTCCGTGGATGCGCCCTCATACAAAAGTATTCCCAGACGTGGCGAATTTATGCGCGAACTCGACTTGGTCCGAACGCGATTCTTCCCTCTCTGAACGCACCGCTTTCGGCATCGAGCCGCGCGCCATAATTCGTAAATCCTGTGTATTTGTTATCGGAATTGTCACTTCTGGGCCCGAACGCATCCAAGAATGTCGGTGGCTCCGACGGATCCTACCGAAATAGTCTGTTCCAGGGGAACTCGTTCTTTTTCCACGAATTTTCTGTATTCTTATTTACACGCGCCAGAGAATCGTCTAGACGAGGAAGCATTCGCGGAGGAATTCGTCCCGGGCTGAATTCCCTTCCCGTATACGACGAAAAAGAATCCGAATCGACCAAAGTTCGAGCTCGTTTCCGAAAATCTTTCCATGCCGAATCCGTCTTTTTTTGGAGACTCGTTAATACGCGAATGTTCGAAACAAGCAACGAGAACTCGGTATCGATTAACGGTTATTTATAAAACGCGCAATAAATAACGGTCCATCAAAATGACGTCCCTGGGTGGCGGCCGCGAGGAAGAGCCAGAGGGAAGGCGGGAATCCTGCGGTAATGAAGTCCTCCGGTACATCGTTAACTCCTGCAGCTTTTTATCCAGCGACGACGACGTATGAATGCCATTTGTCGCCTCGGCTGCGCGTAATGTACTCGCTCCTGCCGCGCGCCAGCTCTCGTACGACGTGGAAACTTTTTCTTTAATTCCCTTAATTACGCTGGGAGTTCCGTCGGTTCTCGCGTCCCGGCAAAGCGCCTAACCTCCAGACGAAACTTACAACCTCTCTCGTCGACTTTGAAAACTCTAGACTCCAAACCGTGGATTCCCGCGTACCTGTTTCTTTATTCCCGCTCCTTTTTATCATTTTCTCTGCGTCCAAGTCGAAGCTCGCTAGAGATTGACAAACGAACATGGCCAGAAAATGGCAACACGCGAACGTTTCCGTGGAGATTCAACGAGGCGTTAAGGCTTCCCCGATAGAATGATTCCGACCGGTGGAAGCACGAGTGCTAGCTCAAACTACCTTGGTAGCGTTCCTGGCGATAAGCCCGGAACGGACAGTGTACGACTACCGCTGACCGTTTAAGACTCGAAGACGGCTACCGTGACTCTATGGCCTCTTCCGTCTGATAAACTCGCAGGTGCGACGATTCGCAGGTCGACACGTGAGAGTCCGGTTTTATCCTCGGTACACGCGATCCTCTACTCGCTCTCCGTCCCGATTATCCCTTAATTTCAGCCGAGAGAATGATGCGCGCATCGTCTCCTTTAACGCGACTATTCGGGGCCGTGTTAACGGCGCGGCAACAATTTACCGCGTATACCGTGCTTCGCAGCGTGATCGTAAAATCGTCCACCGGCCGAGAGATCTCTCGCCGGATCCCGGAGCTGGCCGCCACGCTTGTCGCTCTCTCGATGGAGACATCCTCTCCCGGGCGGGCTACGTGGATCGTTACTTTGAATAAAGACACTCTGGGGCCGGTCGACGGTGAATTGTCAGCCTTCCAAATCTCGCTGGCTGGGACGCGAGGCAAGAAGATACAACCGAGGAACGTTTCTGGCTAAAGGGCTATCTGATTTCACGCAGGAGAACGGTTCGCGAACTGCATCCATTTGCCGAGTATCAATTCCGGCGGCGATTTATCTCGACAAGCCGGGGAAAATAAATACAGCACCTCGACAAAACGTGTCGTCGTCGTTCGACCCACGTACGATTTCCTTAACGACGAAATGGAACGATTTTCGAAAGACACTTAGGGACAATAGAGTAAACGCGGTGAAAAGGCAGAGGGATGAGGGTGGGACGTGGTCTGAACGACCTCAAAACAGTAGACGCAAACGACGTGCAATTAAACGATTTGAGCAAACGGTAAAAGTGAACGTCTCTCGGGGCAGCATCGAGCCCGGTCGTTGTTCCTTGCAGCCGAACTCGATAATTACAGCCGGCCGTAATTAAAGCGAATTGGCACCGAAAGCATTACTCCGGCGCCGGAACCGCAGGACATTTTGCGCGCTAACCAAAACCGCCCCAGTAACGCCAACGTCGGATGCCAGAGACGAGGGCGGCGAGGGGATGGTCGTCATAAAATCGTGGAAAATAAATCGGCTGCGTCGCGGCGCCGGTTCGCGGCTGAAATTCACTTTAGATTAGAGGTGGTGGCCACGGCCACCACCGAACCGGCTGCAGCAGTTTTCTCTCACGGCTCGTTAGAGTCCGCGAGCGCATCGCCGCGTGCACTCCTAATAGGATCGCCCGGACCTGGAAGGGGATGGAAAATCGGAGTACTCTCTCCTTTAGCCACAGGTGGAAGACTAACTCCTCGTTACGGGGCCATGCCGCTTCGTTTCGGCTCATGCTCTCCACAGCCAACGAAACTTCGTTCCCGTCCTTTCTTTTCTTTCTACCCCTGCTGCTGTTATCTCGTTTTTCGAGCACCTGAATTTTTTCCATCCACGTCGATCGAGCAATACCGTCGTTCTCCGTCGCGATCGTTAGAAAGTGGAACGCGGTCGTATTTCTTTCATCGCCGATTTCGAAAAACGTCTCGCATGGACGAGCGACCGATAACGGTAACTCGGACAGAGCGTCGCGAGCGAAGCTGCGATCGAGACTCGAAAATTCAGAGCGTAAAAGCCGACGAATGGCGATCATTGTCGTAGCGTCTTCTCGAATTCGCATTCGATTATACCCTCGGTCTATTTGGAACAGCGATATTCGATTTGTAAGTAACGCGGTTAAGCTATTCTTGTTGCTATGAAAGATTTTACGCCATTAAAACTTTTTTGCTTAAAGATACGATAGTTTAGCCGAATGAATATTTCATCGTACGAATTATCGACTGGAACGCCCGTTTGTTTTATAGCGACTGGGGAAACGAAACGAGGTCGTTAATCCATCATCTGGGCGGTAATGATTTTTAGCGAGAGACCCTCGACTTATTTAATTAATCAGCTTTGCCCGGAGCGGATGGAAGTCAGTTGCGAAACGGCAATCGGCGGATAATGAAACAGTCTTAACAATTCAACATCGCGAACGACTCGATTGGAACGAGTTCCATGCTTGTTTTGGTCGCACGCAGTCGATACAGCGATATTGAGCGGGCACACCGATTGAAAACGGTTCGACAACGTCGTAACCGAACGAATTGATAAACGCGAAACTAGACGCATGGAAGAGAGAAAAGGGTTAGATCCGGTGGTGTTGCGTGGAAGCGAGAAGAGAGAATCGCTCGTAGTGGCAAGAAAAGTGTCGTGCGCGCGCAAAACGTCGGCGGCGCTTGGAATCACCTGATTAACACATCAGCGGCGCAAGCAAGACTACCTTTTCGCCCCGACTGTATCGCTAATAAGACACAGGTAGTTAGTGCCGGGGGAGAGGAGGAGAGCGAAGCGAGCAGAGGAAGAAAGGAAGAGAGTAGCGAACGAAGGGCGGTCAGAGGAGGGAGGGGAAGGAGGTGGAGATCGGTGGAGTAAGAAGGCCGAGTGGCAAGAAGTAAGGGCAAGGAAGAGAACGAGGAAAAGGACGGACGGGTTCGACGGTGGACGAGAGGAGCGAGGTTAAAGCGCGAATGACGAGGATAATAAAGCCGAGCGAAATACAATGAAGATAGAAAAGTAATATCGAACGGGACGAATGAAAAAGAGAGTCGAGAAGATAGACAGCCGGAGCGACGTAGAGAACGGAGACAGGTGAAGGAAACAGAGAGGGAAAGAGGGAGAGGAGAAGGTAAGGAGGATACGACGGAGTTGAACGAGGAGCAAAAGAGAACAAGACAAGGAGAAGAGGAGAAGATTTGAGACGAAGGGAGGAAGAAGAAGAGGAGACGCCGAGAGTCGGGAGGTAGGGTCCTCCTTGCTCCTGCCGAGGATGCTGCGCATCGTCCCTCTGGTAGTACGAGGAGAGAGGACCACCAGAGTTACCGAGGTGAGTGCCGGGTACCCTGTAATCACGGTGCCGAGCCGCGAGCCGACAAACCAAACCAAAAGAGATAAAGATAAACAGAGATTCGAACCTACGAGCTGACGGGGGAAAGAATAAGGCAGGAGGAGACGAAAAAAGATCGAGACGACGAGGAGGTGAACGAGAGAGGAAGGGAGGAAAAGAGAGCATGAGGGTACGGGGAGGGAGGACGGGCCCTCGTTAAGTATGACGTGCGATCGCTTCCTTTTGTGCTGCTCGTTGAAACTCGGTGCGCAACGCGTCGCGTACTCGTCCTGCTGATTTTCGTTGCGCGTTCTCGGTGTGCGTACGCGCGCTGTACTCTGACGTGTACCGTTATGCAATCGTATATACGCTACGCTTCGGAAAGAGCATTGTCGTCGATCGATCCGCACGATCGATTCCGCGCCGTCGTCGTTCGAGGAGGAACGACGAAGTCGAGAGGAGTGCGCCGAGAGAAAAAGAGAGACGGACAGACGTTACGCGGCCATTCGTCGAGTATGACGCATCGTTGCGATGCTTTTGTCCTCTTTTCTTCCCCCGTTTCGCGTGGTCGTGCAGAGTTCTTATTGGCGTGGCATTATGCAATCATGTCAGACTCCTCCGGCAGATCTCGTTGCAACTGATAAGCGCGACTCTGGCCGAGCCACCGGCCCCGCGGGAAAAGATCCAAGGCGAAAGTTGATAAGCGGCTCTTGATGCGCGTACAACGTTTTAATTGCGGTTAAGATGCAATGACTCCGTTTTCAAAAGGACGCGACACTCTCGCTGGACGATCTCTCGCCCGATTCTAGATCGTATCGCGCGTTACAACGTGGCCTGTATGCGTTTCGTTTGGAGAGTAATCGACGAACGACGTGTTTCGTGTTCGCCGCGTAAATGAACCGACATACTCTTTATCGGCCAACGATCGATCGCAGATTGATTTCGACTTTCACTCGGTCCACCACACGGTGTCCACCGCGTTCGGCTCTCCGCGCTACAATGAAACGCAAAGAACGCGCATTTTTCGATGGTTTCGCTGGTCGTACCGCCAGGATCCGCATTAACGATACCTCGTAATGGCCACGGTGAAGAGAGGATGGCCGTGCAAAGTGAAAGGTGAAGAGGGGGTGGGAAAAAGACGAACGAAAAGTTGAAGGTACAAGGGGACGAAGGAGACAGAAAAAGAAAGCCATAGGAAGGAGTGAGGAGAGGAGCGGTCGCTTATAATGTCTTCGTTAGCCACGGTAAAAAGGGCAAGCGGCGCGCGTCTAAATGGTTCGTAATGACCTTAAAAACTGTTAAGCCGAATCGGGTGCCGAAAATTCAGGCACTCGCGCAACGACTCGATCTCACCGATCCTCTCGGGCTGTGACTCATTTGCTTGAAAAACTTTGCAGCAGGACGGTACGCCGAAGCAAACTTCATTAAACTTCTCGCGCTCACCGGTTTCTTCGAGTTACTTCATCGCGAGCGAATTACACAGAGTCGTGGCGTTCGTTTACTCGAGAAGCTGGCCAAGCTTTGATTAAGTTCGGCGTTAACAATAACGATTATTGCGTTCGCCATACGAAACCTTGTGATCATTCGGCAACTTCTCTAAAGCGCGAAATTCTCGCGCACAAACAGAGAAAGAAATAACGAAGTTGTCGGCCGGTAAAGTTTGCCCTGGTTGTTTCGTCTAGTTGACGAGCAACGAATTACGTTCCCCTCTAAAATAAAGTCCCCCGCTCGTTCTCCGGCGATCTAGCTCTAGACCGAAGATTCGAAACGAGTCGAGTGCAGCGTGGTACAAGACCAGCGAAATTGGAAGGAATTTCGAACGGAACCGAACTCGTTCGGGACCCGTTTGAGCCGTGGGGGCGTCTCTTTCTCGGTTGGACGAGACCACCGTGATCGCGACAGGTGCGACCAGCCACCGTGCTCGATGCAGAGGCCAACACCATTACACCGCCGCCCCTCTTTCTCTCCCGTCCTCCTTTTTACTCTCGTCCTTCCTCTCTCGCTACAGATCCGAGAGAAACGCGCCACTACGATTTTACTCCCCTTTCGCCGTGCCCCTCTGCGTATCGCGAAATTATTCCAAATGCTAATTGCGCGTTTGTACGATTCGAGCTACGAGGGAATGAGATTTCTCCGAGAATCCTGCGCGTTTGTGCACTCGCTGTATCAAACTACAGCCTCTTCTTTTTTCATACGGTCTTGTTTGTTTCTCTAGCTTCCATATTATTACTTTGCCCCATTCCCTGTTTCTTCATATTTTTGTCCGACTAGAAATTGTACACGGTCACTCGTATCCATCGGTTCTCCTAAACGATAACGATGCCGCGTCATGCAAAGCTCGACGAAAAGAAGATGGAATTTTGCCGCGATTGGAAAGTTGACAAAGAGGAACCGCGACGCGGGACACGGAAAGAGAGACGGGACGAGGCTGGTTTCGGGGCTCGCGGCTGCCCTCGGGGGTAATGCTTTTCGTCTCGCCATCAAGCATGGGTGGGCCGAGGCGAGCTAACGTACGTAACGAAGACGTAGGTAGCTCTTAATATCTCGTGGTGCCGCTGGGAGAGGGAGCACGCAACGTGCTCGGGATCCTTCGAATTTCTCGCCCCGGGGGCCCCGGCTCGGGATGCCAAAACTTTGTCCCGCGAGAAACCCTGCGAACAACCTCCAAAGACTCGATCTCTTTGGTGAGGAGACTAGAAAGAGAGATTCGAAGGGGCTAGTACTCGTTAGTGCTATCTCACAGAAGTGAAATCGATGGAAAAATAGACGAAAGATCGAAGACGAAAAGAAAGTTGGTGGAGAAAGGATGAATGAAAGAAAGGGACAAGAGCAAAAGGAGAGGAGAATAAAGGAAGAACCCGAGACAGCTCGATGCTCGGTTCATGCGAGAACCGAACGATGATGCGGTCGGCAGCTGAACTGCATCGCGTGTTGCTGCCATTGCATTCTGGACGAGCACGCGCCATATGCCGTATTGTTACACTATCCTCCATCCCCCTCTATTCCTTGCCCTTTCTTTCTTCCCTACCATACTTCCTTCCCTCTCTCTTTCTCTCTCGTTGTCCTTTCAAGCACGAGAAATAAATGTTCGCTCGGTTGTACGGCGATTTCGTGGATCGAGCGCTACCGATCGACCAAGCAACTGGACGCCATGGACGCCAGCAGGACTTTGCCAACAACACGATCAACCATGAAAGAACGGCTGTTCCAAGGATTATTGCCGCCTTTTGTCGAAATATCTTTAATTCGATCATACGTGAGTAAATTCCAATAACTCGACACTCGACATAATACCATCGATCGACAGTGGAAACCCTCGATTCTTATATATTTCCTTGACGAAATCACAGTGACACGTTCAGCATCGAAGAATCGATTAGTACTTAGTCCACGGCAGCGACAGATCGATGTCAAAGCATCTAATCGTCCTAATACTTGCACGCGGACAGCCTTGAATAGGTATTACGGCATGATTCAATATCCGGAACGCACATGATCAAACACGATCGGCATCGTCGCGCGTAACAAAGCGGTTCAACGCCCATCCTGCGAAAGATCAAACGCTTAATGGTCGGCGTTGGCAAGATATCTCGTTGGAATCGAAGATGGCGGGCGTGTCGGAAAGGATGGGGCCGATACGAACCAGGAATCGAGCTTAACGTGACCACGTACGCGTCGACGGGATCGCGTGGCGCATACCTGAGCAATGGCGCGTCGAGCATATGCGTGCGTCACAGGGAACACTAACGGCAATTATCACCCTAACCGAAATGCTCGAGAACGTCCCTACGGGAGCGAAGGGGCGAGGGCGAACGCAGCTCGGGCGCGCGCTCGTACACGCCAATTGCAGTTGTAGTCGCGTACATGCACGTGCCCCGTAGCCGCAACGTAAACACACGGCAAGCCAGAGAGAGGGAGAGTGGATCACGATATACGTGGAGAGTATAACGTCGTTCCTCTTCTACGATTATTTTCGCTCGCAGACTCGCCACGGCTCGCGTGATGATTGCACGGAAATCTTTAAATAATCCATAACCTTCCACCCGAGAGCACGGCGAAATATGTCTATTCGTGATAACGATATCGTCGAGCTTGCACGAAATTTCTCGTAGAAAATGGAGTCGAAGCGTGCCTCGAGTCCCTGTGAAATCTTAATATCCTGTTCTTTCGTTTTCTACTTTATTTTGTTGCTCGATTCTACACGATGTTGGTAAATGACGGGAGATTAACGCGAATAATATCGTTAGATATTGTTGGAAAATTCTCGCGGTTAACGGCACTCGAAACTTTCCGTGGATTAGATGAAAAATTTGTGTGAGAAGGAAAACGGAAATGTCGTGGAATCGTTGGTTTGCCGTATCTCGTCTGTCTAAGCTACTCGTGTTCGTTAATGATCCATCGTTCCATTATGCAGGTGTCAGCAATTATAACACTTGACTAAATGGTCCGACATCATCCCTCGGGAAGCCAACCTACCTCCCGTTCCGGATAGTCACGCACGTATCACGTAGAGAGGTCATAATCGAGACTTCGTCGTCCGTATAAGTGGCTCATCTCTCGTGTACGTGAATCGGTAAAGGACCTATCCGACCGAGGAATGTGGATCGTTTCGTTCGATCGAACCACGTTCGAGCGATTGCCTAGTACGGATCCTTCTCACGTCTAGCAAGAAGTATCGTTTTCGTGACAAAGGATGGAGAGAGATGCAGCCATGGTGACGTAGCGTCTCGTTAAAGTTATTATTTTATGCGTTTTAAGTTTGCTCCGGATTCTATTCGCCATGGGACAGACGGCCAGGATTTACTCGTCGCGCGATCGTTTATCCGGTCATGGAATTTCAAAAGTTGCGAAGAGAGAAAGAGAAAAGCAAACACGCGGCGACGACTGGTAACGTGAGTCCTGGAATCTCTCGAATGATCCTCGATGAAAAGCAACAGAAAAGTTCCTATCGAATGAACGGGGAGGAGGCACGCGCGGCTGATAACCATTACTCGTGCTGCTCTCTTTCTCTCGCTCTCCGTTGCGCTCGTATCATCATCGTGTCGAGATGCGTTCAATGCACCTGAAACAGATAACGCGAGCGCCGGCCAATGGCTTCCGGGATGCCCGATACGCTTCCCTGTTAACATATTTTCTCGTGAGCGGAGAGAGGTGAATTCTTCGCTGCTCGCGACGACTCGTTACTATTACGGAACTGTTTCTCCGCAATTCTCTATCTCGGGGATGGAGAGATCGTTGCGCTCCTTTAACGATGCATCAACAATCGTGTCACGATGCCGACTCCACGCGGCATCTTGCACGCGACGACTAATAGATACGTTTCCAACATTACGATCGTTTCACGCCCTCGAATATTAGGTACACGGATGTCCTGGTCTGGCGAATTTGTTCCTCCTCGAGTACTCGTTCGGTTAACGCAAATGGTGCAAAGATAGCCAAGGAACAGGGGCCATTTTGTAGAAACTGGGAAAAGAGCCTAGAACGATTCCTGTTTTCACCAAAAACAGCCAGTTTTTGCCAGCAGGTTCTTTGATCGAACGGACGATCCTGCTAATCCGCGGTTCGTCTACGAACACGACATTACGCGGACCGCAAAAACGAGGGCCATTCTGTTCTGGTCGATGACCCTCGGTTCGTCTGGTTCGCACCGCTTCGTTCCCAGGCAGGGCCACGGCCGGATTCTGCGGTCCTGACAGATTATCTGGAGCGCAGTTCTCTCGACGAGAAGAGCAACGAATCGAAACAGAGACGATCATCTGCGCCGCGAGTAATTTGGTCATCGCCACAGCGGGCTCTTTCCCGATTCATCGTTGCGCGCGAACGCGTTGCCCTGCTAATTCTCTCCATTAGCGCATGGCCCGGCCGTGTAAGAGGATACTACAACCGTTATCATCTGGTAAGAGAAAATCGCGCGAAACGAATGCGCTCGCGTAAATGACTGCGACGCGCACGTCGAACTTACAGTATTTCAATCTGCGAGATTTGGCCGCGCCTCCGCCCAAGAGAGCGCTGTCCTATTTCTCTGGGAATTTTGAAAATCGTTGAGCCTCGAGATCCGATTGGTATCGAGGAGAAACCGACGATTACGCCGTAACGTCTGTCACAAGTTGGCGGCAGTCGCTACTTAGCGCTGCGGGCAAACTTAGAGCGGGAGTTTAATAGAACGAACGGTTTCTCCAGGTGTTTTTGTCACGCTCTCATTTAGCTGGCACATTCAGGGTGGTGCCGAGCCGTCGGAACGAAACGGAGACAATCATCTGCGGCCCGAGTAATTTGGCCACCGTCTGCCCCCGTTCCCCAAAACTTCTTGAATTCCGTAGATCGTGGCGCGTTTTCGGAAACAGGGAGAGAGGACGGCGCGGAGCCTGCGGGCCGAAGACGAACAAAGTGGTATTCGGTGGATCGCGCGAGCACAAGGAAAGAGATCAGAAGAAACGGCGAGGCGAGAGGAGTGCCGCGTGAAATTGCAAATGCAACGTAATCGTTCGCCACCCACCACGTGACAAATCACCGCCGCGTCGCAAAAGAACGGGGAACCGTTGCACCACCGAAACCGAACGACCATAAGGCAAGAACTGGAGCAAAGACACGGCTGCTCTGCACGCCCTACTCCGCGCATCCTGCTCCGCACGCCAGGCTCTCGCGAATTTATTTCTTGATTGCGAAGAGTTTCGGTGTTGTATATCCTTCCATAGACAGCGCGTTTTTGCAAAACGCCAGCATTCACGCAAAACGTATTTGGGACGAAGCAAATGCACTTTGTTCGTTCATCCGCCCTTTGCTGCCTGGTTCCGATGCAATGTTAAAAGTTGTTAAAACGTTAAAAACATAAATAAACAAATGGAGGTATAATCTTTGAGAGAGCTAAAATGCTGTAGCACGGAACCAATTAAAGGTTAATCTGACTTGAAAATTGTACTTTTTTCATTTCAATTATCGATGGAATTATTTCTCTGGCTTTCAGGCAACCGCGCGTTAATGGATTTCTCGTCGTTTGGAAAGTGCAATCCTATCATTTATTCGTGTAAGTAATCATTTCCTTCGTCCGCAAACCTCGTATCTTTTCTCTTCGCGCTCTATACCCGCGTGCAAATTATTATTATCATTCAGTGAATTAACCGGTCACACGAAGGATTCCTCCATGTCGCAACGTTATCGGGTAAGATCAAACTCTTTTGACAGCTGGGCAACAACGACCATGGGGAATAAACGATAGAGAAGCATAATATTCGTTATCGTTAATGACCGATCGCGACATTGCTTCGCGGCACGCAAGTGTCTGTTTAAAAAAGTGTTTATTCGAGACTGAACACGAGACGCAGGGAAATCGAGTTTTACAATCGCTACGTGGAAGCTTTTGCCGGTAACTGGTTGCCAGCGACTCGTCCAGATAGAAGATTTTTTGAAGTTAAATAAAAAAGAAGGCGATGTTGGTAAAACTCACAAAGCAATCAAGATTACCATTTGATCAGCCGCTTTAGAGTCTATTTCCCTATTAACGTGGATGTGTATGATTGTCGGCTATTAAAGGGTGAAAGAGCGCGAATTCAGGGGCTGGCTGACCAGTAATGATAGAGTCGCGGCTGCTACGGTACAAATTCGATGGCGCGACCATTGATTCGTTGCGGATACATATAGACTACGGATGGCCGAGCACCGCCAAAGATTCGCACGCTATTATCAATATTGATATCTCGCAGCATCGGTATAGGATTAGTACGCGCATCAATATTAACCTGCCTATTAATGCAAATACATTGGCGATTTCCTCGGTTCTTCTCGTGCCTGTTTCTGTTTCACAGATATCCGTTGATCTCTGATGATATAAAAACGTCGATAGGTCGATAGCTATATTGTGTAATTAGCTGTATCGTATAATTTTCAGTAAATGATAATGAATCGCTTGGCAATTACCTCGATTCTGTGCGTAAAGTTCCCGCGTCACGGTAAAAGTGATCTTTCTACACATTTTCATGAGATAGATCAAGAAGACTTTCACGGGGCGTAGAACAACGACGAGAGGGTACGATAAATTCCTTTAAATGGCATACGTTTATCAGTATATACGACATTTTCAACCCTCTCTCTGTCATTCGACCGAGTTACGATGGCCCGGTTTTATTCCAAGAAAAAGAAATCACCATCCATTTCTCCTTATCCTGCGTAGCTTGTGTTCTCAATAATTCTTTTCTTGGTAAATTCCTTTGGCTAGTCACTGACCTATCTTCACAGGTTTCCGTAGAGACCGCGATAAGACCACTGCGGCTGTTTATCGCCGCCGCAATATCGATTATCTGTTTCTTCTTGTAAGATTTATGATGAAAGAAACGAAATCGAAAACGGATATTATCTTTCGAATGCAAGGTTTTCTGTTAAGGCGGCGTATAAAAAAAGAAAAAAAAAGAAAAGAACGGAATAACACGAGGCGAAGCAGGACGACGAGTGTTTCGTCTTCCTCTGGTACGTGGAAAACACGATCGACGTGATTTATCAACGTTTCGATTAAGCGTTTAATTCTCGATATCGCGTGGAAAACAATTAATCGAGTTTGATAATATATAGCCTCGGCTTACGAGTTTCTCAAACTTTGCCAGATTGCGATCAGACGAAATTTTTTGTAGCCGGCGTTTTTCCACTTCTATTAATGCGACGACGTTTAAAGAATCGATTAAAACGTTATTAATTTCCGGAAAAGTTAAGAGCTTCCGGTGACACGGCGTCGCCATAAGGAAGCAAACGACATAGTGAGTCACGAGCGGCTAGAACGATTTTTATCAGCTGCGTGACGGTACGCGTTAATTACGATGACGAGCGATAAGAGGCAGGCAACGTTTCTCGCCTATCGTTCTTACCCCTTTTAAAAAACGCCGATGCTTTCTACGCGAAAAAGAAAACGAAGATAGACCAGGCGCCTAGATAAGATTCCATTTCGCGAACTTATCTTATCGTTCTCCTCGAACGCGTCTATTTCTAGAAAATGTTTGAGCTCGTCGTTCCATGGAGTCGATATTTCCCAGAACGAATAATAATGTTCAAGTACTCGTTTTAACTATCGAATGTCAATAGATTGTGAAACGAGAGGTATCCCGTTTATATTCCTGTCGCTTAATCGAACGCTCACGCGTGGCCGGAGACACGCTGATTCTCAGATACGATTTATTAGAACGCGCGATTGATATTCCAAGGAGTCTGAAAGGTCGGCGGAAACAACGTTCCACAGATCGATTTAATTTCTTTTAGTCTAGACTATTGAGAATGATACGGGTTCTAAGAAGCAAGAACAATTTCCGACGAATCAATGAGAAATACATAATACGATTATCTTGAGGGGGAGCACGCTAAAAATCGATGATAACAATTATCGGTGTCAAGTGACGAACGTTCGCATATTTCGATAGTAAATCAATCGAACGTGTTTGTCTCACAGAAACTGGGAATGTCCCCAAGATTAATAGAGAAGATCCCCACGACCTTTCTTCGCGACCCCCGGAGCAAACAGAAACACGAGAAGCTATAGGGGTGTATATTTCTTCGATGAAAAATCAAAGCTTCGACTGAGTGAACATGTATAGCGTGGTTGCTTGTGTACGAGCGACTCCTAAAACGGAGGGTTTTCGAAAGGAAATCGACGACAGACGCGTGAAGGGACGCCGAGTGGGTGGAGGTACGTACGTGCCTTTTGGCCTTCGAAGGGTCGAGGATGACGAGTAGTCACGGAAGAGAGGGGTTCGACGCATATTTTGACAGGCACCGTAGACGCGTGCCAAGCGACTGCGATCGTATGTCAGGACGTCCCCCGACCTGACCGACCCTTCCAGTTATATGAGGGTAGTTTGAGACTACTTTACGGCGATCAGTTTATTTACCGAGGGATCGTTCCTTAACGGGACGTATAATTAGCCGACGCATCGTGCCGCCGAAAACGAAATAATCTTCTAAGCGATTCCATGATTTCGCATGGGAAATCGTTGAGCAATTTGTAACACCCGAGAATGGTATTCGAGGGGAGGAAGGTTCTTTCAGTTATTCGTCGTTTGCATGCGTCGCAATCTTGATCGACACGACGACTTCATCATAACTCGCGGTACCGCTGAAATAAAGATAACGTGTCGAGATATACGTTGCACGAGGGATATTTGCCCGCAGATGAGTGCATTCTATCTGGCCATAGGAAAACGAAATTTGTTTGATCGTATTTATTAAGATACATTTATTCCTCCTGAGCAGAGCTGAATTACGAACTTACCGAACAAGTTTTATCGCTAATAGTCCATGCGCGGTTAACCGAGTTCGAGATATCTGAGATGAAAATCTTGTTAGGAACTCGAATGGAGAAGGCAGACGTCCGGAGGATATCCACAGGATAACGACTCGCGCGCACGTGTGGGTGGTAGGACGGGGGAACGGTACGTGAGTACGAGCGAAACAGCTCCAACGATGGAGCGAAGGTGGTGCACACCGGAGAGCAGGGAGGAAAGGAGAGAGAGGACGAGAGAAAGAGAGAGTGGGCGGCTACATAAAGACAGGAGCTGGCGCGTGCCAGGTGCTTCGTTGCACACAATGCATCTCTGTTAGGCACCGGGGGACTCCGGCCAGCCGGAAGTCGAAATACAAGCGTGTACAGTGTACACAGGCGGCTCTTATTAAAGAGGAAGAAAGGAGCGCGTCTGCAGAATGCGAGATCTCGTTCGTGCCCAACTGGAAAATACTCGTGCACGTTAATGCGATCTAACGACTGATGCTCGTACGTGCTGTTCGACCTCAAACTGTCGGTGTAGTCCCCATTCGACTAACCCCGGAATTAATTAAACTCTTCGCGCTAATACTAATTAACCAGATTTTTTACGCATTTGCAACGCTTCCGAGAAAGAATACTGGAAGAGAGAAAGAGTACGCGGTCAGCTTGTTGAAGCTAAAATGAAACCGACGAAGAGCTGATGCGTTGCCAGCAAAATTCGCCCGGTGATAAATGGAAAATAACATGGATTGGTTCAAGTACGATCGAATCACGACACGAAAACGTTCGTATCAACTTCGAAAGTAAAATGAAGATTGTACGAGTCGACTAGAACGCGTATTAAGCGTCGAAATTGAGACGTTTAGACATCCCATTAAAGAGATTTCTTCGTCCAACAGCGTTTCATAAATCACCGACTCGTTTTTCACCGTTCGACCGAGTGGAGTAAAGATGCACCACCCCCGAAAGGTGTTCGTGCTGATGTCGGTTGGCGAGAAAGACGTCGGAGCGAAAGGAATCGTTGGATAGTCGCGTGCCGTCAGACCTTTGAATAGCCAACCCCTCGTATGCGCCCTCCTATATCTACTCACCCCCATTTCGCTAGCGTGGAAGGCCAATCCATAAATATCCTAATGGGCTTAAACTGTCGCTTTTACCCTCGACCGCGGGGGTCAGCTCGCTGAATGAACCACGTATTGCGTCTCTATCTTTCTCTCGATCTGCCTTCGTTTCTGGCCCTTTTGCCCATCCTGTTTCTGCCCTTTCGGCAAATTTCCTGCACCCGAAAACGACGTGAAAAACCGTATTTACGGGGCTTTCAGCTTTACCGTGCACCTTGAAATCGTGCTCCATTCATTCGATAGTATTTTCCGTGAGAACTGGAAAACGAGAATTCACGTTCTGTAAATTCTACCAGCTTCCTGGAAAAATACGGCCAACGAATGCCACGTATTTAATGATTAAGAGCCCGCCATATGCAAATATATTTCCAATCTATGCAGTTGAGTTATTATAGTTTCGTGGTTGCTGATAGGTGCTTCTTTAGAAGGAAGTAACGATCGAAAGTTTTCAAGCATCATCCGTTGGAATTATTAATGACGCTTAAGACTCGGAGCAAAGTATTCAATGTCTGCTATCTTGTCACCCAATGTTCGCGTCCCTAGAAATTCACCTTCTTCATTTTTTCGTCGTTCCGCCGGTGATACCGGTTACGATAATCTTGCGACAAACTTCCACTCTTCTTTTCCTCTCGACTTTCTTACATAACAGGAAAGAAGATGGTTGGGAGGGTCGTCGGCCGTGTCTTGGTATCTCGTTCCAGGACATTTTTTCTGAGACGGGAGTTTTCCAGAAGAGACACGCTCTCTTCCCATTGTTCCGCGCGTGGCTCATTTGCAAAGTTACATTTATGCAGCGTAACTTTATCCGCCGTGCAAACTTGCTCAGGCGAATCGACTGCAAGCTCGTTGAATTTTATTATAAAAAAAAAGAAACAAACAAGAGGAGAAAACACAGAATAAGAGGAAGGAAGGAAGAAAAAATGGAAGTAGCTAGAGGCGCGATAACAAATGTAACACGCTTGTGCTTTATGTAACCCTGAAGTATTACTAGCTACAAATAGCATTATGAAGATAATATGAAGCACTACGGGCGAATATTCTTTGAATCTTTTTCGAATAAATCTAATTAGGAAGTTTCGATTAAAAGTTTTTCGATCGTTGTTCTAAAATTCCACCTCTTCGACTCGAAAATCGTCTTGGTTTGAAGTAATCACTCTCAGTTGATAGATAAGCTCCCCACGTTAAAATCCATAGAATCTTCTATCGAAGGGAAGGTGCGCCGAGCCGAGAATAATTTAACGTGGCCCGACGAATGGCCATTGATTTACGAAGCATCAAACTTCCACGAAAGTTAGCCGCGTATCGAGACCGTCCACCCTCTCTCTTCTCGTCCCTTCCGGTTTGTTCTTAGGCTGCAGTTAGCGGATTCGATTTAACTTCTCCTGTGGGCGAACGACATGGTTCTCGACTGGCAGCAAGCTCACCAGGCGAACCTACACAGAGATCAACCTAAAGGGAGAGGGAAGGAGGAAGAGAGAGTGCCAACGGATGCCCAGTAAGAGCAATTTGCCAATATCGAAAGTGTTTGTCGATAATCTGTTGGCGAGCTGTTCTTGCTAGTTACTAAAAACTTGCTTCCTCCTTTACTTTCTTCTCTTGTCGCTAGTAGATCGTACGTTTTCTCCTAGAAGGCACTTTATCTCGTAGATACGTATTTTGCAACTTCTTCGGAGATTCGCTCGGTATATTATGTATCTCAATAATTGTACCTCTCCCAGCTGTAATTTCTGTAATAGGCGCTGAAGCAATAAAGATACCGAGAAGCTGGGAATCACCGTGATTTTGGAAATGTCAGGATTCTTGTTCCTGTACTGTGCAATTAGCAATATGTATGCCCTGGTGACTACGAAAAGCGCAAGATGTGATCGATGAAAAAAAAAAAAATGGCCCACAACATCGATGGACACCAAGGTCGAACGCATTTCAATATTAAATTACAGTACTCGGGGTCGTAACTTGTTGTCTTTAAATCTGTATAAGATAACACATTGTAGCTGCATTTATCATCTGATAGTTTCACTCCCTTCGGTGTAATCATCCAGATTCCGTGCATTTACGTTGGAGAATTTTTCAATTTTTCCGTAATACTCGGTATTCGACTGGTTTAATTTTTTACATTTCACTGAAAACGATTCTTTTTCCCCTCTTAACCTTATCGCGTCAACAGTTTCAGAAGGGTTATTTGTCGATCTCGACACCAGTTTGTCGAACAAACTGCGTACCACATTCTCGATCACCGGCGAACGATCGAGAGTTCACGATCTTGATTTCTCACGGTGACCAATTGATTCTCGTTCGACGCGAGGTTTTATCTCGCGCGTTGAATCACAGCACTCCCCTACCGGAACCGGTTGTAGTTTACATTCAGCAAAATTGTTTCGATATTTAGGAAGTATTTTTCTACTGTGCATTTCCAATTCTGTTCAAACCAGGACTTGTTTTATTCCTTTCTGCTGCGAACTTTTCTACAGTGTAGGTACCTACTTTTCTATGTCGCTGCTCCGAAATTTTTCGATATAAGCACGTAAAACGCCAGCCAATTGAATCTCAGGAAATTTTACCGGTTCGCCGATAAATATTTGCTTTTCCCCTGTTCCGCAGGGCATCTCATCATTCCAGTTCGATAAAGATATTACGGATGCATACGCGACACTGGGTTATTTTCTTTCCGACTATGAACGGGAAGGTTCGTGTATTCGCGAAGCGGTTTCAGGAACCAGGAACAAAACGACGCAATGATCTGTGCACCACGTACTTATACACGTAGTTCGATCTAGGGACTTTTAAAGTAAGTCAGCGAAAAGCATACAGGTCGACATTTCCCATGTCGTCCTCACTTTTCAAAATATTTTCAAGGTACATCGATTCTCCGAGATCGGTTCCCCGAAAGCTTTCTCCCCGTTGGAGACGATATTTCCATCGTCTGGCAAATAATTTATTCGCCGGTACTTTTGTCGAACATCCACCGTGCATAAATTAAGCGCGCGCAATGTTAGTCAAACCGTCCGTCTCTTAGAGATGGAGGGTGGATATATTAATCGAATTAGAGGAGTGTCGTGAGAACGAGGTAAGTCGTTCGTGCAACAAAATGCCTCGGGTTCAGTTTATGCGCGCGAGATAGTCGACGTGTAACGCTATATCGTATAATGTGTCTCATTCCGCATTTTCCTCCCACTTCTTGCTCGGCGATCGATCGTTTGCCGATCGTTAAACGAATACCACGCGTTCCAACGATCTAACCCCCTTCCAAACACGTAACTGCGTGTCGACATCAAACACATTTTAGACCCCATTCCACTCGTGTTCAGGAACATTCTGGTAATCACCGGATGACCATGTGATAAGCGAAAAAATCGGAAGAATCAATTCGCAACATCGCTGCAAGAACGAGTATTCCGCTTGAAAAATCGTGCCATCGGAATACGGCCGTGGTTTCGTTGGGAAAATCCATGCTGTGATTTATGCATTGTCGTGCAGATTAAAAGAGGAGGGCCGAGATACCAAAGTAGGAAGGAAATTCGTTTAAGGATACTGGATACGCGGAATTTATTTGCAGGATGTCATTTCCGGTCATTTGAGCGAAAATAAAACGCGGTGCAGAATGTTTCGATCCCATCAACGAGAGATAATGAAGGACCATCGTGTCACTGATGCATTATCCTGATGAACGCGCCGTAAATATTCGGCTACAGAGCGAAACGGCGCCGATTAATCAGCCGAATTCGAACACGCGGTTATTTAACGTTCGGATATGCGGAATACAGCCGATCGCCAACTGTTTCTATTTATTATTTAAGCATTCGAAAACGATACGGTCGAAGCGGTAGGACGATACGATGCGGAACGGTTGAAAATGCAAAATTACGATGGCTCGCGCGGTAAAGAAAGAAACAACACCGCGGGAGGTTCCGCGTAAATGGCAGCGTAGAGGAGAACGAAATGAAAACGTTAATTATGACGCGGCACGCTTAAGTGTCGCTATTTAACTCGGAATTAATCTGTCACGGAACGAGTGTGAAAAACTACCCGTTTAAGAGGCCGACTCTCTTGGCGGGTCGTTTGATTGGCAGCTCTCGAGGAGAGTTCCTCTTGAACGTCGTTGGTGCTCCCTCTCTCTTTTAAAAACCTCTCCGGGACTACTGGTGCGTTCGTATATTCGAGTCGGAAGCACGACGCGATGCGGAGGGAACGAGGGGGCGCAAGAAGGAACGGCAGGGAAACGAAGGAAGACTTTATTTTCGGTGGCCCGATGACGCTGAAAGGCGCGAGCGTGGAAGAAGAGGAGGAACGACCCGTCGAACACCGAGCGTAAAAGAGCGCCGGAACGGGCAGGCTGGAGGGGACGAGACACGAAGAAAGCGAAATGTCCTCGAGACTCGGATAATGGCTCTGAACGCAGTCTGTGATTCGTAACAGTTTAACGTTTTATAGGAGCAACCTGATTGCACTCTGGGCCTGTGCCGTTGTAGCCGGTGTTGATTTTAATAAGTGCTTCGTCATTATGCCCGAACGTATTCGATTGTTCGACCTGTCTTCCAAGAGCAGGTAAATATTGAAGTACGATATTAATTTGCGTTCTAATTTGAAACTATTCGTAGCAAATAACATCGGAGAAATCCCAGCTAGCGTATATCTCATCGGAAACGTTGCGATCTAAGGTAAACGACGTCCGCCGAAACGCGAATACTGCCCGAGTGAAAACAAAGTTCTATCTATTTTGAAAACATTGTTACCGTGTACGCGTATGGGCCGATTTAACTCGTATTACGGGTTAAAATATCAATGTTTACCAGAAATTACGAGAACCGTCGACGTTAATTGCGCAATAACAATAATCACAACGACGCAACGTCTCGCGTATATTCATGCGTTAAAAATCGAAGTATCGTACGTCATTGTATAGAAACACGAAGCACGCTTGAAATCACATTTTGTCGGTGTAAAGGAAAACAGTATCGAGAGAAATCGAAATAAAAATGATACTACTAACGAGAGAACCTGATGTGCATTTCATGGCTGCGAACGAGATTTTCTCGGCACATAAATAAGCATAAAAAAAAAGAAGGGAAGGATAAAAAGTAACAACGTCGTCCACTAGATTGTACTTATAAATGTCTGAACGAAGGACAATCTAACGTCGAGGTAGAGGACAGAGAGAGATGGAGAAAGGCGCTTATTGTGCGCTGAACCATGTCGCCTTAGCGCACCGAGCAAAGTGAAACCTCCACAAAAAGCGTAAACAAAAAATAAACGTGACGAGGGTCAGTAGAACCTCCGTGTACGTCAACACCGCGTGAAAATACGACGTAAAACGAAGAATGGAATTTGTAACGCGAAGCATGGTGCAACAAGCGCATAAAGACGCTTCGAATCATTTCACGAGTGTACCGTTAATGACGCGACCGCCATCTTTAATGCGCGAACTTTTGGCGCGGATGCATCCCGATTAACGTTACGCGTTCGGATTATAGTGCGTCATGAACAAGTGAATATCGAGTGAAAACATCGCGATCCTCGTCTCTATCCTGGCTCTCGTGACGCACTTTCGCGTTCAACGCATCACGAGAGTAGATAACTAAGACGGAGATTCGTGATAGCAATCAGAATTAAGCGAATGTATAACCTAACCAAAAAAAAGGAGGGCGGTCGCGTAACAAAGAGGACATTTATGTTTGGTACTCACGATTGGAGACAGATGAAGTTGGATGGAAGAGTGAAGGTGCGAGAGAGACACATGGTGATTGTGTGTGTGCAGTCAGGAAGGAGACGCGAGAGAGAGAAGAAAGAGAAGGATCACGCGTGCGGTTCCTCGGTTGTTAGGTCGTCGTTACACAGGTTCTTAAAGGTCCCGTGGTCTGGCGTCTGGCTGTGTGTAGAGTGGAGTGTAGCGAGCGCGGGGTTCTCGGTGTCGCCGCTTCGGTCGGTGCGCGCGCAGAGCCTCGACCGGCGTCCGCCAGGAGTCGCTGGCGCTGTGGCCGGCCTCGGGCTGCGCGAGCGGGCCGTTCAGTCTAATTTGAACCGTCGCGCGCGCCCGACGCGGGGCCACCGACAATCCCTTCTCCGCCTCGACGTGACACGAGGCTCCTCGTGCATGCCGCGTGCAACACACGCGCCGATCCCCCGCACGATATTAACCGAACGCGTGCCCGCCATCCAGCACAACCGACAGAAGCATCGTTGCCATCGTAGAATCGGTGTCGAAGTTGAACCGTGTACTACGATCGTCTCTTCGGTCGCTCCTCCTCGCGAATCCGACGACCACGCTCGTTGCTCCGTTCACCGTCTGCCGACAATTTTCGCTCGCAAACCAGCGTTTCGTGTTTCGCTCGTTCCCGTTCTTACGTTACTCGCGATTCGTTGACGTGCGCGATCGTTGTCGTCGTCGTCGACGACGTTAGTGCCGCGATCACCGCGAAACGTCGACAAGTCTGGACGGCAACGGGGAGGAGGAGGCGGAAGAATCGTGTGGTAAAACTGAACAGTGAAGTGCGTCGCGCAAGGGCTAGACTTCGACGGTCGACACTACCAAGCGCGAGAGCCTCGTGAGTATATTTAAATAGTGTGTCTCTCTGGCTGGTCAGAGGAAGCCGACAGTTTCTTGGTCTTCTTCTTCGTCGTCGTCGTCGTCATCGTCGTTGTCGTCGTTGTCGTCGTCGTCGTAGTTGTCGTCGTCGTCGTCGTAGTCGTCGTCGTCGTCGTCTTCTTCTTCTGCTTCGTCCTCTTCTTCTTCTTCTTCTTCTTATTCCGCTCCTTCCTACGTCGTGTGTCATCATCCTCGGCTTTTCCTCGTTCGGAGTGCAACGTGATACGACGAGAGACCGAGCCACGAGATCGGGGGTGGCGCGAAATTCTTTATCAATTCTCGACAATTTATTTCGAGATACGGAAACAGTGCCGCTGATTCGCCGCCGGGAGAGTGCTCCAGAAAAAACCAAAATCAAATACGGTCGAACAGTATCTCGAATGACTTGGATCGTATCGATTCGACGACAATGAAGGAGTAGTCGATTCAACGTGTACGCACAGGATACAACGATCGTCGATTTGGAGAATCAAGTCTCTCGATCGATCCGAAAAAGGTTTGAAATCCAACGAAAAAGTCGTAGAAGTACTCTATTATTTTCAATATAGGAGTGTCGCGTATATAAACAAAACTATTTACAACGCAGGCACAACATTAAGAAGGGACGACGGCGCCTGTTACGGATACGAGGAATCGCGAGCAGGATGTTATTCTCGATCGATCGACAGGATGATCGCGAGTTTTGAACTGTACTTCTCGATGCGGTTTAGAGGGAGTACAATCGCAGTAGCCGGCGGTCGTGATCGTTTGCGATAATCGCGAATAGACGCAGTACGATTTCGTACCGCGGTGTTCCTGTCGCATCCATCCCGAGGCATCAAGGATGAAGAGGACGGTACTAGGCTGGACGAAGAGCAGACAGCTGAGAATCTGTCCGATGGAAGTCCCGATGTTTTGCTGCTGCCGGTGGTACAACACCTCGTGAACGAGCGATTTTCATTATTCGACGACAGTCGTCTACGGAAGGAAGGAGACCTTGGTAGACGAAGGGGTCGCGAAGACAGCAGTTTCCGAGCGAATGAGGCTTCGCTGAAGATTGAACGCGAGCGAGAGACAAGAGGAGAGGGACGCGATATCGATAGCGAAAGAGATCTTCTCGCGAGATTTTTAGGCGAATTCGCGAACAAAGAAAGAGAAGAGAAAGCACCAGAGAGAAAGAGACAAAGAAAGAGGGGGGAGAGAGAGAGTGTGAGAGAGATAGAGAGAAAGAGAGAGAGTGGTGTGTGCTGCGTTCGGGGTGACCGAGGTGTCGACCTCACCCCCGATTAAACCAGCAAGCAGGTCGGATGATGTGGGCGTCTCTGTTTTTGGCCGGGATCTTAAGCGGCTGGTGGGGCGCACTGGCGCTCGCTGCGGCACCCCCCGCCAATTGGAACTCCCTCGAGGAGACGTCGACGAGGACCACCAGCGACCATCCACCATCGATGAGCATCGCCGCCGTTGAAAAGCCCCTCGATTACCGTTTACCAACTTGGAACTTCGTTACGCGAACTATCGATATACGCGAGCATCGAACAGCCGACCAGACCCTCGCTCAACCTACGCGAGATTACAAATTACCGGTTGACGACGACGTTCAACCAACGTCGCAGCTTAACCAACGATCCGAACAACTTCGGAAGGAACAGCAAGGGAGAAGATTCGCCTTGAACTTGCAACTCGCCACCGAGAATGATAAACGGTTCGTTGCATCGGATTCGTGGACGTATCAGGAGATCGGTGACGAGGGTCCATCGTCGACGATCGAGCAAGCTTCTGGCAGCTATCGAACTTCGACTTTCCCGGTGGGAAACCTTCGTTCCCAGGATGCTTCGAAGAGATACACGACTCAGGAAGAGTTCGACGACTCGATACGCGACGTGTTCGTATCATCGTCGAAGCGGGTCAACCGTCGTCTAGATGACGAGACGGCGAACGTTTATCCAAAGATGGAGGAGACCGGATTGACCCAGCTACCTCGTCACTCGTCCACGCAAACACCGATTCTGCGTTCGTCCGGAACCGAATCGTCGATGGAGAGGCCGCGTGTCATCAGATCGACCAAGCAACGACCAAAGAACCGTACGAAAGCGGACTCGCCGAGAGAACAGCGACGAAGATGCCGGAACAAGGGTTGCCGCGGTCAGAATTGGTGTCCCGACGTGGACGTTGGGAACAGAGCTTATCTAGCGCCAACGGTGTTCGAGGGAAAAGCGAGAAGCATGTCTTCCGTGAGGAAACCAGGCTCGAACTACGCGGTGACGTTCGAGGTGAAGCAAGTATACAAAAGCCAACCCGGTTTCCAGCCGTTGCAAAAGAACGACAGCGTCAGGCTGCACTTTCGAGACAAATCGGCGCCCGGCAAGTCGACGGTCTGTGGCTACGACAACGATGGGAAGCAGCAGCAGCAGCAGCAGCAACAACAACAACAACAACAACAACAACAACAGCAACGCGATAATCAGAGTGGTGTGGTGCGAGCCAATATTAAGAGGGGTAAAGTGTATCTAGTGTTTGTGAATCGCGTGGGACCCAGAAACTTCACGATCCTCGGTGAGCCGGTGATACGAAGCAAGAAGAACGAACAGGCGGTGCAGGCTGTCATTCGACCGGATTACGGTGAGTACGATTATCATCTCTAGCCCATTAATCTAAGAGCTTCGCTCTCGACCGAAGAAACGACTATTGAGAACGATCGGGAGTTATTGCAGCTGCGTGCTTTTGATTCGCGACCCCCCGTGTCTCGTATCGCATCGCGTCGCGTTTACGGATGCGTATGCTTCAACTCTTGCTATTATTTTCACGCGTGAGCGTATTCTCGCATTCAACGATCCTATCGAAAACGCGCTATACCTCGGCCTGGATTCTGTCGAAAAATCTTCCACCGATACGATATCTGGTATCCTGATTTTTTGGATATCATACGCACGGATGCTTAGACGTTGAACCACCGTGACGTTTCTTCGATACGGTCGGATTATATATGATGGAAAAAACACAGTTTGCCGTCCGTTAGAAACCTAATCCGCGCACGATACAAGCTTGTAGAACGTCTTTCGGCTTCGGCAAAATCATTCCAGACAGTTAGAACCGTGAACAATAAATTGTAACCAAGCTTTGACGCTATTACTTATCGTATCTGAGACTCGTTTCTGGCTACACGAGTACGCCCACGTAGAAGAGAAGAGGTGCTTTCCTCGAGGCGCGTAATCGAGACGCGAACACGCGTATATTTAAACCGCCACGTAAGTTGGATCGCCTTCAAGTCGGCGTGCGTGGTTCGCTCGCTCGCTCGCTCGCTCACGCGAGCGTCCGACTACGAGCCACTCGTCGGCTTTCCGAACAGGCGACCGTCGACGACTACGATGACGACGTGATCGGGCATTTCCACCGGAACTCGACGCCAGAACGAGCGTAACGAGTCTCGAGTTTTGAAGGTGGTCCAATTTGCCCGCGGTTCAACGCGCTCCACTCGACTCCCTGCTCGTTCCCTCCGTGACGATTCCCGGCCAAAGACTTGTTCGCGCTGTTCGATGACTACCGTGGCGGCGACCTTCCGCCACTTGATTTATCGCGATAAGTTGTGCGCCTTGGTCGACTCGGCTTCAGATATCGAAAGTAGCTCGTCACAGAACATCTGTGAGACTTTTGACGAGCCGATGTTCCGTTTCAACTCATCGCGCACATGTGGTCTCCCTGTTTCGACCTGTAACGCACCGCGTTTTTCAACTCTTCGATCCATCGAGACGTTTCCTCGAATATTTATCACCTACTAGTCTACTCGAATTAGTCACAGCTAGGAATAATGTATTACCTTAGTGTATTGCGACATTTTGAGACGAGTTATCGATACCGCCGTGATCGCATAGATAACGTCGCGTCGCAGAATTAACGTTGCTTGTACGTTCCGATACAGGCGAGTTAATGAGGAGCGTTTTGAGAAATTTGTGCAACACGCGTTAAAGGAGATCAACGTCGCGAGATCGATAAAATCGAAGCATCGACCGAAGCGTCGTCTATTCGAAGCACGTTCGTTTAGATTCTGTTTTACTCGTAAAGCGGACGCTTTGCAAATATGTCGGACATTTTTCGATCGGGCTTGCTGGCTTGTACGGCGCAAAGGGAGGAAAGTTCTTTGATACTTCTTCGGAGTAACTCGGCTCCGGCGTCGTTAGCGTCGTTTTCGTCGTCCACTTTCCTCGTCTCGTTTACGACTTCGGAACTGTTGCGCTCGTTTGCCCAGCAGCCCAGCTCCAAACCCTCTTCACCTGTGCGTATTACACATCCGCCTTGACGCGTATCGAAAGTTTCCGGGACTTATCCCATTATCAAGCCTTGGAGTATCTCGTTTCGTGAAGAGCGGAGAGGAGCCGTCCCACTCGGCTAGAGACTCGGCTTCTCTGCCTCCGCTTAAACCGATTTATCATGTACGTCTGAACGTTGAGGGGTAAATTGGATTCTCGGGAGCTTCGAATCTTGATAATCTCGTCGAATCTTAGTCACAGATCGTTAAAAAATCTCGTAAACCTGGAAACTCCAGTCTTTTCTTATCGAGAATTATTTCACTCTTATTTAACGATTCTCTCGAATATTTGAGTTTGCTTTGTTAAGCGTTTTCAAAGTATCTCCTCGAGAAGAACAAATTTTTAAATAAACCACCATTCCAAAATGAAAAGCGTATGACTCGTAGGAAACGAGGGGTGCAGAAGTTGGGCGTGAAAAGAGGCGCAAACGCTTCTGGTGTCCGGCGACGCGACGGTTCGTTGATCCGCGATCCGCAAAAGCGGGTCCGCCAGCCCTTCTCCCAGTTGCCGGTGACTAAGCCAGACGGGGGGACCCGGGACGTCAATTATAAGGCCTTAATCGGAAACCCGTCCTTACTTCTGTTGGCTTACACTCGGCCATGCCACCCGAGTGAGACAGCGGGCGAAGAAAAACGGAATATCGAGAGCATAGTCGTGTCGCGCGCGACTATCCTCGTCGTCACGCGCCCCGAGTCCCTCGGATACCTGCGACTGTTATCGTATCTCGACGGTTGTTCTCGCCTTTGGCCAACGCGATCCGTTGCTTCCAAGGGAGCGCTTGTCTTTCTTCAGGCTTCTACGAGATTCCGGACGACTCTCTTGGGGATACAGGTTGCACGGTACAAGAATCTGCCGCTACTTGCAGCTCGAAATCCATCGAGAGCTATTAACGAATTCGCATGTTGAATCTCCGTTTCGGCAGTGATCAATGATCAGAGATGTGAATCACATCTTCGTAAATAAGAGTTCTCTGATAGTAATTGCAACTAACTGTGAATCGTGAAAAGGTACCAGCACCGAATTGTTTCGGGTCAGTACCGTTCGTCTCCGTTTAAATGACTACTCCTACGATTGATGAACTCCCAAGCGTAAACTCCGAGAGCGATAAGCACAGGGTATTTAAAGCCGTATCTGTAGTTTAAAAAGGGGCAAACGTTTAGTCATGTGCCCCAAAATGTCGCACAGTCGTTGTTGTCTTGGTACATGGTAACACAACGTTCATTAGGCGGGACTAATATTAATCCTATTAATATCAGAACCTGTAAAGCCAATGAAATCGCGAAAGGTAACCGAGCACAGATCGGATAAACATAGTGTCGACCATTTTTCGGAAGCGGTCTCGCCGGGCAGATTAAGAGCTCGCGTTCGCAGAAATTTCTACGTGCTATTCTTAGATCGTGCACCGTGTATGCAGCGATTGCGCATTATGGTGTAACTACGAGTTCAGCGGCGCGATATCTGGTTCGTTGGTTCGTTCCTTCGATCGTTCTTGTGGCACACGCGATATTGCGTTATCGCGCAAGAGACTAGAATCTTCGGGCGCAATGTGTCGGCACGATGACAGGTCCTAAAAGGGACGCGCGCAACGTTCAGGGCTACGAGTTATTTTGGCATTTACCGCGAGTACCGTCGAGCGTGCGATGCAAGCGCATGCGGGTGCTGGTTAATCGTTTCGATACTTGTAATTTCTCGGTAGGGAGCTGCTGTTCTCTGCATGAACGAAGTCTAATCAGAAAGCACCAATTTTCAGGCATTTTCGCCAGGAAACGAAAATGTAATCGCGTTGATTTTCACGACTTCATCTACTGCTAGATAGAGAAATCTTTGGTCGAGGCTGCGCAGCTGTCGCCTGCGAAGCAACGAATTACTATAGAAATTAATTGACGTCAATTATCGTTGCGTTCGACGGGTGTATGTAGGACGCACCATCGAGTGTCGGTGCACGGTGCAACGGTGCTATGGTGCAACGGTGCTTCGGGCAGATAGTTAAAAGACCGATCCTTCGAAAATAACGATCGTCTTGCTGTGACACTTTTGATCAAACGAGCGCGCCGTTCAAATTCGGTTCGTTCCTTTGGTTACGCGTTTTCAAGTGGCTAATCGCGTAGACGATATCGGATGTCTCTGTTTAAAACGAGACATCCGATGCGATGCTCCCATGCCAACCTTTACCTGTTACTGTTGTGGCGCGACTACGAACCGTCCGTGAAATTAATAGAAGCGTCTTTGATTTATCGCTCGCGACTACGTATTTCGGGAATTGTATATGGGTCAGCGTTGACTTTGTTCTTTCCCATCTCCTATTCCGTTGTGCACTTACCGACGATGGATTAGCGCGATGTAATTAACGCGAATCAGCTAGATGAAATGTCTGGTTCGATCAAAGAGAATTTCGACTGTTCATTTCTGCGAAAGTCGGTGTCTCGTGATAGTCGATCGATAAAGCATAATTGGCAACTTAGCGGGAACAGAGCTCGTACATCGGACACGAGATTGATCGTCGAAGGAAGGGGAGTAAGGCACAAGGGCATCAGGAGGAGTAGCAAAGAGACGGATAGAGAGTGAGAGATGGAGAGACAAAGCAAAGCGAAAGAAAGGACTGGGTGAAAGAGGAAGGAAGAACGAAGGAAGGAATAAGGGAGAGAAGTGGGCCCGCGAGGCGGGCAGGAGGAGGGAAATCGGCACGTACGTATCCAGAGCACGTACGGCCCTGTGCCCATACTCAGAGGAACCCGCAGGTACGCTCTATATACCGTGGACTGTGGACGGTGGCTCACGCACAGACAGACGGTCGCACACGCACGTGCATAGCTAGAGGTGGGGTATGCGAGTGGTCAGGGTGGGGGACCACACGTGTGGTGTGTGTATACACCGTAGCGGCGAGCAGGTAGACTGCTGGGCGGCCGGCGATGCAGCCTCGAGCACGAGGTCTCCGAGGTGATCCGCCGCCGATCTGGAGAACCGGTGCTCTCGATGCTGCGCTCCACCTGGCTCGCTCGCATCGAAATTAGTTTACCCGGAATGCGATTGTAGCGATGCGCTGCGATGCGTTCACTGCGCGACACTCGGATCGTTTCTCGTTCGCGTTCCACGGCTCGGTTCATTCCTTCCTTTAGAAAATTAATTTACAGATAAGATTAATTGGCGAAAGAGTCAGGACGAGGGATCGGCAATTGGATCGAGCGTGACACCGCCTTGTCACGCCCTTTCATTGGTCCGTGGAAATGCCACGTTTCCGTTGGAATTTCTCGACTTTCGAGAGCGTTTGTTAGTAGATAGAAAAGCACGAAGAAACGATGAAACTTCTTTTCGGTGAAATTTATAATCTTGAATCGATGATCGGTGCTGCAACAAAACGTAATACGCGTACTTTGGAATAGAATTTGAATAGCAGCCCCAACGCGTTAATACGTTCAGGTTTAACGTAATAATTCGATCATGATAAATGGACGCAGGTCTATGTCGAGCGGCCGATTCAACGGTACGAACTGGAACACGGAATAAATTGCGGCATGTCGTTCGCTATGTCGACGATCGAGTAGACTGCTGGGCGACTGCCGATCTAACGTGGCCGGTCACTCGAGCGTGATTATTTTTAGCGATCCGAACGACAAGCGATCAGTGAACGGTGAACCGCATCGATGGTTCGTGAACGGCACGGCGCACAGTCCGCCTGTCCGTTCGCGAACATAGCAGAGATTTTTCCACAATAACGAAACCTCGATATTATCACGGAACGATGCGATAAGATCTATCCTCGTGATCCTCTTATCGCGTGAATTTCGTCGAATTGTGGCCGGCGATGGAATGTTTCGCAAAAGAACGAATTATACGCGAAAGAACGTTCTCGGTTTCAAAAACGACGAGCTTTTCCAAAAATGTGAAACTCGTGGCTGATTAATGTCCACGAATCGCGACGAATCTCCGTGGTCGGTGATAAGGAACGACATGCATCATTTCTGGAAGGAAGAAAAGTTTTAATATCGTCCAGCTCGCGAAATTTATGGTCCGCTTTTCTCCGCTGGGGAATTGGCCGGTGTTCGCAATTCGATGGCGTTTGCGGAAATGTTTTCCCTTCGGTGTTCCGTCTCGTCGTACAGGATTGGGATTCACGAAATTGGCACAGCTGGCAGAACAGTTGCCGTAGGACAATCAATGTTCCCGAATACAATGCGATAATTTGCTATCGCTTGTCGCCATCAACGATTGAATTACGGGCATATTATTATCGTACCGGCGCATTTCTGACGCTTGACTACTTCTGCCACGGACAAATGTTCGCGTGATTAACGATGCCTCGATTGTCCCTTCGGGCTCGTCGATTTTTCTTCGCACTCAAAATCGCCAAAAGGTCCTTCCGTCGTCGAAAAGACCAATCGTTTTTTTTTTTTTTGCGAACGCGAAACGGAACTCGCGATGAATATTTTTATGGTCGCGTATCACGGTAACGAGGTGAATGTTAAGATATCGTTAATCTTTAATGACTGGTAGCTGGCAACAATTCGAAGCCGCGACCCGCTTTCGCGAAATTCAAGGTTTCAAACTTGAAATCAACGCACGCGCTTCGCGACCTATGCGACAGACCGCTCGATCCACAGTGTCGTAATAATCACGGTATAAACGGTAGATCGATCGATCCATCGCAGAGGACGAACCTCGCTCCTTGTTATCAGAAAGCCTGCGCGAAAGTAGGGGAAAAAAGCAGCCTAAACTGCGACGCAGCGTTCCGAGAAACACGATTCTCCGGGTCTCTCTCCACTCGACTCGTCTACCCTTTTCTACTATCCCGTGGAAAACGCTTCGGTATCTCGTTAAAAACTCGGTAAAAAGTTGGAGTTAGGATCCCCCTCCAAACTCCCCCTTTTTTTACCTCCTGTCGTTTTCTTTTTAACCTCGATTTCAACCTCCGCCACGAACGAGCCAACAAAAAAAAGACAGCCTGTCGATAACATGTGTTTTCCCTGCCGGTTAAGCCGCCACCCCTTCTCCCGCGACTCCGGCTTCTCTCTATCAGTTGCCCTTCCTACACACGCTTCTTTTCTAGTCGGAATAAGGGATGAGCCGGCTTAAAGAATCGTAGATTGAATATCACTGCTGCGAGACTGGTGGCGGCCACAGCATGCGGATACGCCCAGCGATTTGTATGCCGAACGCGGTTGACTATTTCACCCTTCCGTGAGCTCGCGCTTTTCCTTTTTTTTTTTTTTTTTGTTGCCTCTTCTTTTCTTCCACTTTTGCGCAGATTTCTTCGCTTGTCCTATATTCCAAACGAGGCTGCTCTGTTTCGTATACCGCTTATAGATCACTATGATCAATTTACGCTTCGGCAGCCGTGTTGTTCTTTTTTCGTCCGTTGATTTCGCTCGATCGAGTTTCCCGCCGTTATCGCGCCCCACCGTTCGCCTTCTTCCATCTTCGTTGGCATTCTTCTTTTATTCGAGATCCGAGAAAGCACCCTGGCGCGATTTCTGCATACGCGAAGGTCGGCCGAGCAGTTTCCACGGGCGAAAAAATATACTTTGAGAAGACGGCTGACGCAACGCGGCTAGGAGCTGGTAGATCAGACGTCCGGTCCGTTGTCGCGGTTATAAATAACCTACTCACGGAGTATTATTTCCGAACGGTCTAGAACCCATTCGGATCTATGAAAGAGGTCACGTAATGCGAGCGTGGAAAAAGGAGGAAGTAGGAAATCTGTAGCCGCAACTTCGACTCGACCAACGTTTTCGCCACATGGAAGCTCGATACAACAGCTGCGGTCGCTCGAAAGTATCCTACTGAAATAATAAAAAAAGTGAACTGTCGTGCAAATTTGCGGAATAATGAACCCTAGCCAGGAAGTATTTCGTGTCAACGAAGGGTTCGCGATACAGAAGCGAAGTTGATATGGAACTCCTGTTGGTCGTACAATCGTCAGACAATTTGATAATTAACGAGCAGCCGAGCTGCTCCGGCTTGTTAAATAATTCCTGGATCGGATACCTTTGACGAACACCCGTATTTGCGCAACTCCGAGAGCTTTGTCGTTCCTCCGAATAACCCCATCCAAGGGGAGGAATGCGCTCGCTCAAGGTTGTCGCGAGCTTTCCCGCGAATCTGAGCTTCCCTTGGTAATCCCATCGGCTAATCTTCCTCGTTTGGTCCCGTTGGAATGCAGCATTCCTCCTTTTTCTCCCCTCTTGCTCCTTTTCTTTTTTCTAAAGCAAAGCAGAACCGTCCACGCCGGTCGCGAGTCTTTGTTCCGCCGCGTTTTGGAACGTTGAACATTTTGGAACATTTGGCAGAAGATACGAGCGATTTGCGAAGGTATTCGAAGCAACCATTATCTTTCTCTACCAAGCACATACTCTGTATGGTAATCGATTCGTTTTTCGAGAATCGCTGGTGCACGCTCCGATCGTCTTCTCGTTTCTATTCCGACCGATCAGGTCGAAGGGCTTCGGTTAAACGGCACCGACGATCTCGATTAAAGGCGGACACAGGGAGATGGCGAACCGATTGCATTGCTCTGGAATCGCGAATTTAGCGACACAGTCGGCGGACAGATGGAAAAACGTTTTGTGTCGGGGGGAGGGAGGCAGTTCGTATCGGGACTGAAATCTTGGCAGACCCGAGAACACTTCGCTACGGTTAATGCACGGGGAATGGGCCGCCGCACGGAAACAGAGTTTTCCTTGGAACACGAGCTAAGAATTCGTGGGAGCATTACGATACAGGATGACGTCAAGTGTGTCAGGAGACAGAGGCTCTCTTCTGGTTGCCTAACTTCGCGATTTTTCGAGTTTCGGAAAATTTGGAAAGAAACTCTTTGTCCAATAGCTGCGTCTGTTATCGTCGTCTGTTTTTTCCCCGTGTCGTAGTGTTTGCTTTGCTAACGAGAGGCAATCGAGGACTGGTTCGGAACACGACGAAACTCTCGTTTATTATGTTCGCTTTCCGTTTCTTCTTATACATCGCGAGACCTCGAAATGAGAAGAGGCACACGATTTTGGGTCGAGATCAAAATAAATAGATCAGATGTCGGCGCCACTTTCCTTCGATACGATCGTTCGGTGGGGAAAACCGTGGAACGACGGAGACGAATGCGACGTGAAAACCGCGCCAGGTGAAACACAGAGTCATACCGGAGGAGACGATAAAACGGAAAAAAACAAGAAGCGAGAGACACGGCGAGCAGAAAGGAGAAAAAGCTAGAGAGAGAGAAAGAGAAAGAGAGAGACAGACAAAGAGAGAGCAAATGACGGAAGAAAAGAAAGACAGCAGCGACCAGCGGTCTGGCCGTCATCGCGTAGTCACAACACGCCGCGAGTTATTGCCCCCGAGTGCTCTACCGAGACCTCCACCTCCACGTCCACCACCTCCTCCTCCTTCTCCTCTTCCTCCTCCTCGCGAGGAGTTGGCATACCCACTTTTCCTCCGACTTAATTCGTCCAATTCGCAGCCAAAAAAGCGACGATCGTCTGTGCGTGTTAGAGAAACCGAGACTGGAATTATCGAGCAAGACAAGGATGGTTGGACGAAAGCACCCTCTCGAAACTAGAGAGAGAGAGACAGAGAGAAAGAGAGAGAGAGAGAGAGAGAGAGAAGGAGATAAAAGGAAAGAAGGGAAGAGGAACGGAGAAGACAGAAAAGAATGGAAGAAGCTGGAAAGACGAAAACGAAACGAACGTGGCTGCGCGAGGACGCGGACGAGATAGTAGGAGGAGGCGGCAGCCGGTGTTGGCAGTGTTGGCAGCTCACGAGGAAGGGGATTGATGGCGTGGAGGTGGAGGCGCAGACGAAGAAGAGAGAACATCCACGAGAAAGATGCAACGAAGCGCGTCCGAGCGAGAAAGATGGGCGACAAGGGGGAAAAGGGGGTGCTCGCGAGTCGAAGTTACCTTGCCGAGAGAGAAAACAGGACGGGAAACGTCGAAGGGAGGAAGGGAAGAAGAGGTCCCTCGTTTTTCCATAGGAACCGGGAAACCCGAAGCGCGAGCCAGTCACAACAATAACTGCGTTACACAGCGGCGAAGATACCGGCGACGACTGGTTGTTTCGCCTGTTGGTTGACGTGGGTGCCGACCGACTGCCGGCTGAGTTCAATTGGACGGAATGTCTCGACGAGAGAGGCACTTCAGAAAAAATCCTCTCTTTATTTGCCCGTTGGCTGTCTCTCTTTGACTTAATCTGTCCGCGACGCGAAATCTCCCCTCGGCTCTACACTCGGATCTCGCTGAATTTCCCCGAGTATCTTTCCGTTTTTCGTCTTCCTCGCCGTTAACGCAAATATCTGTAATCGCGCGGTCCTCGTTTCCACGGACTACGTTTTTCTTCCGAAGCCTCGGAACGCAGTAGAGACAAACCGCTGCGTTGTTGAGAATATACCACGCTGAGAACCGATGTTTCCAAAACGCGTAGCGGGAAACAAATCGATCTGGCTTGTGTCCTTGATAGGTTGGTTTTTCCATTTTTTAGGTGCGCTGGCAATGGATAGCCCGGAACGAATGAAACCGTTTTATTTTCGCTTGTCGTTGCATTTGTTTTTTCAAATTTCGTCGTTTTCCCCGAAATCTTTTTACGTCCGAGAATTAGTCGTTTTTTTCGTTCTTAGGTACACGTTTCTGGGAAGCTCGAGCTCCCGAAGCTATCTGCCATCTGTAAACGCGTAAGAACCATGAAAAGAGAAATGGGAAATCGTAGGAAGCGTCGAACGCGCGACGCGTTTGATATAGAAATATGGGAGAACAAGTGTAGGCGTTATGGACGAGGGATGCGTGACAAGATTGCAGAAAATCCGGCCTCGGATGAAAAAAAATGATCGTTAGAAGGCAGTCGCTTCTATGGCGGGTCGTTTATTGTTTGCAGACTTGTATCGAACCATGTAAACATGGATTCTTGGCGCGCGTACGTCCGTAATAATATCGCCGACGATAATAAACAGGCAGTCTGTTATCGAACCTGATCGTTACGCGTTCCTTGTTAAATTCGTTATTGTTTTGCGTAGTCGAAAATTCGATAACGGCGCAAGCTGCTGCCCGACGCGTTGTACGTTCCTGTCCATGATCGTACATACTGTACATGCTGCAGGCCAACCAAATAATTGTTCGATTGTTCCACTTCGGAGTTCGGTTAACCAACGATAATCGGAATAATCGTTTGTTGTTCGGTGAGTTTAATGATCTCGTAAATGTACCGGTGGTCGCGCGATAATACGCGCCATCGAAAAACACTAAGTATCCTCGAATCGCGATGCTTTTTCCATCGAGAATAGCTCTGTGTGCCCGAACGAACAAGGTAAATAGGAAGTGAAAAGTCCAAATGTGAAAAATTCGAACGATCGAAAAAAGAAAAGAAGAAAAAAAATATGGGAAAAACGAGAGAAGCAAAAAGTTAGAGGAAAAAGCGAGGACGCGTGAATCGCGTGGTTCGCTTGATGGACATGAGAGCAGTCGATGTTCTGTGTCGAGATCGAACCGCAGAAGAGACATCAAGTCGCAGAGTCGGTGGAGACAGACGGACGGTGGCATTTGCTCTTAAATCGGCAGATCGCCGTCTTTACTTTCTTTGCATCAAATGCAGTGGTCAACTGGCAGCGCGCTCATGGCGGACGATCATCGTATAAGGCGAAGCGGCCGTAGCCGGATCCGACGACGACCGGGATTCTGCCTTTAGTCGCATCGTTGGCTCGCGGAACTGTACTGCGGTGTTTATATGGTGTCCTCTGCTATTCCGTGTACGTACCTATCTTTCTATACGTGGACAGTGCCTATCGCGTATCGCCATGTTCGTTGTGGGAAAATCGTAGAAAACAAACTCGTTTATCCTCCCACCATTCCCTACCCATCCGATCTTTCGCGTCTCTCTCTCTCTTTTTCTCTCTTGCTCTCGCTCCCTGACCCTTTTCGCAACATGCCGTTCGATTGCCTCGGATCGTCGCAAGATTTTCAGGAATTTTCTTTCTCCCGATCGGGCGATTGGCGATCGCCCGTTTCGCGCGATCCGAACTGTTTCTCTGTTCGAAAACGTTCGCCGCTATTTTCTCTTTTCTCTTCTACTCGAACGTTCGTAGGAACGGGAAGGCCCACCGAGTAATTTATTTTGGAATATTTAGCTGGAGATTAAACGTACCGATAAAGGAGCGCAGGCTAACTTTTACAATTACGCGTTGGTGAAATCGTTTAGCCGTTTGCGGCAAGAAGATGGCAATTTTTTCCAGTATACCCTTAAGTAATCTGAAAATCCACTTACCCCCATGAGAGCCTCGGTTATGTTTCTATAATGCGGTGAGCGGCGTAGAAGCTCGGACACGTGACTTTGTTTCATGATTTACGGGCAATTACGTTATCGGCATAACGACGGTTCCTAATATTTCTCGCGCGCTAATGGGACACCGCATGGAACGCCATAAAAGGAGCAACGAGGGAAGCCACTTCATTTATTACCCCCTTTTTCGAACAGACGTCTTCCCGCTGGGTCGGCTAATAAATGTTTAAACTCCAAAAATGTACCCCCTAATTGTTCGCTTTGGTTAACGTCGTCGATCGCGAGTGGAAAGGAAAATTCTTGCACAAACCAAAAATAAGGAAAATAAATCTACCGTATTTAACGAGAGAAACGAAACCTTGTACAACGATCAATTGCTGCGCTCGGGTTAAAAAGTTCTTTTGCTCGTGACCGTCCTCGTTGTTCGAGATCAAGCGTCTCGGAAAACGCGGACCATGCTCTAATTCGTTTCCTTGTGAAATTCGGGCGAGTAAATTTCCGAAACATCGGCATACTCGACTTGGTATGAATGGCGAGCAAAGCCTCTTACGGGCCGGAGAAGAAACGTAGGGATCGGTGAGGAGGGATCGTCTCTCCTCCGTCTCTCATTCGATTCCCCTCTCTTTTTCCCTCTTTTCTCGCGCGTTCTTAGCACCGACGACGTCGCCGAACGACGAAGACGACGAAGACGACGACTACGACTAAGAAGACGCTGGCAGGCAAGGAGAGGTGGCGCAAATGCGAGACGACGAAAATATTGGGTCTATTTCGAAATTCTATTTCGGTGCGTCGGCCGAGCGACTTTCCTACACGCAGTTCACCGCGTCACGCACACGCTTCTGTCCACAAGCACGCAACTTGACGCACTCCTCCTCGACCGTTCCTCCGCTCGATTATCCGCCGCGACGTCGACCGAGCGCCGATTTTTCCACGAACATAGGCGGGGAATCGGTCAACGAGCAACGATTTTCTCTGCATTATTCTCTCGGTTGTTAGGTTCTTTACCCGTTAAGTGTTTCAACCGTTTAGCTGGAATTGTCAAAAATCCAGAGGCACGTGGTGTAATTGGGAGAGCCGAAGCTCTTTACGTATCCTTTAAATTTCGCGTACAACGTTTGCGCGGTCCTGTAATTGCGCTCGCATGAACGTAAGCAATTAAGTGAGCCGCGGAGACTTTCGGGAGATCGCCGCGACAGGATTTTTCCCAACGACTTCCCTTAATTTAATAGCCAGGCTCGTCGGCCGAACAAGAGAAAAACGAACGCACGTTAAATTTCTCTTATCTACGAGCGGTCGTTTCACCGCGTCCAGGAAACATCGCGATGCGTAGCAAAAGTTCAGCAAGTTCCCTTAATTGCTGGTAATATAATATAATTACCGGGTCACCGGTACTACTGCCTGTCGAATGAAGTGGAAAAAGCTTGCAGCTACAGTGCTCTATGTCCTACCATTCCATGGTTACCACGAAATATTTGAACTCCAGCGGCAGACAGGGAGCGAAAGATAGAGAGAGAAAGAGAGAGAAAGAAAGAGAGAGAGAGGAAATACGCTCGCTTCCCTAATATGGTAACTCTAAATTTAGCCTGGTCGCGGAGACAAGTTATTGTTGTAGATATAAAAAGAGCGCTGGTGGAGGATCCAGCGTTACCACTGTCCAGTACAATTAAGCTCCCCTTTTGTTTTGTAATCGCGGCGTTGTAGCTCGACTGACCCCTTGACCAAGGAACGTTGGCACGCGTTGCGGACGCGGTTGGCACGTGTTAATAAAACACCAGTCGCCAGCCAGTGGTTTACTAAATATCAACTTTTAAACAGGATCGCACTCACCTCCCTGCGCCTGGCTAAGGTGACGGTCGCGCGGCTAATTATTGCGCAAACCTGCAACCGACGAATTCACCGTGACTCCCTCGCGTACGTTTCTCACGTTCGTTCTTCGCGCGATTTTAATTACACCGACGTCCTTCCGTTTCGTTCCCACCTGGCTTTTCACGAGCGTATCGTCGCACGCGATTCGCCGCGAAAGTATTTCATCTAGAGCAGACGACGCGAAGCGTAACGCGTTGCCAGTTCATTCCGCGGAGACGCTTCTTCCACGGTGCGCTTACTTGAAATAAATCACCTGCTAAGAGAGTTCGACAGAGTAAAGTACGACGGTAGATCGCGACAGCCGAGTCGGCGAAGCTCCTGTTGCAACGCAACTGTCCCGGGAACCACCCATAGATCACTGACCCGCGTTTACTGTATTTTCCACTAACGAGTAGTAAATTTGTATCGTCGAGTGATATACAATCCGACGAGTCCCCTGGTCGCTACTACCACTATAGTCACTCCTACGATCCCTGTGAAATATCATTTTCGAAACAGTGACAATTTCATTCTGCCTACGTACGCCGTCCTTCCTGCTCGCTGCCACGTAAAACTACATTTCACTGTTTATCGCGCTTTTCACCCTTCCCTTCGCTCGGTAATTTCATTAATCGGTTTCGCAATGTCGATTTCGAGGGATTTCGATGCGAAGGCACATTATTCAATGATATCTAGCCGCGACGCGTTAAGTGGTTAAGTGGTTGGCCACGAAATCGGTATCGCGATACCTTGAAATGAAATTTCTGCTTCGGAATTCAATTCCTCTCGAGGCTAAATTACCACTTGGAATTAAAGCTTCGACCTATCCTGATCCTGAGTTAACATCGGCTATTTGTTCTCTGCATTTATATCGTGATAGCGAAGATACAAAGACAGGATAAGCCCTTTCGTTCCAGTTTGTCGCTGGTGACTTTCCGTTCGAAAACGGCGAGAAGTCGGAAGTCGTTTCGCGCGATCGATTCCCGTCGCCTCGAGTCGATGCTCGAACGAACAACCGGAAATCTATTAGTCAGAGTACACGCAGAAGGGTACAGGGACCGCAACAACATTCTTGAACATTGTTGCACGCGGTGGTCGTGCGTGACTACCATCGACGGCTCAACGTAATGGCTGGGCAGATTAAACGACGCCCGGTCTCCGTCTGCGCCGGCCCGGCTTCGGCAACATTTACCAGGAATCCGCGAGATAACCTCACGCTTACGAGCGAAAAACTTTTTATCTGCCGTCATGATATACGAGCCGAACTCCTAGTTTTCTATGTTCGGGCCCGACGGTGAACGCTCAAACGTTTACCCACACTGATAGCGATCTAGAGTGCAACGCCTATTTGCTGGTTTGCCTCCGCGGGAACGATCTAGCGCCTCGTTCAGACGCGAGCCAACGACACGCTCCTTCCATCTAGCCGATTGACGGTTCTCTGTTTATCTTTTGCCTTTCCTGACTCCGCGCTACATCTACAAGATGCTTTCAATCGTTTTCCTTTCATGAGCGTTTAACTTTCATTCGCTATTTTGACACTCGCTATTTATAGGAAACAAAGGTTCGTCAATCGTTAGTCACGTAACGTACGCGTCGCGCGACAGTGGAATCAGTCCTTGGACGCGTCACCGATCAGACGGTTGGCGTTTCTCGCACGCGCGCGACATCGCGTTTCTCCTCGACTCGAATCAGGTACAGAGGTAAGACGGCGTGCGTTCGATGGACTTAACACGAGAGAGTTTACGAGCGCGTCCTCGCCGGGTCGAGAGCGTGACGCTTTTCTAACAGGCTCAAGGCCGTAGAAGTTGCGCCAATTATGCGATTAATCGTTAAATGCGCGTTCTTTCGACCTGTTGGCATCTACAGCTATCGAAACGATTCTGCGGCGCTTCGAGCGCGTTCAAGGCTGCGTCGTAAATCTCGTTCGAACGCGAAATCCCGTTTCCCTCTGTGACACTCCATCTGAAAAAAGATAAAAATGGAAAACAGGAAAAAAAAAACAATAAAACTATCAAAAAAAAAAAAAAAGAAGGAAAAATAGAGAGACGAAAAAGCGAAGCCAAACTGGAACGGTTGAAAATGTTCGTGGCGCGAGTAATCGTGGAGTATTTACTGGCCGATCGTTTCTTCGGCCGGTAACGGATAAAACATGTATCTGCGAATTACAGGGTATCGCCGGTGTCGATAATCGTAAATCACGAACGATTTATCGAGCGGCCGGGGAATGCGCTTACGTCTGTGTTCGTAATTTTTGACGCGACACTCGGCACCGATCATTTGAACCATTGACATCGATGCCTGGGCGTCGCGTCGTTGACCTCGACAATAATCGCCACAGTGTTCGTTCGGAACGTAACGTGGTCCGATTTCGGCCGAGAATCGAAAATAATTCGATTTCATCGATCGCCTCTCTAGATCTCCGATCCACGACCAGACCAAACGATCTGGTCTCTTCTTCTCTCTATTCCATAGTTCGAAACGTTGGTCCGATTTTTCTGACTGTTTTCCGATCGTCGAAACGCTGTTATCTCGTTAAAACAATATCCACCTCATAGAACGGACAATTTCAGATGTCTCGACTCGAATGATATTTTATTACCGCAAAAGGATGACAAACCGAAGCTCAGGATACAGTATCGACACCTACGTTTACGATACACGGCTTTCACAAACGAACAGCTCCTATCGGTACGTAGATCTGATAAACGATCATCATTCTGAAATACCTAGTACTTCGCGTACTTCGGTTTTCCGTTACATCCGTGCGAAACCGTGTTTCTCGATCGACCGTAGATTCTGTTACTCGGTAAATAAATAAGCAAATAGCTCTGCTTATCCGATGAGTAAGGTGAAACTCTCGAAGAGATCGCAACGAGCTGGAAAAGTCTGTGTGACCGCGAAGCAGAAGAGGGAAAAGGCTCCGTACGAAGGTGCAGACGGGAATCGCGCGCGAGCTATGATTGGTCAGGAAAAGTCAAAGTTTCGAGCCGGCTAGCTCGGCCGCAGCGCGAGGTAAAACCGCTTCGATCAATCGCCTCGTGGGAGTAGTATCTTTTCCCCTTGTCGCGATCGAGCAACGATACCAGAGGCCCGATATCGCGAATCGATAGGGAGTCCACGGTTACACGCGGCCAACTGTGTATATTGTCGCGGCGTGCTCTGTGGCCCATTCCCACTGGACCACCGTGCCTTTTCCGCTTATACACGCTCGCGGGATCCACGCCACGCCGTTTGTTGCCTGCCAGCGAAACGATACGCGATGCGTTCGATTTCCGCGTCAACCACGTTTTTATTACCACTATTACGTCCCTAGAATAGAATGGTAGTTTACGATGATTCGTACAACACCGGGTGTATGGCGTATACGCGATACCAAGCCAGATACCGATGGGTGGATTAGAGAAAATGATTAGAAACGACGAAGAGCGATTCTCGCGACGAGGGAAGAAGCGAAACGACAGAGGTCGCGCGTTTCGAAACATTTCCTAGCGGAAATGCATCGCGGAACCGAACGGACGAGCTTTCCAATCGTGCGTTCGGACGTTAATAAAGGCTTAATGAAAACGGGAGGGCGAAGTGAGCAGCGTGTGTCAAAGGCGTGACGGGGAATCAACGAGCGTGCTTGGAACGGGCTACGGAAAATGTCATCGGCGTGCACGAGTAGTACGAAGCCGCATTGTATTCTCGTGGCTTTCCGCGAGCTCCACTTTAAAAGCTCTCTCTCTCTCTCTTTCTCTCTCTTCCTCTCGGAAGGTGAAAGGGTCGTAAAGCCAGAGAGAGGTCAGAGCTTGGACGAAGCTCTGCCGACGTTCCATGCACCTGCCTTCTTCTTCTCCTCCCCGCTTTCCACTTCTTTCCCGGAATATTTTTTTCTTCTTTTTAACGTTCGATCGCGAAAACTCTTTCAGAGAAGCTCATAAAAGATTGAAGTCACAATGAGGCGGGGCCCGTTCACCAGCACAAAAAGATAGGAAAACCGACGGACGGCGTTGAATCCGGAAGATTTTGCCTCGCAGCCGACACGCGACCCCTTTGCCTTTGTCCGCTCATTTTCGTCCCCCGGATCAGCCCCCAGGCGTGCCACGGCCTGGAAAGAAAACGTACGTTTCCCGCCCGTTACGGACGCCCGTTCCGCATAGCAGCGGCGTAACGTGGAAACTTGAAAACCTTTAACGATTTTCTGTCACGTGGAAAACTCCGATGTTTTTTCCTTTGCGTTCCGGCTCGGTCCGCCGACATCGCAGCCGATCGTATGGCGGGACTGGGTCATTGTCACGTCGTCGAAAGTAAAAATAGTTGGACCGAATGTCATGCTTGACGAGTCCACCCAAGGGACTATGAAGGGATAAGTTAATTGCCATACGCGTCTAGCAGCGTGTTCGTGTTATCGCTCCCTCGGAGCGAGATTAATTAATGAACTTTTAATAAGCGTATTAAACCGGTGACTGACATAAACGCTACCTGGTATACATTGTTTAAAAGCGCCGGGAACGAGACGATTAAACGACATCGACGTGTACAGCATCTGATTAGAATTTTGTTAGAAAGTTTCTTTGTTCGCGGATAAGAACGCCGAGACGTAAGCAACGAAGTGAAAAAGAAGAGGAAGACTTGGTAAATTATGGCGGGCAGCTAATAAAAATTAATCGATTCCATTATTTGCGCCGCTGCCGTGATTACACAGGCGGCAAATAGCCGAACCTCGACACTGTTTTTCGCCTCGATACACCAGTCTTTTACTATGTTCTCGCTCGTTTCGTGGATCCCGCGCAACGAGCATTGTCTATGCGTAATTAAAACTTTTAATTATCAGTTGCCAGCTCGTCATAGCTCTCCGTGTAATTGCGCCTCGAGCCTTAGGTTTTTCGCCTCTTTCAGTCGGTGTTTCGATAAAGAAACCTGTAAAGGTGCTCGCTAGATGAGACGTTCGATCGTCTTACTTTCTCACCGTTCTCTCCCTCGTATCGGAAAATCCATCGATAAATAGAGATCGTAGCGCAAAGCCAGGCATTGGGGAAATCGGTTTTCCACAAGTTGCGAACAAACTACCGGAGGTTGGAGGTTCTTCTTTACGACGCCTTTTTCGCTCTCCAAGGAGCCGTGTTCTTAATTTGCAATCGACTCTCGTAATCACGATAAATGCGAAAAAAGCGGACCGCGGAGGCGCGAGTTTCGACATGCGAATAAACTTCCAACCTGCTTGGAAATCGAACGGAGTATGGATCCTAGCCGGCGAACTAACCCGTGCAAAAAGTTTCAAAGCCTGTGTCTGATAGACGCACGAGCGCGTTTGCAAATCGACTTGGATTGTTTTTAATATCCACGGTAAGTAAATACTATCCGTTTACATATAGAAGCCGTACAAAACGATGGAACGGTCACACAGAAGGTCACTTAGCTTCATTCGTGCGTCGGTGTATCACGCGTTTAAAATGACGATGCGAATCGAAAATCCTGGCGATGACGCTTTTACGTCTTTCGAAGGCTGTAAAAGCTCTTCCAAAAGGAATTCCCCACCGTATTACAGCAATAAATTAACGGTAATAGAGTTATGGATAAATTATTGGTAAGATCGTGGCTGCAGGAATTCAACAGGGACAGAGAAACTGTACGTGATCGTAAACGTTCAAGCCGCTCGTTACTCATTACAGACTTCATTGCAAATGATATTCATCGCAGTTTTTTGCAAAACTTAAAGAGTTGTTTGGTCGATGATGCTTCACAAGAAACGATGATTTAAAGGATTGCATAAGACGATGGTTATGTGAACTAGCGACGGAAGAGTATGACGAAGATGTACAAAAACTTGTCTAACGTTATGGTGGTTGATGGTTGTATTGAAAATTAACTTAGTACGTATACTAAAGTTACAAACGAAGACAATTTTTTACGGTGCATTTGTACTGTTGTTATTTCAAAACGAGTATTACTTTCTGGACGATTATTTCTCGTATTTCGATTCGAATCTCTCGTGTAAACGGAAATATAGATAACAAGTGCGGCTCACGTACCTCCGTTACGGTTAAATGTTATTCACCATGGTTCAAACTTCCTGCCAAAATTAGCGCGGTGATCAACGATCGACGAGGCAGATCGATTTCAAACACGAATCCATCGATGGTTGGTTCTTTCGACGCCGTTTGCCTGCTGAACGAGAGCATTTCCTGAAACACGCGGTCAATAATTTCGAGAGAGAGCTTGAAAGCTGTTGGAATCCCTCGCAATCAGTTTGATCGGTGCCGAATCACGTCAAGATTAAAAGGTTCGCGGTGTCACTGTCGAAGCGTACAGCCGCTGTACGCGTACAACGAAGAGAATGATACTAAACGAATGAAGTGGAACCGGGTACGCACGAGATATATAAAGAGCACACCGTGTATAACTATCAGCGCGAAGCGACACCATGCGATTACGTGAGTCACACTTTAGAAATGGAAAGAAATGTTTGCATTTGAAATATCGCGTTGCTTTAACGACGTGTAATCACCGATCGTATGAATATTAAGAATACTCGGCGGTACGGTCTTTACTGGAAGTCGAGTCGCGACGCGTCGTCGGCCCCGCGAGCTCACTGGTGGGTAATTAAAGTTCTCGCGTCGAGCGTTCCAGCTGGGTTTCGAAAACAAACCAGAGTTGCGATTCGATGTTATTTCATTTCACGCGGCGACAAAATCAATGGGACTTTCGGGAACCGTGGTGAATCGGTCGTGACAGGAATCACAGGATCCGTTGGAAAGTTGTAGCGAACGGTGGCTACGCGTCGCGTCGCACGATATCTCGTTGCGAGCGTTGTGCAGATTTGTCAGCAGGAAACTATTGATTTCCTCGTAATGAGGCGTGCCAGTGTGCTCGCTGAGAGCGATGAATACATAGGAGGGCGTCCAGCGGGAATGGCAACTGGGATGTGAATAGCACATACGGTGATCTGTCCGGCCGAGCTCGCATAGAAACCGGCGAAACGCGGTAAAGCATCGTTATTCCGTTCGTTATGCATCGGAAAGCCGATTAAAGCGTTTGTAGTTGCCGTACTGTTCAAGGCGATCCGTCGTCGCCTGTACGAGCTACGGATTCTACTTGAGCGCGTGACATTCTAATCGTAAAAAGGTCTTGGCGATGTAACCTTGCCGTCTTACGCGACCGACCGTTCCGCAGGGAGCTTCCGTGTCCTCGATTCCATGACGCGACGCGCGATCGACAATTAAGCCTAAGGTTGTCTGCTTGGTAATTGTCACGATGCGGCAGTGGATAATACGCGCAGAGACGGTGAACGCGAGTCTTAGGATCGCGAGCGTTGTTCGGTCGTTTGTAACGTCGAGTCGATGCGAATGAAGATGGTGAATCGGTTGTTTGCCGGCAAGGGAAATGCTCGCAAATGCTCGCAAACCTTTCTGGTAAACGGTGTGGTTCGTTCTCCCGGCGAAAAGCTGATTAACTCACCGCCCCTGGCGGTACTCACGATACTCAATACGAGCTCCGGTTACTTACCTTGAATGGCTATAAGGCGCCGAGCTCCGCAAATACTTGGGCTTTGATGAGCGCGCTTTCATGCTTCGAGCCTCTGCCGATGAATCGTTTTAACTCCTTCTGCTAAATATAACTCCCGGGTAGAATTAGCTTTACTCCGCGTCGCTAGTAATTACGCGGACACTCTCTGACGCGCATAAGCTGTCCACTTGTGATGAAAATTTCAAGCACCGTTATCCTCGTGTCGCGGCAACGCGTCGATATCGCATAAATCGCCGCTACATTTTATGCATCGTACCTCAACATATCCCGTCCCTCCGGTTTACTACCGTCGTTGATTCGCGGAAGCGTTCGCCTCGCGCGAAATCGCCGTAGAAAAATCGTTCCATCGAAAAGACTTTCCTTTTCGATCGGCGAACAACGTCCGCGGCGTAAAAAGAGGACGGCCACGTAACGTTCCGCTGAAACGATACCCGCAACTCCCGTTAAATAGGAAAATAGTTGGCAATTTGTCTTGATTCGTAATCGACGACATAATAGACCGGCGGAACGCAGGTGTGGTTCGCTTTAACATACCCGGTAACCCATAAATAACGATCTCCGACCTTGTCTCGTAGCTCACGCAGAGGCAAAAGCTGTTCAGCAGCCATAGTTATTTCTCGCGTGTCGTTCGGCGTACGCGAAAGTTGTTGTTCTCTTGTTTGGCATCCGAGTCAGAAGTAGAATTCGATCGATTATTTTCTTCTTGGAAAATCGACGATTCGTGGAATGAAAGCGCGAAACGACACACGGGTCAACGGATTCGCGTCGGGTGAATCACTCGTCCATTCGGCGCCGATCCACGGGTCGTCATTAAAGGCGACCATGCCCGTGTTTCACCGTCGGTTCCACGAATTCGGCTGGCGTTGGAAGCCGCGTCGAGACGTGGGTGGACTGGAGGAAGGACCCGTTTCGCATAGAGATTCAATTGTAAACTTGTAATCCGACATAATCCGCGTTTGATGGCCGTAGATCAACAGGTCACGGGTGACGGTGGGCGGCATTGTTTTCTGTAATCCTGATGAATATTAATGCGGGTTTCGTGAACTAACAAAAACAAAATAAAGAGAGGAAAAAAAGGAAAAGACACGTTGAAAAACGAGAATAGCAAGGTGGAGTGAAAGAGAAGGAAAAAAGACGGACCGCGTCTGAACAATTCGTCGTCCCCGCCTCGGTGCGTCTTCTCGATTCAGTCGCGACGCGCTCTCCTCTCCGACGGTATTCTTTTCGCGTGTGGCTTAGTCACCGAGAAAGAGACTCCGGGGCTCGCAGTGAATCCGCTCTACGTGGCTATTCAAATTTCGACTGCGTGTGACCAGAATGAAAGATCCCTGTCGACGTTCCCGCCGCGTCGTCTGCATCTCTTCGTGCCGTTCCTCTATCAGACCGTTTCGTTGCGAAAACGCTCGCATCGGGAGCAGGCAACAGAGTCCTGCAATCACGATCGAGATTAATCCGTCACTTTGATCTTCAAGTTTCTCTACGATACACGCGTACGCATCGAATAGAGGTACACGTTTCCATCGCGAGTTCTATGTGAGAATTACGTGATTTTATTCAATTCTTCGATACCGCTCCTTCCTACGTTCAAGCTAATTATTTACCAGCAAATTAGAGTTTTCGTTAGTTATCGATGATATTGGCTAGCAACTGTTCACCGTGAAACAAGTCCGAAAATATGGCTTGTTTACATCGAATAACAATATCGTTTATTATGTAGTTAATTACGAAATATATATAAGTATATACATATGTATCACGATAAATATACGCGTACACGTACATATTATATTTATCCGGAGGACGCGGACGGTTGCGTACACATATTCTCTCACGGTATGCTATATTTTATTCAAATTATTTTACTTTAACACACTCGCGTCACGGCATTCGTGTACATAACATTTGCATAAGTTAGCCGTGGAAACGCGGTAACAGAAATATCCGTGATACAACGGTGACACGTTTTCTTTAAATCGCGAGCGTGCGTCACTACTCAGGGCGGGTTCTCAATAACCCTCGAGTTTCATCGGAACCGGGACGGAATAAAGGGCTGCTCGACGAGATATCCGTGATTTTAATATCGGCTGGGTCGCGATGGCTGACAAAAAGTCGGTCGAAAACGCAAAGTCCGTATCATCCGGTTGGTATTCGTGATTTATGGTGGAAACTGCAATTTCTGTCGGCGTTGAGTGGCCCGAGGAACGAAAACATCATCGGGACAATTACGCTGGCGCTCTCTAGCTGGGGCTCGGTCGCCGCGTTCGCGCTATTCCATATTCGCCGGAACGAAATTTCCCACGGTCGTGGAACTTGATTCGCGACCCAATATCAGGAGCACCGTGAAAAGAGTGCGGACCTGAGAGAAGCGGGGTAGACAGAACGATTTACGAAACGGAATTTCATTAAACGATAAATAACAAACGCCGTTACGCATACACGTATACGCGTACACTTCTACAGAGGCGATCACACGTACGGGACACTGGTGCGCCGTAGACAGGGACGCGAGAGGGACGAGGACAAGAAGACAACGAGAGAAAGGGAGAGACTTTCGTGAAACCGCGGCATTCAGTATTATTAGCTGGCGCTAGGCGCTGCCGGGCTCCGCGGTATAGGCGCCTTATTGGGTTACACGAAAGCAAGTAAGATAATATACACGTAGAATGCGAGATATCCGAAGTAAAAGGTGCAGGGCAACGCGAGAGAGCGCAAAGAGAGCGCGCCGCCCGGCCCAGACCCGTCGAGTCCCCACGGCTGATAAAAGGTTATGCCAGGAATGCAGTTTCATGAGAGAGCGCGCGCTACCATATTAATTATTGTCTTAGAAAATTAACTTTTTACGCGTCTGTACGTTCGTGAAACAATAGCGGCCAGGTTTCCGATGCCTCGCTCCTCGTCGCCATCCTTTTATCATATTCCATTTTTCTTATCGCCCTATTGCACGCTCGTTAATTCTGGTGCAAAACGTTGCTTCGTTCTGCTCTCGATCCTGATTCTACTGACGTAACGCGGCTCACCGCGATAAAGTCGAGGACGCGAAATCGTACCGATTCCTATTCCCACTCCCTGAGATTCCAGCGTCACAGCGTGCTACTGCACTTGTCGCTTTCGATCGTGCTCGCTGCGCGCTTACCGGGTAACCTGACCGTTGAAAGCAGTATTCTAGGCCGCTACACCCAATATGTATTTCGACTCGAACGTGTAATGTATTTGTTTGGCTGATCTATCCGAGAAAAAAGTTTAGCTATAGGTCTGTTGTAGGTTGCGAATCGTGTGCCGATAAATCATGGCCGAGACGCTAACTGTTTGATCACGTTCGAAAATTTTGTAGCTTCTGCTGAGCCCTCGAGATCCCTCAGAAGGACATTCCATGGCTCGTCCCAAACGTTTCGTTTCGTTTTGCGTTGGAAAGCGTCTCGTACTTTTGGTAACTTGTACATCGGAGGCTCGGCGACTTGTTTATTTGTTCGTTTATTGCTAGACGGTACTCTCCCTTTGGCGTACACGCATATGCCGAGATAAGATAAGTTGCAGCCGTTTTGAATCATTGTGAAGCAGCGTGGTTTAGATACGACTGTGGCAAAATATTGATTCAAACTTTAAACTGGTTAAAATACCTCCCCTAGATTTAAAGAGACGGAGACTATTTTTTAAGGGTTCGTTGTTTGATCGCGCGCGTGTTTTCATTATCGCGTTGTCTGCCGCCGTCGGCCGTAGCCAGGAAATCGACCGAGTCGCGTCGATGACAACGAAAGCTTTCGTAATCGACAATGCGTCTCGTTTTCTCGAGATTGAGATTCCAGCGGCGCCGCTGCTCGCTGCTGGCTAACCTGACCATCGAAACGAGTATTCTAGGGCACTGTACCCTGGTCTTAGAATAAACTCGGTTTACTTAAGCATGACGGGCATGCATATGAGTACAGGGCAAAGGAGAGCCGCCAAGCGCCATCTACCCAGTGACCAGAAATAATTGTCATTCTACTTGAGGCGGGCCCGTATTCGCCAAGGCCTCGTTGATCTCGCTTTTCTCTCCCTTCGTCACCCTTTTGACCTCCTGTTTGCTCTCTCTCTCTCTCTGTCGCACCACTCCTTCTCCACGACGCGACGTCCGTCTTCTTCCAAACGTGTTGCAATCGAATTACCTTCTTTTTTTCCTTTTTGTTTGCCTTCGGAGATAGACGGAAACTAGTCCACGAGCAAGCGTGTAAGATTTCTCTGGACATCGCGTTCTTGTATTTCGGACTTTTCCTTAAAGTTGTTGAGAGAGGAGATAATTTTCCAGGAGCGATGTTTCACTTTGTGTTAACACGCGGGTTTATGACCGCTTTGCGAGAAATCGATCGCCACCCGAGCGAATTCCTTGGGCAAAGAACGCGCGTACTCGTTTGATGTACGCATCCAAGACATTCCGCGTGCTCGCTTTCCCCCACGATGCTTTGGTAATTTGGTCGCGACGATGGTGTACTCGTGCGCAGGAACGGCATACGTTTGGCAGTAAAACGTCCAGCAGGACGACGCTCGACGATCGTTTACATTTCGTTCACGTCCGTTTCATTCTCTTTCGAGGAAGCACCGAAAAACTTTTGTTCTCCACCCAGCGATTTTTCAGCCGCCGCACACCGCGCGACGGATTACCTCATTTCGGTTATTGCGTCGGGAGCCGGCGACGCGAAGCGCCATTATTTCTCTTCGCCCGCCGGTTGGCGGAGCACCAGAGATCAGGAGTCAAGTCAAAAGGAAGATCCACGAAGCTAGACGAGTTTTCTCGCCGGTTTCCCGGCCGGATTTCATTCGATTAGAGGGAAACCGTCGGGCTGTCTCGAACGACTCTCGTTTTTCTCTCTGCTGGTCGACGAAACGAACGACTTTCCTGGGTAAGCGGCCGCGGAAACACGACCGATCGTTCCAGCTCGTTTTCCGGTTACGCGGGAGTCTTAAACGGGCTCTTCATTGAATTACAAGTTCGGACTTTCGAGTCGGCAAACGAGTTCAAGTCGCGAGAACGAGCATCGGCCGATCTAATAAGCGTTGCGAACCTTCCAATTTCTTTCTTTCGCGGTGGCAACTTTGAACCACCTGCCTCACCGTGTTCCCGTGGTTTCTCGATCCATTGAGAGACGGTTCCTCGACGATTCACGTCGTTCGCAATTTCTGTGTTGGTCGACGCGAGACGCGAACCAGGTCCAAGAAAGGCTAGATGTGCGGTTCCGTATCGTATCGCACAGAGTAACCATAGATTACGCGATCTCGGTTTCGCGCAGAGCGTAAATTACCGCTATATAACATTGTGATTCGAAGCTCGCGGAGTATGCGGACGAGCAAAGACTAATCTGGCTCGGTCTGGACAAGAGCAATCCGTTTCACCTAATCGCGACTTAGTCATTAGACACGTGGCTCGCTATCGATTAAAATAATCTCTGTTCGCGAATAATCTCCCAGAATATCGAAACATTCTTTTTCTCTATTATTTACTTTTCTCTTTTAGTTAATCGGTTAATCGAACGAGCTTCATATGCTCGCCAGTAATTACGATAATGATAATGTTCCAGGAATAATAAATAAACGGAGACGGGGGTAATAAACACGAGCGCGCGGTTAACCACCGAGCTTTGTGTTCCTTGTGTGCTCGTGTATTTTAACGTAGCGTTTTGTGACTCGGCGTTGTTTCATGGTCAGTTGCACGCGGCGGATAAGCGAACGGCAGAAATATATATATATATGTGTGTGTGTGTGCGTGACAAATAATAGTCCCGATGCGAGAGATAAGCCATCTTCCCTGGCCGAACGAACGAACCGTTTTTTGACAAATTCTAGATCCACCGATAATCGCGTAACCGCGGTGCATACCAACGATCGTAGGTTCCCGGGAATTCCGAACTTACGATTAGCCTGGAATTTCTCTTTGCAGCTTGTGATTCGAAACGGGGTGTTTCGAAAGCGTTGCGGGAAATCCTGCCGCTGTTGGGAATCTTTCGTAACACTTTTTCGTTGACATCGACCGTGACATTGAGGAGAGCGTGGGCACACGGCAAAGTGCAAATCCTCCGATAAGATCGGCGACAAGCATGAACTCCACCTTCCGGTTACCTGTCCCGGAGTCGCCGATAAGATATCGGTCTTAGATAATTCTCTCATCGCGTACAATCGCCGGCATTCCAAAGCGGTTCTCGGTTTCTCGGTATAGCGGTTCTCCTTCTCAGGGCCGTGTCGCCGCGTGGGCGGACTGGACATCCGCGTGAACCAGGCGCCACCGTGGCTCTCGCTTTTCATTCCACGTCTAACACCGAATTTGTACACAAGTAGAAAGAGATCCTGTCCCGTATCGAGAATAGTATCAAGGCCTAGTGCGTCATTCGCGTCGCGACTTTTCCTCCGCTTCTCTGTTACCAAATTAGCGGAAACAGGAATTTCATGGAACAACGTCGATGACTCGACGACCGGTGTCGTTCGAACCGGTAGCGCACTGCTATCCAAGGGGACTGAACCGAGCCGTCGACTATAGAAGGACATGGTTATTTATTGCAACATTGTGAGCGTTCCCCGGTGTTCGGTTAACAAATCGATATCGCCTGGAGACGCAACTCTGAATACTTTCGCTGCTTCCCATCACCCACGTCGAGCTTCTTCCCCCTTTATTTCCTCGACTGTTCCACCGTGTTGTGGCTTCGATACGCTCTTCATCCGGTGTTAGATTGCGCCAGCGTTATCAATTTCCATTGTTTATATAACATTCTCCATTGTCTATTAGGGGGATCATCGGCGAGGCTGAATCAGTGGTGACACATACACATGGCTACCGATAAAGATTAAAGGCTTTTTCACTTAGCGCGACGGCGCCTGGCAATCTGGTGCATTCTTTTCGCCTCTCGTCACTCCACGTGTGTGCACTTGACTCTCGTTCGGCGAAACTAGAGTATCGTGAAACCTTTCCTTTAGTGGTTTCCTTTCTCTCGTTTGATTCCAATCGTCACTGTGACGCCACGAAAAGTGGCCGAACTAAAGCTACCGCTGGTTAAAAGCGCGAGAGAATCGATCAAGCCGGTGAACGCGCGTTCCTCTTCTTCCTGAAAGGAAACAATCTGCCGATAGTGTTTCTATTTTACTCCCAATACCGATCCCGTTCGAACGTTTGCACGAAAGACTCGTTCTGTTCTTCTATCTGGCCCCCTTTGTTATCCTTCTCTATAGCGCGTTGCCTTCAGCTTTGTTCTCCTGCTCGCTCAAAGGTCGATTCTTTCGCTTCGAACTACTCTGATAGATATATGCCGCAGGCAGTATGCCACTGCCACGATTAAGGCACGTATATCGGCTATCCCAGAGGAATCCCCGACACCGGGGAATGGATAAATAATGGCCGCCACCACTGGCGTGCTTTCCAAGTCCAAGCGTGGTACTCGCAAGCACGATATCCGTGCGAACGGCTATCCGGTCGAGACGGAGCAGTCCGACCCAACTAAGTACATGAGCTTTTCCGTGATGTTTCCACCGCCGTCCTCCTCTGCTGCCACGGAAGCGGTCAGAAAGACCTTTCGTCCCTGCAACGTGTTCTGAACTCTGAACACCCGCCTAACGAGAATCCCCGAAGAGTACAAACGACACCGTGATTTTCTCTCGTTGCCTCTCGTCTCACCTCGTCCCGCTTTTGCTTCGTTTCGCATCTCGGTCTGCTGTCCGTGCGAAACGATAAATCTCTTTCGTTCGGAACCTGCGCTCCTGGTGTTGTTGTTTGCATCGTAAACAGGCGAAAAGGCTTACCGTTTCTTTATTGATGAAATAAAATAGACCATGCCGTTCACGTCGATAATAACCGCTATTACGAAGAACCGTGCTTGATGGATCGATGCGGTTTCGAGGTGGATCGTTAAAATTCCTGTACACGGTGGACGGTTCGTAATCGTGAAATCCACAGCCTCGTGATTTTGTAGATGGTGGAGCGTGAACTGTTAATTTGGCCAAGCGAAAAATGTGTTCGGGAATGACGTTCAATAGAAGGTCGGGCAAATCGTTCCGCGTTTCAATCAACAAACGTTCCATGGTAATATATTCGCGGACAGCTCGATAAAACGCGCGGAGCCCGCGCGCATTCGCTGCCATTCCATTCGCCCTACCGGACGAACAGTGAATGCTCTTGATGACCCCGCGTCAACTGTATAATTTAATTACGCAATAGCAATATGACGAACTTTTTGAATACACATGTCCATCGGCAGCGATTCACCCAGCACACCCTAGAGCGGCTTTTCGCGTGCTCGCTAATGAGGGTTTTTAATTGGCCATGGTGATCGCGATAACGCGAGTGAAAAAGATGGATCGATTTTTCTCACTGATTTTTTCTTCCTTTTTTCTCTCCACCATTTCGCTTTATCGTCAAATTCCCTGCCTCGTAACCTTCGAATTGCTGCACGGAGAATCCGCTTCCGGAAAAAAACACTCTCCGATTTCCTCGAAAACACGCGCATCGAGGATAAATCGAACGGCTGAAAATTGGCGAGTACGGCGGTGGCCGCGTGGAAGCCGGAATCAGAGAGAGAGAAAGGGACACAGCGGGGGAAGAGTGAGCGAGGGCATCGTGTCCGTCGTGGCACGACGATCGCAATAATGCCAGGACACGCTCGATCGAGCCTCTCGCATCGGGTGGGGTCCATCGCGCTTTATGGAGCCAGCTTGGCCTCGTGTACGTGCGTAATACAGGCTCGTAGAGGCGAACGGGTATTTACTAAATTACGTCCGGTGGAGGAGCGCGGGCTACCGTCGCTGCATAAGACGCGCCGCGGTGCATCGGTGGGCCTCAGCACGACGTCGAAATACGTCGTTGTTCCGCTCGAACGACTCGATAGTCCTGGGATTTTGCGAGGTCGACTTCCGTGTGCCTCTCTGTCCGCTCCTCGTCCCCCTTCTTTTCCTTTCTTCGTCGCGCTCTGAATGCCGCGGAGATCGTCACTGGCAAGGTAATCGCAGATCAACCAAACGAAAGTGGCCCTTCTCACGAGAGAACTTTATACGCAAAGTTTCTGTACGTTTAGTTTCTATACGGTTTTTTAGACGTTTGACAAATTGACTTCGGATGTACGAGCTGTTGACGTTCCGTGAAAAGTCATTCTACGAAAGAATCTGTTTCCCGGGTCGCGTGGGTTTCGCGAATCTGATACCGACGCATCGGCCAATATCTCAGCCAGTTTACGACACCTTTACGACAAGCAATAAACTCATAAAGCCCGTAGATTCTGTGGGCGCGAGGAGATTTCTAACGCGTCGCGTGCGGTGAATACTATCAAGGAATAGCTTGGTAATATGCCGCCGGTAAGCGGATTTAAATCTATGAAACACCTGCCGCTCGTTACAAAGTCACCTCCGTGACTTCACGCCCGTCTTTATGCTCTCTTGCCGGGCATCGCGATAATCTGGCCGGATAAACCGGCCCGTTTCAACGTGTCGCTTAACGAAGAAAAAGTTTTATCGACTGGAAAGTTAAATGGATTCGTCCTGTAGATTTTCAGTATCGCTAGAAAAATAGATCATTGTTGGGAGTTGACGGACGCATCCATGCCGATTGTGGGTGGTACCCGTATGGGTGCGTTCATCGATTCCAACCTCGTTGCTCAGTTACGATGATCTCAGGGTCGTTCAACGTGCCTTTAGCGTTACATCCGGCAAGTGTCGTCGATCGTTCTGCACAACTTATTTCTATAACGCTCTGTCACCGTCGTGTTGCGTGCCACGTAATAGCCGCTATGTTTCCTTCGAGAAGGACGACGATAATTCATCGGTGGGTCGCGCGAGTTCTCGGATCTTTATCATTCTTTATCCTCGGATTATCGATTCTTCCTATCAACTTTTATCCTCTATTGGATTTTATGTGACGATCGCGCATCAAAGATTCACGGTAAAACACGAAAGTGGCTCGATGCCACGAAAGAAAGTTACGTACTCGATCTCATCATGGCGAGAAGAAGCACACGATGCATCGATCGGACGATAAAAGCGACGATGCACGCCCGATAACTGGGTTGCCTTTTACAGGCGCGTAGCTTTTTCGCCCAGGCAGTATAACTCGAAAAACGACTGTTCCTTCTCCATTTTCCTAGATTTAACGACACATGACCATCGTTCGAGAGACATCGAGCTACGACCGTGTAGTAACTGTGTGTCGCCGTTCGATCGAGAAAATCTATCGTCACACGTAGCGCTGTCGCTCTCGTAGATTAAAATTCTACTCGCGATCCACGCGATTACAAACGACGTTAGCTTCTCGAATTAGCGCGAAATTAGCGGAAAGTAATTTTGTGGAAGTTGCCTTTGCGGCGTTGCAGTCTGTTGCGCGGGGACGAGAGACAAATTAAATCGTTACGCGGCACAAAGCGGAATCCTAATTGCGATCCGGTCGCGTCGACCGACGACGTGAACACGTGAGCCGTGTAAAATATGGAAACGCCCTTTGTATTATTTATCCGGACGGTTTCTCGCGATACCGTTCACCGTTCGCCGTTCGCAGGAATTAACGCCGTGCCTAGATACCACCGATCGCGCTGTTAATTACTTATCGCTCGGCGTGCCGAGTCCGCAATGCCGACTGAATTATCGATTTGTCCGCGTTATTTCGTGCGTGATCGAACGAGCTTTCCAACGTATAAAATCGTCCCGCGTGCACCGCCGCTATCTCCTCACGCCGCTCGTAAACTTGCGCTTTTTTCCTCGCCGCGCCATCGTCCGGTACGCGACCGTTGAAACGAACCGGCCCGATTGTTCGCGAAAGGAGCAGGTGTTAAATTCTCCTTTAATCGACTCTGTCGATTACAGCGTAGAATCACTTAGTTATCAACGGTTACCTTTAATTAAAATATCCTTAAAGTAGCTGCACACCTGGCGAGAAAGTCACGCGATCGTCGTCGAGCGAAAGTGCCTCGAGGAAAGCCTCGAATCGCGATCCTAGTTCTACTCGCTATGAATTCTCCGATCGTAACGAGGTGGACGAAGGACGTGAAACACGTGCCGCGACTTCTCGTAAATATGCGCCAACTACGACGACGTAATGCTTATTTATCGTCGATAATAAACGCGCCAGCTTAGAATAGGACTATCGAAGTAAGTAGGTCGACCGTCATTCCTATTATCGTGGCGCATGATTTTCCACCAACTCGAGATTAATCCCTGGCTGACCGTCGATTTCTGGAACGCGACATCACCGGTGATCGTTTTGTCCAGTGGCGCTGGCCAATCTATTTTATAAGCAGCGATTCACGTGGAAGGAACGCTTCGTTGGATTTTCAGCTACAAATCTCGCGATCTTATACGTTCTCGCGTGATATTTGCCGAGATCACGCAATGTTCCCACCGTGTCCTTACTCACAGTTTTCGTTCCTTCAGGAATAGACGCCTTTGTGACAGAATCGGTCGAAGTGATGGTCTGATCGCTCTGCACCCTTTCGATGTACCATGGCCATTTAGCCATTCTTCAAGACGATCGTATCGTTCCTTTTTCGATGTTTCTCACGTTAATCGATAGTTTATATCGTTCGTCGTAGAAACCCGTCCTACGGTTGATATCGTGGTAAGACGCAACGAAATATCCCGCAATTATTCCGGAAATCGAAAAGTTCCGTCAATTTTCAACGAAAATTCTATTTTATCCTATGTCGTAAATATTCTAAAGATTAGGTGTAATCTGGATGACGCATTTCGTATCTGTTTAAGATATTTCGATCATACAGTTTGCTATTATCTTGCTATCGTAACGAGGTTATTGTCGACTCGGAATCAACATGAACGTTGCACTTTTCGCATAGCCAGGCACGCAACTTTCTATCGTTTCATAGACTCTAATGTTTATCTTATCGAGGTACGGTTAATTCGCTCGTCCTCTTATCAAATTACATATACACGATTCGTAGTGTTTTTTTTTTTAAATACACATGGACGTTGCTCTATTATCGATAATACGATATATGAAGCACCGGTGCCAATTCTCTTATCAGAAAAAAATCACCAAGGAATTCTCCAAGGATAGAGAGGATCGACGGAACTTTATTTCGTTGTGCGGCAAAGTTCGCGTAATAATTTTCAAAGCCTAGAAGAAGTTGGCGAGGCACGACTTAATGCCTCGCAGAAATATCCGTCTCCACGTGGCGTGAGCCGAGGTCCGTGCACCGGGGTCCGCCTTTCTTATTAACGTAGATCTGAAATTCATATTAGCGCGAGGGCCGATTTACATCTCTACTCGGCGATGCGAAGTTCCGCGTAAGTAGTGCGACGCGGCCCGTTCCGTGGAATGCAGCTTACAGAGGACGACGTTACTCGATTATTCTCGATAGTATGTTCCATCGAGATCCGTTCCGGTCTATACGTACCACGACGAAATTACGGATAAAAGGGGGATTCGAAATCGGCACGGCGCGACGCGGCGTGGCGGGCCCCTACGAAAGAAGGACGAAGAAATCGTTGGCTCCAGGATTCCGTTCGTCGTTCGGCTGGCGCCGTTCCAAGAAACTAAATCGCGTCGGGATTGATTTATGACTGACTGGAACTTTTTACCCTCGACACAGTGGTCTCCGGGGCAGGCAGGGGTTGCGCCGTGCTGCTTATCGCGATCGGCTTGATTTATTCCGTTTGAAACGATCCGCCAGCCGAAAATATAATTGATCGCGAACAAAACATACGTAAAGACCGATCTAGCAATTAATACGCGACATCCGGCAATGCATCATCGTAGTCGGATCGTATATTATTCGAACGCTTTTGTCGTTCGTACACCGCCGCGTATTTGTATAAATCCCGTGGTGATACTCGCGATTATTTAATCGTTAATATATAAGCGTGTTGCGCTCTAAATCGCAGCCAAAGTTTGTACCGACAAAACCTGGCGAGGTAATCCGAACAGAAAATGACGAATGGCGATCCGCGGGCGCCGCTGTGTTTTCTCTATCGTCGACAGAAAGTAGCTACGGATATTGGTCGTCAGACGTGGAAGCTGCAGCGCGACGGCGCGACACGACTCTGCAGGACTGCGGCAAGTTGGTGGGACGCGAACAAAGAAACAAGCAACGAAATCTTATTGTAAGTTGAAGCAAACGATATCGCGCGCAACTCTGACGGAACGTTAATTAAAATTCACAGGGAGAAGGTGCATTAAATTCGCGGGCAAAGTTTGAAAGCTCGAGCCTCGGCCTGCGATAAAAGGACTGCTTGAAATTGTATTTGAATAATGTCCCATCAACGGGAACCGGAGAGAGAATACCACGTGCATTCTAGCACTCGTTATCGATCTTCCGTGTGCGAGCCGTATATTATTTGTTCCCCTGGCGCGTGTAATCGCGCGTCTCTCGCACACGGACATCGGCGCCCGCGTTTCCCTTCAACGAGATCATTTGTAACCCATCGCGAAGAACCGTCCCAATAGTCTCTCCGACTCGTACCCACCGTTTTGCTTCATTTGGTAGATGAGGCCAACATCTGGGACAAGACGAGCGGTCTCTTCTCGCGCGCTTTCAGATTTGGGTCAGATTGTGGAACACAGGAGCGTGTGCAGTGGTACGTGAGAACGTGTGCAACCGACGTGATGCGTCACCGTGAGATATCGTAAAAATCATCGGCCATTAATTCGTCCAAAGCAAGCATCGTTTTGAAACGTTGCGCGCCGTTTGGCATTCCCACTTTTCTCGTTCCTCTGTTTCGCTTTTTGCCTTGAAATCGGAGAATTTCGCTTATAAATAAAGTCTTTCGTATTTATCGGAGAAGTTTCATAGCCTCGCAAATCGTTCAGACCCTTTGACCTAGCCTGCAGGCGGGCGCACGAATTTTCCCGTTTCGATTAAACGCGCTGGATTATTTTTAGCCGAGTGGAAGACACGCGGCAACGATCGAGATGCTCGCGTGGCGAAGCGAAACATTTAACTGGACAAACTTTGCCGTTTGCCGCTGATGTTTTCAGTGGTATTTCCAAAAGCTTTTATCGTCATTTTTCCCGTAATCGAGTTTGCAAAACTGACAGCTTTTTGTTTTTGGCAGACGCGCGAGGCCGAATGTTCGGGTAGAGAGAAACGCGCACGCGCGATCTGCCGGCGTTCGATCGTCGAAGAGACCGATAGAAATTTCCTAGGCCTGTAGGATGAGTCGGAAATTGACCAATCTTTAGCCGTGCAGCTAGGGAAAATCTCTGTATGGTGGCAGCGAGATTGCCGGCGTGGTTTTTCTACCGCTTAACGGTCCACGTATCACGATTGCCTGCTGCTTTTCGCTCTGCTTCTCAATCTATTTCTCTCTTTGTCCATCTTTCGTTCGGAAAACGTTCGAACGTCGTTTTCTTCTCGAATCGATCCTCTCGCCTCTGTTTCTCGATAACAAATTCGATTTTACGCAACACACCAATGCTCAATCGCTAACCTCCGCAAAAACGATCTCGCAGAGCCTCGCCTTCGTTTCTTTCTTTTTTTTTCCAGCAAACGAATCGGACCGGGAGAACTCCGACGAGGATCGAAGTAAAATTTGTCCGGGAGAAGGAACGTTTACGTGAGAAGATTTAGAGTTTACGCGGGGATATTTCTACGGGCCGATATTTCCACGGCGGGCGCGGCAAAGAGAGCGGTGCGAAGCGCGCCGTGACTTATGGCGCGCGGCGAGCAGCCCGAGCGAAAATAGCTTTTGACAGCAGCGTGTAACAATCACGATAAATCTCGCTTCATCGCTGGCAACGCGGAATGCTTCCATAATCCAGCCGCGGCGTGCTTGTCGCGAAAATCAGCTCGCTTCGTACATTGTTTCCCGTTGCAGAAATCGTGCCGGACCAACTCGCTTCGCCTTAAATGGACACGGATTAGTTACGATATCCCGTTCGAATCCTATTTCGAGCTCGTTTGCTATCGTCCGCCCACGGTCTCCGTCGACATCCAATTCTGTTTGTTTCGCCAAGATTTAACCGATTCCAATATATTACCGCACGCCTGTGTACGATATATATCTATATATATTTAGGAAAACTGCGATTTAACGAAAGTAAATATCGTCAGCGATACGGAGAGAACAGAAGCCTCGAACAAGAGCGAGCCACGCTTTTCGATAACGTTGAATGCATATCTCAGTCGTTGTTCGCTCGCGTATTTGCCGGTGCTTGTATTTAAATATCGTAATTATTTTCGCGTAATTATTTTCGCGTAATTATTTTTCCGCGGCACAATACGGAGCGAACGGAGGCCTAAAGAAATCATCAGACTTCTGTACACACTCCTTCCGTTTCTTTTTTTCTTTCTCTGTTTCTCTGCTGTGTCACAGTTTTCGAATCTCGTCCGCGCGTTACACATTGCGCGCCAGTTGTATTTATTTGTTTCTAAACGGCCGCCTGCGCGACAAGCATTATTTGATCCTATTAAATTCGTTAACAGAATTGTGAGAGCGCCAGCGCGAAAGCCAGAACGTGGCCATTCACAGCTTAAGCCGCTTCGCGACAGCGCCGCTCCAAGGAAAAAAGTCGGTCTATGTCGATTCGTGTCCCTATCCGGCGAAACTCGTTACGTGAGGGGAAAATTAAAACGACGCGAAGACGAAACGCCACCACGATTTCTCGTGGACAAACATCGTGTCCCCATTTCCGCAGCCTGGGACATTTAATTTGTTCGAAAGCTGACGCGCCGTGAATCAGCACATGAGGGCCACAAACGCGATACCAGAACCAACTAGTAGCCAGACAAAGGCAAATATTTGCCTACGTTGTTAATTTCGATATTCGTATACGAAGAAGATGTCCCCTTGCTGTAAATCGAGCAAACTCTTCGATCGAGCCGAGCAGAAGATACCACTACGGTAACGAAATGAAAAGAATACAGTCGAACCGATTCGTGACCTCCGCCGTTCTTTCGTTCTCGTGCTTTCCCTCTTATTACTCGAGTTTTCTCTAAAAACACGGCTCAAAATGGAAACCTAGGTGGGCTAGCTGGAGGGTAACGTATTACCGCATTAAATACACAGTAGACTCCCTCGGTTTGTGGCACGGAAACGATCCCCCGACCGTTACGTGCCACGTAACAACGAACCATTGTGCAGCGATCCCTTTGGGGAAGGTTTCGGACTTGGTTCGTGATTGAATTTCAACCCTGTCGGAGGATGAAGTGCAAAAAGCGGACGGAAACCGCGTCCACGTCTCGTTACCCCTAAATTACGAAGGATTAACGAGCAAGTGTTTAATCGTATCGAAGGAACGGCTATCTCCGTTAATTGCGAGACCTTTCCATAGGGCGGAGGGTGCGGCACCCGGCACCGCGCGATTTTCTCCCTCGGAACCAGCCACGGTATATTCTAGTTTCGTAACGACACGGAAGCGTGAACGTAAACGCGAGCGGAAACGGCAGGGCAGTTGGCAGCGTTCTGGGGATCCGCCGAAACTTTCCGATAATTGCCGCGATCCTAATAAAACCGAATAAGCGTGCGAAATTACCAAGATCACGCGTACACTACCGTCACTCAGGCATATTATTCGAAAAGTTGCAAGAGTTCGAGAAGTTGCTCTCTCCTTGGGTTTTAATGGTTTTCAGACAGCCGGCCAGTCGGATTCGAGCCACCAAAAAGTCGTTACAACTCCCTCGACACTCGTTCCGATTCTCACCCTCTTCCTCGGACACCGTTTCCGGACGACTCTGTCCCATGCTTGGGACCACTCTTCGCTTTAATTACGATCCACTTTGGGGATCGTTACCAACTATTTCTCGGGCATTTTATCGCGAGTGAATCTCGCAAAATTTTATCGAACCGAGACTACCGTCAGACAAGGAAGGAATCGCATGTAAATTCGATTCCTAAAGCACAGATCTTGATGGTAACCCGGTTCGATTTATTCGATTTATATTTAGATAATTATATTTCGATAGTTATAAGATCTTTATTTATATTTAGATGATTAACCAGTGGATGATGTTACACTTTAATCGACGTGGTTCGGGGGTATTTTGAAACCGCATAGTGGCCTCGTTTCTGCCCTTGGTCGGCTCTCCGGTTCCTGGTAAGCGATCGATCAACCACCTCGTGATTTCGCCGTGAACCCAGTCCATTTTTCGTTCGGCAGCGTGGCAATAACTTTCATCGAGAATCCGGCGAAATTATGCGTACTTCTCTACGATACTCTATACTTCTATTGCCACTCTGTACTTGAATCTTCGCGAAGTTACCATCCGCAGCGTTCGCGTTTCGAATCGAGGCAAGTGCAGCTATTTCCGTGGACCGCGGGAACCGATGCAACATGCAAATGAGCCGGTGGAAACCGCATTACCGGTGGAAGATCGTTCCACCGGCGGTTATTAAGCGATCCTAAATAGTCGGAGCGAGGAAGAACAGGAAAGCGCTTGTTACGTGCACGCCTGTCTTCCTCCCGTCTATCTATCCGTTCGTTTTCGTTGTCCTCGTACGATTCACTCGCCTCGGACAATCAGCGCCATGGTAATTAGAATGGTCCTTCTCTCGCGAGCTGCCTCGCGGACTGAATTATTTCGTGATATATGATTCGTGTCTAGCGATTGAACGAACCGTGGATGCAAGAGCGCGGATGGAAATGGATTATCGAAAGGACGCTCGTTGAGTGAAAACGACGGGCTGATAAATACGCCAAGGTTTGCATCGGTGGGACAACAAGATCGTAAATAGTAATTAGCTACTAGTTGGCTGTATCGGCGAACGAACGCGCGCTCGATCAACGTATCGGAATCAATTATTTCACGGGACCGTTGGCGAGTCGCGAAGGAGCGATAAATCGTGAAAAAAACAAAAACAAGGTCGATGGCGATTGTGCGTGCCGTCGAAGCTGAAGATGATCTGCTCTGAATTCTTGTGTCGTTCGATCGATATCCGCGGTGCTGGCGTCGATTAATCGGTCACAGGGAATTACCCCGGAGGATGATTTATAGCGGCAGGAGGTTTCGCATGAAACAAAATAGCCCGAAGAGCGTAGGGAAGCGACGTAGCTAAAAATTTAGCGCGCGATGAAATACGCGACCGACCGGGGGCGACGTTCGTCGCGCGAACAAATTATTTACAACGTCGAGGCTTTTTTTCGCAATAATTGCCGCGATAACGTCGCGTCTGGCTCTGTCGGGAGTTTGACGCGAAGCGCGGACCGCGTTAGAATGGCCTACGGGAAGTTGAAGCGAAATAAATACGTCAAAAAGTTGCAACTGGATCGTCCCGTTCCCCCCTTCGGCCTAACTCGTGACAGAGTTACAGCCGGTTGTATAACGAAGTCCAGGTTTGTCGGATAGCCGACCGGTAACCCGATTAATTAGATTCAATCCGAAACTGACGAATCATCGCGTGTTGCTATCCGGCGAGATTGCACGCTTGCATGATGCTAATTCGAGTTTTCAAGCTCACCCCCTTGAACCGCTCGCCACCTTGTCCTGCTCTGCCATCCCCTTGTTGCCACGGCTTAATAAACCTAATGGAATTAGCGGCAGAACAAACAAATCGATCGGCTTCGATCGCAGCCTGGAGAAAAAATCTAACTGGCAGAAGGCCTTAACTAGGGCTCCGTTGGTCGAACCACCGAATCACTTTGTTCCGCTCGTGACTCTTCCCTCAGGGTACGTTGAACCGTTGCGTGCATCCAGTCTGAGCTTTTAAGACGCTTTACCGAGAACATCGTTCACCCTCGCTCGGCGAATCGTCGGCCGCGCTTCGCGGCCTCCTGAGCGATCTTGGCAAAAATTGGAAGTTACTGCCGCTACTTCCGTGTTAGAGTCGTTCGATTCCCAACTATCGTTTGCAACGGGACTCTTGTCCTTTCCAATCAATTTTCTTCCTTCTACGCTATAGCGACTGCAGTTCTCTCTCTCTCTGTCTCTCTCTGAGATTTCGCCTCGGTGCTTGATAAAAGCGTACTATGTTCTACGTCAACTAGACGCGATAAGTAGGAAAATAAGTAGTAAACGATGATAATTGCCAGACCGTGGTACAGCTGTGTAATAGAGCACGTTGTAAACTAGAAAGCACGGGGATGGTGTTTAAATCATCTTCGGCAAATTCCGCGAATCCAGTAACAGACTGTAACGAAGGCGCCAGTGTTTATTTGTTATTCGAAGCTTTAGAAGCACGGAGAGGAAACTAGGCAGCGTCATCCACCTTATCCGTCTTTAATTTCTTCGTCTTTGAGGGCCGCTATCGAGTGATTTATGGCGCGGTCAAGTGATACTTGGCAGAGGCCCGCAGTCTTCGCTTCTGTTTCTACGTTCTCGCTCTCTATCTGTTTGAGAGACCTTAATTCGGATCTCAGCGGGTCTCAATCATTCTGACGGTGTCGGTTAACGCGCGTACCGTTTATCGCGTCGGATCTAGGAAAACGTTTTTCGAAAAGCGAAGGAGTACCAGATCCGAGATTCCAATTTCGTGAAACAATTAGCACACTTTAAGAGAGGTCAGACTCGATCTGGGTTAATCGAATTTCGTTTGGTGTAATTAATTCATCTGTTTTTCCCCCTCCGTGTTTTCTTATGTTCTTCTACGTCTGATGTTTATACATCGATGGAAAGAGTTGCACGTCTTCGCAGGTTATTACACGGAGACGATATTTCACGGTTGTCGTCTTAATCGGCATGCCAAAGAAAAAGAGGATATCACGCCTTTGTCAGCTCCGAGCAAAGAATCCTCTGAAACGAAAGGTGAACTTCTTCGATTCGAAGAAATGGTGGAAGATAATTCAAGAGGGTCGTTTACAAGGCGCAATCCGGCCCCATCCAGCGTCCTTTCCCTTACCGGACGGAGAGGGAGCAATTTTAATCTATCGTTCAGGCGCCGAGCCAATTGCACGGCTGAAAGGAGATGCGGATAGGCTCGAACGTCTCTGTCGACATGGATTCGATGAAAATCGATGATAGACCGGGGTTGCCGCAGTGAGGGGATGGGTCTAGCTACGGGAAGATTTGCTCAGACATGACGTGAGCCTCTACAATTTGAACAAGCGCGTAGTTGCCGGCCCCAGCATGGGCCAGAATGGAGTACTTAACGCCGGGATATATTACACGCTGTTGGCCTTCCACCCCTTCTAACCACCCCACGTTCTACGATCCGGCCTCCACGATCACCACGCAAAAACGACGACGGAGACGATGGAACTGGTTACACCTAACCACTCCTCCAAACTCGTATATTCGTTCCGCGCTCCTCTATTAACGCTGACTCGTACCCCCTCAGGAAATTATTCGCGGTTCCACCTCCTGGCTGTCTTGTGATTTCGCTGGTTCTTTGCACCACGAATTCTAATGGAACACACTCGCGCATTGGAGCCCGCGGGGCTTGTTCGTAGGAAAACGCGGATAAACGAAATTGCGGGACGGTACAACGAGGAAATGGGGATTGCGCCTTCCTCCCTTGCCTTCCCCCCTCCCAGTCGTCGAGGAATATTAGATAATGGCGAGACGAGCGAAGAACAGAAGCAACTGGAAAGGTTTTGCACGCGAGTACAAAGCACCGTCCCGTGCGAGATAAAAAGGAGGCCGTGCTGGAAACCGGCGGTAAAGAGTTAATCGAGTGACCACCGTCCAATGAGCAATTCACACCCCGCGAGTCGATCGAGCAACCCCTTTCTCTCCTTGCCTCCCGCTTTCATTTTTGATCTTTTGTTATCTGGCCGTATTTTTGCGGGACGAAAGCCGGTCGGTTAAGAACAGAAAGAACGCGGTGAAAAAGTAAACGCGTTGGCACGGTAACGCTATCCCATTATCTGCCCAACGTGCGTCACGTTGGGGGCTGGAAGGAAAAAGGCGGAAAATTATTAAGCGCGATAAAGCTGTGGTTTATTAGAGAACGAGAGAGAAAGGGAAAGAGACAGGACAGAATCGATGAACGAACAGACACTAACTTTGCCGTTTGCCAGAACCCGAAAATTAATGATTTATAAATAGGTGGCGAGATTAAAGGTTTGACCGCGTTAGCACCGACTCCGATAATTAAATCGAACTTGCTAATGAAATCCGGTATCAACGAGTCGCGGGTGGGTTGCTTCGTGTTCAACGCGTTTGTTCTCGTGGGACGGAAGTGGTAATGATCGTGGATTTTGTATAGTTCCGAATTACAACAACCCTGTGTTTCATCCTTTTGCACGGTCGTTTCAACTCGAAACCTTTCGCGAATAAATTATTCAGCGTGTAGGTAGTTTGACGGGACGAGAGGATCGTCTCGCGTGGTCCCGTGGTTCTCGCGCGTGACATATCGAGCGGTTCGATTCGCGCGACATCGCGATACTCGACAGTCGAAACATTACGAACGCAATTTGTACGGTGGCTCGGCCGGAAAGCGAACAATTAACCTCAAACGTTGACCGCAACATCGTAGTTCACTGTCCGGAGCAGCTATAATTCGGTGCTATCTGTTCCTTGCTTATTGGCTAACTCGATTTCAATCAAACGGAACGAAATTCGGCCACCGGTCGATCTGTCGTTCCACCGACACGATAACGTCCTGTTCCGGATTTGGGAAAATTTCGCGAATTCGCGACAACGAGTAGAACGTCGCGCATTTTCGCGATAAAACATTCAGTCGGAATTCGTATCGTGTTCCAGACGGTTCGTGAATGATCCAGGCGGAAGGAGAGTATTTAATTCATCGTCGCAATTCACAGACACACGTGTACTTGCGTTCACTTGCACCTTCGAGAGTCGATCGCCGGCAGTGCAGACAACTCCTGGCTAATTCGATCGTCTTCCATTCACACAATAGAACTCGTGGATCGGTTGTGAGACGATCGTGACAAGTATTGTCAGTCACAGTAGTCGTGGAACGAGGTATTCAAAGGTAAATCGTAATAATTCTCGATGGATGGAAGGGGATAGGTTCGTATCGCGGCGAAACATCTGAAGGCGAAGTAACGGCGGCCAATAACTCGCCTTTGTCGAATCTTCCGGTCGGACGAGCTCCATCTTCCGGTTGGCCGAACGCAGAAAATATGGAATACTCAATCCAATACACCCAATATAACCCTCTCTCGGGTCGAGCCATCCCCGTTCGTTTTCCGTTTCGCGTTCCTTCCACCTGTCCCCATCGCGACGCGATTCCATCCTCCCCAAGACCGCTGCATTCTTCTATTCACGGCACGAATGCGTCCTGCCAGTCGCAGATCGTGTGCCGAATCCATCGACCCGTTTCGTGGGTGTCCTCGTCACCCGACGAGCTTCGAAACTTCCACAGTTCTTTCGATTGCTCGCGTTCTGCCTCGTGCGCGTCGGATCGTCGAGACTGACTTGGGGGAGATGACGGGAGAAAGGGCAAGATAGCTCATCGTAGAGTATGGCTTTGTTAGGGATAATCCTGCGAATAGGGATAGCGATCGAGGGGAGATAATCCGACGGAGACGCACGATCGCTGCGTTGAGATTCGAGGAGATTTGGGGATGCGGTATAACTTGCAATTAAGGGAGCAGTGTGCGTGTCTCGCGTGTCGCCTTAAAGCGCACGATTCGACGTCTTCGAGCAATTTCGTCGCGGCGATATGTTCCTTTTAGCCGCGACATTAAATAGGCAGAGAACGAATGCTCGTGCCAGCTGTTTCCGGTAGCTTAAGGGAAAGAGAGCGAGCGAGTAATGCGTTAATGTCGCGGGCGTTTCTCTGGCTCGTTGGGCTTGATATTTTGAAGTAACTTTAATGCACGGGACAGACTCCGCGGCCCGCTTTCTCGCAATTTAAATATTTTTCTTGCCGGTAGCAGCCCGTCGCTCGGTGACGCAAATTTCACATTAGAATTTCAGTAAATATTCTCTGGAGCTCGGCCGGCTGCACGGCGCCTCATCATCTTCTTAATTCGAAATCTAAATTCAAATTGTCATTACATTCTCTTCGCGTCATCCCTTGGTCGTTTAAATCAAGACCTAAGGAATAATCGTCTCGGCTCCACTTGCACAGTTCTAGCTACGTCTTCCACTCTTCCCACCTCTGCAATCATATTTTCTCGCGATGACTTCGTTTCAACGACGTCTCGCGTTGAGATTCGAAAGGCAGCGGCGCGTTAATGACAAAGAGGACCGGCTTAATCGAGTTTGCGAGCGAAGACGTCGATTCGCATTCAGGAGGATGACGACCTGGATCGACTACGTTCTGTCGGCGCGCCGCGCTGCCTGCCAAAACCAACGGACTTCCTTCCGTATCGCGAGCCAGCCGAATAAGAAGGATACGGTCGGTATTTACGATCGACCGCCGCATTATTATTCCATGAATTTTAATGCTAAACGCACGGCATCGCCCTAACGTTGGTATACGGGAGGCGAGGTTGCGAAAAAGACACGGACGGAGGCGGCGTCAGAAACTCCGCATAATCCGCAATTTCAGGCGGTACGTTGCTCTGAAATCTCCTCTCTTAGAAGCGTGGAGCATTCCTCGGAGCGGCTTAATTCTAACGCTCCTGGGAATGACGGCGTGGTACCGTCCTTCCTTTCTTACTCGCGGTGAATCTTTGCCTCGAGCTATTCCCTATCTTGTCTTGATTCGGTTAGGGGTGCATCCGTAAACAGGGCCACGAGGTGAAAAGGTTGATTAAACGTACTCTGCCACGCGTTTTACATTTTTTCCATTGGCGAGCGATGCTCCATAGCGGGTTTTACGAGGAGACGTTTCGGAAGTAATTCTTCGCGCAAGTTTAGAGAGGCGGCAATGGTTCGTGGAGCTACGTTTCATCTCACTGAGCGGGAATCGACGATTTATTACGTAATGAAATACTTGACGGTGGAAAGCGGGTGTGTCGTTGAGCTTGGCCTACGGAGCGTGCGGAAACTTCCAAGTGACGGAGCAGCTGCTATCTATGCTAGCTCGTATACGAGCGGCCAAAGCACCGTGCAATAAAATCGTACGATAGCACACGGAACAACAGCCCTTTAACTTTGTTTTAGACCGACTCTATAACCGCCGCTAGTTTTTCAACCTCAGCCAGAAGCCTGCGAACATCGCTTCGTTGTCAAAGTTGGTTTCAGCGATCAGAAACGACCCGTGTCTCCAAATATTACCGCGAATTTCGGTACTCTACTTCTCGCTGACCGAGCCTCCAAGTGGGTTCTTCCGGCGATGGGAAAGAGGTCGAGGACCACCGATACAACTTGGAGATATTCGACACAGAACAGGACTGAACTTTTAAAATCTTCACAACTGAGTGAGACTCGGCATCTCGGAAATTAGAAGATAGAAGATTGGATGGATTCTTTTCTTCGATGACGTTCATACCGAAACGGTTTAAACGGCCAACGTCTGCTTCTACGTCTTGGCACGAATTGTTCGTAATTGTTCGTTCGCCTGTTTTTCTCGAAGCATCTCGTCTCGGGCGTAGAGGAACGCCGTTGAATCGTTAGAAAGTTAGCGCGTAGGCAGTGGCGGCGGCCGTCATGGGTTTTGATTAATCGCCAAATTAGATCGGCTTAGACCGAACCGGCGTTGGGTCGTCACGGCAGATCTTAATCCATCACTTCTAATTTATCGAGCGGAGTAAAAGTGAACCGTTATTCACAACGTTCACCACGTTTCTACCCCATTGTTTCGCGGTCGCTTATATCCTTTGAGAAGGCAAAGGTAGCTGCCGCACGAAACGAATGGAAAAACTAGACACGAGCCAAAGATAAAGGGTACGTGTCTCCGCAAAAATACCACGCAGCCTATTGCAAGATGTTTTGCCTTTTTCTTTCTTTGCCACACGTCGGATACGTTTTGGCTACCGTACGCGTACGTGCCTACCCGGATGACCATACTTTACTTATTTATTTACTCGCTCAAACGGGAAACCGGCCATGGAAACATACTTTTCCTCGATTCCGTTCTCTTCCTTACGTGCTCGAGTTCCGTAATGCGAGCCCGGATACGTGGCTGTACGTCGACGTACCATGTATTTTCCTCTGGACTAGGCTTCTCGCGTGTCAACATACGCCGGAATAAATTTACAACGTATCCACCAACGTATTGTTGTATTTTTAAGAGGGCATACCTCTGAAGGAAGATACACCCTTCGCCTCGGTGAGCGAGACGTTCTAAATTTCTCGCCCACAACGGTACACATTGTTCGCGAGACATCACGAGCGAGACAAAAGGAACGCGGTAGAAGTTGTTAAACGGGTTTAAGAGCATTCACACGGCTGTTGGGTATGTCTCCTTTCCGTTTGACGCGCAACGCGCACCCAGTTTCACCATCTAAGTGATAGAGCCCACTATGTGGGCGGGCAGGTGGTCCCGTCTCTGTTTGCCGCATGCGAAACGATCTCGCGGTTCCTTCTGTATCCTGGAAATTTCGCCAAAGCAGTCACGTACGTGGGATCGTTAATTTCCGCGGATTCGTCGGTCGCGTTCCTCCCGTTCGCGTTTTCGCGCGTTTGTTCATAGAATCATCAACCACTTGCAATTTCCTTCACACTCTTTCGCGTGGATCGTCTTCAACGGAAAGAGCTGTGTCTCGAGCATCGTCTCGCGTACCGTTCGTTTGCGAGTTATCGAGCGTAGGTTTATCGGATCATAGAACGGGGGAAAGAACGTTTGGAAGCGGTCTTATTTCCAACGTCGAGGTGGGGTTAACGAATGCACAACGGTAGATCGCGAAAAGCCATGCGACTTCCACTAAATCCAGTATTACCCTCGTAACATGAAAGTAACGGTCTGCGTGCCGTTTCTTTACTACTTTCCCGTACTACTTCTGATATAGCATCTTCCTGTTATCGTCGGCCAGTAATTAAATTTAAGAGGAGAGGGGGCGGAGTCTGTAAACCCTTCCAACAGCCGTTTTATGTAGCTACCGCGGAGTTCGCCGGAGACGAACAATTCGGACGATATATCGCGATAAACGTCCTCATTCTTTTATTAAAACGGTAAAACGTTGCGTTGGACACAGCGATGTAATGGAAACCCGTGCAACTTTTCGCATAATTCATGGAAGCGCCGTTTGTCCGTCGGGAAAGTTCATCCCGAACGTTGTCGTATTTTTGCTACCGGATTGTCGCTGAAACACGCTACAGCGGTCTGACCGTACATTTGCAAAAACACCAAGGTACCGGCGATCGAAGCTGTGGCTCCTGTGCTAAGGGAGATACGAGCGTTTAAATTGAAAATTGGAAAAAAACGTGGGAAATCCGAGAATTAAAGGTCCACGATGTCCAGTCTACCCATCGGCGTTCCTAAGACGCGGCAAGTTCCAGGGAAAATCGAAGCGCGGAACCGGCGAGTCGGTGCGAAAAGTTGGCCCGATCGCCTAAGGCGCAATTAACGGAATTAGTGGCAATTAGTCGGGGTTAATTCGCGGCCTGTTACGACCAATTGGCGAACGTTAGTGGGTCAGTTTCCAGCGGGGTCTCGACGGACGAACGAATTTGAATATAATCAGGGATCCCGGACGGTCCTGGTTTCCGTCTAATTGTTCGTTTGCTCGCCAGCCGGCTCGTATAATGGATACCGGGTGTGATCGCATCCTATAATCGTATAAGAATGTCAACAGTTATCGCGATTATGAGACGAGGCAGACGGGTGGACATGTTTCATGGAGGTTTCCGAGGCTTCGTTTCGCGGAAGATCGTTCATGCGCGAATAGAGTTACGTTATCGGTGTTTGTTATTCTTCGCTGGCTCATCGGCGAAGGGGACGCTTTATTCGAACCGATGCACCGAGAAAAAATAGAAGGAGACGAGAGGGTAACGGCCCACAAATCGCAGCCTGCAACCGATGTGCGTTCCTTCGTCCGCACCATGTAAATCAATGCGGGCTTAAACCGCTCGCTGAAATCATTTTCAAAATAAACTACCCTTCGAGAGCCGAACCGCCACTCGGTAGGCATCTCCTTAATCGTTGTTGCTCCTCGTTTGTCAAGTGAAAGAATCACGGTGAGCGAAAAAAGTGGACGCAGAATACGACGAGATTTTTATCGAAAGTGTTCGACGCGTTTCGGCAGAGAGAATGCAAAATATTCTAGCGAATGTAATATAATGTAGGTATATAGTTTGAGCGATGTAAAGATCGATTTCGAACTCATTATATTTGGCGCGGTCGTTTCTGTTGCCAGAGAGTAGGCATTCATAATTTCTCGGTGAAATTTCAACGAAAACATTGATGAATAGGTACTCTATGGTGATGCATCAATTAATTAGTCGTCGCATAAATTATAAAATTATATGGAGCGCAGCAAATGCGAGGCTCATTGACATATTTGAAATTTTGGCCGTCATGTGTTCGGAGAGCTTATTTCGATGGAATAATTTTCGTTTTCAAAATCCCAAACGTTACTAACGTGGCTGCAATTGTGGATCAAAAAGGAGTGAATTCAGCTTCCACAACGAAAATCGAAAACCCTTCTCCCACCGGATGGAATAAGCAGCACGCTTGTTAAAGTTTGAACAAGTTTCGGAGTTATTTGTTAATTCGGAAAAGCGCGAATTATCGGAGAATGTAGCTTTGTATATGAAATCTCGTGCAGTGGATATATCGTGGCAGGGTTGTTAAAACGCTTTCAGCGAGCTGACTCGATGCGTTACGTTGTGCTTCGGGAAAATGCAAGGCTAGACAGCATTCTCCCCTTTTCTCTTTTCTTGCTTTTTCTAATTAAACTCATGTGATAACCAACGTGGAAACGTTGCTCCAACTCATAATGACTTGACGAACGAGCATGAATATGCAAGTGACCGAGATAAGTTCGCAGGGATGGAGATACTTCTTAATTCACACGAGTTTCAATTATTATGCGCCTTCGAACTTTAGTTACGAGAGGGAAGTTTTACGTTCGAGCTGCGGCGAGTGAATCTCGAATGCAGAATTACCGGAAAGATGCTCGGTAATCCGGACGTCCTAGAGCTCGTTACTCATTCATCATCTAAAGCTGATACGTCTTTTGCCCGTGCAAACTTTCGTGAGCTTGTTGAGCACAACGCGCGATAATAATCCACGTGATCGTTCTCCATTCTCGTGTATGTTCTTCGTTAATGAGACAAACGAAGAAAAAGGATGGGAAAGTATAGAAAATCTGATAAGAGATATTTGGATTCGTCGAATCGATGAAATATCAGAACTCAGAGGTACTGGAACACCGAGTTAGGCGAGGGATGGGAAAATCTAGGAATAGTAGTTTAACGAGTGGAAAGACGAAGCAATAAAAGACAGAAGACCACGACGAAGAGACGTTGAAACGAAGAGGTAAATTTTTTCACGGTCACAGCTCGGTCTCGACTCGTAAGGTATCAAATATTGACCTGGAAACAGTTGCTCGGATTCTCATAGCTGCAAGTGGGTTCATGAATATTCGCCAGTTTTAGCGGCGCCTAAGAGGGTACTCGTTGCCCGTACGTAACCATATACTCGATCTCGAAACGACATTTCTCCGCCACTCACGGAAGCGATTTAACCCTTAACAGCCACTGCATCCAGCACGATAGCTGCTCGAAAGATTAGTTCGTACCTTTGCCTATCTTTATTGCTCGCCGTAAACAGAATGTCGTTCGTTTAAGAGAGAACTAGTCGATTTATCAGAACTGCGCGATGTTTTTCGTACCGCGAGCTCGACCGTGCTGGTCGCACGCGAACAAAATTACATTTCTCGGCTCGTTGCGGACCCATTGAGAGAACAAATGAAATGTTCTCGCGTATCGTTAAACGCACCCCTTTTAATATCATTAAAGAACTTTGGCCCGTTTCTATTCACCGCTTTATTTTCTCCGACTCGCGACGAAAAGACTGCTATCGGCCAGAGGCAGAATGTTGCGTGTCTCGCATTATGGCTAACTTTGAGAACACGAAGCACGCCCCTCGCCTGCTGCAAATGGGTTACCGTTGACGACGTTACAAATTATATTATTAACCGTAGTTCACTGTGCTACGATCTTGGACAGCTCGTAAATTCAGCCGGTTTTCTAGTTACTTGTCGCGATTCGCGCTCCAGTTCGATGATTCACGAGCAACGACGGTAAAAATCTCGATTGGTCGGTCCAAAGTGAATCGCCGCGACGAAATTAGGAGTCACGTGGATATCCGAATACTGGCCAGCAGCCTGCGAGCCTCCCTATCGTTCGTAGCACGGAAATAGAGGGCTGGGTTCAAGTTTCGAATTCCAATCTCGTGGATCGGCGGAAACTACGCACGGTCGAGCGCGTCGCCGAGTTTCCGCGCGACAGACTTCCGGATCGACACGCCGCCGTTCGGCGGTCAAACTTGAGGGAAAAGTTAGTTCGTAGTTGAACGAGCGTCGTCGAACAGACACCCGTCGATTCAATTACCGACGATTCGCTGGGTTACCGCATTTTAATGAACCACCGCTTGCCAGTCCCGCGAACCATCCTTTTCCACCCTCGTTCCGCCTATGCCTTCCAATTTCGCTAGTTTCCAAACCGATCCGACCACCGTCAACTTTGGGTCCTATCGTCATCGTCGTCCTCGTCGTTGTCGTAGTCGTCGTCGCTGTAGCAAAACCGCCAGCAGAAATTAACAACAGACTATCACCGTTCCGGCTGAAACTTCGAACGACGCTCGCTCGAAAATAAATCGCACGCGATGGCTCGGGTCTTTCTCTCTCGGCGACACACTGCTTTTCTTTCTCGCCAAAGGATTAAACGTCGTCGTCGTCGACTCGTGATTCTTTCTTCCGTGCAGACACGCGAGTTTCTCTGCTGAATCTGCGTGACGCCGACCAAAGGGAACGGCACGAATGGAATACGTGCTTTAACGAGCTTCACGTGCGCCTTGGACTTTGTTTCTCTAATGACATCGTTTCATAATTCGACCAATGGCCTGAATTCTCGAGGTCGCGGATCGCTGGGACCTCCACCGACGAACATTCTCCAATCGAATCGCGTTACGCGTACGTGACCGATCTTGCGTCAAAGGGAACTCCACGGGATTCACCTGTATTCGCTCTAATTGCTCCTTCAAAGTGTCATCGAGTAGAACGAATTTATTTCGTTATTGGGGTTTAGACTCGACGACGATGCGCCGCCTCACCGTTGCTTCGTACCAAGTAGTTTGTTGTTAATCCAGAAGGATAACGAACTCATCGTAACGAGATGGCACGCGAATTCGAAAAACTCTGACTGACCTTGATTGTTTTAACAAAGCCGATCGATTTTCTGGATCGTCGTTCGGTCGAGCAGACGCGAAATAGATCCGCGCGTAGAGGATACACTTTTCATGAATTTAATTAATTAAAATACATAACGAGTGGCGCGATCGAGGCACTCGAAAGCGCAAAACAAGCCGACCGGCGAGGAAAACAGGGGCAGCATTAATTAAAGTTATTTTTAACCGTCATTCACACCTCATTCCCTTGGCTTTTTGCTTTACCCTTCCCGTCGGAGGGCTGTTATTCCGCGCGTCGACCGTGATTGTTAATTCGTTATTAAAGTTTTAACTGGATCGTTGCCCAACCTTCTACGCGCCGTAATTTCACCGGCGAGACGGACAGCGCAACGGAAATATCGTCGACCGGATTTTAGCGATCATGACCGTTGATTCACGGTCGGCGTTCTCCTTTCTATCACGAAACTTTATCAATAGGCCACTTCTTCGGCAGCCAGCCACCCAGCCAGGAAAAACTTTAACCGATCCTCCTCTTTTTCTCGTTATCGTACGAACGAATCGTAAGCAGAACGATTTACCTTCTATTTAATAACGCTTCGTCCCACTAGAAAGTTGACCGGCAATAATTTCAGAGAGTCGACGATTTCAGAGATCTGGAGAAGCGCGAGATCGGTAGAACTGCCAAGAGACGAATCGAACGACCTCTCGTCTCGGTAACGCGGCAGTTTCGTAGACCAACTCTTTGAGCCGCATGGAAAATAGGGAACAGACGGGACAAGCCGATACGATAAACCTTTAACACGAGTTTGATCTTCCGGCTGAAGTTGGTCGTCGGAACTTTTAAACCCCGGCGACGGCTTGCAAACGCTTCCTCTCGAACGCTCTTTCCGCTGTTGCTCCTCGTTTCGCATACTTGTCGAGTTTCGTTTTCATCTCCTTCCATCCATTCCATTTGCACTCGATCGATATATACAATAGCTGTTGAAGCGTTTTAAAAGACCTGAAAATTATTAAATAAAAGAGCGAGGAAAGAAACGAGTTATAAACAGAGATCGTTTTCTTCGCGTTAACTACCTAATTTCCGCGAATTTACGCGCGTAACAAAGTCCATCGATCTACTCCCGACGATAAAATAAACCCTCTTAAACATTCTTACGCTCTCGTACCTCTGCCTAGTAGTTAAAGGTAGTAGAATGAGTGGACGAAGTGTGGCGAACATACGTTAACGGAAGCACGGAACAACGATCATGGCCAGTTCTAACGTGTCATTTATAGAAGCGGCTAGGATAATTTCGTTGGCGTAACTCGGCCCTGTATCCGTGATCCTTATCATTTTCATTATTCAAATGAGAGATTAATCCTGGCTGAGACGACTGCCCTCGGTCTTACCGATTTTTCACGTTTTTTGTATCCGTCTGCGTCGGATAGAAGGACGGTCATTTAATTTTCCAACGTCTATTGCGGCCTTGTTTCCAGAGACGTGTCACCATCTTTATGGGTATTTAACCCATCAACGTGAGACTCGTTTTAAACGCCACCACGGTCGGAATTACAGCCGGCTGGCTACCTAGGATTGGCCGGTGTCCCCGGAAACGAAACCGCGTCTTTCCAGGGATGGAGAAAAATTAATGCCCGCGTGTTGTTCCTCCCGCAAATGGAAGGACGTTAATCAAGCCTTTAAGAAGCTTGGCTGGTGGTAGAAGATTTATAAAGCTTCATCGAAATTTATATATCATTTTGCTCGCTTTTTTAATACGGGTTTATATCGCTGGTTTTGTTTGGGTCTTGTTGTTCGTTCGCAATACGTCTCTAGCAGTTTATCTCCATTATAGTTGCTCGGCGGGAGAGATGGTGGGACGCGTGCAGTATTAATTTACCAAAATGCCCGCGATACTTTTTCTCGTATTCAGTCGCTCGTTCCATTCTATCCACTGATTGTTCCTCTCCCTTAATTACCCCGAGAACGCACGAAACGCCCCTACAACTTTTTCAATTCGATGAATTTATCGCGTGCGTTCGAGAAATATCTCGCTCGCCCCTTACATTTACTTTTTCGAGGATATCAATTTACACCTGTACGAACATGCAGGGATGCGATTAACTCTGTGGAAATCGCCAGCGACCCGTCAGATACACGCGAAATCTTTTTAGAAGCGTTTTTCAACAGCCAGATCGTGAAACTCGTGGACGAAGAATACCTGTTGTACGATACTCTAAATTCGTGTAACGCTGATCATACGAACATAAACGTACATCGTACACGTAATATACTCTTCGCGAATACGAGAAATTTCTCTATCCGGAACGTACTTTTATTATTCATGATACGTACTAATATTATTTAGTTGCTCATTTTCTGTACTCGCTGCACGATGAACGTCGCACTTCAATTTGTTACAAAGCAATATTTACACCTCGCTTTATAATATGTTTCGTTTAATAATCGGAAATTATATCTTAGTAAAATCTACCATTTTTCATGCGTTCATATAACGTTGTAGTCATTGCATGTGTCAGATACAGCGCGACCTACGATAAAAATGTTAGAACCGTGATTTTCGCAGGATTAAATCGCTGCGAAACGTATTGTCGACCGGTGGTTATCTCGATCGGTATAATCACGTCTGGTACGTTCCAAGAGCCCCCGAAAAGCTTCTCCAACGGGGACGACTATTTATTTAATCTCGCGACGCAAATTCCCGCAGGAAACGCGGCCGTCAAATAAATCCCCATGCCGCGTTATCTGATTCGTCCGTTCTTTCCTCGGCTTCGCCGGCAATCCGTATCTATCCACCTGTTCGTCGGCCTGTCCAACCCCTGTCGGCTCGCGTTCGCTGTCGTCTGATCCTCCTCCGAGCGGTCGAGACCCGGAAGGGGTCGGAAAGCTCTCCGGCACGAGCTTCTCCGGTAGTTTACGGTCTCGAGGGCAAGTTTAACGACGCGCTCGTCGATCTCTCTCGACTCAGCCTGGTGGCGCGCGGTTCCTCCGCTCCGGCGACCCTTTGCTGCACTGTCTCGCGCACCCTCCCGGGTCATTAGTCCAGCAGTCGCGAGATTTCGATCGCAAAAAGTCCCGACACGAGCATCCGCATGCTCTTTCGGTCGCGACACGCGCGCATTCTCTATCGACCACCTCGCGTGACCATCCACCTGACCATTTACCAAATCTAGATACCTTTTTGCCAGCGTTTTTGTCACCGCTGAAGCCCGGAACGTCGATGTTTCGAGGGCAAAGCGAGTTCAAAGGGTCGCGACGTTTCTACGGAGAATTTTGTACGTACGTGAAAAACACACATTTACCACGCGCGTCAACGAAACGCGGAAGAGCTGAAAAAGTATTTACAGTCACTCGAATTGCAAGAGCAGCGGCAGACCGGCCGATAATTTCAAACGGCGTAGTCGCGTGAGACGTGTCCCGCGTGGACGATCAGCCGTGGAAAAAGTCGAGAAGCCTGCGGAAGCGGAACGACGCGTCGCTGGGTCGCGTCTCCGGAGAAATCTTATCAGATATCTATACGAAAGAAAGTCGTCTGCCACTGTATATATCGTCGATGCGGGTACAGAGCAGAGAAAGGCGACTTCCTCGCAGGTCTCCGGGATTCTTGAGATTCTCCGTGGGCCTCTTCCAACCCCCGGTTTCGAGTTCCTCGGAAAATCTCGACCACTCCCGGCAACCGCCTCCGCCCGCAATCTTGGATCAAGCTCCGCTACATACGCAGACACGTACGAGCATAAATTTTCCGCCAGCCATCGTCTGCGAAGCGAACTTGTTCACGCAGCGCGTGTAAATCATAAACGTATCGTAGCTCGCGCGTGCTCTCTCTCTCTCTCTCTCTCACTCTTTGACAATCTCGCGACGGAAAGGCAGCCGCTCGTGAAATTACAATTGCGTACTCGGAATCAATCGGTGTGATTATTCTTCCACGTCTTCGATATTCCTGTCTGGCCGGCGATCGATTTTCATCAAAATCGAAACGCTTTGTCTCGCGTCGTGTCGTTGGAATCGCGGTTCTACAGCGGTCGTACACACGCCCGATATTGCGAGGCAAACGATAAAAGCAACGAATCGGTGGACAACTATTCTCATCGTCGCTCGGCGAAAAACAGAACGGTTGGAGATGTCGAGAGAGAGAAACGAAGATGTTATTTGCGTGCGTGGTACGTTAGGGGCTTCAAACGGCCGGACAAAAAGAGTCGGGGAAAACGAGAAAAAGAGGGGAAAATCGCGAACGAGGCTGGTCGCGACGCGATCGGCAAAGGGTGGGTCGACAGACTGTACGGTCGTGTTCGTTTATTACCGTTTTCCTAAATTGATTTCCAATTCACGTGCGAGCGTGCTAGGTGGATGGCATGTCGCGCAAAGGCTCGTGTGAGTCAAGAAGAAAAAGGGGTTGAAACGGCCGAAGGGAATCGGCCGACAAGTTCGGCCGAGCGAAACTCTCATCGAATGCTCGGTCAGTCGTGCAAATGCGAATGCACCGGTTAGACAAACAACGACGTCGTACGAACGCGACCACACTCGGTCCGGAGGACACGGAGGCCGCAAGGAGTGCGTATCGACCTAGGGAACGAGATCCGATGGATGGAACGGAGAGGGATGCGAGAAACGTTTCTCCCCTTTTTCTTCGTTCCATTCCCTTTCGTTCGACGTTCTTCCGTCGGAAATCTCGTGAAATTCGTCGACGGCGGGGTAGCTGATTTGCCAGTAACCTTTAAACTTGCTCGTTCTTTCCACCCGTTAGTTCTCCGCCCTAATCCCAGGGACCGGGGAGGAAAATCGCGTTGCGGTTCGTACGTCGCATAGCGAACGTCGAGGGGAGAAGTAATTCCAACGTGTGTAAACGTTTGCAGCTTCAAGAGCAAGGAAAGGGAAGGCGTAGCGAATTATCGCCGTGGACCATTTTTATCGAGACGCGTAAATTCGAACGTGGCTGCGAAAAAGCGAGAAAAAGGAACGGCGAACACGGGGCGGCAATTTTCCTGAAGGAGAACGGTAGCCACGTGACAGAGAACGACACGGGCCAAAGCTATTTTGCGAGATACGGAGAACCGTTGGGAGCACTTTGACAAAAATGCAGGCCGGAACGAAAGTAGAGAACCGCAATATCCGTCGTGGCCCGTCGATGGCGTGGCTGGTCGCAATTCCGGTTCCGGCGAATCCCCATTGGGGCTCGACCGATGGGAAGGGCAGAACGCATCCCGACCGGGAGAGCATTGTCGTAGCCGAAAGAGGCATTGATATACGCTCGCGCAGGCCGACAAGAAGCGGTAACGCATTACCAGGAAGCGACCCGATGGGTGCATACGTTACCGGATCGCGGCTACGTACCGGTGAGTTAACCCAAAGCCGCTTGCTACCTTCCCGGATAGTTAACTGCGGCGGATTCGAGTATTTCGATCGTACGTCACTCGTTCCTGACCGCCGGCCACGTCTCACGATTACCTCCTATTAGCTACGACCGATCGATTTCTTCCTGAGTGTCGTGTAGCAGAATTCCAGGTGCTTTCGCTTGTTTACGAGGGCGTGTTAAAGTCGTGGAAATCGGGGTCTCTTTAAATATTTTTCGTTTAATCGCGTCAACAAGGATATACAGAAGTTCGTGTCGGTTAATGAAATGCATGACTAGCCCGTTGATCAGTCGGAAGAGAACGCGCGTCAAAGTATCGAAACGTTGAGTCGTACGGCAGCGCGTTAATTCGCGACAGCTCGACGGATTGCATTGCGCACGGTCCTCATCCGGTCTGTCCATGAATAATTTCCGACGTTCATCAAAAGTTCGAACGAATCGGACGCCGATGGACGCGGGCAGACGCGGCAAGTTATTTGAATGTTAAATGGAATCGCGCGGAGCAGCGTTAATTTGTATTTTCTATTAGCGGGCGACTCTGCTCTCGTTGGGGCGGCGTTCACGATCGCCCGCTAATTTCCGCAAACAGCGAACGGTCCGCGATTTTTCCCAGCCGACCGTTTCTCTGTGATAATTTAATCGCGATCACAAAGAGAGAAAGCACAGCCCCAACTCCAACCGGCCGGCTACTTCTGCCTCTCGCCCTTTTTCTGCTGCTCGATGAAACGAATAAATCACGGCATAAAGAGTGCATTAACGCGACTGCAAACAATATAAATTCCCTTGGATAGTGGTATCTGCTGGGAGAGAGGTTTGACCGCGCGTCGATGCGCTTGGTGATATCATAAATCGGTGAGATAACAAATCGGCAATCTGTTATCGAGATTATTCTCGATATTGCCCCTGTTGGAAATCCTGTTTAAATGTCCCGGCCGCCAGCCGATAATTACACAGTTTTGCACGGCTACTGTAATTGGCGCAATCGAGAAATTGTCGCAATTAGTAGATGAGTAAAGCGACACTTTTATTGATTCCCTCGGTCTCGATTCCGGTCATCGTCGCGGCGCCCGTTCCACGACCGGCGAAAACTTTTCACTCGATTCCAATCTCATCGACGAGATCAGCCACTCTCTGCTCTCTCTCCTTCTGTTTACCGATCCAGCCGCGTCGCGGCCCTTAACGCGTTCGCCGCTGTTCTCACGGGAGGCTCGCCTCTGTCCTGATCGTCGTAGAATTTAATTAAAACTTTTAATATCCGAGAAATTCCTGACGAGTTGCGTTCGATCGCTCGATTCAATTCACCGTGTTCTCGGAAACACTTGCTCGATGCGTCTCTTTACGAAGGTAGTCGTTTCCTCCCGACGGTGATTTTAATCTTTTTGGCGCTACGAATCTTCGCCGCGTATACGCACAGATACAACGTACAACGTACTCCTATCTCAATCGAGTGTAGCTTTTTAAGTGGAAACAGAGTTTAACGAAACGCGACCTGGCGAGTTTCTATCGGCCTTTGGTGAATCTATGTTCTCACCAACTAGGCGAAAAACAACGGATACCTTCGTTTAATTAATGGTCGTCGGATGTATTCCATTATCCCGGTCCAATTTCCGTTCCTCGTTAAAAGCAATCTCGTCGAAATAATACGGACTATATAGCTCCGATTTCATCGTTTCGCTTGACAAGCGTCGAAAGGAGGATCTCGCTTTCTCGGCGAATAAAGATTCTATTCGAAAGTGGGTCCGGATTTCCGCGGAATCTCTTCGAGCTATAAGCGTCACCGTTGCGCGTCCTCTATGCCCGGAATCTCAGCGTCATTTAAATGTCGTATAATCGGAGGAATCTAACGTTAGATTATAGTCTCCTTTTGGTCGACGAACATCTTCCCGGAAGATTCTGTCCGACCTGTTTTCCATCGACCGTTTTACCGTGTAATCCAACGAACGTCTATACGGAAACCAGAAAACGTTCCGCCTGTGTTTCTCTTATAACTCGTGCGTCAGGGTACAGTCCATTTGCGCTCCTCTTCTCGAACCGAGATATCGTTGGAATAGGTCTATGAATCGCGAAATGAATTCATTTTCGTTTTGCTCGGCAATGTTTTTCGATCGATGAGGAAAATTCCGACCAACTAACGGCATGGAAACACGGACGAGGAAAACGCCTGGTAATTTATTAGAATTCCAATCTCTGTTTCGTGTAAAACAGCAAAACGTAAAACGCTGGCCCGGTAGCCGGTCGGGTTTTATTGCGGCAACGAGAGCGTTTCGCGGCAAACGAAAATATTACCCGAAGTATAGCGGGGACGGTCGTCGACCCCTCTGGCAATATGTCTTTTCCCTAGGAAAATATTTCATTGGGAGGGAAAGTTCGCGGTCGTGTGACCCGGGCTCGCGAGCTTCGCAAAAGTCCGGCAAACTTTTGAACCTCGCCTCACTCCTCTCTGCCTCGATTGTTCTTTCTGCTGTGTTTCAACAATGTCATAAAACGCATTACCTGCGAGTTAATCGTGACGTGGATAAGTTTGCAAAGGAAACGGAAGCTTTGCGGGCGGAGTCCAAAAAATTTGTTTCCTTCCCGATGCTCCATTGGCATCATGCGCTGCAACTATTCTCCTTATGGTCCCTTTCGTCTCGAAACATAAGCCGAGATCCCACCGTGTTTGTCTTCGAAACGCAGACAGTTGGATGCTCGCTCCGCGTTCAGACGAGGCGACCCATTCCGCTTGTCCCTCGCGATTCCCAGCCAGAAGAGCGGAGGCAGTTGGCGAAACTCGGCGAAGTTGGCGGCTCCTGCGACTCGAGTCTATACAGCGTTCCATGAGAAAACAGAGCGAGAGCCGAGAAGATGGATGGCGAGCGAAGACAGGATTCGCTGGCAGAAAGAGACAAAATGCCGGAAAGAGGAAGTGTCTCTCGTGACGAGGAAGTGGGAGAAGGAAGGAGAAACGGAGGACTCGCTTAACCACGAAAGAATGCACAACTCGGGTCATCCAATTTTATAAAAGCCCCGATATTTCGAATAAAACGAGCATCGCGGAAAATCGTGTTACGGCTTCGTTCCACCAGGGACGATTATTCCACGATTCCGCCTCTCCGACTTGGAAGCTTCGCCTTGAGAAATTTTATGGGCGAACGGTCATTCTGGGAAGTGCACCGCCAGCCCCGGAAAAAGAGGCCAACTATTAACATCGCTCGATTTTATTCACCTTTAATTTCTCAAGGGAATTGAATGCCAAGATTCGCGCTGATTAAACGGAACGAGGAACGGCATATCGTGGAAAACCACTTCTATTCCGTTAACACGAATCTCCTTTGAAATATTTTCTACGACCCAACGCAAATATTCCTAAGATGCCTCACGGCCAAACGCGAACACGAAAGTCACATCTTCCCTAATCGGAGAACTGACCTCGGTTACACCTCTGACACCTTGCTCAGGGAATAAATTACAAGGGCGGCTTCCCTTGTGTAACCATTTTACCAGACCGTTACCCACCAAGTATGAATTCAAGCAAGGGGAAGCTGCTGGCTTTCCCAGGATCAACCCCGAAGGAGCAACGCCTTCGGTTCGCGGACAACGAGCATCGAAGGTAACCCCGAGACGTCGAGCTGCTTAGCGGCGTGCAAACCGGGGTTGGTTTCCACCCTTCCATCCCCTCCTCTGCCACCAACACCCATCCACTACGGAGCATTACGCTTTCACGACTTATGCAAATTTCGCGTAAATTGTTGGGTCGCCGCGCGCCCCCATATCGCGTCGTTTACCGCTATACCAACCCGGCTTCCGCTCGAATCTTCCCGAGACAATTCCACTCACGCGACAACGCGATTACTTTAATGCCAACGCCTTAAGCGCGAAGTAATCGGTCGTGTCGGGTCGCGGACGAAAAATTTCCCTAGAACTCGCGGGAAATGAGAGCGTTCTACCGAAAGATTTTCTTTCGGATAAAAAATTTTCGGTGCATTTTCACGCCGGGTACGACGTTGTGTCGCGTTCCGTTTGAAACTTTGACGTTTTCATCTGCGCGGCCGTGCCACGGAATTCGCCTGGCATTCGACGTTTTAATAATTTAACGGAACGATGTTTCTCGGCGGCGAAGTAGTTACAGAGTTGCCTTGTTAGCGGTAATTTTATTTCACCTTCCAGCCTACGATTTTACATTCGCGTCGGCCTTGTTAACCGACCGCCACGCCGCGGACCAACTGCCAGCAAAGGTTCAAATGTTTTGGAATGCGTCTTTGCGCGCGCTTTATGAGCCTGGAGGGAAGCTCGGTTGGACAAGAACAGTAGAGAAAGTACGAATTTATAAGGATTAAATTGCAAAGCTTCTAAACCAGAGAAAAGCGAAACTATAACAAACGGGTAGCTGATATTTCGCTCGTTCTTTTTCCTTTTACAACGACGCGACGGGCCACGAAAAAGCGCGTAAATTTCATCTTCCACGTATGCTCCTTGCATATCCCTGGTCCCTGTTAAAGTAATCCTGCGGAAACTGAAGAGGGCGCCAGGTCTCTTACATACTCATTAACACGGACCGCCGAGATTATCTGCATGCTTTATTAATGCTCCAAGTAATTAACTGCTTGGATAAACTACTTTTCCCCTTACTAAACTCGAAATATCACGGTTATTCGAAAGTTCTCGTGGACGTTCTGGTTGATAAAAATTGCGGGGAAAATTAAGCCCTTGCCGTCTTCTCCCTGAGTCCAATCGACTTTTCCATCCGTCTATATATAATAACCGCTAATTATACGATATTTATCGAATTTGCAATCGCAGAGTGTTTATTTATACCGCGTTTCGATAACGCCGGATGTTTTCTCGCTTTTACAAACTTATCTTAACTTTTAGAAACGCGCGTTCGGTACGTGTCTATGGTATACGGTGATCGACGTAAAAAGACGCGCGTGTCTAGTCGACCGACGAACGAGTTAACAACTTGGCGACGCGAGTAATCGATAATACATTCTCGTTCCGCGGTTTCTAAGAGGATAACGAGACGGCAGGAAGGTTCGAGCGGCGGAAACTAAGTTGGTAATTTGCCGATGTCCCGCGGAATTCCGATATAGAAGATCGTACGAGCAGTCACGATTATTTCGTCGATGTCTGACTGTTTCTCGGAGACAGCCGCTAATGGTTTCCGATTCGATTCCACGAATCGCCGTACACCGTTTCACGAAAATCGCCCCAGAACCGAGTCGTTATATACGATAGTCGTTCGAGCACGCTTTACGGAGAATTCGTTGCGCGTCAGCGGTTGATCCAGCCGAGCGTAATCGTACGTCGATTTTGAACGACGATAAACTTTTGGCGTCACGTGCACGATCTGCAGACCATAGTTCAGGTTCGATACGATGCGACCAGTCACCGATTAGCCGAGTAGAAGATTATCCGATCACTGATCAAGCTTTCCAAGCGGCGGGATACGCTCTGCTTTTCCAGACAACTCTCTATTTTCCTTCGAATTGGCGGCTATACGAACGGTCAGCTTAAAGCTTTCCGATTCAGAGACGTGGAATACACGAGTCCACCGACAGGATCAGAGTGTCCTTTCTGAGAGACTGAACGCTACCGTAAGACGATCCGAGTTCAATAAATTCCTCTAAAAATCCCGCCATCCAATCACCTTTCCAGGCCACGGATAATATAGACCGCTACCTATCTCTTTCTGTCTGTCAGTCTATCTGTCTGTCTGTCTCTCTTTCTTCCTCTTTCTATCTGTTTATCCCGATTCACAAGGGAGAAGTGGCTCGATTTCCGCAAAGCGTTCCCATAACTCGAGAACGGGAGGAGTGGGTTCGGCCGAGCTAGCTGGTGCGCGAACTTTTTGCCCGCGACGCGGAGTTGCTCGTGCAGAGCACGAACCCTGTTATCTTTGAACGTGTCGAGTTACCTCGTTAACCAACAATGGCCCAGCTACGAACGCGTCCGGGGCAACGTGCGACAACTTTTCACTTTACGACGATGCTGTACGTGCGCGACCACCGTTGCCGTTCTCAAACCTCTCGCGAAAAATCCCGACTCTCCCGTACCTCGCCTCCCATTCAGAGGGGAGTCTTTCGTCGGAGATCGAGAAGAAAGGTCTTCATCCCGGGGAGCCGCTCGTTACCCCGACAAAAGAAAATAACGCGGCGACGACGAGGACGTCGACGGTCAAACGTTAGAAGCGAAGAAAGCCGAACTGCTTGGTCCGATGCCATGGACGTTCTTTGCCTAGTTGAAAGTTTGTTTCTTTGTCGGATGGAAAGTCGGGTTGCCAGCTCAAAGGGATTTCGATTCTTTTAGGGTCTTTTTGATACGTTCCCTAGCGAGCTACTTTCTTCCTTCAGCCTTCTTCTTCGCCGGTTTCTATGCCGTGCAATTCCAAACTTTCGGATATTCGCGGATCTTGGAAACACGCGAACAAGTTTCGCTCGCATATTCGATTACTGCAACTCTCCGTTTCTTCGTTTTCTCGCTTTTTTTCAATTTGTTTCCGAACAAGATGTAATTTATGCGTTAAGAAACGATCGGAAACTCGCGTGCGCGAACCAAAAAGTCATAGACTTTGAGAGGAGGGCGGAGCAAGATTTACGCAGCAAATTCGAACATTTCTTTTTTAGACGGGTCAAGGGTAAACGTGTACGATCGTGTTTCTTATCGAGCCGCGGAATTTCTAACGAGTCATTTACATCGATAGTTAATCACGCGGCGAAATATCGTTATGCCCCTGTAGATTGGCCGCGTTATATACAGGGTTAGCATCCTCGTCGTTCCCCAATCTATCGATCGCCGCGGAATTATTAAGTATGCATGCGACGGATCGCGCGTTACGGTTGTATTACGCGGCCCTATCAACTATTGCAGCCGTTAATCTGACTTCGCGTGACAACGTTATGGAAAACGCGCGCCCTGCTGAATTAAGGATCCTCGATACTGTTCCGGCCGCGTCTCTCCCTCGACACGTTTGCCGCTTCGAGTTCAAGGCGAATCAGCAAAAAGTCCGACCTTACAAAATTCTCTAAATAGGTTGCTTTCGTTATAGGAATGATGAATAAGGAGAAAACATTGAACGAGATTGCTTTCCGGTTTTCAATGTCCAGCTAATTGCAGGTCGTTGAAAAACGAATAAGCAACGATGGAAATTATTGCTTAATTATTGCCGCAACTTCTCCAAAGCTGGATGTAAAAATTCACAGTGGCTACACCGTGCTGTAAATTACGATGAGTTATTCGTAGATAAAGTTCGGCCCCAGGTGAATGTGCCGGCCAACTCACCGGGCGACGGTAACTTCCTTCGCAGTAACCCGCGGACACGAAACTTTTCTGAAAAATTGCACGCCCTTCGTCGCGATCCTGTACCGCGTACGTATAAATTTCGAGGGCACCGCGCGATATCGCGACGTTCCACCAAACCCTCGCTTGCTTCGTCGCGCGGAATTTTTCAGATGCCTTTGAAAAAAAGATACACCGCGTCTCGATTAATAAAACGAGAGACGCCGCCACGTTTCTGGTGTTGCACGCTCCAGGGAAACTTTTGAAGGAGCCACGGCGCATTTTCGAGAGACGGCTGATGATTCGCGCGGACGAATTCGCGTAGCTCGCGGCAATGCGAACCGTCGTCATCTCGAGAAATCTTCAACGCTTATATATAATTCACGCGCGCCACGCTGATGAAAAATTCGTTGGTCCAATGTCGAAGACACTGAGCCGCAGGAATTTGCGACGAACGTTGCCGAGCTGAAAGCAACGATTCTCTGACTGCGTTTGCACCGAAGAGGGACAATGCCATTGCGAAGTAACGAAGAAATGAAATTTTTAAAAACGTCGAGGTACGTTCGATCGAATGGTCGCGTTACAATCTTGCTTACCGTGGTACTATCCTGGCGAGAAACTTTAAGAACACCACGAGAATTCCCCGTATGACACTGAACGACTCTGGCCGCCATTAAACGGAACATTCGGGGTGCATGTCGAGCCGGAGGCAATCGTCGTTTCGCGAAAGACTCCTCGGGGAGGCGAACCTCCGATAGTCTCGCTCTAGAGAGGGATAAGTCGGCAAAAAACCCTTGAGCTTGCCGTTAAAAGAGCTCGAGCCAGTGGTCAATGCCGGGAGAATTAAAATGGTTTCACGGTACGGTCGTACCACGTCGAGGAAAAATATCGTCGTTAAAGTATCGCGGTTTAAAACCCATTGCGAATTTTAACCTCCATGCGCCCCACCATCGGCGGAGAATGTTTTAAAGCGATAACGAATAGGGATCGACTAGGAAAAACCATAATAAACGGGACACAGCTGGCTCACGTGCAGTTTGTTTACTCGCACGCGGTTGAAAACGTATTTTTAATGATCGGTTACTTTAATTGCAACTGGCCACGGTATAACGAGTAATATAAATTCACGAGGACCAGTTTGTCGCTGTTCTCTCTCACTCGCGCGCGCACATTTCTTCCTCATGACGATTGTTATTCGCGCGAGTCTGCCGTTCGCGTGATCATCGATTACAATCGAATCCTCGTCGACTTCGCGGCTGTTTCGGTATTCATACGCTGGCTGGATCCTCGCCAAATCGAGACCTCTCGAACGCTTGTCGTAAACAACCGGGCAAGATTGATAACGCTTTCATAGGAACAGCTCGTGCCGAGCTTCCCGTTTCTCTTTCTCGCGGCTTCTTTTGCTGCCATCCTCAGCTTCGAGATACATTTCGATGGGGCCTTCTCGTTCAAATCGAATTATCGGTGACGGGCGTATAGTAGCCCGAGAAACGTGCAATGTTTCTGAAACGATCTCCAAAGTTGTTGCAATCTACGGCTGCAACTTTAAGAACGATAAACGGAACAAAGTTACGATCGGTGTTCGAAAGTAATTCTTTGCTTTCTTCGTGTTACAACATTATCGATTCGAGCGATTCACAGCGATTAATAAAAGCGATGGGAATTACACGGAGCGCTTGCTATTGGCAGATGCGACAGGATCGGTCGGCTCGAAATAAAAAATTCTGGCCGATCGCATAAAATCCAGCGCATAGGTCGCGCGGGGAGGCGAATATTGAATATTCGGCACGGCCGATTTTCCGACTCGTTCCAGTTAAAGGCCGCCTCTCCCGATTATTCCGTCCCAGCGCAACGAAATATCTGCCGCAACGCCGATACCGGCCAACCAAGATACGCATCTCGCTACGAATCCAACAGATTCACCCCCGAACCCATTAAAGCGCGACAATAATCGATTTATTATCACTCGAATTAGAAAAATTCCGCCTTCGCTTACCGGTCGGACGATTCTCGTTGAACTATCCTTCAACGCGATCGAACGGTTTACAAACGTTTTTAAGGGTAGAATCCGCGAGAAATTCCGTGGCTTCTCTGCAGATTCAAACACATGGGAACGAGTACTTCTTGAAGGGTACCGAATTAAGACAATTCGCAGATTCTGAAAGGGAGAAGTTTCGTGGAAGTTTTCGCGGCTGGAAACAACGCGAAAGAAGTGGGAAAAGTGAGAAAAATCGTGAAAGTCGACGAACCAAGTACCGTAATCCTTTTGAAAAGAAACGGCGACAAAGTGGCGTAGTCGGCGTTTCCATGGCGTCTATCGCGGCGCCTTTGTTTTTACCGCAGGCGACGTGGCCCTTCGGCCGGCGCCCGGAAGTCACCAGCCATTTTTCAAAGCGCGCGGAAATGAGATGTCCCCTCGACCGCGGTCGATCCCGTTCGCGTATCGAAAATCCGGTCGCGAGCGCGATGAGTTACGTTCCCTTTCTCATGGTCGGGTTTCTGGTTAGCTTCGAAACAGCACCGCGGGGGAGAATTTTTCAAGTATTCGCCAGCCGGATTTAGATCCATTCTGCTGGAAATCAACGCGGCACCGGGTCAACCGTTTCTCGTTCTTCGTAAATCACGCGACGCTCGTAATTCTGTTTCGCCGAAAAAGAAGCAACGCGAACCTATGAGCGGCAGAGGAGAGAGGAGGCACACGATTTCCATAAGCACCCGACAGACGGACGGTCGATCAGTCGAGAGGTACCTGCATGCAGCGTAGCCGAGCAAGACAGAAGATTTAATCGACCGATGCCGTTTAAGCGTTCAGGCGCGGAACAAGGCGATCTCTGGAGCCACGAGAGGCGCGCACAAGAGGTTCTCGCGGCGTTTGGTTGCGTGTGCTACGCGTTTACTGAATTACCTGGCTTTCCCTATGCACACGGTGCACCAACGTCCGTGTGTCGAGGCAGGCAATCACCTTAATGATAATTTACGATCAGGGGCATAAACGTGTCCCGGCCCGGAATTGATTTGTTTACTCCCGAAGGATTCTCACGCGACTCCGCATCGGGATGCTGGACCTCTTACGGGTGGCCCGCCAGCTCTTGTTGCTTCGGCCATTTTATTTTACCGTCGCAGCATTTTTCCCCTCTCTGAGTTCTTCATTTCCAGGTACCCACCACCACCTGACGCAAGCCTTCGCACGGCCTATTTTAAATCGTCTCGCGATTACCGAGTCGCATACGATTTATCGAACAACACGGATCCACGATATTTATTAGCCGATCGAATACAAGGCCCGTTTCGTCGTGTTTCATCCGACTAGAATTCCGCTGTTCGTTGCCGAGACTAATTCAAATCCTAAACGAGGATTATTTCCAAACACCAAGACGATACTTCCCGGTTAGCTCGATCGGAAGACTCGAGTTACGTTCGTCTCTCGATGTTTCCTCAGCTTGCGAAGATTGCTCCGACTGTTCGCGAAAATAACGAGACGACAGAGGGCAGGATACAGCCTAAAGATCCGATAATAACGATACGAAGTATTCATTGCGGCAGTTATAATGCAAAAAAAGAATCACCGAAAGCGATTTAAAAAAAACAAACGATTCGAGGAAAAAATTTAATCTATTTCGTGATATCGGCGAATATACGGGTTCCGCGAGCGGAAAGGGAGGGGGTAAACACGATTAAAATTTGAATCATAAAGTTGGCAATTAAAACGCGGACGATTCGGAAACTGATTTCGAAGGAACGGTAGTTGCAGCGAATTTCATCGAAGATTTGTCTTCCGGCAAGCATAAATCGGGAACACGTTCGTCGATGAAGATATAATTGAGTCGTAATCTGGAAGGTATGCGCGGAATTCTCGGGAACGGATACGCGTTTCACATGCTGACGCGTTTCGCCTGTTTTAATAATTCCGGTGTCACGCGGCTCGCGAACGCGTCAAATTAAATCCGGCCGGAATAAAAGATCGCCTGGGACGTTGCGCGTCTCGTTTAAATTTATCGGCATCCCGTGTAGCCGTTCGGTCGAATAGCATCCAATTACGTTCGCGAGCTCGTAATTGCGCCGATCGATCGATCGCGATCTACACTTCCTCGCGTTTCCGTCCTCTTCGTTGCATACGCGACCGCGTTTCCACGTAACAATTACGTCAAATTTTCTTCGATTGATAATTTAGCGTGCATGTGGTCGTCGGAACGATATCGGCTAATTAAATAAACGGTTTATCGAAGAAAGGTGAAAACGTCGCGAAGTCGGTCTGAAACGCAAACGAGAACGATATCGATGCTAGTAACAGGGTCCCGGCGAGCAGTCTAGCCGGCCCGTAAATTGTCAGCGTAAATCCGTAGTGTCCCGGATGTATCGACATTTCGGCCGGCGGCGTGTAATGAGAAATTCGGTTGTTCCGCGGTCGGTATCGATCGGCAAGTGGACATAAAGCAATTATTCCACGCGTGCCCGGCCGCTGGCAAACCTCATCGACTCTGGCAACGGCACCTGAAAGCAATGAACGAGGAACCGGTGTACACAAACGGCTTGTACTCCCGGCGAAAGGTCGTCCCTCCTGAATCACCGGGCTGGATTTAATTAACGGTGACGCGGACGCGATCGGCCCGCTCGCTATACTTAGCTTCCGATCCGAAGAGCCCCTCTGTTCCTGTGCCTGTCTCCGTGGCCGATGCACAGCTCCGGCGACGCTCTCTCTTCGACCGTATCTCCTGCTTTGTTATTGCCAGGAAACCGGCTGCAATCGATATCCACGCGATACACCATGCCGTTCTGGCTCCTCCTCTCCTCTCTTTTCTCCTCCTATCAGTCACTAATGAAATTCTCGTGCCGCTAACGATGTTTCCGCGCGGCCAAAGGAAAGCGTCTTGAGAGCCAGCGTAGTTTTCGAGGGATGGAGATCGGTCGGAAGCTCGTTTGCGGGGTGCACGTCGCAAAAGAGAAGCTTGCCTCTGCAGGGTATTTCGGTTCGCGATCGATTCCCCTGCCGGAGAATTGGCAGTCGCGCTCCGGGAGACCAAACAATAGCAACGCGGTTCGATCGATACGCGAGAACGTCAACGTAATCTGGTTTAAGTAATTGATCGAGGAAAGCGACGGTAACTAGCCTTTCATCGAGCGTCGATCCAGGCTTCCTCTTTGGTTGCCACGACGATCTTTGACGAGCCATTCGACGATTGGCCAATTCGCTGTTTGTGACTCCTTTAATAGGACTCGAATTACCGCCGATCTCTCGTTTGTTTCGCCGTGAGTCGAAAAAGATCGCCCGTCGTGAATCTCGACTCGCCAGTCCGGAAGTTGGCAATTCGCATCGATTTTCCATCCAAGTCAGAGCGGCCGGAAAAATAGCGCAAAGGTAGGAGATCACGCGCGAACGGTGTTTGTCTTCCCTTTCGGAACGCCAATAATGGTTCGATCGTATTTCATCGAGTTTCGATTTCACTCGGACGTCGGCTCTCGTTCTTCGCTAGGTAGAGGTACCTTTTACGGCGCGTCCAGTCCCAACCCCTTCGGAGATCCTGTTGCCAGAAGGGAAACGGTAAAAACGGTTCCGAGGAATCGAAAGGCGCGGAGCAGACGCTTTCTGTCTTTGTTCGGTCGGTCGCGCGTCTCGTTCAGCCTTTCGCCGGACTCGTCGTCGCTTAATTAGTACCGGCGTACAATTAAGCGGGCGCGCTTAAGTTCGGGCCACGCCCCGCGTCTGCCAAGATAAATTGGCGCCAATGAATGCCAATTGGGCCGGTGCACGACCGGTCGGAACACGGCGTGGTCGATGCAAACGGATTCGCAAACTCCCTCTAAGCGTCTTAAGCCGCCTTCGAGGATCGATATCGATCGATTCGATCAGTCGCGCAGATTTATTCGCGCCACGAACGTCTAACTACGCCGGCCCACCTCGGGCAAACCCGACGAATCTTCGATTAAGTGGATAATCACCGACTAATCGGGAATTAATTATAAGCAGGAAAACCGGTGGTTCGGTGCGCCTGTTCGTCTCGCGAAAGCTCCGCTTCGAAAGCGTTCGACACGATCTTTGTCGACGCAACGATGCGTCGAATAGGTTCGACGCGCTGGAAGGAACATCCTTGTGGATAATTGATTCGATCTTCCCGACTAGTACAGCGAATGAAAAACTAGACGACTCGCAGACGCGATAATTAGTTTGCTCGATTCCTCCGTCCGTCTTAGAGCCGATGTTTGCTGGCGACCGAGGAACGGGGTATACGATCGTTCGTCGAACGGTTGCTCGTTTGAAGAGAATGTCGACGGGAGGGCAGACGTAAACCAGCCAATGACCACTGGATCGTCCTTCCGTGTAATTGGGTGAATCGCGTCCGCCGTGTTAAGTGGACAGTCGCGAATTAATCAATATCGGATAATTGAATCGTTGGCGGTCGACGATAGATCGGTTTTCGAAAATTTCTACCAACGTTGATGTTTGTTTGTTTAGAGGGGAAAGAGCCTTAACCCACATTTCTTTTTCTTTTTATTTCTTTCTCGACCGAAGGGAAAGCAATCCGCCAATTATCAACTCGCGCCACACTCCAGCCGAGTGGTTCTCCCGAGCAATTTCCGAGTCGAGAGATTCTTTAACGTTGGCGAATCGAAGCACGCGAGTTTTCGAATCTAATCCCTGTTTGAAACGGTTTTCCAAAGCAACTCGCACCAAGCGATCCTTCGCTCCCTTTCGTTGATTGGCGGTTTCCCTCGAAACGCTCACAATGATCAACCTCCGGGCCGATTGTGCTTTGCTGAAAAGAGCAAATATCGAGTCAATTTCCGATACCGCGACGTTCGCGCCGTCGATAAGAGACATTGTTTCCCGCGTCCTTTCCTTCCCCATCCTCGATCGTCGCCGAGTCGTCGCATTTTTTTTCGGTCAAGAAAATCCCGTTAAACACGAAGCGAGCGTTTCTTGTTCGTTCGATACCGCGTCGTTGAACGCACCGGTTCGCTTCTTGGTAAGTAGTTTGCATCTTTGAAATTCGAGTAGCCAAGTCACCTCTTTTTGCCCCGACGTTGGCCCGTCGCGATTTCAAGACGTTTGAAAACAAAGTTTTCCGTAAGAATTGTTTCGCAAGTATCGAGTATCCCGCGGGGATGGGAAGCGGAAGTCTGCGAGACCGGGGGATCGATAGTCGATGTCGGCCGAGGGAGAAGGAAATACGCCGGCCGGAGGATGAGAACGAAAGAAATTCCAAACGGGTCGGGAATCGAGTCGCGAAACGCAGACACCTCGGAGGCGGCACTTGTGAAACGGAGACGGTCCCCCGAGAGGACGAGGGTTGACGCGGGGTTGAGAATAAAAACGCGGATGGTGGCTTTTTAGTGGAGGAGCTTCTTCCATCGGGGTCGAGAGGGTAACTACAGGAAAAGGGCGGTCTGAGACCCATCAAAGCCACGTAAGCTCTGAATGTTGCACATCCACGCGAGAAACGTCGCTGCAACCGGCGTCTGTTGCTTTGCAGACGCTGCCTTTATGGGAAATCTTTGGATAAAATCTATTGCCGCAAAAAAAGAATGGAAAAACTCGGGTCGCTTCGTTTCGTCATCCTGTTTCCACTCGCCACGTCGTTTTCTTTGAACGCCCGAGCGAAGAAACATCGTCAATGGCCTTGTCCGCACCGACACGACTAACGATCGATCTGTCGCGCGTAGCCGATTCAGCCGGGTCGTCAAAACGCTCGCGATTTCAAGTGGAAGTTGGCGCAATTTCTAGCGAGTAATTAAACGGCCGCGTAAAGGACCAATCGCAATGTGGCTGGTACGCGTACGTTGTCTCATCGATCGAGCGAGTTTCGAGCGCAGAGATAGGTGTATAACTTGGCTGGCAAAACGAAACAACGTTTGGAAATTTATGGCGCGCGTTAAACGCTCGCGCGGATGTCCATGGAAAGTTTATCTACGCGAGACGAACGCTTCGCGGCAGATCGATGGGTGGAAAAAATCCAGTGATCCGTTAATGGAAACCGAAAGTAGACTTGGGCGAAAAGCCGATTTCCAGAGGAAATTTCTCTGTCTTTCGTCGGATACGAGCGGTGTGTTGTTAACGTCGTGTTTAATCAAAAACGTAGATACTAATGGATAGCGTAGAAACGTCGGGGCAGGTTGGCTGTTGAAATTCAACAGAAGTTTAGCCGAGCGCCATGGCTTATGCAGTTAGAGTTATTACGCACAGTGCACGTCTCATTTTCGATTCCGCCAGCCATTCGTACCACCGCTGTACTTAGATACTCTCGCAATAAAATTCAAACTCCTTGGGTTATATGTTCTCGTGGCTGACAGCTGAAAGCTCGGCGCATCGCGCTCGTAGTACCTCTACCACCGCGAGATAGTATACTAATGTTTGGCGATGTTTCAGACCGTGTTCTGGAAATATTCGACAACAGAGCCGTTGAAACGATCGCCGGGAAAGGGAGTCGTATCTCTTAACTGCAAAGGGAAACCGTATTAAACGACGTTTCGAGCTAATTTCGTGCAACTGCGCGTCACAGTTAACAACTCGACGGAACAATCTATTCGAATTCCTCGACGTTAGCGTTGGTCACACAGAGAGCGACTCGCCAGAAACCGTCAAACTCGATGTATATCCAAAAGCCAACCGCGTAATTAACGGGATTTAATAACGAACGTCCAGCGTTACCGTTGATCGCTACCCTTTTATGAAATTCTCGAACGCAAAGCTATTTTACGAGCACGCGTGCCGAGTGAAACAGAGGAGCAAATGCCGACCGATTCTCCGCGGCTACTATTCCCGACGCGCCTATTCCTGGTCGGCCAACGTCGACGCCCGTCGTCGCTGGACACCCGTTTCGCGTGGCAACGTCTACGTCGTATTTTCCAGCAATTAGACGCGCGACGCACCGTCCGACAGGTATATCCCGGTGGCTCGGTCGTTAGTAACGAGCCACGTCGGCCTTACGAGGCCGGTGTCCCGGTGTCGTCATCGTGTCTTGGTCGTGTCACGTTTCTGGAAACGGTTTGCATGCGACCACCCCGATGAGAAACCGCTGTTCCTGAATCTCGTTTTCTCTCTGTTCGACGGCGACTGCACCGGTACGTTTCTACTCCTCGTCAACGTACGGACAACCGCGCCGACAGCCTCGTACACACAAGGAGTGTTTTCTTGTCTGGTATTGACTTTGCGCAGCGCGCATTAAACCGGAACCAGGCGCCGACGCGCTTGACTGACTGGTTTACGTGGTTCAAGGGGAAGGAAACTCGGGAAGGAAGTTTCGAGGGTCGAACACTTCGTTAACTGAACCGCGAGTAAGTCTTCTTAAGTCCTATTAAGTTCTTCGGTATCAACTCGAGTTAAACACTTATCTTTAACGTCAGGGAACGAGATTGGGGTGGGAATTTTTCCTATCGGGCAACTTTGCCCGATAACCGAAAGGTTGCTTAATCATCGAATCCGTTACGAGGAACTTTTTCCGCGAAAAAATGGAAACACTCGGCTTTCGAACGCGTATCGCCCCAACTCGAAGGCGGATTTTTCTCCGATCAAAGCCACACCCTAGCGCGTCGATTGGCCGGGGCAACGAAGCGCTTCTTTTCAGAAAGTTATGTATTTTAACAGGGTTGTCGCGTGCAAGCTTGACGAAACCCTGGTCACAAAGGGCAATTCCGTTGGAAGTCGAAGCAGCTGAGGGTGCGCGCGTCCATCAAGAAGGGCGTTCAAAGGGTGGCCGGCGTCAGGTAGTTCGGTAAGACGCAACGGGGGTAACAGTTCCGGATCGGTGTTTCGAAATTCGCGTAACGTGTCACGTCTAACGTACCGTTAATGGAGGAGCTTGTTAGCCCGACGTGCGTTCCGTTTCACGATGCGAAACGGCCCCCGAACCTCGGTGCTCGATAACGCGCCTTGTCGTGGGCGGTTCCACGAACCACCCTTCCCGGTGTCCGGAAAGGACACTCCGCGTTTGTCTCCTCGCGGGATTCTCGGGATTACCTGCACGAAGGGAATTGCAACTGGGCCGACGTCACGTGCTTCCGTCGATCTGGCTCGTTCGAGCGTTCCTGCCTCGCTGTTGCGACCCGTCTTCTATCGTAAACGAACCAACCCTGCCAACCCCTTTGCTAATGTATCGGATCTCCTTCCGTCTACTCCCAGACGGTGTACACCGTACATACACCGACGGCGAATTAATGCTCGTTGCAACGGTCGTAAGCCTCGTCGGCGATTTAGTAGATCGCTTCCGTCTATGTTACGCGAAATAAAACAAGTCGCTTATAGAAAATTTGTATCGCGAGAGAAACTAATTTTATCGCACGAGGCGGTTCGGTGGTGAATCGATATTCGTCACAAAGAGGATCGTAACGGTGGATCTATGTAGAGCATCAGAGGACCGCTGCGTGGGGTAGAGAGTTTATCTTGGCGAAAACAGCGCAATTATCCTCTCGCGGAGGAAATTGTATTCTAGAACTAATGCCGCGCGTTTCCGTCGAGCTAGCTGGCCGGCTCGAGTATATTCGACCGGCTTTGTCTTGTCTCCTGCTCGATTGCGTATACATCGGGTTTGGTAATGTATCGAGTTTGTCTCGGCTTCTGGCTGCGCAACAACGGATGGTCGGATTATCCGTAACAGCAATTGTATGCGATTCCAGTCAGCCTGGCATTTCTAATTATCTCACGGATAAATCTATCCTCGCCGTTTCACCGCTATGAATTCCTGCGCGGCAGTCGTGTCAGTTTTCGGGCTTTACACCCGCCACGGAACCGGAATGCGTTCTTCCGCCTTGATCAAGTCGCCCTACGACACGATAAAGACACATCGAATTACGGATCCATCTTACGGATATCTGTGAAACAAGGGCCCCTTTGCTTTTTGCCTCTGTACTCTGTCCTATTCTCTCTCTCTCTCTCTCTCTCTCTCTCTCTCTCTCTCTTTCTCCGTTAATTTCACGCTGGCAACGCCTAACCGCGAGGACGTACGCCAAGTTTCGCTGGAATCTTCGCGTCTCCATTGAGACTCGAAGATTTAAACGCATCCCTTTAGTTAACGGGGTAAGACAGTGCTGGCATCCAATTTGTCGCGGAACGGTTCGTTCTGACGAGCTTCGTCATTAGGCAAAATCTACGTCTATATTTCATTTATACCCGACATCCACTTCAGGCAAACCCCGGGTCCGTATCGTTTGGATATCGCTACGTAGATGGATGCGCTCCGTTTGCTTAGACTTATCTCTATTTGGTGACTACATTACGTCTGATTAACTAAGCCCTCTTGATTACGTCTTCGACGTATTGCCCATCCTACCGGCCGTTGATTGTAACATCTGCATATCTCGCGCCCGCGCTTACGGATTTCATTAAGACTCGCGATAGTTTGCATTCGAAGACCGAGCCGTCCTGCTCGCAATCAAAAGTTCTCGCGTCGTGCCGTGCTTTAACGCGATTAAAGTTTCCTTCCGGTGTCGTAACGGACGACGCTCGAAATCGTCGCACGGAACCAAAGACCGACCGGTAGGGTAAAAATCCAAGAAACTAACTTCGTTCTGTGAAGGAACGATAACGATTCGGTGTATCGATTGCGAGCGAACGAGCTCGATAAGGGTGTAATAATTGGTGGAATTTATACGGGTCTGGTAGCCGCGGCGCCGAATAGCCCACAGTTTCTTCTTTATTCGAGCCGTAGACCGATCCATTCTCCGAGACACCATTGAAAAACGCTCAGCACCGATTTATCGGCGCAGGTAGCCCGGCCCAAAGAGAAACAATGAAATTCAACTAAGCCCGAAGCGTGTAGCGAGCTCGCACGGCGCCGCGCCATGCCGTGCCACGAGGTTCGAGGATCCGCAGCGGAAAAATGATAAATGTGAAGCCGCGGCCGTAACAAGCCCTCTCGAGGCGAGCCCCAGTTTTTAATTGCCTCGTAGTCGGCTGCAACCCTCGCGCCTCCTACAGCTTCTCATCGAGGCATCTTCTCGAGGCTAGCGGACCGCGAGCCGAGCGAAAAGCAGGGAAGATTTATCGCGCGGTTGTTTATCTGGGGTGCGTCGAAGCGCGTCGCGATTGACATCCAGCAACGTTCGTCGGTTTTTCCACCCCTTGATCGATCGGCAACCGTGGCTTTCGTGACGGCTTACACGTTCCACCAGTTTATCTAACGGCGCGGATCTCTTACAACTTGCCAAGGATGTTGACGTCGTTTTCTGCCCCTACGAAAGAATTCTGTCCAAGGTTTTCATCCCTTTCCATACTAGTTTTTTGTTCTCGATTATCGTATAACGGGAAAAATAGAGTAGGGTCGACACTTCCGGGGCCGGGCTTGGTTTAATCAATTTTTACCAGCGCCTTTGTTCTCTTTAGCAAGCTTTTTGCCTGATCCGGATCTGTGCCGTGTCTCGAAACGATTTTCCGCGTCAAGCTCCGCGAGCATGTCGCTTTACAGCGAGTCGTACGGAAAACTATACGCAAAAGAGAATATTAGATGGCAGCCATTGTTCAACCACTGAAAGGACATCGGGTGGCAAAATTATTTCCCGAGCACGTACTCTGGCCGGTTAAAATTGCGTATAGGTGGTCCTAGAATAGAGTTTTCACGTGTTAGATACTACCAGCTCGTATTACCACTTTCAATGCAGGAAGAAATATCGTCGTTATAGGTAGGTGTGATTTAACGCGCGAAGCGTATCCGTCCCGTAAGAGGATTACCGGTAAAAAAAAAAGAAAAACCTAACAGCGTGCCGCAGCTTTCGCGAACCCCGCAATTGTTGGCTCCAACCGATTTTTAACGCGATTCTCTCCTAACCCGCGAAACATCCGCGGTCGTTTCACGGCTTTCGAGTAAACCTACCGTGTAACATTTATCCGTGGCACGTGGTGGTCGCTGTTTAAAAACGCGCTTCGCATCGACCAACGTAGTGTCAGGCGAAAGAAAATATTTCGAAGCAGACGGTCGGCAAATCGACACGGTTCTCGTCGAGATCAAAGCTACAATCACGACTCGCGCTTGTTTCCTTCAAGTACTAATCGAAGACGCCGTCGACGTACCAGAGAAGGAGAAACAACGATTCTAGACGCGTACGATCACGAGAAAAAGAGGAGAAGCGAGACAGTGGATTAAGACGCGTACGCAGCCAGTCCGCCTCGTTTGACTCGCGTCGCGCCTTTCTGGCGCCCGACGCGATCGATCTTTCGTCTGCGAGCAATCTCATAAACATCGGCAGAAACGAAGAACAGCGTTCTCTTCTTCACCCTCGTCCTTGAGTCCTTCACCCTTAACGCAGAGTCTCGCAGTCGCGTGATTTTTGCGTCATCTCGCGTGCTATTCCCATCGCCAGAGAGAAACCGTCGGTATTTCTGTACCACAGACACGAACGAGGTTCGTTGGCTCGACTCTGGAAAACTTGCAGAGACGAATGTTACGTTTCCGCAGGGAAGTAGGGTGGGCCGAATCGAACGATTTTGTCTTTCTCGAGGCACGAGGGAAATTCTTTTTCCACCCCTGCAGAGACTGCGTTGCGGTACAGTGATCGACGAGATCGACGTTACGGGACAGTAGCACCGGATCTCTGTGAAAAATGATGAATGGCCATGAGCGTATCTCCATTCGTATCGTCCGTTATCCTTCCTCTGGTTCGATCTTCTCTGAAGCAGCCACAGTGCTCTCCATTCGAATCGTCCGACCCGATCCGACCACAAAGACATATCGTCGCACGGGATTCTCGTGTTCCGCAATTAATGTCAGACATTTTGGCATTTCGGCCGAAAGTAACGATTATGGCCCGATGGAGCCGGACGATCGATTCGGATCATTCGTCGGGCTAGTCCGTGATATCCGAGCGTCCGTAACAAGATCCGGTTGTCTTGTTCTCCCGTAATTGATGAAACGAGTGCTAGCGTCAACGTTAGAACCAGCAACGAGTGTCGCTCGTTTCCAAAGCTTCCAAGAAATTTAGGAGAAGAGCTGTCTAGAATTTGGAACGGGCGGCATCGTTAACTTTGACAGTGTCAGCCTATCCGCGCGTTTCCAATGCTTTGCGCTTGCCTCGGCCTCCCGAAAACATCGAACTACGAATAACGATGGAAATCACGCGGCTGAGAGTACCACGAAGCTTCCGGCAAGGCAAGGATCGAATCGTCTAGACGAGATTCAACGACGAACGCGAAGAAAGAAGGACGAACGTGAGAGAGCGGGGTAGTTCGCCCGGGCTGTCAAGTAACAGGGAAAACAGAAATGGGTGGGAAGGGGGTGAGGAAACAGGAAGAGAACACAGACTAATTTAATGCGAGAGGATGTGATGCTCTACTTCCTACGATGCCACCTATTTTAGCCGACGTGAAGGCGCGTCGCGGGCTTCCCGACGGTTTTCCGTAATAACAAGATTATCTTCGGCGTCGTAGTCGAGAAACAGACAGAAGGAAGAAACGAGCGAGCGAACGCAGACGGTTTGTGGACTCGGAGCAAACGGTACCCGGGCTTTTAATTCATGGGAACGTGAACAGAACGCGGGTGGGACGGGTGGCTGGGCCAGGGCTGACGCAACGAGAACGCGATTTATTGTTGCTGCGGAGGGTAACAATGAGGGGCTGCCTCGTCGAGCAGGAGATATACGACGGCCAGTAGTTAAAATTAATAACTGGAGGAAACAGAATGCGATCTTACGGTAATTAAGCTGGCTTTTAAATTCCACGATTCTTGGACCTGCGTGCGTGCGGGGATGGCGGAGGGTTATTTGCAAAGATACGCTGCCAGAGAGCGCTTTTGTTAGGAAGTCCGTGCTAATAAATAGCTTCCGATCGAACCGAGTTGCGCATACGCGTTTATCGAGCAAGTACTTCTAGTCTCCCGTTCGCGCAATTAACTAATTTTATTTTCTATAGCATAAGGATAACAGAACGGCGGATCAATTTATGGGGAATAGCACGCGAACAAAGATCCGTCTCGCTCGATGTACCGTAATTTTCCCCGGGCAAGCCAATTCAGATGAAAACGCGGAATGCCTCTATTAGCGAGTGGAGAAGTTCAAACAAAGATCGGAATTGATCAGCATCGGCTAAAATCGATCGTTCGTTCTTATTGCAACGTCGATAAAACGTAGAATAAATGCGTAGAGACGTGGAAATCGGAGAAAGATGTCCGTAGTTTATCGTTTTTACATCGGACAAGATCGACAAAGGGGGAACGGAAACGTGGACGAGCGGCATCGTTGGCTCACGATCCAAATTCGACACGTTCGAGACTCTCCTTAAAAGACGCTTCTTGTCCTCCGGTGTTCGTCATCGACGCCGATAGATAAAGAGAAACGCTCGTCTGAATTCGGCATCTCCAGCTGGGTCACAGGAAAACCAAGCTTTCCCGATCTAACAAAATATAGACGGACGACATTTACAAGCCAAATTGAAGGGAATGAAGAGCAGTACGGTACGTGGCAACGTGGAAGACAAATTGATTTTGAAATGGTAGAGGAAACACGAGACCGGAGGAAAGACAGGGTTACGAACACGCGGACAGGAGAGCTGGTCGTGGAACGGGACAACGAACGAGACTCGAGACGCGAACCAAGAAAGTACATGGTACCGACCGACTGGCGTGGCACGCGGCATTTGACAATTATTCAAATTACCTTCGGATCCATTTGGAATCGTCTCGAATCACGATTAACCCTCCCTTCCATCCTCTTTCGATTCCCTATCTCCAGTTCTTCTTCGTTGGAACGCTCGTCTCGTACTTGCTGCAGCTGTTCGGCGGAGTTAGAGAATCCGGCAATTTCGATAATTTATCAGGCGAGCTATTAGATGCGGTATCCGACTGCATATCGTTAGTCAGTTTAACCCGGTCGAACGCTTCGGAAAGCCGGCTGCGTTTCATGTGGCGGGAGGCGGATCGCGTTCCAATTTCTCGCGGTGTATGAAAAATTACTGGAGCGAGAAATGAGCTAACCGATGGAACGCGAGGAAACAGCGGCATGGCGTGGCTCGATTAATGGGCCCTAATCAACGCTTTGTCATCTATTTATTCGCATGGACCATTCCGCCGCTCGTCAGTTTGCTCCTATTAACGGGGGTTAATTCTAGATACGATATTGGAAACTTCTGCTAATCAGAACGAGCACTTAACCGGCTGGGTCAATAAACCGCGCGCGCGGGCCGATTCGAACGCATCCACGCCAACCGTGTTGCCAACCAATGCTCGCTAGCCAAGGTAAACTCCACGGCCCGGAATCGGAATAATCACGTCCAATCATCCGGAATGCAGCTATTCGAGTAAATCGTAACGCGATTCGAGTCTCGACTTCGCTTTATCGTTCGATTCACCCTCCAATTCAATGCGACCGTTCCTTTCTTTCCCCTTTGGTCAAGGGAATAATACGCCAATCTTCCACCATGAGAATCGAACAATGCTCCAGTTTCCTCGATTTCGGAGCTTTACGTCTTACCCGTTCCAACGTTTGCGATTATTCCCACTTTATCGTTACCCTAGCGTCTCTCGTTGGTTCGTTAGTTGGTTGTTCTTCGACCATCGAATTTGAACAGCCCGTAGCAACTATTAAAGCAGCGGCATTCCGATAAAAGAGGCAAACAATCGCCTGCTTGGTATACCGAACTCTGCCGATCGTAGCACCGAACACCGGCCACGTTTGCCCTGAAACAGTTGCGGTGCCTCGTTAGAACGTCCGATGGGGTTGCTTTAGCCCCGACAGTCACGAAGAACAATTTACATGGCTGGCGTTACAGCGCGGAATACCGGCAAAGCAAACCTGCGCCGTCTACTTCCCCTCACACGCACGTCAATCAACCTGGGTCTGGTGGTGGTGCGCGTCGGTGAAACCATATACGAGCCGTTTAGATTATCATACACGAGGCTTGCACGCGCGGAACCCCTAGATTTACGTGTATTTACGCGTCCCCGCGAATTTGTCGGCGAACAAATGGGAACGGTTAAGCGTTGCCCGGATATCGTCATAGTTCCAGCGAACTATCAGAAACGTAGTTAACCGGTTATTCAGTGTTCCCGGTTCATTTAAGCTTCTCGCCGGTCTCGCGTGAAATTGCACGGAAATTAGTAATTTAAACGAACCTTGCGCGCGAGCCTGCTTCGAAACCCCCGCCTCCCCCCTTTTCTAACGATGTTTCGCCTGTAATTCCATATTCTTTCTCCCCGTTGTTTTATTGTTTTCCATCTTGATCGTCGGCAAGTTGGAAACTCGGACAAGTAAGTTACCCAGTTACGAATGAAAGTTTCCGGTGCAATCGACTTGGATTCGGTCATTGTTCGCTAAAATCGACCCTAATTTTTCGGTTTCGTCCGTAGATGCGAGGCTGGACTCGCGAGACACGGACAGAACGGTTGATCAGAGGGATCGACGACGCCCGGCTGCCCACTAATAATTAATACCCATCGCGTTACCTGGTCATTAATTCGGCGATTCTACGCATCGTCAGGGTTAGTTACGTCTTCGACGACAGCTAGCGGCTATCGATGATTCTCTTCGACGAGGGGACAACGGTTCCAAAGAAGTTGAAATAGATGCGTCGTTAATCGCGTTCTTTTTTTGCCGAAAATCGACTTGCAACGATGAATTCAATTAGGTTACCATTGATCGACTATCGCGCGAGTAAATCTCGGTGTTCCTGGAATTGCCGGGTAATGGGATTTCGAATAGAATTTAATGGAAACCCATTACGATGCGTATACGTAATTAATGCGCGACAGGTCTGAATCGACACCCAATAAGTTACGGACGATCGCAGCTCCGCTTTATATATCACCTGATCCTTTCGTCGAATTCGAAAAATTCGCTCGCTACTTTCCACTGGCTGTCGTTTGTCGCAACGATCGAGCTTCGATGGAAAACTTTTTCTCTCTTGCCCGAGGACTTATTACGGCGGACGCGTAAGAACACGACCCCTCGGAGGGTTGATAGGGCGAAAAAAGCTGGATTAGCCTTAAGACGAAGAAATTCGTAGGCCATCGAAGGCGATGGTAATATCGTGTTTTCTTCTTCGCAGAAAGACCGACGAAATCCCTGCTTTTCTCCGCGCGGAGTCGCACCGACTTACCGCGTTCGAGGGCCGTCGGATCACCGACGAAATAAAGAGACGTCGAACGACCGAAGAAAATGAGAGAATCTTCCCGTTGAAAATATTTTTTCTTTCCCGTTGAAATCACGGGGTCGCGTGTTTAAACGAACCAACCAATCTCGTACTGCAAACAATACGAGAACGTCCGCCTCCACGCTCGTATCTTCTCGACCGGGTGTGCAAATTTCAGCAGAATCCTGTTTTTCGCCGCCAGTCGCCTAGAAAGTCTTTTATCGAAAGATTTTTCTCCGTCCTTGCATATTTATCGTCGATAATGAACGCTACGGTTGATAGGGCTATATGTTTTACCGATCGCGACAAGGGCGAGAAGAGAACAGGAAGATATCGAAATCACCGATAATTAAAACCTCTCTTCGGAGAAGAAACTGCTCATTAGCAACGTCCAAGAACTCGAGACGCTGTAAGAGTTAACCTGATCGTCTGGAACTTGGATTCACGACCACTCGGTGTCAGAACGATCGCCCAATCCCCTGTTATATCGTTCCATGAGTAAAATCGCCCTCGAAGATCGTCGCGAAGACGTTGACAAACTTGGGATCTCGTTAGCGAGGTTCCAGATTATGGGACGAGGATGGAAGAAGAAAACAGACTGGTAGCGGAGAAGAGACGGAAGAAGGTCGAAGCGATATTTGATCGTTGGCAATGGCACTCGCGAGAAAATGGCTGGGTATCAGAGGGGATGGACACACGAGGTCATCGTTCCTCGATAAATCTGCCGGATCTGTTTCAACGAGCCATCGTAAATTAATCCGTCGCGTCGACCTGACTTTTCCATCCCGATGCTTGATTCTAATCCAGTAAGTTCTTTCCGTCTTCGGGAGAGCTTCGTCCGACCCCTGAAGGAAGCGCATGCGGATCATCCTAGCCTACAAATTGAATGAGAAATTAATGGCTCGCGAGGGCTTCCTTGGAGTTCCTTCTTCGCATCTCGCGTCTTCTTCCTTCGCCGTAGTATCGAAAAGGATGAAAAAAAAAAATTGAGACTTCCTCGGATTCGTATTCTAATTCGAACTTCATCCATCGATCGTCTGCCTTCCAGAATGAATGAGGATTGAGGCATGAATTAGGATTAACGAAACGGAGAAATACCGGGGATCGTTTGTCGAATAGTCGTGGCCTTCTTTCAGACCGGTTAAAGAAATCTGCCGAGTAGTTGTACTAATTCCTTCGACGATAATTCCAAAAGTATCCCGGCCGTATTGTCTTTGCATAGACCAGCTAACTTTCGAAATATTTCAGTGCACGGTTATTAAGCGAGATATATTGTTCGGCGTTACAGGCAACTCGGAACTGGAAATCATGCCCGTGACAAATAGTCTCCGTAGAAGGTGATCGTCGGGCTTAACTCACTGGAGGAAATAGGTCGCGAAGTTAACCCCTGTCGACTGAGGATCGAATAGCGTACTGTTCGAAACTTTCCGTCTATTGTCCCGCCACGACTTTAACGTAATTAAGGAAAAATCAAAGGCTGCGTCTCGAGTCTCGGTCGACTTAGCTTCGCTAAATGCAAAGAGAATGGCTGCGCTTAATGGACGCGCGATATTCCTAGGAGATACTTTCACGCGATGAAAATCGTTCTTCGCGGAAACACGTATGCCGGAAGGAGAGCACGAGGGGATTCGTAGGAAGCGAGGTTAAAGCATGGCGCGTCATGCTCGATCGCGAGTCCTTTTTGTCTCATGACGACATTAATAATACATAGCAGTGCATAGCACGGCTAGTAGGTATAGCCAGCGTGCGAAAGCAATATCTAGCGCCATTAATATCCACGGAAGGATAGGGCATACTCGTGCTGCGACCTCGAATGCATTCTATTATACTCCCAGAACCGATGTGTATATTGATATACGTACGCGAGGGCTCTCGTCCTTCCGCATTATCGACCTAAATCGACCATCCCGTAAATAGAGCAGTGCGCTTCCTGAAGTCGTGAATCGGTCGCCGTTAATCTTCTTTGATTTATCGCCGATCATCGAGCTTGATTGAAACGAGGCATCCTTTGTCGCGCTATCCCAGAAAAGGAACCCTTATCCATAAAAATCTACCAAGTATTTATATTGGATCATCCTGGCAGTTATTGATTTTTTTCTTTTTTTTTTTTTTCTGGACTGAGTAGATTGGAAAAGTAATCTCCAGCGTTAGTGACCTCGATGACCTCCTTCACCTTGGGCCGGCCTTATCCGACGATAACGATACGCTTTAATTCGGAATAAGGAATTTCAAACAACGGTATCCTAAGACTTTGTAATTGCGCGAGAAGAGTTGAATATACGACACGGTTTACTAGCATTCAATGGTCTAGATCGTTCGGTTTTGTTGATCGTACACCATTCTTTGCAGACTATCGTCATCAAGTAGAGCAATTTAGGTAAACGAGAGCCGAATTAAACCCGCCTCATTGCTAATGCTAACGTTCTCGATACAAGCGGTGTATTTCAAGGAACATCGAATCCAGGCGGTTACGTTCCTTTCCTCCCTCTTGTCCCAGACTTTTTTCCCGCTGTAATTTTATTTCCATCCTATTGCAACTTCCAGCCGCGCCCTCCCCTTCTGCCTCCCTGACGTCGTTGGATTTTTATCGAGAATTCGTAGAACGCTTTTCGCCTCTCGTTGCTTTCTTTCCTCTGCAACTGGACGGAATCAGACGCATTTTGTTTCTCAGTCGATACGTTCGCCGAACTACGGATATGGAAATAACCGAAAAAGTATGATCCTCCGAGGATTTCCAGGCATCGTTGAAATTGCCACTGCATATTTTAGTAAGCGCGAAAGTGAGTCTATTTCCGTGAAACGTTACGTAAACTTCCACCAAGATAATTTTAATCGTTTCGTGTTTTATCTGTCTCGTCTATACGCGATCGACCAATTCCATCGTTCGAATTAGATACGATCAGAGAGGCGATTAGAATTCGAGTAGAAACGCAGGTGGTCGGGCTGATAATAAAAAGTTGGCATAGCGAACTAAACCTAAACGACCAAAAAACATGACCAGAAACGGATTAAAGTTACACTGCGAAACAGAATGGAAACAAACAGCACCCTGTAGCGTTATAGATATCGACGAAAATTTCTTCAAAAACCTCATAGTCCGGAAGACGCCAAATAGTTATCGGTCGAATTCGCATAGGACATTTTGAGATCGTCCACTCGTACCTTCTGTCAAAAGACTTTTTCTCTTCGAAAGATTTCTATATCGATAAAACTATCCAAACTATCAAATCACCACGATTCTTCGGCAGAGGTTGATGACTCGTTTTCAAATTTACGCATCAAGGTTTCGATTTTTGGTGGAACGATTCACTCTCGCGGACCTTTCGTGACATCTTTCTTTTTTAGCCTCGCGTAGCCTGCAGGTGAACGATTGAACCGCATTCCCGACCCGTGTAGTATGCATGTTTCATTTAGCGGCGCGTTCCAATTACAGACCAGCTTCGCCGGGAATACCGGCGTGGAATCAGAATTCCGTCGATGGCCTGAGTTATTGCGAATATCGATTTCCCTGGGAAGAAGCAAATATGCCCGCGTTTGTTGCTCCGGGGGAAGAACAAAGTCGATCTGGAGCTGTTTGCGTGGCGGGAAAAATATATCCGCACACGCGGGCGTATTTCTCTGGTACGCGTGACGGCTTGTAAAAGGAGAGAGAGAGAGAGGAGAAAGATAGCTAGTGTGTAAATACTCGGAAACGTATACCTGTTATCTGTCGAAAGCGCTTCCACGTAACCGCGATTTCGCTGATAATAGCGGCGCCGGGAATTTTCATTGACGCGACTCGTGCAACGCGAGTGCACTTATCGCGCGTAAAGAGTCCTATCGACGCGCTGCGAAATTGGCGCAATGCCAGTCAGTTCGTGTAATTCGCGATTTCCCCGTGTCTCCCTAGCGCGCGCGGCATTTTGTTAAAAAAAGAAGGAGAACATCGGTGCAAAAGAAGGTAGGCAAAATGGCAAAGAGAGGGGGATGGAAAAGCGGCGGTGTTTTTACACCTAATTTCTTCGCTCCCTCGTCCCATCGTGGTGCTTTATAAAGCGTCATAAAGCACGCCTGCGTCGACGTCCTCCATTCGCGGACAAAGTGCGAAACTTTGAAATCGAAGGCTCTCTTGTCGACTTCCAAACAAGTCGGGTGTAAGAACGATGGAACAAACTCGTGAAAATTTCGTCGGATCTCAAAGGATCACGTGTCCCGTTTTTCCAAGCCGCTCCATAGCTTCGCCACAGGAATTTCGAGGCGGACAGTTCGCCGTGATTCCGAAGCCGCATACCACGCCCCGGGAGTTCAGGATTCTGGAAGCGCGAGGACGGTGCGGGCCAAGCGATTAATTGGATCGAATCATCGAATAGGTAGCTGGTCGGGCGCACACCGGAAGCGTCACTTTTCCGACTCGATCGGGCGTCATCACGCGAAATCAAATTGCGGCTGCGAACCGATGCGCCGCTTACAATAAATAACGCGCGGCTCGATGAATATTCTCCGTTGGCCAGTCATCGATCCACCAATCGTTCATTCGTGTCAGCACGGAATGGTAGCTACCGATAGTTAATGATCGTGGCACAGAGCCGCGGAAAATTCCGACGATTCGGCCGCTCAGATTCTAAACACCTGATTGGTATGCGTCGGCCTCGTCTCCAATTATTCGCTAATCGGACGCGCGTCGATTACGATCGATCGATGGCGGCTTCGTGAACGTTCGAAGCGTCAATTCGTCCTGCAACGTATAATCGATAGAATCTATGGCCGTAAATAATCCACTAATGCGTCTAAGGCAGAGCGTTTAACCTCGAGCGAAAGTCCCGGTGGATTTCGACGAGAACGAATTTCAGCGAGAGGAAACGCGTTTCAGCGTTGACGAGTGTGATCTCTCTCTCGAACGAACGAACGATCGTTTCAGAAGCGAAATTTCCAACTGAGCTTGAAGTTCACCTTACGGTTCCTTGCACATCATTGTCGTTACTCACGAAGCTCCAAAGTTGCTCCTTTGTCTTTGACGCTGTTCCGTCCGTCTTTCCCCATCCCCTATACCCGATGTTCGCCTTTTTCTTAAATTCTCGACGGATACGCGCGCATTCTTCTCGATGGAATTCGATTTGGCAGCATCGTATGGCGGATATCTTGCCAGAAACGATCACGCCGGCTGTTTCGTTCTCCAACATTTTGGCCCGCACGCGGCCTACTCGATCGTCCGTTTCACGATGGCGAGCGGAATCCCACCACCGAGACGAAATAACGGATAAAAGCGCACGATAACGCCGACCAAATGGTCCATCCACCCGTTACGTAACTCCGTTTAGTGGCGAATTATACGGCCAGCCTTTCTTCCTGGCCGTGATCGCGATCGTTTTTGGAATTTTAAGTCGAGCTCGACGGATCCGCGGTGTTGCCGAGGATTCTACTGCGATTTCCGTCAGAGTAACGCAACCAAGTGCCGAGGTTCCTATCTTCGACGAAATTTCCGATCCTCCACGTCTCCCTCCTACTTTCTCAAGAGATTGTACTTCCTCGGATATGAATTCATGAGAAGATTTTCATGTACGTATCCTGAAATCAAAGGACTAACAGAATTGAATTATCGAGAAACGTTGGCGTCGAGCTCGAGCTCCGAGACGCGCGACGAGAAGCGAACAATTTGCAACGAATGATTCTCAAGACCGATACGAAAAGATTATCGCAAAGATCGACGTTCGCTGCGAAAGCTGTGACACGTTTAACGTTTAATAGGAAATTTCATATTGTACAACCTATTTCGACTTGGTGCAACATGCATTATTAACGCGTCCAAGTTGGTGAACGAAGATTTCTTGGTCCCAGTTCATCCTTTGGAAACGTCGCCACTTGGTATACCGTACTCTGGAGAGAAAAGAGAACAGGCGAGACATTTTCGTTGATAAACGACGTCTCAAAGGCGATATTTACCAGGCAAAACTCAGGCAGAGAAACAATATACGTACAAGTCGTAGCTATGGTTAACTTCGGTAGATTTTTATATCTGAAATTCGAAAGTCTCGCGACCATGTTCGAAGCGATGCTTCTTTGGAAACACCAGCGTGCTGCATCGTTCGTAATGCTCGTCCATACTTTCTGGAGAACGCAGCAGTGTCGAATTAATCAGAAACTTGACGGAAGAGCAATCCGCGGCGGATACATCGATCCCGGGTCTTGCGAGTTCCATTCGAACGGGACAGGAACTGCGATGACTGCCCGTGGGAAAACGCGGCGAAGTCGATCAATCAATTTCCATCGACTTGGATGCACCGTGCGCACCTGTATTGCTCTTCCCCCCTCTCTCTCCTTCTAGCGACGAAACGGACGCATACACGGGAACGATGAATTCTCGAGGGACAGACGACGAAGGAGCTCTTCTATAAGGAGCGTCGAAGGGACAGGAGAGGGACGCCGCGGAGGAATCCGCCAGATAAAAGGTTCGAGAACGAGGAAAAATACGAGGAACAGATCGCTAAACAAATAGGAACGGCGAGTGACGGATTGAAAGGAGAAATTGATGTGTAGTGGGAAATCGAGGGGCTGAAGAGATAAATAGAACGAGACTGCCGAACGTGGAGAAAAGCGAATAAACTGAAACGAAGGCGATCCACGGAAAGGAGTTTCAGATTCTTTTCGTTTTTTCGTCCATTCCGCTTTAGTATTCCGTGTGGTAACCTCGCGAGGAAGCAGTAGAATCAGGCTTATGGAATTCCTAAGTGGTTAAACGATTAGAATTCTCCGCTTATTGTAGCCGGTAATTTAAAAGAAGATCTCGTCGAACGGTCCGCTAGAGCAGAAGGAAAGAGACGTTGGACGACGAAAAAAAAGAAGAGGGGGAAGAGATAGAGATTCTGAAAGTACACGATTCGCCGCTTTTCATGGCACTCTCGATTCTATCGGGCTACGCTAGCGAAGGTGGCTGGCATTATTCGGCCACGGCGTTTCTCCCATCGGGTAGCGCGCCTCATCCCCAGCAGGCTAGGCTGTGTGCAGGTGCCTAAGATCCATACCGGCTCCGCTCCTCTTCGTGTACCAGTGCACGTACATTCTCGTATATCTGTACGAGAAGAGGACGAGCGGCAGCGCGTCAAGGCTTTAATGGGATTCTATTTACGGGGTTCGTGCTCCGGCTAGGCAAACACTCGGTCCTCCGGCTCCTCCGCCTCATCCAACGCCGCCTCCGCCTTCTTCTTCGTCGTTGCTTCTCTTCCCCTCTAACGTCCCAGCGCGTCTGTTCTCGCCACCGCATCTTCTCTCTTCTACCGAATCTCCGACTCGCTCTTGCTTGCCAACGACGGTGCACGAGCCCGGTCTCTGCCTATCCAGCCTTTTCTCTCCGGCCCCTCTTTTGCGTTTTCGAGTTTAGAGGTGCCACTTCGCGTTAAGGAAAACTAGACCGCCCGCGCGCTTCGCCCGACTTCCCCCTTCCCGGACGTCTCTTCCTGCTTTCCTAATTTCTCGAGTGCATCGCACCCGTTTGCGGCGAGCCGATCGTTGCCCTAGTCGAATCGTTTTCATCTTAATCAGCCATAGCACGAATATAAACTCTTCTTTCCGCCATGCTATATCATCTCGTTCGAATTGTAATTAACGACATCGCTACATCCGCGTAGAAAACGCGACATACGATAATAGGAAGTCAACCGAGCACTCGTAATAACGACACGCGTTCTTATCCAAATTCTCGTAGTCTCGTTTCGTCGCGCAAACTGTCGTTTCACGTCTCGATGACACACGATCACACCGAGTCTCGTTTCACTCGTTCGAATTGAAACGACGGTGCCATCGAAAGGCGAACCAGCAATCGAACACTCTCCCCCTGGCTTTGTATTTTCCCCGGTGCACCGGGATCGTTTCTCGTAGGTGTTCACGATCCTATTGTTTCCCGAATCGGGAGGTCGAAGAGTCTGCCAGTTGCCGGCATTAAACCATCGCTTCTGCACGAACGGGCTTACACATCACAGGCGCCTTTTACCTGGCTGCTTTGACGGTGTTCGCGCAATAACGCCACCCCGTTTCCGCGACAATGACGAACGAGAGGAGCCTCGACGCGTGGAAATTGACTCCGCGAAGGTTAGAGGCTGCTTGTTCGATCATCCTCTTTCCTTCTGGTTGAAATTCGTTCGACGCACGACCCTGTCCACGTAGCAGTCAGGCGAAGCTGGTTCGAGCAGCAATCTCGATTACGGGTTTGCGAATTTTCTCTCGAGCAGGAATTCGATGGGATTTCGGTGCGATGTAACGACAGAGTTTCCGATGTCCCGGAATCCAGGACGCAGTCCCGCGTCGCAACTTCGCAATTCCCAGCGCTCGGGCGTCGCGACGACTCCGACCCGCCCCGGGACTCACCGTGATCGATTACCGCGAATTTGGCGTGTCGCGATGCCTTCGCAAATCTTGTCCACGTTCCATTCGATCCAATTTAGGGAACATCTCCGCACGGAACCTCTGCTTTCTTGTTGCTCCTTATTGTACGGAGAACGTTACCTTGCAAGAGTTTTCGAGGACAAGCTCCTCGATCGACAATCGTTGTCGTCGTTTAATCAAAGGGCACGTTCGTGTTGTCCGCCACGATTTCCAGACATTTTCAGGAAATAGCGGAAAGGTATATTGTCGTGTTAAAGACAATGTTTACCGATACACGTAACGAGGGCAATATCGATGCTCCGAGGTCTGTGATATCCGAGACGGTGGACCGATATCGGGTTGCTGTGGAAAAAAAGTCAAACAGGAACTCCTTTCATCCCCATCTTCCTCTCCTTTCTGCTCGATGAATACCGCGGAAATGTAATTTACCTTCGATTCAATCGCTGATTTCCAAGAGCTTTTAGCCAGCCTCGTATCGATATTTCTTCGCGAGGAACGCTAGACGTTATCTCGAGACGAGGCGGCGAGAGGATGTCGCGTTACGGTAACGAAGATTCGCGAGTTCGACGACACATCGAAAAATCTACTTTCGCCCGAAGCGATTCGGTTCGCGTTCCCTCGCAAAACCTGCCGAGATATTCGAACATCGCCGGATCGACGGAGAATCGAAAAGAATGGATTCCCTCTCTCGAGTTGCCGAGGGCGAGAAATTTATTCAGCCGGATAAGTCTTCTTACCCGATAAGGGTGCGTTTTTGAAATTGTAATAGCCGTTTCGCGTGTTCCGCCGCGACACCAGCCGCGAACAAGTCGACTGTGGATAGGAAAGGTCGATTCGCTATCTTGCAAGGCTATCGATGTTCCTATGGCAGAATGAAAACCAACGATTTCGGGGAAATTGAATTCGCGTTTCCTCTCCGAACCCCTCCCCCATTTTCGTGAGATCGAGAACGACGCTTCGAATGCGAGAACAGAGAAGAATCGGAGGAGATCGTCGACCCTGGTTACCGATGAGAGGAAATCTAATTCGAGGTGCTAAAAGTGCGCGCGGTTTCGAGGCGAGAGCCGGCGGAACGAGCGCGTGAAAAGCGCGAAAGAAAGAATGGAAGGGGCAGCACGGGGCGGAAGGGATACGCTCGAGGGTTTCTTGTTGCACCGCAGCCGACCGCCATCCTTTTGTTTCACCGCGTTCAACAGAGAGTTTCTCTCCGCCCACCGCGTTCTCGCCGGTGTGAACGCGGCCTTAAAGCTGGTAACGCGCGTCGCCGCGTCTTTTCCTATTCTTTGCTTGGCTACGTTTAAATTAGAAATACCTTAGCGGCAGGCAAGCCGGCTGCCTGCGCTCGCCTTCGCTCTCGCCTCTCGACAAAGCAGAAACACTGTTACAAGTTGTACAAGACGTCCCGCCGTAAACTCGAGAAGTGTCGAGTAGCCGTGAAATTCGATCGCTACTAGTACGCGCTGATCGACAAATTTTCCTCCTTTCGTTTCGATAAATATTTCCAATTCTGCCACGGGTGTCGTTTGATCGCGCTCGTAAATATTTACTCGCACGCAAACAACTTCCTTCTGGTGTTTGAGGAAAAGCTCGAGGATAAACGGTGGAACACGGGCGAGTCGGTTTGATGCAAGCGACACTTTCAACTTTTTTAAGCTACTTATGCGCATTGACCCGCGAGCACGTCGCGGCCCTTCAGAGTATCGCTTTATTACAGGGCTGTTGCGATTTAAGGGGTCGAGTGCAGTCGCGGAAGTAACCCTCGAAGTAAATGCGGTTCCGTGTAACGTTTTGAGCCTCGAGTACCATTAGCCTCCATCTTCAGCGACGGTTCGGAAAAGAGTTCGCGATTGAGAGAGCCTTTTTCTTTCTGTAGTCCGGTTGCTTTCGTGAATTCTCCTTCGCGATACTTTCGCTTTAATTCGTTTCGCCGCAGGTAAATAATATCGACGGCAAAGGTGGAAAACACTTCGGTATATTATGAGATATCAGTGGGTAATTAACGTAAAAAGCAAGTTCCCCTCGTTATTCCCTCGTTTACATCGTACGCAATTATCTCGTTACAAATTTTCTCAATTTTTTTAATTCGTCGACCTTAATCCCGCGTTTATAAAAATCCAGCTAATTCGAAGTAAAAGGCGAGAAAGAATAAAATGGTTAGAATCCGATAAAATTATTTCGTGGCCAAGCTGTGAGCCAATTGTCCTAGAATTAACGAAAATCGATGGATAGGGACGGGCCGTGCGTCTGACTATAGTCACGACTTTCTACTTCCACGATAGTCTGTGCTTATAGCGTCTCGTGTCCAACACTCGCGCTAGAAACAACCGTATGTCTTGAATATCTGTTACTATCTGTTATATGTACTCGAACTCGTCGAGTTTTCCAGACTTCAAAGCCACGAAATATTTTCGAATACTGATCTGGTTGACCGTGTCGACGCTAATCGAGAACTCGATTTACACATGTCAGAAGTATGTCGTTCCTGGGTGAAATTTCATTAAATATCGTTAACGATTGGCCGGTAAAGAGGTTAAGAGATAGAACACAGCTGGTAAGAGAGACCTCGAAATCGTTGGGATGATTAAAAGCGTTCGCTAAAAGGAAAAATGTAGACCGGTCGTCTCTAATTAATTGCGAGCAGAGAGAGATTCCGGGCGATCTTTCTCTCTATTTCTGCTCTTGCTCTTCCTCTCCTTCTACTTTTTCTCTGTGCAACGCAAACGCAGCTGCAATCGATCTACCGTTCAGCCACGCGGAAAAAATTAGCCTGTTAATTCCGCGATATGAAAGCGGCCTACTTTTCTTATCATTCGCCACGGCCTTTGGCTTACTTTCCCGTTCGGTAACGTTCATCGGAGATAAAAATCGCTTTAAAGCGTGAAGAGGACCATGTAAAAAGCCGTGGGAAGGCAGTTCTATCTGCGGCGAAAAGTATCGTTGGAAATAGGCGCGTAACGCGCCACGCTATTCCCTTCACAGAAGCTTCACGGATTCTGGCTCGTTAATTTCGTCTCGACCGGCCATCCACGTCCACTTTAACCAAGTGCTCTTTGCGTCGTTGTTGATGACTCTAGCGGTGCACAAAGGAAGCCAAGGCGGAACGATGGTGCAGCCTTTGATCGTCAACAATTCACGCATCGATTCGCCTTCTTGGCTGTCCCGTTGCTCGCGACCAATCTCCCGATTCATTTCGAAACAGTAGCCACTTTCCGTATCGGTAAGACACAAAGCTCGAGTCATGGCTAACATCGACTAACTTCTTCGAATTGCACCTACGATTCTCCAAAGTACAGTTTCGGTAGCCAAATTCGAGGCTGCGGTACGATCGCGTTTTACCGGAGCCGCGTTTCCCCAGCCGTGCAACCCCTTATCGTTTAGCAAGCGCGTTTCCCAGAACTCCGAGCCGGCGATCGTGTCTCTTTCCCCGAGGTGGTTTCTGGCAGCAGGCTGCGTGCCTCCACGGGTAATCACGTGCACGAACTAATTTCTCCGGTACACGCTTCGTGGCGGCCGGCTTCGAAGCGCGACGCTCGGGAACGTGCTAAGAAACTCTTATGTTCGTCGCTTCTGTTCCTGATCTACGACCGGGAACGTCTTCCGGTATTATTGAAAAAAACCAGCGGAGAACCGCTGTGTCGTTGGTGGTTCGTAATTTCGTACGTAAACGCGTTTCCGTGGCGATAACTTGGCGACGAAACGTCTAAGTTTGCGATAAGCGGCACGAACCCAGACTAGTTAAACGCATTTCCAACGCTGGCCAGAAAACGGCTTTCGAGCTGTCTACCTCCTGTGTCGCCCATCCCCGTTCCGTGTTCTCTCCGTTTACTTGTTCGCACGCAGCGCTAAGTACGCGCTTAATGGCAACGCGCATTAACACCGTCGCTCGCTAATCTCTAGCAGCGTCGATTAAACGATCGGCGTCCGAATTCCGTGTGCCTGTGTATTCGTGCCTCGTTCACGCCACTGTTCTGGCAATCGAAACGCACGTTCGATCCGAAACGAAATACCCCTTGCGATTTTCCCAATGATATTTATGTTCCGGACGATTTCTTGCGTGCGATCTTCCATCGCAAAATGAACGCGACCAAGAATTTCTTGCCACGCTTGGTGTCGCTGGCACGGTAGGTGGGAACCAATGTCGAGATTAATTCGTAAGAAACGAGGTTATCAAGAGCGACAAAGAAGTCTCAGGAAAGAAGCCCGACAGCCGCATAATATCGTAAGTTTGCGAAGACAGCGACTAATGCGTCGAGACGCGTGGTAGGAAGCTCGTTACGCCTCGAACAAAGGAAAGCTGATTATCCCTCGATTAAATAACGACGACGCTTTTCTCGACTATACACCGTACACTTTTATTGCAACGTTATTGTAAACGATCATCCTCGACTCGATCGAGGAAAGAGGAACACGAATTGTAAGGAGTCTTAAGGTACGCGATGATTCGACGAACCGGTCGCATTATTCCGGAGCAAAGAAGTATCGTCGAAGGAATTTAGCGTCCAGACACTCGAGGCATCATCCAGTCACCCCATAGTCGGCACTCGTTACCATTGTAAACGCAGCCCCGTTCCCCGTCAGCCGGAGTGTTTATTTAGCTTAACACTTGCTAATGCTTCCCCCATGGCATTCCACGAGCTGTTTATACTCGGTCTACTCGGAGTTGTAGGGGGAGCCAGGACAAGGGATGGCCGAGAGGAACGAAGGCAAGAGGAGTATGTTCCAGTTTCGCTCTTACGAAATTCCCATCAAGTATTCGATTCCTCTTCCTCGTGATCCTCCTCCGAATATCCCGATAATTGAAATCGAAAAGGATTAGAACAGAATAACAGTATCGGGACGTGTTTGATTTTCCAATGAATCTCGACGATGTCAGAGTCAGAGTCACTCCTCTCGCGATGTCACGCTTCGATCCGATTGCTCGAAGTCTCTGACTTGTCCTAGAAATAAAATCTGTCAGCCCAGCCGACGAAACATTGTCGTCGGTGCACGATCCGTCAAGAAGGAGGAGCGCGAAGTTTTTCGAAGAGGCGCAGCACGAGAAAGCGAGGTCAAACAAATAATACGATCTAAGAGGGGGGAGCAGCGTCGCCTAATAATAGTTGGTGTCTGTGTTACCGGTTCTAATCTACGGGAAACCGAAATAGAAAGGCCGAAAAGGAGGAGCGAGGAAGAAGAGCGTCCGCGTACTGCGGAAAACTGTATCGAACGAAACAGGATAAAATTACGTAGCCTTGCTATTCAGCGACGACAGCGCGCCTCTTCTTAGCGATCAAACGCCTCGGATATCGTTTTTGTCGTCGCAACGACGCGCAATTTCGTTAAGCCGAATTTACACTGTTTCGGATGAATGCCGAACACGGCGGATGAATGCTGCTTTCATCCTTCAAAATGAAACAGCGTAAATTCGGCTTGAGTCGATGAACGTTCTAGAAACGGAACTACGACCGGACAAAAGCTCTCTTCTCGCGATTCTCGAGTGACCCGACGACGAGTCGGAGGCTCGTGCGTCCGCAAAAATTCTGTCTGCGATTGAAGGATCGTCGTGGCGGACAACGTCTAACAGCCGCAAGACTCGGCATTCACCGGAGAATTGCTTGGAGGCGAAGAGCAACGGTCACACAGCGGCCACTTAAACGTTACAATAGTCCAACGACGCTCTCGGGACCGTGGTGCTTGCCAGAAATTTTTCGGGTTGCCGTTTCGCCTGACTCGCTTTTAAAGCATAGCCTTCGTTTGTTGCGCGCGCGGCTCTGCAGAAGTCGAGAACCGGCGGAGAACCGTTCGATTTCGGTGGATACTCGTGTAGCGTTTTCACGTCGTCGAACTCTGGAAGCAATTCGATGCGGAAGAGAACGTCTCTACCGCGCGAATTCACGCGATCCTTGAAATAATAAATTACGTATACCGTGGCCAGTACGCTTGCCGCCACGCTCTTGGCAAATACACGAACCGGAAAGTTGTTTACATCGTCGACAAGCGTTTATAGGCCGCGGCTACGTTTTCGAGACCAGATAACCGAAATTGAGTCGCCGAGAGAAGAAGGGAATTCGAGCGGTCGAGGATGAGAACGATTTTCGAAGAGGAGCGTGCAATTTTTGCCACGCTCGTCCGTTTTTCGCTGGCTGTCCGGCTATCGATCCGCCGGTAAATAATGTACGCCGCTTTGTGCGCCACTGGACGCCACGTATTTCTATCGTAACCGTTACCAGCCAGCCGAAACTTTCACTGGAGTGGCCATCGCTTCTTTTGAGAAACTTTTACATCGGGAGGATGAGTGAGCCGCATCTGCGCGTAACGCTCCTCTACAGCTAGTTCGACCGATATCAAAGGCTCTCACGGTGAAATTGGAAGCTGTCGTTGTTCGAGCGTTCCCTACGAAATTATCGCGTTCGTGTATCCGCGCAAAAGCGACGCAATTGGGAAAAATAAATAGCAGAAGAGAAAAATGTATCGCGAAAAATACGAAAAAAATACGAAGAAGAACGTTCCGCTGTGTTTATTCAATTATCGCGTGGAAAATGGCAGCGACGAAATGTGCGCCGGTGGATCGCGCGAAAGGATAACGTCGTTACAAACGATAACGCGTTTTTCGTGGCATTTCTCAAGAGAAAGCGAGGATCTTATCGGCGAGCGGTTGCGCGACGCCGTTATCATCCACTTTGCGGAGATCTTTGTACCGCGCTTTCTCGTCCCTTACGACGCCGTGTTTATCGTTGACCGCAAAGCGTCGTTTGCTTTTCAGCAAATTATGCTTCGGCAAATTGTCTTTCTCCCCTTCGGACCCGTGTATTACGTTCTCGCACGCCTTAACTACGTCGAATCGGCTGTTCATTGACACGAGACAGAAACCACGCACGAATCCCTTCCTGGAACCTTCGGATCTATTTTCGTCGCGGTTCGTGTCCTTCTTCGACGCCGCGAACGTCACCCTTTCCCGGCGACGAATTACGTAAACGAGAACCTCTTCCCGTTTCCTCTTTCCATTTGGCAAAAGCGTTCTCGAGTCTTCTCGAGACGTAGCAACTTCCGTTCCAAGATTGATTTTTCCACCGACTCTTCAATCTGTTCACTTATTAAATGCGTACCATAGACCTGGGGCTTCCGTCGAGCCGTGATAGAAATGGAGACGCGATGGCGGTACAATTTTTCCTGAGAAAGATTGCACGAACCCGCTGGGCTTTCGCAATTTTCGCGAGACGGATGGAAAATCGAAATCGGCGGTTGGTCGACGCTTTCGTGAGACCACCTGCTGTAAACACGACGATAAACGCCTATCTGTACATGGAATTTCCGTGATTCGTTTCGAGGGTCTACTCGTGCGACGTTCTCGTGAAATTTTCCGTGACGAGAGCTCGTTGAACGACGGGAGGGAGGATGACCGAGGTAGAAGATAAGTCTAGCGGTTTGCTCGAGGAGGTATTCCCGATAAATAAGCCGGAACGAAGAGGAATCGGTCGCGTGCAAACGAGCGGAGTTCATTATGCCAAGAAAAGAATTCTGAACGGGTAGGTTGGCAGCGTCACAAAACTGGAATTCGCTTTCTCCCAGGGTGACGTGTCTATCGGTAGAGAGGATGACTCGTTAAACATTTTTGGGACATTCTTTCTCCGGCATTTACTACGACACGCCGCACCGCACTCTTTTCCCCTGTCGTGCTCGCCATAAGTTTTACATATTCGTCTAGAAGACAATACAAAAATTCATGATGAATTATGGTCGAACCGATATCAGAAACCACCATCGGTACGGGAAAGGAAATTTACCAACTACGGGGCTTTCCGCTTGTCTCTGCGGTTCGTACGTTCCTGAGAGAACTCTCACGCTGTCTCTTGATCTCCTGATCGATCGTTATTTCATGCATAATTATATAATAGGTTGCCTCGCTTCATTTCGCGACGTAAATCACATTGCACCGGAGATACGTAGAGCGGGGTTTGATTCTCGACGTATTTAGAGGACGCATTACTATCCCAAGGAGCTTAAGATAGAATTCACCACGTATACGATAGGTACGTTAGGTCATACCGCGTCTAATTCGCCCGACGAATATACCGAATAGCGAGCGCACTCGACGCAGTATTATGGATATATAGAGTAATCGATCTGAAATTCGCAGTCAGGATTATTAATAGACGCGTTAAATCTGTCTGTTTCACTTGAAGTGTATTAGATTTAACGCTACATATTATTGCACAGAAGGCAGCGACCTTTTCATCCTAAATATAGAAATAGTTACAGACAGCGTGTGTGACTTGGGAGACACTCTCCTGCGGTAATTTATTTACCGTTCCCATGAATATTTTTGTCTGTTAATTCAAGTGTTTTCCACTCGTCGATATTTGCCCCGCATTTAACGTACAAATACTACATATGATTCGGTCTCAGTTATTTCCAAGCAGAAGTCCGACGCATTTTTAATCGTTACGCCGCGAGATGACGCGAGATAAAATATAGCGGCCAGGGAGATAAAATATAGCGGTGGAGAAATTGTGGCGACCGTGTTCGAGAAAAAATCGAGAATTCCGGTTATGATTTCCGAGATTGGGAAAAAAGAAGGTCGGTTTAAAGGTTTAAACCGATTCGGACGACGTTCCCGCGGCACGCGCACTCGGATACGTTTAGTTTGTAAATAAAATATCGCGGCAAACTAAAAAGAACCTGGGGGCAATTTATCGAACATCGCGCTACAGTTATGCGCGATCCTCACCCTCCATTCGTCGCCGCAAACCCTTCTTTTTCGCCTGCCTTTTCCTCCTTCTCCTCTCCTCTTTCCACGTGATGTACCTCTTTTTCCCCTTTACTCTATCTCGTTCCTTTCTTTTCTTCCTCTCTTCGTATATTCTTCTTCTCGTTCTTGTTTTTATAAACGCGGAAGCACGATGGGCTGTGGCACTCGTAAATCGTCAGATGAAAAATTGCGGACGAATTATTGTAAAATTACGGGCCGGCTGATATCGGCCCGCAACGACGCGTCGGATTAACTCGGTAAGTAGATTTGTCGTCGTTAACGAGTATCGACAAGGGCGATGAAATGGAAAAGCGGCGGGCCTAGATCCGTGTGCGCGACGCCACCGACGTTTAATCGATGCAGCCCAGATACGTCTTCGAAATAATGACCGCCGCAAAATCTGCGACGCGCTCTTTTATTTTGACAGAGAGACGGCTTCCGATGTGTACGCCACACGAATAACGAGTTGAAATGGTCGTCGGTCCGCGCGATAGCCTGTCGATCGAGTCTCTGCAGTTTGTCGATTTCACAACGAAGACGCAAAATAGGGAGACACCGAACGCCGGCGTTCCACGAACGATTGAATCTTTTTTCTTCTTTTGTTTTTTTTTTTTTCGCTCGTTCGTCGCCAAGAAAATTTAGCTCGATGCGAAATCGATGCCAATTACCCCGCGTAATTTCTGTCTTCGACGTGTAACGGTGCAACGGTAATTTTGTTTCTACCGTGAACGCCGGCCGGATGGCGAAGTTTATCTCGATCTACCTACACGCAGCGATTTTCCAGCAGCGATCTACTCGTTTCATCTTGCGTAGAACACCTCTAAATGCGACCATGGCGCGCGCTCGTAAATCGCTCGCCAGATAACCGTATTTTCTGTCAATTATTATTAAATTGCCCGGTCGGGATCCCACGAACCGTGGACGCGACGCGATTTTTATCGGTATCTATGCCGGCGCCTACGAAAATACTCCTGGCCGAAGAATCATCGCCTCTCGTCACGTCAGCCTTTCCGCACATGGCCATCGTGGCTATTAACTCGCGCAACTGCATCGCGTGTTTCGCTTTTGTCGTACCGAGTTGTTCCCCGAATCATCGTCAGTAATCTTTGCTTACATTTAAAATTCATTTACCGAAATTCTACTTCCTTCCTGCTGTTTTACTTTCTTTCCTTTGGGATTTTCGAGGACCATGTTCAAGCTTGATAAAAGTCTCGACGCTTCAAAGAATCTGCACCGCGTCGAAAGATCGAAGAGCGACAGATTCCTCGGCCTCGACCGTACTAACTCAATTTCCTCGGGCAGGAAAGCTTCGACAAATTATCCATTCGAACTTTATGAACCGAGGCGAAATAAAAACCGATACTGTACGTATCGCGGCGTGAGAAACTTCATCGCGAGCGAAGGCTCGTGGGTTTATTGCTGGAAACACGCCATCCTTGTATTCCGTTGATATCGTCGTCGCGATAAATCCGAAAGACGTTTCGGGAGAAGAAACCATTCCATCGAGACGTTCGCCGTTTAATGACCACGATCCTTTGGAATTCCAGGAACGAGTCTTTCCCCTCGAAGCGCAGACGCGTTTCCGAAACGATGGTCAGCTCGTCGTTTCGAAGGACACCGAAATGATCCCTGTGCAGGCATCGGTACTCGCTCGTAACGTTGGAAACCGCGGTATTGACGAGATGTCACCGGAAACCGCAAAGCCCCGGATGTTTGGTATTCCTGATTCCTAATTCCCTTTGTTTCGTATATTCGAAAGCTCGTTCCGTGTCAAGGTAAAGCAAACGTCGAGGATCGAACGAATGGTTGAATTTAACGTCGAACGATGGGCTATTAAAAGAGACACGTTCCACGGAGAACGATCTAGACGAACGACAGTCGCTTACGAAGAGAATTATGCTCATAACGATATTCCCTGTATGACGCTAATCGATTGCTCGTGAAAACGAAACGACGACGAATATAGGGGCCGATCTACGAACGGGTCGAGGATATTACGCCATCTCGTTAACTGCCATGCCTCGACGCTCCTCCCGGTGCCGGCTGCAATTAAAACGAAAAACAACGGCAAGAAATTCCGCTTCCTTCTTTCTACGGCACTTCCGACCCGCCCGCGTAATCTTCCTCCTCCCAGGTAATGGAAAGAAGTTGCCCCGGCCAGCCTCCGCTGTTGCAATTTCTCGCGCTTAAAAGTTTCCGGCTCTTCCTTCTCGCCGTGCCGTCCTGGTTAATCGTTGACCTCTGATTAACAAGCCCTTGTTCCTCGAGATCGAACGAGAATCGCGGCCACCTTCGAGAACCGGAGAGAGAAACGCCGAGTGTTTGAAGCTCTCTAACGTTTACGACACGCCCGTACCTATGGCTCCGTATATACGAGCGGAAGAGAGTAACGAACGAGGAAGGAGTTCCGGCAGTCCTGGAAAAGTTGGTCGGATTTTATGGTTAGTGGACGAGTTGGTGAATTACCGAAAACAAATCGACCAACTTTTCCCTGAGCGTTGCTCAGTGTTCTCGGTAACGATCTCGCACGGATATTTGCGCGATTCGTGATCGCAGAGAATCGCACGATCGCTCTAAACATTTCCGTTTAGTACGAAATACGCTATGATATAGCACGAGTCATTTAAGACGAGCCATCTTTTTCAATGTTCGAGACAAGTAGTAATGTTTGAAAGAAAAGTTTGGGAAGCCACGGGCGTAATAACGAACGAAAAATGAAAATTCAAGATGTACGCTTCAGAAATACCATACTGCTGAATCGTACTCGATCGATTCAAAACACGAGCAAACTTTGTCGAAGTGCTGAAGAATAATAATTAGATGTAATTTGCTACATCGAATGTTCGGAATGGTGACCAGCCGTATGCTATAGCCGGCTACCAGAGAACCGGAGAAAAATCGTCCGACGACGACAAACCTTTCACGCTTGAAGCGAAGTCTTGATGGAACAGCGATCGATAGGGACGGGTAATGGTTCGAGATGAAAAAACGAGGATATCGACGGCAAGCGGCGGCCAATTAATTCGATAAAGGTAGTCAGCCGAAGTGACTGAAAAACAAAGGGAAACCGGTGACTTTCGACCGATTGATCGCGATTAAATATTTGTCAGGATCGATCGGTAATCAGTCGCGCACAACCGATCAGATTGAGCTAACGAATCGAGTGAGTAACCGGAAGCGCGCGGTTCTGCTGGCGGGACAGAAGCGGTCTGTAAACCAACGAACGGACAAAGGTGCAAACGCACAGAGTCATCCTGCGGACGATACACGAGCCCGCATTAATCGTTTCGCAAAGGGCCGGACAGACAAGCGCAGCGTGAAACCGCGCGATATCGAATCTTCCGGCGCATCGAGAATTATGATCGCCGGTCCGGAAGTTAGTCGATTACGAAAATTGTCTGGAAACGAACTGGCGCGGGAACGGGAATTGCGCGAACCTTTGTCTACGCCGCAATGAATAGCGTTCTTCGCCTCCGGTTGAAACGGCTCTATTCGCGTTCAGTTCGTTGCGAAAAGGTTTTAAAAGATCTGCTTTCACTCGGGTATCTGGGTATCGCGTATCACCTGGCGCGCCTTCTATCTTTAACCCTCTACCGCCGAGCTGAAATCTCACAGACTACGCTGATTTTATTTTTCTTATTTTCTACCATTCTTTTTATAACTAAGTACTTGAATTTCGTATTCACGCAAATAAACCGACATAGCTTGTCCATTTTACGAAACGACGTTTGATACGTGTACGTTGTAATCTGTCAGGGGGAAAAGAAATTGAGTGAAAGCAGTAAGCTAATAGTAACATAGCTTTGCATTCTTTTACGATATAGAATACCTGTCGGTTTTGAAAGATAACATGGAAAATTTATAAAGAGTCATATTGCATCTTCGTATTGCGAGAAAATCGATCAGCCGACAAATAAGGCTGCGAGATGTCGTCTTAATCGTTTGCACTCGAGAGGCGACTTTCAGTCACCACGGCATTCCGTGCTGCAACTCCAGTGACGAGCGAGAGGCGACAGTCCCTGTTTATGCTAGATTTCGACATCTCTTGTGTTCTTTGTTAGGAAATGTAAAGTGTTAGACTTTAAAATGGAGATAAAATATTTAATCCCATATCCCTCCGAAACTATGGTTCACCTATGGTATTGAAGCAACGTCTTCGGATTCGACGATCATGGCTAAAGTATTATAGTTTAGAAACCCTAAAAAAAGTGGTTTTCGGAAGTGAAGTTAGCTCAAATGAAGATGAACTTGATTTTGAACAGTTGAAAAATGAGATTAATTATATCAAGACTGAATCTTGGCGAATGCTTTATATGTTATCATACAAAAAAAGTACAGAAATTAATATTACAAAATCATGTTTTCAAAGATGTAAATATAGATAAATTATTAGAATATAATGTTTTTTTAAGTTAATTTGTATATGAAATCATTTTACACTAGCTGTAAGACACGTCACGTATACGTATAGGAAAAAGTGCTCGAGTGCAAAGGGTTAATAATAATATCGCAATAAAAAAATATCGTAATAATTCCTGACGATGAAATCGGCTCTCCGACCATTCTCTTCCGTCATGTTTATCGGGAAAATGTACGATAAAAGTAAATCAGTAAGAAAAATTGTCAAAAACGTTCTGTGTGTACGTATAAATTATCTGTACGTTCACGGGTCTCGTAGACTCCACCTCGGGCTTTACGTTTCAAGTAGATATGTTCCTCGATAGTAGAGTGTTAACATTCATAACGATGGAATAGTTTCACCGCCAAATCGGAGTATCTTATCGTAGGGAACTTCGTTGAAAGTACTTTTTTGTAAGTTTACGTGCGAATAAATACTTAACGTGGAGCAGAAGCCATAGAGAATCGTGATTGCTCGCGATTCCCGGTAAAAATGTCGATCGAAGCGTTGATGACAAACGTTGGTTGTAATAACAGGACACAATCGGCGTGGTCGATTTGAATATCGACGAGCATACGAACAGACGACGCGCAAATATCTCCATCGAAGCGAAATTACGGCGAGCAACAGAAGACCCTGAGGAGAGAAACAGATTTCACGTCGGGGTATGATATCGCGGTTGATGTCGCGTGTACCGTGCGATACACGAAGAGGGCTGTCGATGACGCCGCGATACCGTTGGAAACGCCACTTTCTCAGACCCACATCCAGCTACCAGCCAAACTCGTTTCCAGCCGACGACGTGCCAGGAATCAAAGATTGCGCGGAAATTACATAATCTATCGCCGACTTGATATGATCGACTCAGTACCCACCCATTGTGTAACCTTCGAGATTCCAATCGTTCGATAAAATTAGACCAGGTGTATCCATTTTTTGAAAAAGCCACGTTCCTGGTGGAACTTTTCTTATACCTCGCTGAACCTCTAGATAATCGAATCACGAGTTATACAAAAATAACTCCATTATTTTAGACGACCGATGAAAAGATTATTTCATTGCTAAGTGTCCTATTTGTAGATTTATCGTCTTTCTTTTGCTCGAGTTTACTTACAGAAATCGGGTAGAGCTTTTATGGCTTAAATTTTCTAAATCCGAGATATTCGGTGAACTTCGTAGGGGCATGCGATCAAGGTAGACAGTTTGAGACGATCGCGTCGATGTGTTTCTTGAAAGGACACGATAATGAAAAACTGCAGCCAGATAGAGTCAGCGAGGACGAAATGAAATTTGGTCGGCACCAGGTCGGAGGGCGCGAGACAATCAATTATCAGGAGCAAAGGGTGGTCGGTCGAGGGTCGGCCGTATGCTTAACACGAGGTTGCGCCTCGTCACAAGCCGTCGGTGCACCGCGGGAACTATGAATCAAGCAAGCGGCATGGCCGGTTGCCACAACCCTCGTTGCAGAGCAGGTCGAACGGTCGCCATCGCGTCAGCTCGAGGGCAACGTGGCAACGCGCTATTTGTTATTTTGCTCTTTCGGCGACGCGTTCATTAATCAACCTTGCCGCTCTCTTTGCTGGTCGCTCAGCATGTTTCATCCCTCGTAGCGGCCCGTGACACGCCGCCTGACAGACCCCGCGTTGCTTTTCTCTTTTCCGCGTCTCCGTTTTCCTTCCGTCCTTCCACGGATTCGATCGATCTACAACGACGACGGATCGAACGACCGAGCATGGCAGTCGCGAAACGGGACCACGTATTATTCGTCGCACAGTGTCGGCTACCAAGCTTTTTGCGACAAAAACTTTTAGCGCGGCAAAGACGGAAGATCCGAGGATTGAGTGAAAAAGACGATCCGAAGGATTCTTTGCAAAGAACTGAAAACGCTTAGTCGACGCCTCGCGTTCAATAACGTTGCGCTACTTTGGAATTTTTGGACGTTGGAAGCGTCCAACTTTCGTCATGTCGCTTCTCCCACAAAGTCTGCCTGGCGTATTTCTTTCGTTTCGAAGATGATCGACGAATTAGAGGTAAATGAATCGGAAGGTACATTCTAGAACATAAACGAAGTATCGTCGAGAGAGACGGAGTACGATTCGCGAACGATTCTCTATCAATTGGAAACATTCGATAGACCCGATGTTAATATTAGTGACTTTTTCCAACATCGTCTTTCTCTTTTCCGATTCGCTCGGTTCTCCAGCCCGGAAGACTCCGTCGAACTCGAACACATTCCATATTATTCGATATGAAACCGTCGTCCGATCAAAGACGGTTACATTGCCTTGAATCTTATTTCCGTGGTACCGTCAGGCGCCTCCAGGCGTTCCAACATTTTTAATTCACGATTCATAGAAGAGAAACGTAAGAGCTGAAAGGAGAAACGAGTCGCCACGGCTAAAACGAGTTTTTCCACGTTTTCGTGGAAGCACCGCGCTGAAAAAGTATTTCGATGAAAGGTCCGGCCCTCTTTCAGAACAATTTTTCTTCTCCCTTCGCTCTTCGTGGCGGCGTTCAGCCTCGTCATCGACAGCTCGCACAGCCCGTTACCACGACAATTGCGCTGCAATTCCAGCATAAATTCAGGTGCCTGGAGAACTCGATCGAGGCCGATCCCGCGAGTGCCATTTAAATTTGAATTTCGCAGTCAGTTCGCACGGCTAATCGTTAAATGACGTTTCGCAGTGAGGGCCGCACGCGGCGGCCTCCGGCAACATGGGAATACCGTGAATATCCACCTTTCGCCTCTTTCCATCCCCGGATTCGTCTCTTCTCTTGTTCGTTTTACGTCTCTTCGCGTCCCACTCCTTTCCCTTTCCCATTCTCTATCTGTCTACCCACTCTATTCGGTTTTTCTTCGTTCCTATTCGCACCAATGCCACTGCGTTTCTCCTCGAACGTACGCGCACAGACGTAACCGGTTAATAACGCATAGACCGGGCAGCTGGTGGTGCCAAAAATCAGACACGAAATCCTCTTACCTCCAAGTGAATTTCAGGCATTGTCCGATCCGGGCTAACTGCCTTCCTACCTCTTTCGGTTCAACGCGCAAAAGCACTTTAGCTATTGGCTCGAATTAATATCTCCGTGACTTAATCCGACCAACGACTACGAGATAGTTCCGCTTTTTCAAATAATCCACGGCTCGGAAATAAAACGTCGAAATGGGGAAACGTTCGGTCAAGAAAACAGCTTTTACTTCGTTCTTCTGGAAACTTGGCAGCGTGACGCTAATAGAGTTCCGGTAAATTTTTGTATACACTCGCAGATGCAAATATTTGGCGACGTTCGTGAACGGATCAAGACTTAAGTCGTTTAGTTTAAACGTTCGTTTCACCGACCACTTTTTTTCGAACTGCGAAGTACCGGAGACGCGACCAGATCGCCGGGAAATTGCAGGCGTCATAATTAATGAGTTCTAGGTCGCTTCTTTCGTATCTTTAACTCCTGTTCCGAGACGACGAGAAATTATTAACCGGGTCACGATGCAAGACAGTCGTAAAAATGTTGCGACAGCTGAGTTCTTTACAGTCTGCTCCGATCCATAGAAAAAAGTCACGGGCCGCTATAATACGAAAATAAAAATGAAAAATAAATTCACATCCGTTTGATAATATATTTACGAATCAGTCTATAATCGACTTCAAGAAACATTGGCGCTCGTCGATACGCTGACCTATTCCACTGTACTGTCTGTCATGGCCGAAATCTGGACGTCGATCAACCTGAAACAATCTACCTGTCGCTGTGAATAAATGTCTCCGATATAATAAGGACGACGATATCCAATCTCTTCTGCCTTAGATTTTGCCATAGATCTGCCAACGGACCGCGCGTCAATACGTTGACTCGTACTACTGAAAATCTTCCTTAACCTGCTATAAGCTTTTTACACTCGTGAGTGGTCTGCTCTTATTACGAACTCTCTATCTATCGAACGAGTTTTTACTAATTAGGTCAGCCAGGAATAACAACTGTTAATTCGAGGAGTGAAATATTAATTAGCGAAAGGTTCATTTTAATCCTTTAAAAATCAAAGCGGATGAATCTCGGGCGTGGATTCTGGAACGGAAATGACGAGATTGCATGGCGTGCGATATAACGTTAACCAAACCCCTATGTTTCGTCTGTGAGATACGTAAGCTCGTAGGACGAGGTAGATTCGTACGCGACTCTATTCCGAAGGATCGTACGCGGCGAATACGGAGCTGGCACGGTAAGTTTCGAGTAACAGCGTCGCCCGGCGACGACGACATTGATGGAAACGTATTAAATGTCCGAAGGCGTTCTTGCCGCGACGTGGAACGTCGTGGATAATTCGAGCGTCGCGTTTCGGCTCCCGAGGGAATGCTGTAATTACGCCGAGCACGCTAGTCAAAATACCAGGCGCCGCAGCAACGAGAAACGGACTTGAAAAATAGCGAAACCCTAGCGAAAGAAACTGCTGTTAAGATTGCTGGGCTCGGTTCTACGCGATTGCAAATATCGTCGATTTTGCTATTAAACCACGAAGCTGTGATCAATCTTTCGCGAGACGCGCAATAATTTTTGCAAATTCGCTCGAGACTGGAAACGCGATTAAGATCGCGTATCGGGCCCTTGATTATTTCGATGATACCGCGTTTCTAACGTAGATTATCCTGAATTCTTGGCTGATAGCTTGTCGTGACTGACGGCACGAGGACATTACCATACGTAATGAAAAGTACACGAGAAACGAACCATCGAAGTAGCACGATGAGATGACAAAGAATCGGTAAGAAAAGGACACGAGTAAAGCGAGCCGTGATCCATTTTTATCCGTTATACTCGTTCCACGATACAATGGACGAGCCCGTAAGGAAAGGTTGGCGGATCTAAAATTAGAATCACCACCGACCCACTTTCCCAACGGTTTTGATTCGGACCCAATTTAGAATGGCAGCAGCTATCGGGGTAACAGAAATCCAACTCCTCGAGTGAAACGAAAGCCTTCGAATGCACCGTCCGGCGAACCATGGAGCACGAGGACGCTTTTTCTCGTTGCACGGTTATTAGAGAATCCTCGGTAACGAGAGGCAAGCGTGTGCACGAGTCGTTACAGGGTATACGAAGGCAAAGAACCGGCAGCCGCCCCGTTATTATTATTCTCCCTGGTCCGTGGCATAATGGAACGGGCGTTTTCATTGAACGTGTTCGTTGCGTTCGACCGAGAAGTCCGACATTTTCATCGGGAAATAATGCGGGGCTGGCGCAAAGGATTTCTTCACGACGGCCTACGAAACACGCCGAAAGCTCTCTCCTTGTGGAGAGTCTCGGCCGTTTTTATTATTCAGCCGCTTGATCTCGCCGCGGCTCCACCTGAATGGGGGGAGCAACGACTTGGTCGTAATGGAGGTGTATTATGCATCGTGCAAATGAGATTCATCGGATTAAACACAATGAGTCCTCCCGTTGCACGATCCACGTTCAATGGACGATGGATTCGAAAGTGTCTGTTCGCGAGGTCGTCGAACAAACGAGCTCGTATCCTGCTGCGACGCGTTGTATCTCGTCAAATGTAAGATCGCTCGACGAACGAGTATTCCGTGCTTTCTCCGTTCGTGAAACGTTACACATAGCGCGTGCGATGTAGCAAACAATCGGAGTTCGCAGTGTCGTTGTTCTTCGTCGGCCGTTTTAGAAGTGGATCAGCTTTCAAAGTCGTTGTTACTCGATAATCTTGAACGTTGATTTTCAATAGCCCCCGGGAAATACAACGCTTTGACTTGAAATCAATAGTTCCGGGTATTCCGTGGCGAAAAGGAACCTACTCTATACGATTCTTTAAAGCGAACTACGCTACTTCCCTGTAAAGAATGCCCTTTTCTTCCTGCCTCTAACGATTCTGCCTTTTCTTACGAACTCGGGTCGCGCCGGGACAAGCCGGATGCTCTCAGTTCAACGTTCACCGCAGGGAAACGAAAAATTCCGTGAATACATCCTTTCCAACCCTTCTACTGCTAGGTACATTCTTTTGATAGTTTTAGAAGGAAATTTCGATGATAAGAAATTATCACCGGAACGTGCGAATAGTTTCTCCGTCAAAGATCGCGCAATTTGGAACACATATTGCTTCGTGGAGCCGTTTCTCTCGGTGGCGAGAAGTACGGCTCTCGAAAAGTTTATTAAAACTCCGGTAGGATTTCGTCGGAAGTTTCGTCAAAACTTCGAGACACGTAGTTGGACGAAAAGTTCGAAAGTGGCCGCTTTAAGAATTCTCTTTCAACGGCGCAGATTTACCCGTCGCGAAATTCATTACGCGTCAGAATTTCCCACGGACGAAGCTACGTCGTTCGTAACTTTCTCCCTAATCGTCTTTCGGATATTCCATTTCGTGTCCAGCTTCCGTTTCATTTGCGATCGTCGACGTGACTTCGACGAATATCACATAGAGGTATCAAAGATCCGAATCGATTCATCGATTCAACGAATCGACGATGTAACTACACGACTTTAACGAGCGTAATATGTCTGATTGCAGTGAGGGAGGTTACGTTGTCCGAGCTCAGGGACTCGATAGCGAGGTTACGGGAGAGAGTGAAGCTCGTATGCCGAACGAGGGGTTCTCCGCCCCCAAGGGTGCACTGGCTGAAAGACGGTATACCGCTGCACCCTCGAAGAGGCCTCAGGATTCAACACAAACGGTGAGTCTGCTTTCCACTTTGGTTTCCAGCGAAAAATATTCGCGAAACAGCTGGCAGAAACATCGCGTCTGCGCTTCTGGCTATTTACGAGAGAAAACGTACAGGTTGCGGTAAAAGGAATTCAATGGAGCCGTTCTGAAAAAAAGAAAGCACCGAGTATAATGCGCGAACGTTTCGCGTGCGTCGGAAAAATCGTCGGGGTAACGACTCGTCGCGGCCCACGCGAAACTATTCGCTCGTAGCGAGCGCACGTTCCCGCTCGCGAGACAACTTTTGCTTCTCAACACGAAGCAAACGGTTACGAAACACCGCGAAACTTTCAGATTTTCACCGAACGTTTATAACCGGGATAACGTACGACAAACTCGTCTGTTCTCCGACTAATTCGCGATTAACGAAATCGTTTCGTGTTTGGCACCGATTTCCAACAACGACTCGCGAACTTCCGCCGCTCGTTTTCTCGTCGTTTTTCATCGTCCCCCACCATCCTCTCGATTCAACGTTCGTACAGCTTCTAATATCGTTGCCAAGAATACTACTCGCGTGTGACATCGATTTCTGCCCGCCTCCGTCGTAGTCGCGTGCCTCCGAGCAATCGATCGTAACGACATAATCGCCATTATTACGCTCGATTTCTTTTATTACCACCGTCGTGGCTCGGTTTCCTCTAGAATGCGCGGCTGGGAAATAAAAAAGGCCTCTTAATCGTTTCGCTTGAACCGCCTCCAAAATATTTATTCGCCTTGTCCACAAGAAGCCGCGATCTTCGACCAACGATCTCCACCTTCTCGTGTTCTATCTTCTTCTGTTTCTTTCTCGCTTGTGAGCAGTCCGCGAAATCGCGACGAAAGATCGAGGGAAGAAACGACGAGGGTGGTGTCGCCGTTCGAAGGCCGATAACGCGAGTTTCGTGCGGCGAACACGTGCCGAGCTTGTTAAAGCGATTGGCGGTTTGTAAATCTCTCGCGTGGCCGTGTGGCTCTGCGAGCGGTTACCACGGCCCTGGGAACCGTAATAATTTCAGACGGCCTTTCGGCCGGATTTACTATCCACGGAGGAACGATTATAGCGAGTGAGCCGGCCGGCCCTCTTCTCTGATGACTCAACTGTTGGCAAGACTCTCGTTTCGCTGATGCTGGTGCTGCTTCTGCCGCTGTTACTCTTTAAAGATGATGTATTCGTGTGGCAGTCGAGGTGGCCGCGTGTGCGTGCAGCTTCTTGCCGGTCCGACGCGAGCATATTGTAATGGAAACCGTCAGCTTCTTTTTCCTTTGCCCGTCAAAGTCTACGGTTTCAAACTTTTCTTCCGAGCCGCTTGCGTCGCTCTTCATTTTTCCCGTCCTTTCCTCGTAATAACGCTTAAGCAACGCGTCTCTCCTTTCTGCGACTATCTCTCGCAACTATGCGATATTGTAAACTGTTTTCTTGCGAGTTGCTCCGAAAGCTGTCGGAGAAGGCTCTGCTTTTCAACGATGTTCCAGGCGAGAAGAAAGTGAATCGCGACATATTTTTGCTTTCGCTCTCGAAAACGCTACGAGAGGATTCGCAGGGTGAGTTTAATGGCCGTTTGTAATTAGTCGGTGGGGACGCTTTACCGGGAACGCGAGAATGCCAGCGAATCGATAGGAAAGTGGCACTTGCCGCGATTGCTCCGCGACGACACGCCCGCCACCATTTTTATAGAAATTTTAATGAATACTCGTAAGTAATTAGAGACCGAAGAAATGGATTTTTCATATTTTGCGTATGATGAAAGGGTTCGACGAAGCGCGATGCGTGACGGAAAAAAATAGCTGGAAAACACGTCGCACAAAGATTACGTGGTATGCTGTACGGGCGAAATTTTTGTTGCAGAATTTTTTACGAGTTACTAGTAATTAATTAATCGGCAGACCACGCGTGAAAGAATGTTCTCAATTAGATCCCCGGTCGTTTACGTTGCGTTGGTCAAGACAGCTGTACTCGCGTATCGTTGATTTATGACTCGCGAGGGAAACTCATTCTCCTCGCTGGAATTATTAGCGGCCGACATTCTATACCGTTTTACGTCGCCCATCGATATTTTGAGTTTTATTACCTTTCGCGGATTAATCAACTGCCTGTCGCTAAAGTTCCAGCCATCGCTCGAAACTCTAATTTCTCGAATAGTCGCTTCGAAACGGAGAAACAGCTACGAAGGAAGCAAGATGGAAATGTTTCGTACATCATTTATGGTATACGTTATTTTCTATATCTTCAGACGTTTTTATAGGTCAGGAACAAGCTGATATATATATAATTATATATTGATATGGAAAGAAATTTGTCGACCGGGAACTTTTTGGGGAGCTTCGATCGCAAACTTGTGGCCAGTGTGCAACGCCATAAAAGGAAGGTCTTACGGCGATCCTTCACCGAGTATGTCATGGACGGGACTGGCGTGCGCTCTGTCGTAATTTTCAATTACTGTCTACGACGCGGACCGGCCGAAGCCAGCTCATTCCGCTGGAAGCACGGGTCCTCGTCGTAAAATCGAACGTGCCCGGGGTTGGTCGCGTGTACGTGGAAGATTCACGAGCGTAAGATCGCCACACCGTCTCTTAATACGATCGACAGAGTTTCGATAGACAGAATGTCACCGTATCGAAGTTACCGCGCAGCCATACCATGCAAGCAGAGAAGGATATCGAGATTGCACGAAACGAAAGTTCGCTTTGACCAGCGAGAAATTTTGATATCGTTCGTAATGGAATCTGTTTTTCCTTCCGTACCAGCCACGTTGTACCCGATCGCGCTTCTTTGCTAAGGGCAAGAAATTTCCGCCGGGGCGCCGATGGATTCCTATCGCACAAAAGGAGAGGGCAAAAAAGCGGCAAAGAGAAAACAGAGGGCGAGCGTTGAAAGGAGTCCCGACGTTGCCTCGCGACATTAATTTTCCACCAGCATTCAATTAACTTGAAAGCCCAGGACGCGGCTCAAAATTACGCGTCAATCGAATTAAGCAATAAACAAGATTCGTGAAAGCGGCGATGCCTGAACTCGCGTACCGCGCGAGACCACCGAACGTTGCTTTCAGAAAGCAAAGGGAACGAGACATTCTCGAAAGAATTCAGTCCTTTCGAGTAATCGGTTGAACAGAATTTCTATTAAAGGAAAATAGAGTTTATTTGACAGTCCGCTGATGACTTTCTAATTTCCTTAAAAGCGAACGAGAACCTCTGCCGTGTCTTTGTTTAATTTCGCGTTAGGCGACTACCGAGTGGAAAGAAAGGACAGTGGCGCGTGCCTGCGAGACGCTGATTAATATTCACCGCGAGAATCTCGACATCGAAATTAATTTAACCGGGCGTTCGGCGTCGATATGACGAATGACTGGTGGAAAACCGAGTCCGATATCCAGGCACCGGTGAATTAATATTAACAATTAATCAAGGCAAGACGAATACGCGTGCTTCTCGTTGAAGTTTGATCAATGCCGACGGTTGCAGCTGGCAATTATTCCGAAATTATCACGTTCGTACGTTGTCGTTACGTACAACCGTGTTCCTGGGCGTTTATTATCCGGCCGGCAGTAGTTATCTCGCTAATTTGTCATCCGTAAGTACCGGAGGGGTGAGCCGGCTGACAAAAGTGCACCGTCGCGTAAGAGCCCTTATCGAGAGTGCTTCCGCGCGACGTTCTTTGCGCCCCTTCGCCCGTAAATTAAATGGGTAAATGTTATAATTACGAGCCGTGCGCTTCGCGCCTTACGCCTTGCGCTTCGTGCCGTTCAAAGAATCGGAGCCGCGCACCCTGCATTTCGCAAACACGTTAATCCCGTGAATCTTCTCTTCCTTTCTCTTGCCGGCTCTTCCGTATTACCTTCAACGCCGTGTTTTTTGAAGCACGTAACTCTCTTTGCCATTTAATTATATCGCAATGGGAACGATCGCGAAGCAAGTCAGGAGGCTTTCGAGCCTTAGGTATCCCGTTTTCAAACGAAGGCCTTTCATTTGCTCATCGCTGGTGTATTGCTATCGAATTTCCATCGATCCGGTGGACACTAGGCTAGCGAGCGTTATCTGACGCGGCAAGCTATTAGGTGATTGCAGGTATACAAAACGTATTTCAACTCTACGTTTTCCGAACGTCTACCTTGGAGCGGCGGCCAGCTTTGAACTACGTCCGATCAAACCGCCGTTCCTGCGTCTCGTCCATGAGAGAAAATTTAATAGAAAGTTATATCTCGTAATTTTCCCCGTTGCGTTGCTCGGGACCAGACTGCGGAAGCGACACGAGGAATCGAAAGAACGTGGAAACGGAGGTAGTTTTCGGGAGAAACGAGCCGTTATCTATCGCTGAATATCGTCGAAATTTCAACGACGATGTTGAGAACATTCGAATATTATGCTGGGGTAATCGCAAAAGTACGATAAGTTGATCATAAAGGCGAGACATAAACGATATTAGACCGCGAGACAAGTCCGTGACCGCTAGCTTTACGACTCGTCTCGACTTATCGAACCGACGACCGTGCCGTTTTCGTGACCATTCAGAGTAGCGTGATTCCATATCCTATAAATCCATTTATGACTATTCGATTCCATTATTTAATATTCGATTTCGTTATTTATCACTGCAGCCAATTTTCGGAACTTTGCAGTACTTAAATCGAACCGCGTGATTATCCGATGAAGCAAAGCGTAATTCGTTCTGGATATAATCCAGTAACGAAGCAACGCCGGTCGGAAACCGGTATTAAGTCATGCCATAACTAATGCGGCCATCGATTTTACGTACACCAGCTGAAAATAAAAAAGATCGATCGATAACGAATTTTCCTACTATCTTTATCATTTCGTATCTTTCTTTTTTAGCAAATTTTATCTCCAATTTCATATAAATTCGATAGTAACAAGGCTCGTATCGTCTTAAACTTAATTGTTAGGAGAAGCACACAACTCGTGGGATGATCCAATAGAAAAAGCACGAGAGGAAATTTATGCGGTATAATTTGCTCGCTGTAAAAACGGACACCGCCCAAAGATCGTAGTCGCGAGTAAATCGTTGTGTAACGGAACTGCGTTTCGTTCGAGGGGCGTACGAATGCACGCTCGAGTTTCTACCGTTTTCCACTCACAAATCTCTCCGACGACCATTGAACGTGCCTCTTACCTCCGAAACGGAACCACCCCCGGAAGGTCTTAACCCAGTGCAAACGGCAAGTGGCGTTCGTTGCTCGTTACACCGAAACCGGTTCCTACTCGTCTCTCTCCGCTTGTACGTGCTATCCGAGCAGGAAAGATTGCCACCAATAAAATGTTAATAGGTTAACGAGTAACAACCAGATCCTCTCGGGGACTCTGCAAACAGACCGCGTTATTGCTGAGCGGAAGCTCCCTCTTCTCTCTCTCTCTCTCTTTCCCTCTCCCTGTGTGTTGCGCTGTTTCACCTTCGCCTTGTGAACTCATCGCTAATGAAAATTAATAAATCAGCGGAAACCGCACCCCATGAATCGCTTCGGCTAGACACGAGAGCCCTTTTTCGCGTGCTGATTGAATACGAAATTACTGGAAGGGAATTTGAGTAATTTGCGCGGCATTGCTGGTGATTTTCGCTTTTGGAAGGAAGAAATAACCAGCCTCTGACACTTTCTGCTGCACGATGACTCGTTCGTGGTCGACAATGGAAATCAAAGTTGCGCTTACACGTTGCATGGTATCCAAGGACCGAGTTTTTCCCACCGTAACGAATTTTGTTGATATTTAAATCCGATAAAAATGTATCGAAACAAGCGCGTCTCTGGCGCGGAACTACAAAGCTTTATGAAGCAGAGAGATTGTACTATGTTCTAATTCGCGTGAATTTATATACATCCGAATGAATAATGGGCCAGGAACGACGTGGCACTTTCCGGCCTCATACTAATTATTTCCACGACCTATCGATTATTCTTTTGTTAGTCCGTTAGGAACGATACGCCCCGCGGCTTTTTGTTCTTTGGCTCTATCGATTAGATGCCGAACGTGTTTCTGGTGACCGTGTTGAAAAAAAAATCTGTTACGTGAAGCTGGTGTCGACGTTAACTACGAAGGGCCGAAATTTCCGTTCAATAGAAACGTCGCGGTCACTTTCGACCACTTACGTTCCACTCTGTAAACGAACTGAAAACCTATCCGCACGCTTCAAACGATACCTGGTTTTAATGCCTAAAACTCGGCAAGTGACACACGCTTTACGAAATACGCTTCTCGATTTCTCTTTGTAGTCTCCGTCCAGACTGATCGTGACGTGAACTGTGTTCGTAGTCGAAGCTTGGAAACGGCCGCCGGTTCCTCTTCGCGAGGCTCGCGGCATCAATATTTATGCGCAAACAAACGGGACATCGATGCACAAACGTTCCTGATCCAATAAACACGAAAATGGAAATGCTAGCCAGGTTGGGTTCTTGTCATCTACGATCCGTATAATATCTCATAGAGCATCGAAAAGTGAATCGGATAGGAAATATTTAGGAGGATTTGCTGTTTGAAACAGAGTGTTATCCTTCTGTTCGAATGGATAGGTTGCGAAAAAGATTTGTGGCGTTCAGACGCGAAACACGGTCGATCAGGCACGTCTGACCATGCACAGGCCTCTTCTACTTGTCGATTCTCATCACAGCGGTGAAGGAAGGCGCCCGAGTTGGAAGAAGTCCTTTGATTCCTCCATTTCTTACGTTGTAATTTTCTAGTCCAACGGGGAGTCAACATCTTTCTCTTCGAATGTTCTAAACAGCGAAGACAGCGGAAACAAAAAGAGTTGAAAAGTTTCGCCGAAGTCTGTTATTCCGTAAGAGTGGCACGAGAGTGATAAATTTTATCGCGAAACGGTTAAAAAAGAAGCGTCCAAAGCCTGCTACAGACCCGAAGGCGAGTGACTGCCGTAGTCCCCAGTAAACAAAGCGGCAAAGTCAACAGGATTTTTAACAAGCAATTTAGAGTTCACGCGGGGGCCATTATCAGGATGACGCGGGGATCTTTATGCACGTCGGGCTTCGTTACGAACACTTTTGCGAGATCCTCGAAAGCGAGCGCCAGTCATAAAGTTTATCCGGTCGCCTGGAGTCAAGTTGCTTCGCTTTCGTCACAAAGCCTCCGATCTCGTTCTCGGCCTCTGTCGCTTGCGTAGTCGCCGATAAAAAAATCAACCGACAACTGCATTTGCATACCCGGGCAAACTATCTCGCATTTCTGTCGATAAATATACTTTCTGGCCACGGAGTTTAGCCCGGATCAGCAGCCGGCCAGGTCGAATGCAGATTTACGCAAAATAGGATTCGTTCGGCCTAGCTCTCCGCCGAAACAGAGACCATCCCGTACTGTCGTTGGTTTTCAATTTCGATTAAGTCTGCGGGCTGAACGAAAAACTTGCAGCTACCGACCGCTATTAAAACTGCCGACCTTTATAATAATGAAAAAGAAATTGGAGACTCGTTGACCCTTTGTTATCGAGCGCATCAATTTTACAGCGCGCGATTTCGTTTCTCGCAGACGCGTCGGCCGTTCGCTTTTATTCGGAACAGCGGCCGAAAGAATGGTGCACGAGGTACGGCGTGCGAGCTTCCCAGGCTTAAAAGCTCGGCCGTTCGAGCCGGCTTTTCAAGCAGTATCTCAGCTTTACGGTTCTCGATTCCAGAAACGCATACGAATACGGCCGGGCCGTGTGTATAATTTACCAGAGGCCGGACGAGCTCGCGAAGGATGGACAGAGTTATTCGGGTGTGCGCCGTCGCTTATTCTCCGACTTCTCGAACTGCACAGGATTTTCATTGAAATACCGCCAACGCCATGGACCAGCTTCGAAACCAGCGTCTGTTTTCACGGCTGACAAGCGCCGGGTTTCGCCACGCTCGCATAATCGACCGCTCTCTTTATTTCCTCGCGATTCAAACTCTTCCATCGCATATAAATGTTCACCTCCTCCCGTTTTACGTCCCAACACCTGTCTGTTTCTTCAGATGACGGAACGATTATTTTCGTTAAGCTTCCAGTTTCGGTTCGTCCCGGTCGAATTCGGTATACATTTTCCTTCTTTTCTTTTTTTTTTTTTTTTTTACCACCAACAATAAAACAAACGTTCTACATTTACCAATTGACGAAACGTTTAGAGAGCGATAGGCGGGTGGAAAAAACGGGGGGCGATCAAACGTACAACGCGATTCGCTGAGCCGCGTGGCAGCGGTTACTTTTAAGCCGAAACTCGTGGACCGTGGAAAATTCATCCGCACATCCTATTAAAAAGGTCTCGAGCACGTTGCGTTGAAAATTGCTCGAAATTCGTCATATTCTGTCAATAACGAGTCTTCCCGTAATTCGTCAAAGCGAACAGCCACGGATAGGTACTTTGTCCCTCCCTTTACCATTTCCCTTATACGTCGCATAATCGTTATCCACGACTCGAGGTGTTAATATTCACGGTTACGGTTATTAATATCAGCGCTAACTGGAGCGGTAATGGTAGCAGCGTACGCGCCGTATTATCGCTATATTCTTACTACTAATGCTGTTGCCGTTGACACAACATGTGTACGAGCATAATGTGTAATAATTAATATACCTGCATATACCTACATACCTGTTCATCCTCGTATGCCTCAACGCGCGATCGTTCGGAAAGCTATTTCTCTGAATGTCAGGTATCGTAACGCTCGTGGAAAATTTAATTCCAGATCAGATTACCATTTTAAAATGGGACATCCTGTGTCGATCGTAGCTATGGTTATAGATCTCTGATGAAAACGTTGCATATTGCTACATTTGAAGTTCGAAGAACCGTGTTGCAGATTTTCGTTTCCTTCGCAAGATTATCTATCTATTATTTCGTTGGACAAACCAACGATGCTACTGTTTCGTTTTAACGCAGCAACCTGTTCCTCTAAGACGTCAATGGTCTTTAGACAATGGTCTTACTGATCTCGAATTTTCAATGTTGTCGATCCCTTTTGCCGAATATGCTGACTACTTGATCTTTTCGCGGGAAATGGTAGCACCTTAAGAAGCTCGCTGTACGATATTCTACTTGAGGACGATGTTTAGCTTCCCTGCGCTAAGCTGGTCTGGTCCATTGCATGCTTAACTTTCGTTTATCTTCTATTACGTTTCTTTTGTCTTTATTGTTGCTCGCTTATTCTGTATCGTTTTCTTTCCTTCTTTTTAGGACTTGGTATTCTCTACGCGATATTCTCACATTAAATTGGTACTTGACCCGTATAAGAAATAAATTCGATCGAATCGTACGACGGTTCGACTGCGAGATCGTCGAAGACGCGAAGCTCAGCTCTATGGTCGATCGAGACAAGCGAGCTTTCTATCGAAACGAGTATCGTTACAGATAAAAGTTCTCGTCGCCTTGGTCGGCGGCAATACAAGAAAGGAATGAATCGCGTATTCTGTCAATTTTACGCGTACGCGCGAAGTAAAACGGCAAACTTTCCCTCCCTTGTACCTCCTCTTTTCTGTTCGCGAGCTTTTGCCCACGACAAGTGACAGGTAACTTTTAAACGAGCCCAGAATGTGAGTGCAGTAAAAATACTCGCGAAAGGTAGCACAAGCGCGACGAACAAACGGCAACTCGCGCTGCCTATTATTTCGCGAATCTCGGCTTTCCCTCGGTGTCCGCAGCCGTCTCTTTGTGCACACGCACGAAATTTTCTCTCGGCGAAACCCTTCCCGTTCTCGGGGAAAAAGTTACTGAAACGTGGCGCAGGGATCGCGGAGTATCCAGTGCTCAAATGTTATTAAAGTTCCTTCTACTTTGATGTTTCATTTCGAGAAGAAAATTTACGTTGTTACGAAACAAGCAGGTAGTTGTCGAAAATTTGTGAAAACTGGAATCGATTAATACGCAAGTGTAACGAGGCCCGACGCAGAAATGTAGAAAGAAAATGTTCGCGCCCAGTTACACGGAGAGTGTTAACTAGAAGGGAATTTCCGGCGAAATCAGCGTAGAACCAAGCAGTCTGGAAATGAGAGCGGGCCCGCGAGGCAGTTCAGGGACCCGTGCGGCATTTATTTTTGTAAATCGGAAAATAGGGCACCGCGCGCGTGCCGCGATAAGAAGACTCGAGGCATTATCTACGTAAGCAGTAGACAGAAATAGCTGGCAAAATCTGCGAAATCCTATCATGCCGGTGCGGTAGTTATTAATTTAATGCTTGAAGAGCGCGGGTGCCGCAGGGAGGCGAAGTGAAATTCGTAATGAACACGGAAAGCTCGCCGGGGCGGCGGAGATTAATATATCTTGATCGTTAAGTATTAACGTGAGAAACGGACTTGCCGGGTTATTTCGGATTATTTGCGCGTATAAATTCGAGGCTTCGCTTCCTTTCTCTCTCTCTCTCTCTCTCTCTCTCTCTCTCTCTCTCTTTCTTCGCTCCATTCCTCTTCCACGCATAGCTATTTGCAGGAACTTGTTACATCGTTAACGGACAGTCGGTCGTCAAGAAGTTCTCGTTGATCCGACAAACTTGCCGGAACTTGGAAGCAGATGCTCCGGACCTTCGAAAGTGTTTCGCGATCCACGGTTGCGATCGATCGCAAAATTCACTCTCCCTCTCGCTTTCCGAATCCCTCGTTCGTCCGTATAAAATATTTCTAGTCGAGGTTCGGTCGGGACGTAGTCGATCCGCTTTGAAGTTGGATAACGAGGACAGTAGAGGGGACCGTAGCGGACAGGGTAGCCTGACACGGTCGAAAGGTTGATTTAAGGAATTTCCCGGAAGCGACGGAACAGCAGGCGCTCCCACGAAGTTCGCCCGGTCGAGTTTGAAATTCCCGGTAAGCCGGATGGATTCGCGGTACCATTCATTAAAAAAATTCTTCTCCCACGGGAGGTACTTTAAGGGCGACTCTTTTGGCTAGCGTCTGGCCGGTCACTGCCAGAGGATTACTGCGGTTGAAAAAGCGCGGAACAATCGCGTGTGGGAGAAGGGAAAATCGTGGGCGGAAGGGAAAGAGAGAAAAAAATATCGCAGCCACTGAGTCGAGCGAACTGGCAAAGGAAAAAGAACGAACCGCCCTCACCGACGTTGCTGCCAGGAGGAACGAAATTAACGACTAAACGAGCGGGCTGCTCGCGCTCGCTGCATCTCCGCTACCGGATGAAACAAACGTACTTTCGGGGATAACTGTGACCGACCGACAAGCTTCTGGTAACTTTGGTCGTGTCCTGGACCACAGCCAAACACGATTAAGTCGCCGCCCTCTTCCTTCCAGGGAACAAAAAGGAAGAACGGGGGTTGGAAAGGGGCCGATACCTGAGACATCTGCAAGGTGTTTCTTCCATTCCCGGTGGCATAGCGCAACGGCAACTCCGCCGCTCCCTTTACCCATCTGCTTCGTCGCAATTGCGACGACGGTTGGATGTTGTCCAATGACAGTGGCATATCGGCCAGTTTACCCTGTCGAAACCCTCCACGTGGAAAACGAGGTTGGACTGCGAACGCGGCGAGGGTAAAGGCCGAACGAGAGCACCCGTCGCTGTCCGAGGATCGAAGCGGGACGAAGGGCTGCGAGGGTAAAATCAACTGGCGATTTTCCACGGTTGATCCACAACGGTTCGGGGTTAACTTACTGCGGTACCCTTCGGCTCGAATCAAATATTTATAGATTCCTTGGAGGGGAAAATGTATCGGCTGACCGATCGCTCGAGCGTGCCGGAAATGCGCGGGGCAACCTTCGACCGCCTCGACTAATCCCTAGAAACGAGAGCGAAACCTAGCTTCGTTCCGGTGCAATTAACCCTTCGCATCGTTGGAATATTTATGAAAGGGCGTCTGGAAACTTTGCCCGTTTTCTGCCCCTAAAACAGAGGACTTACGGTTTTTCTTGCAGCTGCTCCACGAGGCTCCGAGTCGAATCTTCCATTTGCGAAGGGACTTGGAAATTACGCCGTGAAAACCAGCCAATCGTCCTCTCAACGGTATTAGTAGTTCACGAGAAAGCAACGAGGTGGAAACAAAAGCAAAGAGAAATGGAGGAACGCTTTCTCCTGCCGTTACTACAAGGAATATACAATCTGCTCTCGGCAATTAGTAACGATTAATTAAGAATATTCGTGGCGTTCCGCTCGCGCGGGTTTCTTCCTTTAAAGACCCCGACGCTCATAATGGAACCTGCATGAAATTTTGGTACGGAGAAGAGGGCCGTCGACGTTCGCCGTGGAAGCATCAGGGCCGCTCACGTGGCGCGGAAAGAGAAGGATCCCAGACTGCGTCAAGAGAGTCACGGGGTCGAATGGGAGGTCGGTGCCTTTGTGCACGGCAAATTAATAATTAATTAAAACTGATGGGCATCCGTGGCCAAAGCTTGGACGCGGAGCTTCTCCAAACGCGCGCTTGGCGATGGTTCGTTGTCTCGCAAAAAAGGTTCAACCCATCCATAAGGCGAACTACCATTTTTAGTCGCGACCCTTGCTTTGTGGTAATTTGTTCCATTACATGAAAGCCGTGGAAAAGGACACGGCATTCGCGAATTAATCGTTAATTAGAAAAGCGAAATAAATACGTCGTGTTCCCGTCGTACACGCGGTCGTGTCCCGCCGCTATTTTTATTCGTTTTTCCTCCTCGTCGTAATTGGTTTGCGACGCCATCTCATTCGTCACCGAAAATCGATAATCGTTCCTCTTTTCGATCGTGGCGAACGGGCCATGGGTACGTTGTAACTTTGTGGAAATTCGGAAATGCGTTTACGTGACGGAGAAATACGGCCGCGGAATCGAACGTACAGTGTTGGAAGTTTCGTTCGTTCGCAACGAACAGGCTCTCGTTCGGAAAAATCGATTGTTCCAGCCGGAGACGAGAGGGCACGACCTTGCACGCTCGAGAAAATCCAGCCAGACGCGGCAGACTCGCGAATCAAATTACCAAGCCGTCGGCCAACTGTAACGCGTTAGTTTATAATTTAACAATTTCGCTGGGACGGTGCGGTCGTCGCCAACGATCCCAATGAACGCGAACGACGACGCGGTTCGTTATACCCGAATCTCTTTCACGCCTCTTCGACCCCGAGCTTTTGTACTTTATTCCGTTTTAAAAGCCTCTTTCCTCAACTTTCAACAACTTTTCTGCTATTACTCGGTCAGCCTGCGCGTAATCCTTTTACGAATTTCTGCCACGATACCCACACCCCCGCTCCCTCATAGAGGAAGAAAGAAAGTAGTCGGCCGTGGAGAAGACGGACAGTCTGAAAGGCACGGCGAAAGCCGCGAGGATATAAATTTACCACGGGCTAAGGTTCTTACTCACGCATTTCTAAGCGATGTTTCGGTAGCCGGCCGCACCCCGTGCCCAGACTCTCAACTACGATCCTCCCTCTGCCTCGTTTTTCGCGCGCGTGTCCGTATTTATTTAGATTCGCGACAAGGTCCAGCATCTCCGTTCTCCGTGGATGACTCACAGCCGGGCACGTCGGACGAGAGAAGAGCGGAGAGAACGCACGAGGAAGGCGGAGGTGCGAGAGAGGAAAACCAAGACTCCGAGAAGAGACTCTCGTCCGCGGAGAGAAGAGCGAGCAAGACGAGGCTCGACGCTCTTGCCAACACTCTGCTTAGATTTAAATCGGTCTGTTCGAACTGCGTACTCTCTCTCTCTCTCTCTCTCCCTCTCTCCCTCTCTTTTTCTTTCTCTTCGTTCTAACCATTGATTCGCTAGAAATATCTTGACGAGTCGCGGATGAACGCGAAGGAAACCTGCCCTCTGCAAACTTTACGAAACTATTAAAAGATTCCACGAAGAGAAGGTAGACAACAGAAGTTGCTTTCGATAACTTCTCGAGAGGATCGATTACTCTCCTAGGCGTTAAATAAAGGACAAAAGAATGCGGGGCTGAGGAATATTTTCTAAAATTATTGATGCCATCGAGCAACGAAAAAAGGCCTTAGAGGTCTCTCACGTTGTATAAAAAGCAAACCTCACGAAAGATCAATTGACGAAAGATCGAATAGAAGGGTAGGTATAAAAGCTGTTTTTGTCTTGGAGGGATTCGAGGGCGATGCAACAACTTTGATGATGAGACCAGCTACAAAAACTGCCTGCCGACCTAATATCTCTATCTCGCATCAGAAAATTTCGATGGAATTAACGTGGCCGGAGATGAGAATACGAGATCTCGCACTTTTTCATCTGTTCTATCCGAGAGAACATTGCAGGAAGGGGACAGGGACAAAGAGTAATCGTCGTAGCCGTAAGATTAGACCGAAAGGTCACAAAACTAAATTTCGCGATGAAAAAGGGCAGTCGGCCCGACTAAGATCACCCTCCTGTCGGGGCAAAGAAGCGGAAGTGGTCGCGAACGGTAACTTTTGCGAAGTGGAAAGCTGAACGAGGCGGAAGTCGAACGCAGTCTCGAAAGGGAAGAAAACGAGGAAAGCCAAAGAGGAAGAGGGAAGGTAAGAGAAATGCGAGCGAAGAGGAACGGAGAGTTAAGGTGACTCTTGACGAATCAGGGCGTAACCCGCAATATACAGGGTGTTCCCGAAATCGTGCTGCACCCGGAAAAGAAATGATTGCTCGTGTAAAAGTAAGTGGAAAATATAGAATACAATTTTTCCACGCGGAGCACCGTTTTCGAGAAAATCGTGTTTGAACATTCGTTAAGTACAGGCGCACTCAACTAGCTCGTGATCTGCTTAATTTACCCAATTTATCTAGCTACCGTTACCGTGCGATATATTGTAGCATAGGAGATAAAATATGTGAAATGTAGAGCGTGGGATGGGAATATCATCTGTGAAATGGATTTGGGATATTGTGTGTGCGATGATGGATATTAAATGTTGGATATAAGATATCGAATGTGTGGAAAGACGGAGAGTGATTATCGAGTCTAATGTGCCATTTTTGAAGTATTAGGTATGGAAAGTAGAGTATTGCTTGTGGCAGACACGACGTAGAACGTGTGATGCGACATAAAGGAAAATGGGATAGAATATAGGATTTGAGGTATATGCTCCAAACGTAAATAACGACACGTGCTAACACGAGGTATGTCGTTTCAAGTTGCACAACGCTTTCGAAAACACCCTGTATAGATGCAGACGAAGAAGACTTTTACACCAAAAGAGGCTGTGAGAGCGACTCGATGGTTAGGCGAGATTAGAGGCGCGGGCAGGCGAATACGAGCGAGCGCTCGAAAGCTCTAGAGGACTTCACCGTCGTAGGCCACTTCATCCTCGCCAAGAAGTATACCAGATTCTTCGGCTTCTTTTCTTCGCGACCGCCCAAACAGCCAGCCGCCGGACTTTCGAGCCAAGACCTTTGTTCCGATATCTGTGCCATCGACTGCAGAATCGTCTGACCTTTTTCCAGGATATCGAATGGTTCGCACACGTAGCTCACGATCTTGCGTCTACCAGCTGATCCTTTTCGATACGATCGACGATCGTGCGAGAATCTGCACGACTCGTTATCGCGTGAAATTCATCGCGATGGAGTTGAAAAAAGATACTCGCGATTCGTTTCGATTTGACGCGAAACAAAGGAAAAACGATCTGAGCCGAGGTTGGAAAAGCGAGAGGAGCGGAACACGTAAGCGAGCTACGAGCTGAGAAGAGAGTGTTGCAGAAACGACGAGCGATTAATATGAAAACAAGCGGAATAATATCGTAGTTTGTTTTCTGGTCGAACGAGACGCAAAGGGCGAACAGCAATAACGCGATCCCAAGGCGCTTTGATCGAACTGAAACGAGAGATCGTAACAACGCGGATGCAGAGTGAAAAGGTGGCTGAAAAATGCATAGAAAGGGTGAAACGGTAATGGGACGAGCCACATAAAACGTTGCTTGCACGAAACATTTACCTTCAAAGAGACGAGCGTTATGATTCCTGGTGAAGAGAACGAACGATCGCGTTGTCGAAGTCGCGAGAAACGGAATTGCAAATTAAAGCGAACAACTGCAGGCTAATGTAACGCGGGACCAGTTGCGAAACGCAACGAGATATTATTGAAAGAAACGAATATCGAGTGGTGAGAAAAACGAATGCCGCGAGCCCAGCCAATGATTGGATTAAAATAAAACAAGCGTCTTTGCAGCGATGCTTTATTTCTACGTTTGTTTAACGCGCCGGATAAATCAGCGACCGCGACACCAGACTAAACCGTTTTACATAAATGACACGCTCTATTCGTCTCGCTTCCATAATTTATCGTGTCGACGGTAGGATATTATTTTCGATGTCCAAATCGTCGAGAAACAGACCGACGCAACGCGACGCAACGCGAGGCGACGCGACGGTCGCACCCGAGTGAAACGTTTTGCGAACGTTTCACAGCTTGTGGTCGAAAAACCAGATGGTGATGAGACGAAAAAGTCGGTGTAACATCGGGGGTGAAAAATAACGAAAGAATAAGGCTGGTAAGCCAGCACGCGAGGAGCATCAGTTCTTTCACCAGTCAAGGCATTAAGCTCTTCTCCTTTCCTTACACCCCGCTCCTTCGTTCCTGTCGCGACTCTGAATGGTGGCGCAGCAGTGGCATTGATGGGTCACAGTATTTATAACCAAGCGAGCGTGCGAACGCCATGGCTTTTGACTACCTGTGCTTAGACGGAGGAAGCTCCGCTTTCTGATATTTCGTCCGGGCCGCAGAGACTCGCGCTTTCAACCCAGTGTCCGCTCGGAAAAACGACGGACGCCATAAATCCGGCCAGTTTTCCGTAGTACGACCCTTCTTTGTCCGAAAAAGTCATTCATCCCGTCACGGAGGCTTCTTCGAAAAGCTGGAATCTTTGGAAAATTTCTTCGGGGAGTCGCTGGAAGGTGAATTTACCGATAACGGTATTTACGCGAGCGAATCAGCCACGAGTAAAATTTGCGCCACTCGAGTCGTGACGTGGAAAGTTTGAAACAATGCGGGATATACCTTGAGCCTTCCGAAACGAGAGAAGGCAAGAGAGAGAGAGTCGATCATCGGAATGTTTTATCGCGGGTTCACAAACGCCGTGAAACTCGAAATCGAAATTTCATCCCACGTGGGACGCGGAATTCCGCGTGATATGCTCGGGAAAATCCGTGCGGCTTAACGAGCTGCCACGACGAGAGTTGGAATCCCGATGGGAACGGATCCGGACTATTTCTCAGGAACAGTCCACCGGGAGCCCGCGGCGTCAGAGTTTTCCTTCTGTTCGAGAATTCTGCCTGGCCTTCCGGACCTCGTAGATGTTCACTGATCACTGGAACTCGCCGGAATTACGGCATCGTTAACGCGCGCCGCTCGTTTCGCGTTAATGTTCCCCGCTGGATTAAAATTACAACTAACGATAGGAGGTCGAAATCGAGTCGGCTCGAATTACTTTCGCGAGTTTCCGCGCGCCTGCAACGACACGTTACGTCCTTGGGAAAAAGGCCTTTCGTCCGAGGTTCCCTCGAACGCGAATCGAATTCGATGGAAATAAGAGTAAAACGGAGAGAAAACTGCATCAGGAAGGAAACCCGGGACGACCGAAACGCGAAAACGCGCTTGGCTACGAACCGAAAACTACGGCACTGAACTGTCCCGACTAAAATTAGAAAGTACGCTCAGAGTCTCGTCGGTGACTACCGAGAAGCGTCGCGTTGTCTGGCCATCGTTATTCGTATCTCGCTAACGTAACTGATTCGTTAAATCAGCCGCGGTGACTTCCAGACAACATACCGACGTAATTCGATACCGCGTCGCCTGACGAAAGTCTACCGAAATTGCTCGGTTCGAGCGACGATCGTCACCGGACTACGTCACAAGGCTACGTCACCGAGCCGAAAGGAATTCGCGTCGACCATAAGTCAGACGCGCGCGTCCCACAGATCGTGTCGCGTTTCTCTACGTTTCGCTGGCTGTAGACCGAATTTTTCGCGATTCTCGCATTCGTTCAACTTCTCCCCTCGTCTTTCTCTCTTATTTCTTCTCCGGTTCTTACCCTACCCTTTCCACCTACTCCTCTGTCATCTATCAAAAGCACCATCTTCGTAGTTTCTACTTCCTCTTTCATAGCGTGCTTTAGAAGGGGCGAATGGTAGTGCGCGGTGATGCTCGAAGCACTCGTGAAAGCACGCGTCTGCAACTTGCTGATTTCAGTTCACGGTCGACTCGTTCGCCGTCGAATCTCGGCTACGCGTCTCGATTCGCGAGAGCGAGCCAAGTAAAAAAGGAGCCCGAATAGAATAGGACCTGGACGAACCGATAATAGAAAAGAAAGCCTTATCGAGCGTCCTTGAAAGGTTGTTCGCGTCGGTGTCCGACTGGTCCGGTGACTCTCGATACAATCGCGCTCGAAAGAATTTCATGGAACAACGGTGGCACGGGAGAACGGGTGGACGCGGTCGACGTTGAGCGAAGAAAAACGTCTATAGAAGATGGAAAGAGAGGAGCAGGCCGTACGGTTCAACCGACAGAAGCACTAACGCAGAGAGCCAGCCGGCCAAAAGAAAACCATTAACTGCTTCCACGGAATGGAAGAAAAACAGAAGGGCCAGAAGGAGAAGGGGCGAAGAAAGCAGCGCTTCCCTCTTTCTCCCTTTCGGCGTGTATCTCTTTTTCACCCCGTCGCTGTGCTCGTGCACGACATGCCGTTTCCATTACAAGACAGATAGTCCTCGCTCGCCATTCGCAGCGGCGTTCGCCATTAGGAATCCATTCTACGTCGTTGGTCAATCGGATCGGTCGTATTCGAGCAATGCTTCCGATCCTCCGATATCAGGAGTCTACTTTCAAAGCCGCGTGATCGTCCACTATTCGTGCGAATACCGTTTCAAACCGCGTTCTAGCTATCTAACGACGCGTTCTTTGCTGCATAGATTCGCAAATGTTCTCCCACGTAGAATCCGCGCCACTTCTTCGGCGGTAGGTTTTCAATAGGAGGCAAGAAAAAACTCGACAGGTCCCGGAAAAATTGGGACTGCGAAATCGCAGAGCGCGCGGCTCCATTCTTATTCACGAGAACGCTCAGGTGAGCAGAATTTCTTGACAAATTCTTCGCGTCACTTTTTCTCGTTCCGTCGCGACATCGCGTTCGGGTCCCTTTGGGCGAAGGTAACAAGGAACAGAAAAAGGAAGAGCCGAGGAAAAGCGAAGGACAGACGAGGGAAATTAAGCGTAATACCCGCATGACGACGAATTCTCGGCGAAACGACGCAAGCGAAAAGCCTGTCAGAGATTACTCTAGATTTAATTTTAAATAGAAAGTCGCTTTGTCATAGAAATTCCGTGCGGCTAATTGATTTTAGGACGCTCTCGGAACTATCAATTTCTACTTGCTGGCGATTAAACGCCAGCTCTGCGTTCCCTACGTGTGTTTTTCAATTACGAGCCAGCGAAAACGGGGAAAGAGCAGCGTTACAAGCACAAATAAGCGTACCGCGTGGCTATTATCTCTAATGCAGGCCACGGGTTTACCAGTCGAAATAAGCCGCGGAAAACGGGCCATGCGTAATTCGTATTAATCGCGAGACAGAATGGGTCGGCCGAACGAGTTTTGATAACACGGCCAGCAGGGACATGGCAGAAAGGGATCTAGCGCGACAGTCTAAATCCGGTGGAACGTTAATAAACGAAAGGTGCACCGTGGGACGTGTCGCGGAAATGAATTTCTCTATGAGAGTCTGGCAATAATTGCGCTAGTATCATCGCTCGTAACATCGCGTGGTACGAGCGACGTCCAGCTTCGGTTTTATCGCGGCTCGTCGAGCGCGCTGGTAGTTAGCCGTGAATTCTGCTCGGAAGTAGGCGAACGTAGAAACACACGGTCCATAGAAATAAAGAAATCGAAGCAAAAATCGCAAACGTTCGACGAGCGTGTGTCCGATATCGAGGATCAACGATATCGAATTAACGTGCCGGCAAACGATCGCGTAACGGCGGTGCGATCGCACTTGCCTTTGTTCGCGAGACGTAGGCGAGTACGTGGGCTGAACGACGATTTGACGAACGTTATTGCGCCGAGCGAGATTTATGAGCCAGCCGATGTGAATTGGGTCCCGTTCGTTACGCGATCAACGGGAAAATATGATGAGAAAAAGCGTCGGCGGAGGTCGAGTTAACACGTGGCTGGAACGAGGGATACTCGTGCAAAGTACAAGAAGCGTTATTTGGTGTTATAGTGATATAGGGATTGTAAGTCAGGATGAGGCGCGTTATTGAAACGTTAAGGGGAAGTTACGTATAGGTACTGCTAGCGCGTTCGTACTTATCTCGTGGAGTAAGTGGAGGGGCTGCATTCACTTAGGATGATCGTAAAATCCATTCTTAAGGCGGTTGGCCTGCTAAGCTCCCGAGTTACCGCCTAATCTCCACGCCTGTAACATCACCTTGCGGAATATCGGAGTACCCATAATCGAAAGCCTGCGACGTTTTTGAAAGTTATCCGAACCGGGTAACCGGCTTCCCGTTTGACGCAACGCAACGAACAGCTTCGCCGTAATTTCTTCCGATCTTTTAATTTCCGCGTCCCATCTAATATTAACGTCTTCTGCGGCGACGCTATCGGCGTGACGTATCGACGTGTTACGACTGAAAATCGATCTCCCAAGTTTCTCTCCGGTAATCAAGCAACTTTCCAACTTATTTCCCGGCTCTATCCCAGAAAAATCCTCGTTCGCCGAGAGTAATTAAAAGCAGAAAGGCTCCGGAGCGAAAGCAGGACTCGATGAAAAAGGTGTCCGGATGCGTCGACTCACGCTAGGCTATCTCCTCGCGCGGAAACTTTGCGAGGAAATTTCCGCAGACGGCCTTGAGTTCGGGAAGCGGCGTGGCGCGGCGTAGCTGGCGATTCGCCTGAGCCGGTCGTTACAAGATCCTCGTGGATCGATTCCCTTTGGAACGCGTCAAAGGGGTTCGCGGAGGGATGGCAGTGTGGCGGTACGACGGCCAGGGAGGAGGATCGGTAGGCTAACCGGCCGCAAAAACGTAACGAGATGAAAGAAGAGCGCGAAAGACGGACCGACTCATGAACGAGGTGGAATACATAAATAGAAATCTCGGTTTATCCCTCTCCATCGGCCCATGCTTCCAGTTCTCTCTCTTTCTTTCTTTCTCTCTGCCCGACCCTCTTCCTTCCCCCTATTTCGCTCCTTTTCTCTCATTCTCCGTCGGTCGAATTCTCCTGGAAGCTTCTTCTCTCTCACGGTGGCATATATACGCGTCTACTAACCGGAGAGTAGCGGTAGTCTAGACGGAGTGTCGATTTTTGCCGCGGCACCAAATTAGAAACCCTTCTCTGCTGGATCCATGGCGTGCGCGTGGTTCCATCGCCTCTCCGTCTGCTCCTCTCGCGCCACCATTCTCCGCCTCTCTTTTTTTCTCGTTCCCCGTGACCGTCGCACCAGACTCTCTCTCTTCTTCGTCCTTCCTTCCCCACTCGCCTGCTCTTCTTCTCTTCAGCCAACGTTTCTCTCGTTCACTGTGTATCTCCGTATCTCGTGAACGCTCGCATGCGAAATCGCTTAAAGGGGATGAACAGACGACAAGCCGTGTGGCCCTTGGCTCTCACTCGCGCTCCACTCTCGTGCAAATATTTTCGCTGCGACCTGTGCGGCTCCGGATCTTTCGGAGGCTGCTGCTTTTCGGTAATCGAAAAAGAGGGAGAGAGAAGGGTCGACAAACGATGCCAATGAAAATCTCGTTTTTGTAACCCTCGGTCGTCATCTGGCAAAAGAGTAGGTGTTGCGGAAAATGCTCGTCCTCGGAGGACGTTACAATTGGAAAATTTCTAGTCGATCGATCTTACGAAATACGATTCGATCTTTCGAATGTAAGATTGCCGATGGTAGGAAATAGAAAACGACGGGGAACAAGCTTACGGCGAAGCTTCGGCAAATTCAAGCTACTGAATGCAAAACACCGCTGATCTTGTATTCATCCTCTGATATCGGCCGCGTGCATACATTTATGTAAACACGCGTACGGGGTGTACGAGAAGAAGCCGTGGAACCAAGGTATCGCGTAAAAGGCGCATAAAGGTCGGCCGTAAAGGAAAAAAGTTGAAGTTAATGCAGGGGCCGCGCAAATTGTGTTCACCGCACTACTCTTCGCTTTCATTACCTTTAACTCCTCTCGGCCTTCCACCTGAGAGGGCAATTACCCCGTCCCTCGATCCGTTTCGGCGATCTCTCAATTCTTTCGTCACGCTTCGATCCGCCCCAAGAGCTGCCGAATTAAAACTTCTCGCTCTGCGAAATCTCGGTTGAACTCGGCAGAGAGCAAGCTTCTTTCTCTCTGAAAAGCGGTCGTTCTCGATACGAAATTCCTCGATTCGACTCCTGCGGTACATGGTAGATCGAATGGTGGATGGTGGAGCACGATCGCGACGCACAGATCGAAGAAGAACGTTCGCCGGATGAAATTGTGCGAGACAGGTTGTTAGCTGGGCGGAGTTCCGTTGAGGAGACAACACGGCGAAATTAATAACAGCGTAGACGGACCAGAGAAAACATCGATCTCGCCGCAATTAAGGGATTATTCTCCGGATGTTCACGGCGCAACGGGCACGGATATTGCGTTCGATCCAATCGCGATTTGCGCACGCGTTTCGTTAATCATCGCTACAGTTGAAATGCTGGAATTAGTGGAAAGTGGCGCTGTCCATTTTATCCTATCTCGGTTTCAAAATTGCGCCAGCCAAGCTTGAAAACCAATTCGAAATGACAGCTCCTCTAAGCCATCGTGGCATTCGATCGACGAAGGATTATGGCACCAGCGCGTGGCATTCGCGTCATTTAACCGCCAAAAAGCTTACCGGCTCTTTCTTTCTACGTCGCTTCGATTCACGTTTTCATCGAGGTTCTTAAGAATGTGGTGTAGAATTACCAAGACGAAAATTATCGAAACGAAGAGGAAAAAGGCCGGTGTCTGACATGTTTGGCTAGAGTCGAAGATGCACCCTTGAAATTCCAGCCGACTGTGGATTTACGATCAAGCTCCTCTTCTCTTCGGGCCGTTAACTTTCCGAGTCTCAGTACGTGGACTCGCTAGATTGCGGCGTAATACAGGGCCATCGAGAAACTCCTCTGACAAGTGGAAGGAGACAAGGGACCATCCCAGAGTCGGTTGAATCGCTTCCAATTTAAGGAGCTATCTCAGGACGAACTCACGTTTTGCCTCGCGATCGGAAATGCCACGCTCCCCGCTGCTTCCGGCTATTCGACCTTGCCAGCTTCTACATTTCTATCTCAAGCCAACAACTGCCTGTTCTCGAATTTACCGGACTCCGTTGTCCCTGCTCTCTTGCTCCACTCTTTCGAATTTCCAACGCATCGACGTCTCGAGACAGCTGCAAACCAACATCGTTGGTCGAAGCGGAGTATTTGCAGTTTAGTAGTTTTCCAATTCGATATTCGTTCCCGAAGGAGCACGGATAGCGCGTAAAGTTGGCGGCAACGATTTTCCTAAGCGGCTTTCATACGTTTCGACGCGTAGCTTAGGAAATAATCTGGAATTCGAGATAAAACAGAGGAGAAACGTGACGTGGGTAGAACGTCGGGAACCGCATCGATCGTTATCGATATATTTGCGTTACGAGGGAATTTCGCCGGCAGTAATCCGCAGTGTTTGAAAAGTTATTAAATTTGCCGGCGTCTCGAGGGCAAGTTCGAAAGCTCCCCGGCAGAAGTTTCGGCTTCTTCATACGGAAAAACGAGTTTTCCCGGATAGAGAAGTCCAGAAATTTCAGACTGCTCTAAACCCCATGGAAGCTCGCAGGCAAGTGTATTTGGATCCTTGGGAGCGCAGGCAAAACTTCCTGTTTGCCCGAACTTTGCGGAATCTTCTCCCGGGACTCGAAGAAAGGTACGCCAGCTCGGTCCACGCCATCTCGATATTCGTGTACTTGTTGGAAAGATAATAAACGAACTAATCCGCTATCTGGCCGCGTTTCCATTGAATATTACAAGAGCAAACGATTATCGCAAATCCCCGTGTCGATGGCGTAAACTTTGCTTTTATATAGGCACAAGGTCTTGAAAGTCTAATGAATATCACGTTATCTGTTCGCAGGCGGAGATCGAAAGTGGTGATATCCTCCGCGAAACCCGAGGACAGCGGCAGATACGAGTGCGTAGCAGAGAGTACTTCCGGTCATCGAGCCTCACTCGCGGCCCAGCTTCTAGTCGCTCACGATACGAGAGTTTCGGAAACCAGTGAGTATCATCGATTCTTCCGTGTACGCGTACATATCGTACGGTTGCATCTTTGTAACAAACGAGAGGCTAACCGAGAATGGAGTATCTATTTATTCCGTGATACAAATCGATGTCTGTCTCATCTATCTCATTAATAAAAATACTCCAGAAACACGATACTCTGGCGTCCTTAAAAACACGGCAGCTTCGTTATTCGAGCGTCGATCGTCGATACAAAAACGGGAGGAGGAACGTTCGCGAACAAAGAGAACGAGAGACGCGTTTTGTTCGATGCCGGCTGGATTTCCGCTGATCGATCGATAGATCGGCGAACACCTGCCGGCACATCACGGCGTGCTTCAGTTTTCACTCGTTGTCGTCATAACTCCGATGGTGCGTGCACCCGCAGCGGAATCTCCATTGAATCCTCGAAAAAATAGAGGCGCACGTTTTGTACGCGTAACGGGACGCGACTTCACGATACACTGCTCTGCAACCTGCGACATTTCGATGACCCTATTGTCGCCATGAAAATCATTCTTTTCCCTTCTTTTTTTCTTTTTTTTTTTTTTCTCATTCATGATCGCGTGACGTTCCGAAAGGGAATATCGCGCAATAAAAGGCGAATATAAAAACATCTTTCAATCCCTTTTGGGATATGTTACGTAAGTTTAACGCGGTGCAAACGGAAATCATAAATGTACGATTGGAAAGGTGAGTAATTTTTCATTTATCTCGTAATACGATGGAAGATATACGTACAAAAAGGAAGTGTAGGTAGAAAACTCGGTCAGGACGTCTGGAACGAAACGATAATCGATCGTCCACGGAGGATGCGAGTATCGGCTCACTGGCACGGTAGTGTAGCCTTTACGGTCGCGTAAAGATGCGACCACGTTGTGCATAAACGTCTGAAACAGTTCGCATTGGCGCTTATCGATCGACAGCCGGCTAGACCTCGAGCAGAAGGCCACCGCGCGGAACCTTAGTTTATGGGTTTTCATAATACCTGCAACATTTGGTAGACGTTTTTCGCCAGGGTATTTATGCCAACTGAGAAATCCAGCCATGGCGGTAACAGCTAGACCGGGAAAAACGCGAAGCTCGACCGCGGTGAAATTCGTACTGCAAACGCGTAACTCAGTTTACAATGTGCTGTAATTTCCAGCACGATACGGGATCAATTCGAAGGAATTGCTGGTGTTCGAGCGAGAAATTCCTCGCCGAAAATACCGAACGTGAAGCGAAACGGACCGAGACCGGCGCACAAAGGATCGTTCGTACGTATGGAATACTCCAAAGTTGGCTGTAGCACCGAAGAAACGATAATCGTGGAAAAATTGGTTAAATATCGAGACAGCATGAGGAACGATATCGGGAATAGCGATGAAAGGAAAGATCCATTCCAGAAGTGGGCCGATAGACGTAGGTGATAAAGTTAGGATTAAGCACCTGATGCGATAATGCCCGCGCAGCCGGCGCTTGGTTCCAGCAAGGCCGGGAAAGCTTGCGGTTCACCGCCACCGAGGCACTGCGAGCTCGTATGACGGACAAAGGGCGACAATTACAACCCTGCCAGCCACGTCAGGGTTTCATATAGCTCTGAACTGCTGATGGCGGGTCAGCTGCCCGTTTTGGTGTACACTCGCGTACATTCGACCGGCTCGTAAATCCCGGAACGATGGAACGTTGTCCTGATTCTCGTGGAATTTACTCGCATTTTCCCTCCACTACGCTACGAGCAACGAAACGAGCGGCGATACGAACGATCGAATCGACGAAAGGATCGATCGAAGGAAGCGATCGCGATCGTTTCGTCCCGAAGACGCCGGTGAACTCGATGGAAAGAACGTGCCCTGGCAAACAATCACTCGACACGTTTTCCTCGACCGGCCCTTTTATTCTTACGGTCGGTAGCACGCTCCAGGGCATTTCGACGACGCGCCGCGGCCGTGACTTCTGTTTCCTTACTGGTTAGCTGCTCGATTGCGGTAACAGATTGTGGTAATGTTTATAAGCCTAGAGTTACTCGAAAGAGCGAACAGCGCTCTAGCTAGACTGCAATAACATTTACCACAAACTTTTACTACGACTCGAATGTTCGTGCCCTACGCCCGAGCGCTCTCTCCACTGCACAATGTTTTAACAATTGCCGTTGCAGTCGCAATGGCACGCTTTACTACTACGGAGGTGTAACTTGATACAATAACGCGCGCGTTCCGCGTCGTTTAGTCGGAAAGAGCCGACTCGCGCCAGCCATCGGTGTTGTAGTCACAGATCGGCAAAATTATGCAAGGCGTTCTCTATCTAACGAACCTCCAAGGAACCGTCGGAATTCCATCGTTTTGCATTGTTAGCTGTTCCGGTTTATCGATATCGCGGTTAGAAGCTTTGACGAGTTTCGAGCACTTGGGATATCTCGTTGTCGTGGTCTTCGAGGGGACGAAATAGACGTTGCGGATCACACGTCGTCACGCGAATCGCGCAAAAGCCAAGGTTTCGTGCTTAAGTTCCGCGAGAGAAATCCTCGACCGGTCAAATACCCGGGGCGGAGGGTGAGCCGAGGCCAGAAAAAAGGAACGAGTTTCTTTTGCACGGTACGCGAATGCTCGCGTCAGCGTAGCCAGAAACCGTGAAATTGTAAAAACCAAGACAGCGGCCCGGGCAATTTATCCGCGCGTACGATTTCACCGACCACGAGAATCGGTGGAAGAAAGCGCGCTTTCGGCGTCGGACAAAGAGTCGTTTCCCGGTCCAGCCTCCGATATCCTCCGAGAGCGGCCCTGAGCGGCAGCGGATGTGGCTCGAACATCGATCGTTTCAAAGTTCTCGCTCGAGCGAGCAACGACGAAACGAGGAGAGTGGATGATCAACAGAGACGCGGCTAATGACCGTGGTTAAATACTGATACGCCAGATAACGATAACGTAGCGAAGCGGAGGAAGGATCCGGTGCTGGAGAATCGCTCAAGTCCGTTTAATGCTTTCAGAGGCGAAGAGACAAGGAACAGAGGCAATTAGAAGGGGCGACGAAACGTCGAAATAGAAACAATTATGAGCGGAAGGTAAACTCCTTCTGCGTGGAGCATCGCGAACGCTACGGACAACGGCGATAGCCATCCCCTGGCATGTTGCCGCGTTGACGCGGATATAAAGCTGATTGTTCCTAAGGAATTAATTAAACGTAGATTGATAGACACTGCGGCCTCGTCGCACGTTACTACTATGCGGAGAACGTTACATCGATTGGGACAGCAGCCTCTTGGCTCACGATTCTCCTAAAATTTCTTCTCGTTTCTACGGCTTCTCTTAAAAGTTAAATTTTACGAGGTCGTAAGAAATCGCGAGTTTTCGCATCGAGGCAGCGCGAACGCTTAAAAAACGAGACACGGGAGGAATATCGTTAGCGAATGTTGCAGGAAAGGCGCGATAAGCGCGGTGCAAAGCATTTCGCCATGTAACGAATACGATCTCTCTCCGGGGGTCGTTACGCGCGACGTGGCTCGCGGCATTGTCTCGGCGTATAAGATGCGCGCTCTGCTGGAAACTCCAAAACTTGTCGCGCGCGATTTCTCGGGGCCTGTCTTCGCAACGACGAATAAACAACCGTCCTCGGTGGAATGGAGCGGCACACGCTCCGTCTGACTACACGTCGCTCATACCACTTACCCGTACTACTTGCCAGGTCTGACGGTATATTATGCACGTCACCGCAGCAAAGTTCGGCGCCATGTACGAAAGAAAAACGCAATACACATAGCGAAAGATCATTCTCCTACCACCTGGGATTTTCCGTCAACGATATTTCCAGCTACGGCAGAGCGAACCGTGCAACCTATCATTTTGCATTCTCTCGTGCTCGTTGACGCGGTCGTGGGAACCAAGTTGTCGAGGATAGTAAATCGCTGCGATAGGAATCGAGAGGCTACATATAACGATAAAATTCCCAACGAACGATCTATGACGTCTTTCGGCCAAGTTTTTTATTAGAAAAATTCAAACATTCGTCTTAAAACGAACCTCGAGGAATTTCCCGACACCTCGTAATCGTCTGCGTGTTGTTTGGATGGATTAGACGCGCTGTCGGTTCGAAGCGACGCTTCCCGCAACTGACGACCCAGAAAGACATGAATAATATTATGCGATAACAGCAGTAGGAAGTCTGTTTAGCGAGTCTGCCTCGATGAGTATGGTCTACGCAACATTGGGAAACTCTGTCGCGAGAGAAATACGCCTCCCATCGCGACCGTTCGTCTCGACGAGCCCTTCGCGACCCTTCGTTTAAACTATCCGCATCCGGACGGGAATTCGCATGATACAAACTTGGTCGGACTTGCCGGAACAGCCGTTGGTATCGCGAGTAATAATTGTCGAATGGTCTACGCTTGGTGTCGAGCAAATTCGTATACGCGCGTCGTCTCGCTTCGACCTCGCGACACGTTCGTCCAACCAAAACTCGAAGACTTGTCCGACAGAACGGGAAACCCATTGGGTTCGCATTTGCACGCTACCAGAGAACCAGATCGCGGCAGGAAAGATTCGACGCGAGCGCGCTCGCTTTAGACGCCCGTTCCCAAAAAGAGAATGGAACATTTTGTGCAAAGGATCGGCAGAGAATCCGTGCAAGTGCGAGGCAACAGTGTCGAATTGTTGCTTAATCGCGAGCTCGTTCCGCGAAGTGGCACTCCAACGAATTTCAATCGCATTCGTCGGCCAATTCCGAGCGTAATGCGATGCAGATGCAGAAACCGCGCGCGATTTAGCTCTCCGGCATAGACGCGAGAACGTGCATACATTCACCATCGTTACTACGTAACGTGCGGGACGTGGCGCGAAATTTCGTGCGCAGTCCGGGTCTCTACAATGGGAGTCGCGACCGAACGAATAGAGCGAATAGAATAGAGCTGTTTGGTGCGTGAAACAGCGCATGCATCCAACGCCATCATCAACCGCCTGTACGCCCAGTCCGTTTCCCTCTCGATATAAAGAACGATTCTTGAAACGTTTATGATCGTCTACGCGCAACGCCGGTTTCCATTAGCCGTAAGGCGCAACGCGGGGCGTCGACAACCTCTCCGTTTCTTCGGAAAGAAATACTCGTTCTCTCTGGAAGAACAAACAAGAAGTATTATGTAAAAGCTTGTAGTTACGAGGGCCGCTATCAGGAGCGAATATTCTCCGAAGGTGATGCTGCTTTTTGCTCGACCTCGTTTATATCGCGTCGCTAATTAGCTTCGACTATATATTAGCTTCGAAATAACAGTTTAATTATCGAGGGAGCTGCCGTTTTCTAACGAGCACCAAAGAAAAACTACTGTTCGCTTATTTATCGCCGTTTGGATACCACGGAGACTGCAAAGTTGTTTCGATTTTTCACAGTTCGACTAAGCATTTCGTAGCCCGGCAAGGAGCAACGCCTCTTCTTCGCCGCTTTATCTCGCGAAATAGAAATTGCGACCTTACGAGTTCCGTCGATCTGAGTCACGAGGCTTCGACGAATCGAATCGAAGCCACCGCGAATGAAACGACGCGTAGACAGACGAATCATCAAATTGTATCTGCAGCACGCGCGCTAGATAAAAAAGACGGAACAACGCGGAATCCTATTTGTTGATCGACTGTCGGAGAAAAGCGCGAGCCACTCGGTTGGCAATCCAATCGCAGGATCAAAAGGTTGATTCCGCGAAAGCCGTTTGATTTTCCACCGCGTCGTCGGTCAGCTCGTTGTTGCCTAGCGAGAAACGATAGAGCAACCGGCTGCGGCGTAGAGTACGGGCGTGTACGAGCTTTGAGCGAGCGGTAAAAGCATTAACTCGTCTCCCCAAGCGGGCACGATCGACGAGTTCTTTTTGCGAGCGAGCGATGTTCGCGCGATAACCGGCCACGACGTGTACGTCACCGGCTGCATCGAGAACGACGGGCTCCAGGCTTATAACGTATGGAATTTTATATGAAGCCAGACGCGCCAGATCGTGTTCCGCGTACCATAAGATCGTGTTCCGTGAGCTGCAGTTTGGCTGCGCCAGTTTGACGCTTTTCGCTATGATCGAGTCGAATTGAGATGTGCGAGATGAAAAGCAGAGGAGCTATCTATGTGTCGATACCGATCCAAATTTGCAAACTCGTCTGTATATGTCGCATGCTTTTCCAGGCTGGAAGACAGCTCTTACAGTCCTGTCAATTTACGACGCTATTTCGAAATAATTCACAACAAAAATAAAGATCGATCCCTTCTCTGCGATCACTTTGTCTTCGTACGTCATCGACGCGGTGTTCGTTCAAGTACGATCGAACAGCGAGTTCGTCGTGTATCGACAATGCCCTCAACGATGAAATCAACCGACAGCTTTGCCGGTGCTCGTAACAGCCTCGTACCTCGTAAAGAAAAAGCTCGTCGTACAAGAACCAGACTGATAACTTAGTTTAGCTCTGACAAGCTTTTCCTTCTTTTTTATTTCATCGTTCAAAAGCCATTGGTTACGAATTACCGAAAGCTATCGCGCTCGTGAATCTGTCTGACCACTGACGGACTTATTCCACTTGGCGAGTATCAGCCCGCGGCTACTCGGGCCATTTTGTCTTTGACTTACCTGTACGTGAGAAATCTTGCTTTTATCGATCGAATTATGGCGACCAGAAGGAAGCTTGGTGTTTTTCATCGTTCCTGCGCGATGGGTTCGTTAACGAAGTACCATCGGTGTCCACGCTAATTTGCCATCCGAGGCGAATGGAAGTTGGAAAGGGTAGAAAAGATCCTTTCAAAGAACGTGGAATCTGTCTGACAAATATTCCCCGGCAGCGAATCGCATTTTCCAACGGAAAAGTGTGGAAAGAGAGTGAGAAGCTGGGACATTTCCGCAGGCTGTTCGTTAATTTACTTAGTGGGGAATTTGGCGCGAAACAAGGCTACGCAATAGCCAATGAAATCCTAGGAAAACTAATTACCGCTATGTTTATGCGAAAGCCCATCGACCACGGAACATCGAGATATTTAATATTCTCCTGTCGAATCGACCGGCAACAGAATTCTCGAGCGCAATAATTGCGGAAAAATGTGACCGCGAATATCGATGAGCATTTATTGTCGGCAATTCCTTTCGTCGGGGCAGGCGGTCGTGCGTGTGCGTGCACCTATGTTCGATTGCCTGTGAAAATTTTATTTCGAAGCTCCATTCGATTTTCGGCCGTATCGCCTCTAAAATAATTGTTCGTACGCATCGTTGATTAACATCCGATATTCCCGGGAATATCGACTACGCGATTGATTGGTTACAAGGCTTCGTTCCGCGAGAATTGCGATTCAATAGAGAAATCGGACCTGTAAGGTCCATTAGAAAATTCTTTGCGCGTCTCTTTGAATGACCCTCGAGTCGAGCACGCGATATTTACTTCGTACGCGCGATAAGGGTTGAAGCTGGCGACCCTGTTAGTACCGAACAACGCTGCTGTTCGACCCAGAACGGGGAAAAAAGTTGTAGCAGGAATACGATGCGTTCTGTTCCCTCTGGTTCGGCTAAATGGGATAATGATAAGATATCGCGCATACGCTTCGCGAGCCTTTCCCTTTCACGAGTGTGCGTGCATTTGAAATAAATTACGCTATACAATCGATGGTACATATACGCGCGCGCAAATATTACACCGCGCCCGTACGGAATGAAAATATAGTGTTTGATTAAACTGTCAGAGTTATCTCGATTTTTCGATCGACAAGAAACCTGCCTCCGCCTGTCGGTCTTTACCGTCGAAGACTAATGGCCGACCACCGACACGACACACGGTTTATTAATGTCACTCACGTGACGGACAAAAAAAAACGCATTACTAAATTACGCGTCGCAGAATAGACGGGTCACGAGCTGGGTTGTGCGTTGTTCAAAGTACGCGGCTCGATCGATAGAGAAAGACTTCCGACGCTTCTCCGTTTACGTGGCAACCGAATTAAGATGGAGCTGGATTATACTTTGCTGAAGGTATGTTAGGCCTAATACGGTTGGAGAAAATTCGAAGCCTGAAACAGGGCACGTCTAGATTGCGCAGAACTCGCATTACCTTCGAGATATGTTGAATCTAGACTGTGCGCGCCGTGTAACGATAAGATAGGGTAGATTCAGGTTACTCGCAGCAGGACTGGAATAATAGAAGATCTAGGCTATGCAGGAACTTAAATTAGCTCGAAAACTAAAACACCTACGTTGTACCGAAATTAAAGAATCCCCGGAATTGTCTAATTATACTTGGTTAATTTAAAATTAGTGCCGGGTAGGTATAAAAGAAGCGACATTTTTTCCAATGGAGAACGGAGCGTACTTGGTCCGTGTTATACCTGGGATTTAGATTATTTCCTAGTTATTCCGCAGTAGAAGCGACCCGCGTTAGACCAGACGAGAGGCAAGCGAGAGAGATTCTTTCAGTGAAAACAAACCACGTAGATCGCGTTGAGTTTGCTATTTCTCGAAATTTACATCCGCGCGTTAGTCGGCGAGTAGGAGCGAACTTATCTAAAGGAATCCAGCCGGAGGCGGCGTCGGCCCAAATTTTCTTTTTTTCCTTTCGCGAAGCAGCAAGCGTCTCTAAAGCGGCGCTGCGGGGGAAAAGACATTCGCGGATCTTTGATCGCGAACGGACGCACGTAGAAAGATACACAGAAGAAGGCACGCACGGCTGAGTGCCTGGTTAGATACAGAGAGAAGTGCATTTTCCTGCAGTAACCCCAGGGACGGCACCTGGGGGTACAATCTTCCTTTTGCCTTTCGCACCGGAGCAGTGCGACGCGCCGCGGCGTCTAGCGACGAAGCAATCCGTGCAAAAAGATAGAAACACGCATCACGTGAGAATTTTGCGCGGCTGCACACGTTGCCAGGGCTTGCGTCACTCTCGATCGTTGCATCCTACGAGCCCTGTGCATACCGGAATTACCCGAGGGGCACTCCGCCTTCGTGAATGTCGCCGATACGAGCCAGTTGACCGATTTCTCATCGCGACGACGACGGCGGGCTTTCGCTGCAACAGTCCTATGGGTGGAACGCGAACGTCACGTATCTATTTCGAATCTACACAGCATCCAACGTCCGTGGTGGTCGATACGATGTTCGTTCAATCTGATTATAATATCGTTTGGAACGAGATGGGAAACAGAAATTCGCGTTGATGAACGAAACACAAGCGAGGAAAGCGTAATCCATTTATTAGCCGCTAGAACGAAGGTCATTGGTGGAGTGGTCACGCGTCGATGACTATGAAAGGTTTTCTGAAACAGCGAACAGAGTCGGACGAAACACGATTAAATCGGTTTCGCGCGATAGGTGCCGTTCGCGGATTGATTGCAGGATCAATTTTAATCACTTCCGCACGACGTGTATACCGCGACGAGTTACACATTCTAATGCGTTCCCTATTAATTTGAGAGTAGCCATTAGTTGCTCGTCCCGCTGTATCGTGCCGACTATCTATCACCCTACCCGGCAATATTGTCAGAATTCAATAAAGCAAACGAGCTGTTGATTCAATACTCGCCAGCTATTGTCGTTGGGAGAGCGCGATTGGATCCACTCGATCACGATGATCAAACTTCCAAAACGTTGAGTAGCTTCGCGATGTACGTGCCCGACGAATAAAGTGGTTAATCGAAGAACGCGAGATATCGCCTTGCGAAAAATCAACTCGCCGGTTCGCCACATGCGACTTAATCGACGTGAAAAAGAAATTCACCGTATGAGTGGAATACTGGAACAGCGACGAATTAGTAAGCAATCTATCTGCTGTTCAACGGGGACACGAAAAGTAAATCGCCAAAGAGTGGCAGTGGAAAAAAGAAGGAATAAACGAAAGAAAGAAGTGGCGATGTAATGGTAACTTTTGAAATTTACAACTAGCGAGGTAGATTCGCGACTTTGATCAATCTTCGAAATCGTTCCACCTACGACTGTCGTATAAAAAGAATAATCAGAGGTTGTTCGTGAATCTCGTAAAAGCTAACTGTCTAGAACAAACGGAAAGGAAATCAGGCTGACGTGCGCGAGACCGGAACCTCCACTGTTCCACCGCGTGATTCCGAAGAGGAGACAACGTTGAAGCAACGTTCCAGATTACGTTCCCCTGGTGGAGGGTCTTTTGACATCAACCGACTCGGTTCTTGACACAAATCCCGGTGTCGTTAACAATATATCGCCAGCTTGCTCATTCCAAAGTTACACGCCGCAATTCGCGCAGAGCGAAAACGCGGACGGCTGATGATATTCCGACGGCCGATATCACAAAAAGAAAAACGTGGAGGAGCGAAATGGAAATAGACACAGAAGAGCGTGGGGAGGGGAGTTCGTTTGCGGAAAAAATGGCTGACGAAACAAGGCCGAGGCGGGTTGTCCTTAAGCGTACAATCGCGTGCATCCCCACGCCGATTCCGTTGGCAGGTGCACCCGGCGCTGCTGTCCTACGTTCGCGCATTCATCGGCAAAATGTCGTTTCTCATCGCGTAGTTACATCGTTAAATGAATTCGCGAAAGAATTCGTACAGCACGGCAGCCGGTCCATTGTTTCTCGTCCCTTTGAATTCCGCAGCACGGTACGATTTTCGTCCCGTTTCTTATTCTCCGCGCTCGCTCTCGCCTACCTTTCCCTCTGCTTCGTCTTTGACCGTGTTTCCCGCATCGCGAGTGCTAGCAGCGTTCATTGCGCGAAAACGTTGGCTCGTTGTCGAAAAGAATTCGTCCAACGGAACACGCTCGTATCGTTCCACTTTGGTTAAATAGCTTCCGAGGAACGAAATAACTGGAGAGATGAAGTAAAGTTACTTATGTGAAACGGTCGATCAATTTCTTTCGGTTGTCGCGCGAATTGAGATGTCGCGTAACGATCCTTGGCGAACGTGTCGTCAAAGCGAATTAACCGGAGGGTATTACTTTCGACGAAAACGAGCGAGGCTAATGGAAGACAAACAACCGAGCCACCCTGAGCAAGCTTCGCGCGCAGCTCCGCTTTGTTTGCGAGCAAAGTACGAGAAAAACGGAAGCATAGTGTCCGATACGGAGGATTCTGTGCGGTCCGACAACGGACGAAATTTCGCGTCTACTCGCTTGGACGCTCGGTGTCCAAGCTCGCAGAAGGAGATCGCAACTCGTTATCGTCTCCCGCCCGCATATCAACCTCTCCCGTCCCCGTGGATTTTCCAGGAAATTCAAGCGTGTCTCGGCGAACAAAAGACGGTTGAAAGCGTGTGCACGGCGCAAGAAATTTTCTGCAAACGCTGGCTGCAACGGTCGTCGAACGAATTCGTAAAATCGGGAGAACAACAAAGGCGGTATAACAAAAATCTTTTGTCCGCCGGTACTTGGCTGCTGGATAAATTGGAAGCGCGATAGCGTGGCGAGCAGACTGTTTGATTACTAGGAAAGGAACAAAGCGGAAACGTGAATGTGATTTGAAACTCGCGAGAACCTGTCGATGCTCCGGTGTGTACCGCGAGAAGGGACAGATAGAAATTCATGGTGGCTCGACGCGTCGAAAGTGGAAGAAATACGGTATCCGGCAGAAGCGAGTTTCAAGAGAAAGGAAAACGGGCGAACGAAAATTCGAGCAATTTTGCGCCTCTGTTCTAGAGATTGATCTTACGTCTGTAACCCTTTAATCTTGCCCGTGCTGCCTTTGTGGTCGAAGGTGTAAATCGCGTGGCCCATTCCGAACCGAAGGCAAAAGCTAACAATCCCGCGAGTCCGACTAAAAGAGAGAAACAGGCGATCGCGATAACCGAGCAGTCGGTGAATTTGAAATTCCAAGCAGAATCGAAGATTGTATTAGCCGGGGTCAGCAATATCGCGCTCTTATTGAATCGTTCTCCCCTACCGCGATACGAGTGAATACACGCGGCGGATGTCTGAAAAATAATCTAAACCGGATCGTTGACCGGGCCAGCTATCGGATTTGCGATGTTCTCGAGAACGTTCTGGTGAGTATTGGCCTGGTCATATCGAGCAGACGTGCCCATTTTATGTGCTTTCATTCTGTGTGTGTCTATGTGTGTTGCGCTCCTCTGGTATTCTTATAAACCAAAGTGTCTCCGAAAATTCAAGCAGAACGGTATTTGCCTCGGGAAGGCTCGCAGCAAAATGTCATTCAAAAATCTCTCCGCTGACTGACAGATTCAAATGGGGAATTCGAACGTGGCACAGATTGGAAGAGAAGAAAATTTCCGTGGGTATAAAACGTCGGTAGAGAAATTGTTGCAAAGAAAGAAAGTCTGCCGAGTAGAAAGGAAAGCTAAGATCAAAACTAAACGGTGGATAAAATTTCAGAGCCAGAGGTTTACGAAGCGCGGCGGAAAGCGACAGCGCCTTGAGTTGCATCGAGAAGGGGATACTCGCGCTCGGCCGGTTGTTTCCGTTGATGGAAGATTTCTCCCGTCGAAAACTCTTAGTTCTTTCTCTTTGTGGCGAAAATTCTCTTTGCGAGAATACTCGTTCCATCCTGTGGGAAGAGACGCTCTTAAAAAGACTCGCGAGCAATGGCCTGGTCGGGCGGATGGTCTTATCCGTGAACGCGCGATACGTCTGCCATAAAACTTTAACGAGGATGATGTAAGGGCGCTCCGTTCTCTTCGAAAATTGCGCTCTTTCGCTTATGAGTGAAACACGGACGAAACAACCGTCTTGCAATCTCTTTGCAAACAGCCCGCAAAACGATTGCCATGTACCTGAATCTTACCAGCTTCGTGCGAACCCAATTTTTGGTTCGCCCCGTTCGCCTTCGATCCTGCCGAGAAGAAGATGGACAGATAGAAACCTAGATATCATCGATGATGTTAAAATTCCGTTTCCTACGTCGAAGACATCTCATAAAAGTTGGCTCGAAAGCGTCGCAGCAACAGAAACAACGCGCTCTCGCTCGATAGGTTCGGCGACGTGCGTGTGCGCGAATCTGGTCTCACTCTCTCCTCCCTCGTTTCTTCTTCACTTCCGCGGGACTCTTCCTTTTGCACGGTTTGCTAGATCTATTCAATTTACTTTTTCTAGCGACAGGAAGGAATCTACCCCAACAAAGGGAAAGAACGTACGGACTAGGAGCGAGAGGGTAAAGACGGTCGCAGATGGGGCACGAGCGACCCAGAGAAGGGATGGAGAATTGCAGGCGAATGAGGGGAGGAGAATTTCGCTCGGTAAAGCATCACGTGGAGATCCGTGGACGGTGCTTAAAGCTCAGAGGGTCCTTTGAAACTTCACAATTTCATTCTTCCAGACGTGGACGAGCGCGATGATTCCGCAAGGCTCTCGTCCGGATTTTTCTCTCGCTTCTTTGGAAGGCTACTTTTTTCCTTCTGTCTCAAAGGACACCGGCGTAGTCACGTAACCCGAATCATTTTACCCCGTTAGAGACGTATGGAACGCGCGAAACGTCAGCTAAAATCCACTTACGCGATCCCGTAGCGTATTAGTCGTACGTCGGCGAAATACGAAATGATAAAGTTCTGCTCGAAGACGAGCAACAAAACCAGTCGACGGCACCGATTTCTCTCGGGATGGGAATGGCCGCGAGTCGATTCGTTCGTCGCAAGCGGTAACAGTCGTTGCCAGAGCCAATAGAGCGGAGCAGCCTCGCGTTTGAAACACGATATTTGGAAACGCAAATGGACCGACTCTGGACCGTGTTCAACGGTGTGAACCGTACGCGTGCGCGACCAGCCGAGCCGCAAACTCTCGCGAACAGATATATTAGGGCAATTATATCCGACTTAATTACGTACCGCCTCCGGTCCGCACCTATTTTCGAACACTGCCGATGCAAATTAGCATTGGATGAAAGCGCGTCCTCTCATCTTCCGGCAGCTCGAACACCTGTCCATCGAAACGTTACCCGAACGAGATAGCAGATTTTTCTTCCATGCTATTCGCACTCGCTGCAAAAATATAAAGATATAAATGGACCACGCTCGAGAAACTTTCATCGATGCGCCAGTTTGTTCTAACTAAAATCATGTGACTTTCATTCGTCGTAATTTATCCGTGTGTAAAAGTGAGGTTTCGCCATCCTGAATAGATAGCGTAATTTTCCGTTTTGGAAAAATTATTTTCGCGGAACCTGCAACGAGGAACATCAATGTGCCTAACGGCGCACTTTGTGATGTAATTGGAACAACGTTTCTCGACGAGAACAGGTCGTATAATTTGGTCTCCCGAATTTTTTTTCCCCGGGTGTCTCGCGGTTCCGACAGCACCGCGACCAGAGCAGATTAAAAGTTTCATCATTTGGTCGGCTTCCGTGCGAGCCTGCTCGAGTTTTCGCCGCAATTTTCGGAGCACGCTCGAAGAACGAACAACTCGTATTTCATACTTGAAATACGAGCACAGAGGATGGGACAGAAGAATCCAGCGTGTTAGCCTTAATTAGCGCGCGCATGTGCAGCCAGTTAACGCAGATAACTAGAATAGATTTTCAAAACTAATTCTCCTGCCGCTAAACGCGTTCATCGTCCAAGCAACGAGAACACGAGAGAGAGCAAGCGTGGCTGGTTGTTGTACCAAAAAGTTACACAGCCCGCGAGCATCGTTGTATTAAACGGGGGAAAAAAGTTGTGACACGGGAATTGTCGCGACAGGTACGATCAAAACGCGGACAAAGGCCGGTTGAAACGCCAGATCGAAAAAAGCCCTGTATCGATGTCAAAAATTTCAACACTCGACCGTAAACACGTCGAAGAGTGACGTATCAACATAGAGACTCGCGCGTGACGCGAAACAGCTGGTCGAGGCTATCTAAACTCATCCGCGACACCGATTGATGTTACATCGACAGGGATAATGGTATTCAAACAATGTTACACGCGTCAGGAACAGCCAACGGTAAAACTGTTTGTTATCGAGAACGCTTCGCTAACTATAGCGGGTCTCTTAATGAGAGATAATTCTATTCACCTGGAAAATTCGTGAAATAAACGCGCGACAAACTTGCCTCGACTACTACGCACTGGATACCTGCTGATCGAAAAACACCTCTCGCGTAAACGTTAATTTACGAGGCGTTTAAAAGCGAAAAAGAAGAAATATCGTGGAAATTAATTTAGAAATACCGGCAAATTTCTGGGGTGGTCTATCACGGTAAAAAGCTTGAACGATAATACAGTGATGCTGATTGTGTCGCACATACGCAAGTAAACAAGCTGGAAATCTTGCCATTGAGTTTCATTGTACCTTAACAACTTGCTCGATCTAGTTTACCAGCGACGCTATTTCCAAATGAAATTCTCGACTTTATAAGGAAAAGTTAAGCAGCATGTTCGCATACTTCAGGGCACTTATTTTAATGATTTTGCCCTCGCTACAGCTTCGATTCATCAGGGGAAAAAATCGACAGACGTCGGTACCGTAACCAGACGGCACACCTATTCACCGAAAAGCTGTAAGTTATTTGAGAGGTAGAGCAAGGCGGAGAAATTTGTTGGAATTTCCAGAGATTGAGGTTTTCTCGCAGCTAGCGGTCGAAGATCGACGCCCGGGTAAATGGATGCCGTCCATCGTGGGATCTTTTGGTCGCACACGAGTACCGGCAATCGTTTTGGAAAATTCTCGTCGCACGATCGAGCCATACAAGAGTAGATTTTGCATGGCAAGGCATCGACGATATTGGAGTGGAAGGACGAGCGCCGCGAAATTTCGAGATACAAGCCGGTCGGTAAATCGAAGAACCTCGCGTTTGTCGTGTTCACGGCGACCGCGACATCCTGGCTGATAAGCTTTCCTATTTTTCGCCCGAAAAAGTTTTAGCGTTTTCGTCGAATCCCGTAAACGCGCGCAAAGTCGCATCGCACAAGCCAAAACGGAGAAACGAATTGAAACGCGGCTGCTGTCGAACCAAATCGATATAGCCGCGATTCAAACTCGATTCTCGCCTCATCTAAACTTTTCTCCTCTTTCGTTCCCGCCGTTGTTAACCCTGTTTCGCGCGACGAACTTTCGCATTCCACAAGATTGCTACAGAATGTTTTCCGCACCAGCGAGGAAGAAGCTCGCGCCACCGGCAGAGAGATCAAACTTTCGCGATTCGACGCTGCCATCGAAAAACAAGGAAAACGACGAAGCCGGTCTTCAATTAACTCCGGATACCGGCAGCATAGGTAATTCTCCACCTCTCCCTGCGCCTTTTCGCTATGAATATTCTTCCAACTAAATAAAAAGGACAAAACCGGGATCAAGGGAAATCCGGTGCAATTCGAGTATCTCGTCGCTTCCGCAAAATAACGCGATTCGCAACTGCAATTTGTATCCGATCTGTAGCAAAGGGAAGCCGGAAACTTTGAAACGAGCAACACCGGTAGAAGATTAAAATTTCAACGCGATCTGCCGTTTATGCCACGCTCTAATCGCCTCGTCTCGATAGCACAAAAAACTGGGCTACTCTGACCGCGAAATGTCTTCAGCTTGTTAGGGATTTAACGAGAAGAAATGCGTTGGATGAGGTTAAAACGGCGATGGGTAGTGGGTGAAAAAGCGAGAGAGGATAAAGCCGACCGTACAAGCTACTCGAGAGCTTTTCGAAGTTGAAGCTGCGCTCGGTAATACCGGTCCGAATGGTCGAGTACTAATCCGAGTGTAATAATGGTGTACGCGCTTGCAAGCTCATCGCACGAACGCGAACGCGCTCTCCGTCTCGCCACACCGCGCCACGTCGCATTCTGCCGCTTCGGACGCTATTACTCCGCTCTGACCGCTCTGCACGCTTTCAAACTCATTATACGATTTTTAATACATTGCACACGGCCGCTCTGTGCATGGTTCCCGCGGCTCTTCGCTGGATGTTGCTCTGAAACTGCTCTTTCGGGATTCATCACCGTGTCCGGCGCCTCTCGCCAAACCAAAAGCCCAACGTTCCGAACCTACGAAAGAACTGACGCTGTTCGATGATACTCTGTGGTCTCGAACGACTCGCCGTCGACGTAGAGGTCAAGGAATCATCGATTTTCAACGCGTTGTCTACGCCAGCAACGATCTGATACACCGAAAGTATGGAAGATTGTATCACGTCATTAGGACGTATTTCCGTAGCAGATGCATACAGAGCAATGATTAATTGGTATTCACGACGAGGCGCAAGATAGCGGCTAGATTCATTATGCATTACGGTTTGAACAACGACAAACGACAGTGAGGAATTACGGTCTGCCGCGGCATTACGCGGCTCTCTGAGAAATTTATAGGTTACGGTCCGGACGGATTCGCCAGCGAGAAATCGGCCAAGCATTCGACACTTCGTTGCTCGCGAGGCAGCGATTCTTTGGCGTCGCGCGCCGTTCGATTTCTATGATTATCGGCAAAGGGGTGAACGGAATGGAAAACGACGAGGAAAAAAGGGGAGAATGTTTTAAGCTCTTCATAAATCCAGCCGTTTCTCGCATCCTCGACTTTCCTCCTTAGCAGCCGCTCCATTTGCATACTAAAGACTAATCCGCATGCAGGCCGATTGAAATGAAAATGCACGGTTTCGCCTGGAATCCACGATCCACGCCTCGCGAGCGCGAATATCATTTTCTCGCGCAGCGGACAAAGCTTTAGCAGCAGCCGATTTAATCGCGCGAGTAAACGAGGCCAAAGCTCGCGATCGTGTGAAAGTCGACGGTGAAAAGAAACGGGATAAAGAAAGAACGAAAAGAAGGAAGGAAAAATGACGAGAGTAGAAGAGGGAAGCGTCGTATCGACGAGGATCAGTTTTAGGGTCGCCGGAAGAGCTCGCGGAATTTATGCGCATTCCGTTCCCAATGCTGACGAATATATTTTTTCTGATTTTGTTGCAGCGACAGCGGCCTGGCCGAGGCAGGAGCAGCCGTGTCCGATAACTGGAGACTTCTGCATGAACGGTGGTACCTGCCTGTTTTTCGAGACCGTCGGTGAACCAGCATGCAGGTGAGCGAACATCGATCGGTATTGCTTCTGCATAATTGACCGTTGTCGCGTTCCGAACAAACAACGCGTCGTGCCCCCATCCACCCTCGCTCTTTCCCTATTTAATATTTCGTTAACGAACAACGAGAGCAGCCTACCATCGTTATCCACGATCCGTCGGATTATCAGATCTATCGACCCGTAAGAGGTAATCGCGGGTAAACGAGTCACGTTTCAACATCCACGAGGTTCCTCGCCTATCGGCAACACGCTGCCGCTCCAAAATATTGAAACAAACGACTGCGAAACGCTTTCCCCGTGTTCCCTTCTTCCCTCCTTCGTCCGCAAGACGGAAATACAAGCCAGCCGAAATTGAGTTTCACTTCTTGTTATCCTCTTTTCTCCGAACACCTACGGCCGCCGGGACGGTGCAGCGGATGAGATTGCGAAGAGGTCGGAGGAGATTTCGCGGCATGTTTGTTACCGATTTCGTGCAGCTCGCCAGACACGTCGAGTCTACTGACCTTTCGACCACTCGCGTTTCCTCTTTTTCCGTACCATTCGCACTCCAATTGCAATTGAACCTTTTCCTTCTTTTTCCGTCGCCCTCAACTTCCATCTCTTCTTTTCCCCATCCATTAAAGAAAGCACCTTATTCTCGTTTCTCTTATATTCTATTCTCTCCAGCTCTGCCATGCCCATCGTTTTCTTTTTCTTTATTTATCCACCTTCTCCTCCCCGTGGTCTCTCGTTACCGGAAAAAGGGAAGCTGTCTCTCAGGAGGCGGCGGACTTTCGCTAATCAAACTGTTTGCCCGTCGCAGGAATTAGAACGGTCATCCGCGTCTGCAATTTCGGTTATTTACTGCTTAGACCGCACATCCCGGACGTTTTTCCGCCGCTTTCTGCTCCCTTCGAAATACCAGACGGCGGCGGATGCCTTTCTTTCAGGCTTGATTCGAACGCGTCGATCGAAAAGCGAGAGAGCAAAAGAACGATCGAATGAGAACTTCCCTTGGGGTGGAGAAAAAATGAAGGCAACACGGTTGAATCGTTTTTCATAAAAAATTTCTTTCAGGTGGAAGCCTGCATTTTCACGTTCATCCGGCGCGTTTTACGCCCCTCTCACAGAATTCGTAGCCAGCTTCGGCCGAATTTTCCTACGACCCGTTGTTGGTGCGATTTTATCGGTTCTTTCGAAAATTAAATTTCCCAAGTGGCCCCCGTATTCTCACGCCCTGGATCCAGTCGATCGATCGCGCATAGGTTTAATTAAAAAAGTTCAACTCCCGATGATCGGTGATAGTTCCGCGGAATTAGCCGGTCGATTAATCGCGAAGGAACACGTTTTTTGGCGCGCGTTCTGCCAGTTCTTTCTGTCGGTCGAGTTACTTCTGTTCGTGTTAAAAATCACAGCCAGAAAAAGCGCGGGAGAAAGAAGAAAGGAGAAAGAGAGAGAGAGAAAGAGATAGGTGGAAAAAGTTGGCCAATATCAAAGCAAACACTCGCCGAGGCAACATTTCCCCCGATTCTGGCAAACACTCGACTCGTTAATTTCAACGAAACGAGTGGAAATGCGAGGCGGGACTACTTGCTTCTGCGAACCTATACGCGTCGCTATTATTCCAGCGACGTGGCCAACTTCCCGTCGTTTTCTCTTCGCTCTCCCTCGTTCTTTCTTTTCTACGCGTCGCGGAAATCTGCAAACGAAGGTTCAACTTCGTCGGACAACTACGCCGCGTGCCACGCCGCGTCACGTCGCGCGAAAAAAAGCACTGCTCAACGGGTGACAATGGTCTTTTTGTCGGTGCGCTTTGACGTTGATTAGCCGCTCGTTAAATAAATTCGAAGGACGGGAAAGCCAAGAAAAAGGCGAGCAGCGCGGAAAGAGAGCAGAGAAGCTACAGGGAAACACTGTGGTCTATGGGCAAGTCTCAACCAACACCGCACTGCCATCGGTTGACGAGGGTTTATTGGCTTTATCGAGGAATCAGGTCGTCCCCGGAGGAACATGGACCGAGAGAAAAAAGAAACGTCCGATGGAAAGAATGGACAATGGACAAATGAGCGTACAGCGAGCATTGTCTACTTGCATGCAACCAACTAGGGCACAAACAGAACACAGATACACGTTCGTATTCTATTATTCGTACGACCATGGAAAATGAGTTGCTTGGTACGAGAGACGCGAGTCCCATAAATACGAAATTTTGATAGCGACTCTTTCGGTAAGCGTTAGTTATTAGGTCGTGCGTACGTTTCCACGCGAGATAAAGGATGTCGTTTCGAATTTGCTGAATTGGACCGCCGTGCGAATCTTCCTTCACCGTGGCACCGGCTGCAACTCTACGTATTCCTTTCGGTTGTTCATAATAAATCACAGCTCGTATCTCGGGAATCCTCGATTTATGGATTTCCAGTGACTCGTCTTTTCGCGGAATAAATTTTCCCTCGCGACCGTGATTCCGATAAACTCGCTATAACCCGGCTCGAAATCGTCGTCGGTAAGAGGCAGCGTTAAAGGGCAAGAGAGGAGGAAAGACGCGTACGACCTACTAAAAAGCGAACAGGACCGTCTGGATCGACGATCGAGAGTAGAGAGAAGTGAGGTCGAGAGTGGCTCGCAGGGTCGATGGCCCAGTTTGAAGTCGTACCGCAAAATTCCAGCGCGTAGAACCGACGATAGTCGGTGTCGCGAATCGAGCATCCAGTTTATCGCAGCTGGGTCCCATCGCTGCTGCCTCCACCACCCTTTCCAATCCCTTTTGCAGTCAGCCTCGCGGCACTTCACCAAAATACACGGCAAATGCAAAGCTTTCGCGCTCACCCAGCTCTGGGAGGATGCTCGTAAATCTCGCTGCTCGAGACACTTCATCTCGTACTCTCGATCCATTCAATTCCCGCCTCCACCTGTACAACCTGTGATTCCAGACGAGGACATTTGCCACGAAGACTCCGATATTCCGATATCGAAAGACGCCGAAAACCAAGTGCTTTCTTTTCTCTTTGATTTATTCCACGGCGAGACTCTGTCGCATCTTTCCGCCGATTTCTCATCGGAACGTTTTAAAACGTACGTGACAAGCGAACGAGGAAATTTCCCCCGACCAAGTGAATTCCTTTCGTGGCCAAGCCGTTCAACGTCTAAGTGACAGGTAAGCGAGTGCAACGAGGTTTCGTCGCATAAAATACGCGCATGGTGCGTGTACGTTCTTCCCTGATATTATATAGCGTACATCGATGAAACATTTGAAACGCGTATTTCTATCGAAATATCGAATGTCGGATGGTACAACGGTCGATCCATCGTTGAAGGGAAATTCGACAGCAGAGATCGCCAGGGTAATTCGACAGAGGCCGAAAAGCTGACGCGCTGCGATAACGCAATTCGCGACAGATAAGTTGGGTAAAAAACGGATTATTCAAGCGAAACGACCAGGTCGTCCCAACCTGTCTGGCAGGAGCTGTTAAACCGGAAGGAAGGAAGAAAGGACGCGAAGAAAGAGCGAAAAACAGCCTCTGATATCCACTGGTTGGCGCTGTCGGCCTCTCGTGCTGGCTTTTTTCTTCGTCGAGGTGTTTCCGTATAACCCTGGCCCATATACGACAACTGACGACCGCGTCTCTCGAATCTCAACCTGCATACGCACAAAAGCTGTCGCACAAAGTGGACCGACGCGATCCATAGCTGGTACCGCCCGCTCACCACCGAATCTCTCCGGATACGAATTCTTCCTTTTTAGGTGCTCGTTATTTTAACGGAAAGAGCCGAGCTTTTGTATGAAAATGTAGATCACGCTACGACATCGACCGACTTCAACGCCGACATTTTCTATACGCTATCGTGCTAGCAGCGACATCCGCGACAGCCGACCGTTCGATCTGCTAAACGGATCGATGCGTTTAATCGATGGAGATTCTTAGCGAGATATCTTTCATCTTTGAAATCGTCATACCGAACTTAATCCCGAGGATGGATCGCGTCGATGGATAAAGAGACCGCGTTGTAATTTACAGATTCGAAGTGAGAAAAGCGAAGGGTCGATGCGTCCGATTTATCCAGCTGCTGCATTGTACGAAACGGGACAAAAGTACGGAGGGACTAAAGGAACCGACTAAAAAGTTAAAATAATGGATGGACAGATTCGCGAGACGCGTAAAGCGTGCATTTTCGGCGTTTTACTTGGCCCATATTTTTCATGAGTTGCAAGGAAAAAAAGAGGAAGAGTGAGCGAACGTTGTCACATCTAATACGACGCTGTTAGTTTGCATTACGTTGGAGCAACGGTTTATAACGCGCCCCCTGTCGTCCCGCTGTTTGTCTTCGCGTTTTTCCAGGGCAAACACGCAACTTCGGGCGAACAGGTCTAATGGAACGGAACAAAAGCGAAAGAAAAAAAGCACGTCCTCGAGAGGAAACAATAAGAATCAACGGAGAAAGCGGCGGCGGCCTTTGAACGACGCTATGGACGTCTTAATAGAACTCGAAATCCCGCTTAGAGTTGTGAGTAAAATGGCATATACCTATACATTTAAATTGGAGTTTTCGTTTGAATTTCATGTAGGCGTTAAATTAAAACCGATGAAAGCTGGCGCACGGCTTCTGCTAGCGAGTCCCGCTTTTCGTTTCCCTTTGCCGCGGATTCCGTTCGCGCTCGTTTGAAAAGGCTCGCTAATAAAGACGATGAAAATTACAGGGCAGATGAGTCTTTTTAAAAGGAAAATAACTTTGGAAGAAGATTACGTCGATGCGGCAAAAGGGACGATCCGCCAGCGTAGTGGCGTAGTATCAAAATTCCATCAACGATTCCTCTTCAAATTTCCGAGCATAATAAGCTCGGTGAAATCGCAGCGGTAACGTCCATACGAAACGATAACGACGCCGTGAGACAGTGCATCAACATCGGCGAAAAATTAATCGGGTCGCGAGAATTCATTAGTACTCGAAATTCAATTAATCCACTCGTGGTTTCTGCTCGTTTCTGCTCGAGATGCTTCGGCGATTCACGACACGTGGTACGCGGTCGCGTGTCTGCCACGAATAACGAGAGAAAAATGAAACGTACGGTAAAGTGAAATCGCACGAGTCTACGTGTCTGCTATAACGTTCCCGCTGGAACGCAACGAGAGGAAGCTTCCAGCGAAAGAGCTCGTGCTGCGGAGTTACAGGGAACGAAGAGCAGTCAGACATCGGATTCCTTGACGACCGCAAGACGTAACGTGCAGACCGGCTCGGCGTTCAGGGACATTTAACATTCAGACCACGAGCCGGAAACGTTCGAAGCCGATCGGCGATTAGTTTGGCATAGTTCGAACTTTCGGAATGCGATCACCATTCGTTTCCCGGCCGCTGCGTATATTCTCCAATCGTGACTACCGTAAAACTCCGACTTTAATCTCGCCCCTACCCCGACATCTTAGATCCGCGTATTCGAGAGAACAATTCCCAGAAACAGGCGGAGGGGAGGACGAACTCGAGCTGTCCTAGTTGGTCCACTGCGATCACGTAAAACCGCGAAAATACGAGGCGCTCGGCCCCAATTTTCCGGAACTGCCTGAGAAACCACTAGCTTATTGTCTCTTCGGGTGCACCGAGTGCCGACTAAATTCAACGTGTCTGCCGCAGACGGTTTACTACGAGAGGAACGATCAGGCTCCGCATTCCCGCGCGGCAGAAGTGCCGTGTCCTCGAGACGCGCGGACGTGGAACCCGTACTTCCGAAGAACCGCGGAACGCGTCGCTTTGACCGAGAAAACGGTTAATGCGCGAACACCGTCCATTCGTAGCCGGTCCTTCGCGTTCGTAATCGAGTGTTCGCAAGAGCGCCTCGAAATGCCGGAGTCGGGGAAACTCAACAGCAGCCCTTTCAACCCCTATTTACAATGCAACGGCCTCCGTAATTTACTGGGCGAGCAGTACGCGAACCGATAAACGCGCTGCTGTATTGCCTTGCTCCTAGCTTGACAAATACAACGCTTACGCACATATATAGACGCGAGCACGGTTTATGGGGCCACGTAATACTCTCGCGAAATAGTTACAGCTCGTATCGAAACACGAAGGTCTCGCGACGATTTCACCGACTCAATTAACCGCTTGGTAGCTTACTTGCATCGTAACGCTATTCCCTTGAGGTTAGAACCGTTGCCGCGGTCTAGATTATTCTTGCCAAGGAAATTTTAATTTTCATACGTGTCGGGAGATTCGTCTGCTCGTTAAAGAAGAGATGCGTGAAAGTCTTGGTGTTGGTCTTGCGAGACCTACCAATTATATGTGCGCGTTCATAGTTAACGTAATCTACCTTCTCTGTGTGAATTGCAAACGCTAACACCCTTGTTTCCTGAGCGATGAATACATTAAAAATAATGTCGGCGATAAAAAAGTAATAATAATAATTATCGGAAGGTTGGGCAAGTAGGACATTGTAACGCATAGTGGCACGTGATGATTATGAAAATTTTTTGTCGGATGGCCGATACGAACGCGTCGAACATCCCCATATACCGTTTGCCTCCTATCGTCCCTCGTATCGAACGTATAAATATCGTTCACGTGACACGGTGTACGAGACCTGCAATTGCGGGAAACACCCTCTAGAAAACACATCGGCTTGTCTGGAAATCAGCCTCTCGTGCTCTGGGCGACATAAATTTCTTCTACGTCTGAGATATAAAAAATATTGCCACGGGAAGGGAAACGAGTTTATCGTTGCGGGAACAGAGAGACGATGGATTCGTAAAGCCACGAGAATTCTGATTTAGTTTGCGGAACGATTCTACCTTCTGCCACGATTTATTCAGGCAATACGCGTGGATTTCTCGACGGTCAGATCCTCCAACTTTAAAAAGGTCCTTTGTTTTTTGTCACGGCAAACTTTTCCAACTCGATCGACGAGAGAAAAGTGGTTTCCGTAAGCTGATTTGAAGGCGCGTTACACCGCGCCACGCTCAAAGTACAAAAAGCTTCGTTAAGCCGTTCGGAATCTCGAAACACTCGCCGAAAAACCGGGCAAGCTCGTAGGCAAGATCACCGTGACGCCTGGCCACAGAGAGGCGCGTCTCTTTGTGTCTTCACGGGGGTGAACCTCGTTAAAAGTGAATCGAGTCCCTCGTGAAAACTTAAGTAACCGGTTCTTCCGTGCAACCTAATAATTCATCCTGAGGGTTACTTTTCCGTATCTTCGTGTTGAAGCTAGTGATGGGCGTTCATGCCTCTTCCGTCTCGAGTAATTTTCTTGCGTAAAAATTCAAACGTCGAGGAAGATCGTAGAATGCGAAAGACCTCGATGTTTCCCGACCAAACTGAATTAGAAATTTTAATGAACTTATCGGTTAGGAAGCGTCTGAATTTGGAAAGTGTAGTAAAACCTTGAAATTAAATCGGATCGTTTTGAAGCTGTCGCTATCCGGCGGAAGCTCTTTTCAATCTTTGCGTCGTAGGTTGGTTCGACGAAAGCGGAGATTTTGCAGGTCCAAAGGGCGGCTTATGAATGGGCAATTAATCCACGAAAACCACAGGCACGTCACCCTCGGTGCTTGCGTGCTCCGTTACGCCGCCGTAAGCCACCTAAAATCCAGTCGTCCACCCGCCATCGTACACTGTATTATTCAAGGAGTGCCGCTTTGCATCTCCTCCCTTTCCCTTTATTTCTCTCTCCCTCTTTCTGATAATGATTTATTTAGCCGTGCAGCATACGTAAATAAGAGACACACATTAGCCGCAACTAAGCCGGCAGCCGTATATTCCTCTGGAAAGGCAGCGAGATTATCTTTGCGACTCTTAATGATGTTACGTGATATCTTTACGCGGTCGAAGCTTCGGGAAGAGCTACGGGGTCCGACGCAATGAAATATTGGACGTTCTCTTTGTGTTGTTCCGTTTGCGAATTCACCGAGGTTACCAAGCGACATCTCTACAACTGTGATACGTCCCAATGTAGCTCGTCAAGCGACCAATGGGGATGAAATTAATAAAAGCGCGACGCGCATAAGCGTTCAAATTGCGAGGATCCCTTCATGCCCCAAACAGCCGTACAACACGCCAACTCGTGACATATAATTAAACTATCATCTCCATATTCATGCCGGCCAAAGCAAACTTCCATACTCATCCATATACATTGCTAAACAATTGTCGGTCACCTATTTGCATTTAGGTTACAGTCTTCATTAACCGGGCCGGTGCTCGCACATTAAAACGCGAAAATTTTTATGATTCTCTCTATTCTCCCCTTTTCTCTCTCTCTCTCTTTTTCCTCTCGCGCGTGTATCGCGTTCGTAGTGTCGTTGACTTTTAAAAAATTCTCGCGAATCACGCCAAGCTGCCTTATCGATATCGACGTTCTAGCAACCCATTTCACCGCAAAGAAATCCACACATTGTATAGCCTCCTATCGCCTACAGACGACGTTTCTCTAACTGAGAGAGAGAGAGAGAGAGAGAGAGTGAAGAGAAGCGGAAGAAAAAGGAAGAGAAACGGAACGCAAATCGAAACGTCAGTAGTGAATGGCGTTTCAGTAACCCACTCGATGTACCCCTAACCCGATCCACTTAGTCGACCCCCGGTACGCGAGTCGCGAGAAAATCTTCGACGCGTGTCGGCGACACTCTCTCCCTTCGCCGGAATCGGCTTTATGAAAACTCCAGCCGCTGTGGAATATCGCTGGGAAGGATGTCGCGAACGCGCAACCGACACGATAACGCGTTTTGACACGTAAAACTCTGGCAAATCGGCACACGCGCTCGTTTCCACGTCGCACCAACGACGAAAATATACGCTGGGATGGTCGAACGATGGAAGAGAAGGGAACTACCGGTACGACGAACAACGACGAAGAAGAGTTACGCTCCTGTCTGAACGTGTCTTCTCGCGAAGACAAAATAGAGCTTCGTCTCACCTCGGGGCGTCCCGTTGCCGTTTCTGGTTTCGCGCGAAATCTTTGTCGTCGCTGCTTTTTCCGGACGCGCGGCCAATCTAGACAAGTTGCTACCGTTCACGGCCTTAAAACTATATCGAACGGTTCTCGCGATTTTCCCGAAGACACGCGACTAAAATACCTATCATGTCAGTCTTTCGACGTTTTCTTTACATCATAACGCGCTTCCTTCTGTCGCAAATATCAATATCAAACGTTCGAATTTATCCCGATTCAGCATCGCAATGATCTCAATCGAAAATATCAAGCGAGCCAATAATTCGAACGCTGTAGAGAAACTGTGAGAACATCCTCCGCTACATTTTTTCACGGCACGGAGGTGGCTGTGGGGGAAATTTTATTGCGTCGTGGAAAAACGTCGGCCTGGCATTACGGCGCGTATTGATTTCTCCGCAGGGCAGAAAAATAAATAACATAACTGGCAGGGCGAAATTAAAGCTGAGAGAGGTCGCGCGCGCGTCGATGATTTTGATCCCGTCCGGGGGAAATTTGCATGAAGATCGCGCGACGACTGGCGACCAAACGCAAAGCTGCGAGCACGAAGTGTCGGTGTCTCGCGTTACAGTCCTGCACGAAGTCGTCTTCTTCGCGAAGAGAAAATAAAATTTGGCCTCTCTGAGCCCGTCGGTCGCGCGGAAGCTCGGATCAAGCTTTTTTTCTCGCGACGCGGTAGCACGGCAGACAAGACGGTACCGTGGCCACGGCTAGCCAAAACATTCGAGACTTGATCGCGAGCCAAAAATCTCATCGCACCGCCAAAAAGATACACCTGGCCCATGGTGGAGAGAGTCGAGCCACAGGAAAAGGAGAGAAACGATTCTATTTTTCTCGATCTCACGCCCGGTTTTCGTTCACTCGGCGCAGAACGACGCGGCGTAACCCTTCGCGCTGTCTCTCGACGTTTCACGTATTCTCGCGTGGCGGTGAATTCGCGCCGCACCGTGTCGCATCGGCCGCGATCAATTCCATAATGAACGCTAGCCTGCTTTCAACCAGATGTCTGTAATTATCAGAATGCGAACGTCCCTCGCAATCGTTCATTCCCCTTTAAAAAATCGATCGCTCTACGGGATACGATCCATTATTCGCCGCTAATATTTACAAACCTGTTTTTACCGAGTCTGTCGCTCTCTTTGGCCGACGAACTTTTATTAATATTGGGCTATATCACCGTGATCGGCATGTTCATCGACGGTCATGCATTTCGTGTGCATTTTAATAAATTCAAAGCTCGGCCATTGGAGCCGCACGTTAACGCACGCTCGAACCCTTTGTGCACGTATTTTCCTCGCAACGCGGCTCGCGTATTCCATTATCATAGATTCCACTGGCAGATGCCACGGGACAACGTTCGTTGATCTCTACGCGTGCTTGTCCTTTCGCATCGACAAAATTCGATACTTTTGCGAAAACAGTTTTGAAATACGTAGCTACAGCCATTCTTCCGCAAAGTAAAAATTATGAGAATGAGGAAATGTTATTCCCGGTTGTTCGAGAGAGACTGTGTACTTTGTTACAACTCGAAATAACACGCCTTCCTTTTCTATCTGTGAACTTCGGCGTAGCTCGTGGTTCATAATTTAATTAAGGATTACGCCAGAAAATGAGAATCGTAAGCATGCACTGTTCCACGCAAAGTCGCTGTACGTATTTTTCCCAAAGGTGTGTAACTCCTCGAAAAAATCTGAATAAAATGGAACAGCCGCGTTGAAAGCTTCTCCGAGCTTCCGCCGGTCTTTGTTCAGGGATGGAAAATACGGCTACTGACCGAACGTTACTAATCCATCGGATTATCGTCGAACGATCGCTTTCTTCGCGCTTGATTTATACCGGCACGCTTGCCGGTAAAGATAGATTTACACCTCGTGAAGTTTAAAAGCACCTTCCTACCGGCTGAATGTCCCTCGGGCTAGATTATATCGATGTCGAATTACGTAAGCTCTCCATCATCCCCCTGCTAACCCCCTGCAACCCATCGCGAATGCGAGAAAAAAGAATAAGGGAAGGGAAAAAGCATTTTAACAAACGATTAAAGCCAAGATAGCGGAACGAATTATCCTTATTCTCGAATATCGAACGCGTGCCGCGAGCGATCGTATTCGATTTCTTTAATTCTCCTGTAATAACGAAACATTCTGGGAATAAAAAGAAGTCGTAATCATATGATTCTTATCTTTACGACTAGCGAGCTCTAGTCAGCGCTTTCGGCTTCTCTCGATCAGAGAGACTATTCCGATGTAAAAAAGCTGAAATATAAAAAAAACATAGAACGATAAAGCCGGGCGCACGGAGAGAGGTTTCGCGGATAAATCGATACGGTGCAGCCGATCGAGGGTCGAAACGAGTAGATTTTACCTTTCGACGAACGAGTGTCGCGCGACGGAAAAACAGAGGCAAGCGCGTCGGTGAACATCGAGAGGAGCGAATAAATTTTTTGAGGCGACAAAGAGTAACGCGGAACGGAAAGAGGGACGCCGGTGGACGACGCGGGGTCGAAATATAAAAAGAACTTGCGACCCTTTTGCCACTCGAGATACGTGCAACTCCGATAGGAAATTTATAGTCGAATTACAGCTGGCTACCGGAGATAGTTGTCCGAAACCAGAGGAAAAAATGAATCGACAGCCAGACGAAACAAATCTGTTGGACCTAATAAAAACGGAAACGGCTGAATATTCCATCGCGCCGCATGCCCTCGTAGCACCGAGGCCGGTTTCAAGTTGGTGCATATGGCGTTTTCCTTTCGCGCGATCGTTCGAACTGTCGAAATAGAATCTGATAAAGGCAGACCATGAATGAGTTTTCGTTAACGCAGATTCCAGTTAGATCACAGCGTGAGCTTACGAATATTATTTTCGAATGCAATTCTGAATGGAGTTCGCGGTCGTAAATCCGGCCGAAAAGGATTCGCGTAACCGCGTCGCACCGATCCTCCGCTGATTCCGGTCTCCAAAAACCGTCTGTCTCGAAAAATCGATAGATTCGACAGCTCGATCGAACGAAATCGCCACACCAGTATGATATTTATATCTTGACCATCGACCAGGATTTATTATTACACGGTACATAAAATTAAAAACAATTCTGTCGTAAATTTCTGCGCGATCATCGTGCAATTAAATCCATTTTAACGTGAACTACCGACAATGCCAAAGAATATATTCGCTTACGCGAGCATGGTTTTTGGGACTTTGCGACAAAGAAATTTCAAACGGAGACACGAAGAAATCGAGGAAACGCAGAGGTGGGCGATAACGACGATTCGCAAAGGCAGAGCAAAACATTGGCAAGTCGAACCGGCAAGACGGCACCGTTAGCAACTTAATTAATTAACGTGCATCCCTGCGCATTGCTTGCGCGTTTTACACTCGAAACGCTGACTAATGGCTCCGCTGATTAATACCCCTTGCAGATGTTACGTAGCGATCTAAGCATTAAGACCACAATGTCTACAGTCGATTCAACGATTGAATTATCATGGACAAACTGCCAAAGTATTAAAACGTACGCGCCGCTTGTGCCATTCCCCACGCTGTGCATCCGGATTGGCTTTGAATAACAAGTCGCTCCCGTCGGCCGTTATGAATTATGCATACATTGCAAATCTAAAATAGATTGAAAAGATATTCGCAATCGATATCGAAACTTTCGTCGAAGAAACCAACCGAACGATTAACCTTTAGATGATAATACCTACGAACTACTTTGGACGACTAGAGTTTCCAAACTGTGTCATTTTATTTATCGACGAGTAATTGTTTGCCAAATTATGATCGATACTCACATTACGCTCGATATATGTATTTCAGTCATTAACGTTCCAACTAGAACCGATATACATATTGTCCATCATCGTCGAACGACGTACTCGTAAACGACGTTAAAAGCGGAAACTGAAAAGCATACGAGAGCAATAATTAGCGGAAGCGTCGAGTTGGCGAGGAGAACGGTAAACAACCGTCTCGATTTTATCAATATCTCGGTCGGCGAAGATAACTTTCCGGGTGGATATGTTGACCCAGCGATCGGTGGCGACTCTCTCGGGGCGAAATGTGTAAGGAAGGTTATATAGGAGAGCGAGCGGGGTTTGAAAAGTTAGTTCTGGTGACATATGTGGCCAACACATGTAGAGGCGGAAGTTGAGCCGGGATCGGCTAGGACCAGCTAGCTGCGGGCTGCGTGACATTTCCACCCCGTAACTACCTCGAACCGTCGTTTAAGGAAATAGAGCTGTCCGACGCAAACCTGCTTCTCGCCACGGCAACTGGCTTTCAAGGTATGCCAATAAATAGTAATCCAAGGTAAAAGATGCGCAAACCAAGACAAGTCGAAGACGAAAACCAGACATCTTCGTTTAGCTTCTTATTTGATCATCGTTATGTACGTTTATTTCGGCTAGGAAATGTTTGAATTTGTATCTGAGAGTTTCGATTGTAAAATTTCAATTGAAAATTAGCCTCGTATAACGATAAAAGCGATAAAAAAGTTAATAACGAAAAAGAGTTAAATTATCGCGTTCAACGCGCCGTCCTTAAAACTGATAACATTAATAGTCACGGAAAGAGGTGTTTGCTTATTTTGCTGTGTTTTAAACATGCACGTACACACCGATACGCAGATATTGTCTGTTTAGAAGGCAAAAACATCAGCGTCATTGCGGATTTTAATATCGCTTTACGGGGTACGAAATTAACCGGAATCGGTATCGAGTTCGGTGGACGCGTAAGTCGGCCACGGGAAAATGAATAATAATGAGGGAAAACTCGACGTGGTCTCGTCCACGAGGGTAATAAACGGAAACTTAATCAAACGACTCGTCGCAGCCAGACCAATCCGATCGAAGTGCTTTTCTATGTAGCGTGCGACGTTCCACGGCCACCGATTTTTCAACGCGGATTTCCACTGGATTTCGATCAGTCACGGCCAGCCATTCGAAGTAATTAATCGGTTTCCTGATGCGGCCTACCAATCGGCTTGCCCTCACCGACATCGAATATAAATATTACGAAATCGTGGACGATTCCGCCGGCCGATCGTGACCGCAAATCAGTGCGGCATAGCGAATTCGTGAAACAGCGTATGACGCGATGCGCGGTTACGCTCGCTGATTCGCGTCATCGATGCTCCGATTAAATAATTATTAATAATTACACGCGTTCGCGTGCAATGAACAACGAACAGATATCGACGTCGATTTAATTCACCGCCCTTAAGCGTGACACCATTTACATTCGCTGGAGCCGGAGTTGCTTCATGCGACGCGTTCAACAACGCGGTAAAGAGGAAGCTTCGTAGAAACTCGTGTCTCGTGCAAATTAATTCAGGTTGAACACCAGAATATATCGAGAACCCGGCTAATTACGTTGCTCGCGCCGATTCTTAAAGGTTTACTCGGGGCCGGTCGTAGCTTCGTACCGCGCGAAATTCGGTCGTTTCGCTTAATTAAACGCTTCCTTAATTAATTAGAGAAAGATCGAGGACCGTTCGAAGGCTAAACGACGTGCCGCGCCATGGCAGAAGGACACTTGCATGGATCGTAAGTCAACGCTCGTAAAATTTTCACCCCCGACTTTATTCGTCCGCCTGCCGTACTCCTCTGCACCAGCACCGTTTTTATTCACCAACATATTCGGAATTTTTCCGGCTGGTCGCTTTATTGAATGTACACCGGCGAAGTTGGACGAAACTTTCTCCACTATATTTTCAACCGCTGAAAAAGTCCATCCCTTCTCGACACAGTTAGACCCGCACGACTCCCAAAACCTACCTAAATCTCGTCTCCTATACGCTGTCTTTTTCGCTCCGTGTATTTAACGTGCGTTTAATTAATCGATTTTCCCGATTAACTGCATAAAAGAACGTGATCCCTTACTACGAAGTTAGTCCAACTTGCTAATTCGAGATAACGCGTCCTCGTTGGCTTTCGAAACTTTGGTTAAATTTTGGTTGGACGTCAACGATCATCGACGAGGGTAACGGTAGAAGCACCGAGCGAAATGTAACCGAGCACCGCATCTAGAAATCGTCGAATCAAGTTTCGTGGTCATCGGTCCAACGGATTCCTACGAATTCCAGCAAATTCGAGTTTCGGCTGATTCGCTTCGGTAAGAACGGAACGGAATAACCGAACTTCCGGGCTGAGGTTACTCAACAGCAGAAATCACCTCTAGCGGCATTCGAGCGTTTTCCTGGTGGCCGGTGCTAACAGGCAATGGCGCAACGATGGAAAATGATCGAGGGTGAACGGCTCTAGCCGACGTCCCAATTTCCCAGACAGTAACCTGTCCCGCCAGCTGGCACCCTTCGGGACATCAGGGTTTTCCCTCGTGACCCAGCAGTCACCTCTCCCTCCACCTTCTCCCTCCATCGAATCCTCCCCATCCATGACATCCCTCCCCTATCTTTCCATATACCACGTCCGAAGGTTATGGTTCGGCATAAATCTACTTATAACGACCAGCAACTATTCGTCGACGCTGGACTATTTCACGAGCTCCTCCTTGACATAAACGCGCCACGTAAATCGTGCCTTTTCGATGGACAGGGGTTGGTTACTACCTGGCAACAGTCTATCTAGAAACGTATCTCTCCCCCTCTTCGTTGTTTCCCCGTGCTCTTCGCTTTCTTTCGCCGTTTTTTCGGTCGGTTCATCGATCCGACTACGCGCGATACCACTCCTCTTAGATTAAGGTAATTGAGAGACTGCGAGTAGCTGGTTCGACGTTTTCGCTAATGTAACTATAATTCAGGATGTGGATATTATGAATTCCAGTCCAGAGATTTGACCGCAAATTTCAAAGGGGTTAGAGACCCCGGACAGCTGTCGACCAGAGAAACTTCGCGCTAATTACTTGGACTACGATTAACCCTATGATCGCCATATATCACGATGAGAAGGGTGAGCCGTTGAAAGACACCGGATTAAGAGTAACGAATCGATTCTTCCTGCCTGTGTCGTTCATCAAATGGAGGAACGATTCGCTTGACGGCTTCGTTGCTCGAAGAACGATTGCCAATTTTCCTCGACCAACGATTAAGTCGGAAGAGAAAGCAACCCTTTAGCGTTATAGAAACAAACATTCGGACGAGTCGGGTCGTGATCACTGTATCGCGTTAATGGGCGTTACCTTTATTACGCGTCAGTTTGTAAATGGATGTCTCGGCGAAGGGGTTGAAAGGTTGAGAGGGACTTCTGGTAACTTTGCTCGAGTCCTGTTGGAAATGCCAAGATGGTAGGAATACGTATACGCCCCGGTGGATGGAAACGCCATACGACGAAACGAGTAACCCAGTTTTGCTCGCAGGAAACTATCCGCCAAGGGAGTAGGGCGCGGGACCACGTAACAAGAAGGGGTGTGGAAGAGGCAACCAGCTAGCCCCGCGTGGCTGCTAGAGAGTGTTTCGAAATAAAGTACGGTACATTATAACCAGAGTCGTTCTACACACATTCAGAGACACGAATGGCGAGGGTAGGCGCGCATGCGTTTCTCTGCACGCTCGAATAATTTCAAAGAGAAACAGACAGACAGGCCGAGAAACTAGCAGGAGAGAGGCGGGCGGAAAACGAGACAGAAGGTGATAAAAACTGTGATGGAAGAAGGAAGATAGAGCTGGCAGAAAGAGGAAAAGAAAAAAAAAGAAAGAACACAGAAAGCGCGAAGAAAGGGTGGGCTGAACGCGAGAGAAAGAGGTGAGCCTCGTGCCCCCGCCCATTTAAAGTGTTATCTTTGAAATTGCGTACCGCGGGAGCGTTATTAAATTAAGTAAACCGCAAAAAAGTTTCTTTCGAGCCACGGACCGTATACATGGCTGCGCGTCCTGCTGTAGTTACAGACTGAGCCTCACTCGCGGCATATATGGGAATTAATACCAGAGGAAAACCACCACCCTGCGCCTCTTTCATCCCTTTCTATTTCTCACTGCACACAGCCAACCGACATTGACTTTCTAAACCTAAATATTCCTACACGTAGAGGAGCAACCCGTATAAAAAGCTGCTTTTAATTTTGCGATCGTAATATACGTAGTTGCCTCGGTCTCCGACGGCCATCGCCAGAACCGTGGTTAAGACTTCCGCCGACGCACCAACAATTCGGGATGCGCACACTCCACTCCAAATGCAAACGTACCTTCGGTTATTTTTACAAGCTTTTTTCCCCAACTGGGACAGGACAACGGCGCGGAGCTTTTAAAAACGAATTTTTCCCCCGTGCTGCACGTTGGTTCACTGATGCGCCGTTAATAATAAAACGATTCAACAAATCCGTTGGTTGTAATCGGTGCACCATTAATTTCCTGTAAAACCCAGCCGGATAGAGAGCTCCACGTAGCTCCGTCGAATTAGTTAATAAAATCTGGAACCTCGTTAATAAAAGCCCAGGCACGGTAAAATCTTTTCCTCTCGCCTCTTTCTTCGACCCTCGCACCTTTTCGATTTACTAATTATCCGAGGAAAAAAGGAAGGGAACTGCTGCCCAAAAACAAAAGTCACCCTTTTCACGAGGACACTGGCGAGAAGAAGCAAACGACTTTCGAGAAACTTCGGGAGCAATTTTCCTCTAATAAAAGACGTCCTTAAAGCGATTGACTCTTGCAAAGAATCTGCTTTGATACTCGCCTCTCCAACTTTTTATTCGTTGAAAGTTTGACACTTTCGCTAACTCGTAGCTCTGGCTGCGAGAGTGGAAAAGGGTTTCGCTGTCCACCACCGTGGAAAAAGGAGCAAAAGAAACGACATTCTAGCGTTATCAGAGACGCGAATACAATGTGCGCCACGGAAAGAAAACGATCAATCGCGAGACTCCTGCGATTCATCTACCGTCTCATTCCGTTTCCTGCTTTTACCATGAAAAGCGGACTAACGAATCCTTTAGTATGCACAATAATTACGCTTCGATGATCAACCGAGTTCAAACGAAATCGTATATTTCATAATTTCATAAAGTACCTGCTCGTGAATACCGGGTATTAGACCTAAAATTATTCTTTATCAAGAGTATGTAGAACAGTCGATAAATCGTAATTATTAAAGATCACGTGCGCAAACCATCGATTCTGAGAAATGGCTACTTTTATGATGGCAACGTAACGAAGAATTTTAATTCACCATTTCCTTTTTTATGGCGCGTCAGCAGCGTGTGTAAATATTCCAACACGCACTTGTAACGTACTCGCCGCGAAAGTGTTATCGAGCTCAGGATATACCGCGGTATCACCAGTTTACGCTCAACCGAGAAATCGCGTTCCCATAAAACCTGTCATCCCGGAAGATCAGATTTTAACGACTGCTGTCGGTTGTATGTCGCTGCAAGCGTTTTTTTTTATTTATACCTAGCTTTCGGTCAAAAATAATAATTAACAAGCTGTCCCATCCTATCATCGAATTATGTCGTTCGTTTTAACTCGACAGTGCAGTGCTTCAACGCAAAAATACACTGTCGGTTATAATATCGCGAGGCGTAAGCTTAGAGAAAACTTAGTGTTCGAGTGCCGAGTGTTTCGTTATCGAAATCGTCAACCGAATCACGAGAACGCCACTTTCCAGAGGGTCAAATTCCAGAGAACGCGGGGGGTCGCTGTATGCTTTTCATATTGGAAAAGTCACCGATTCGCGACGAGTTTATTCAACAACGATGGCGTGTAAAAGAGCAACTCGTGCCGGTAAACACGCGTGTTTACGATAAATCTCAATGGAAAGCCAATTACGTGTTCGAAGCGAGCCGAAGTTACCAGCGAGCGTTAATGGGTTCAAGTGAATGGTACAGTAAATTGCACTATCTCCGGTGCTGTTTCTGGTTTGTCCAACGGTAAATCTACCGCGAAGTATATTTAGTACGTGGTCCTCGTAAATTCGCGAGGGTGCTGCTCGAACGAAGAGAGAAGAAAAAAAAGGAGGCGTCAGAGAAGGGAAAACGAGAGAGAAAAGAAAGAGAGACGGAAAGAAATGCGATGGTAGAGGATCGTCGCGGACGGCCGTCCTAAAAATCGCCAGGCAAAGTTTATTATAAAATCTTATTGCAAGATCGTTCTCCGGGGAATAAATAGCGCGAACGAGTCGCGCACTTTCGCAGGTATTTACCGTGTTAGCGGTATTAATTGTGTGTTCCTTGTCAGTTTTTTAATACGCTTTAAACAGGAACCGATATTCGACGGCAGACGATGCCTTTGGAAGGGCATTGCCGTGATTTTTTATTTATATCTTCTTTTCTTTATATCTTGCGATCAGACACAGTCAAGCAATATCAAAAAGCTCTATCGGTAATTTTACTTTTGCGATTTCACGAAGTAGAAAAGACACGCGGTTCGGACTCTACAAATTCGACGCTGACGAAAGTATGTTTTATCGGAGGCGCGGACCGCGAAACCACGACAAAAGCGTTCCCCTTGATTTCCCCTAGGATCGTATCAATGGGACAATCCACGTTCCTTGGATCCTCTTTTCTCTCGCGTGTGCCGTATCGTCTTGAAATTCCTTCGCAAATAAAATTTCTCGAGGGTAGAAGTGTTGCTGGGAACTGGTCGGTAATCGGAAAACATTCCACTCGAACGAAAATCTCTTGTTTTGCTCCAATTGAATTCTATATTCGAAGAAAGAAACGTAATTACGAAGAAACACGCGTAAAATCGTTTAGCAGCCGGGCGGACATTTCTGATTCTACGCTGATGACCCTCTGCTTGTGGCTTGCGAACACGCGAATGCCGCAAACGACACGTCTACCAGCGTTCGTACGTCTCGTCGTGGTTAGTTAACCGTGCTATAAATACCTCGACGTCGGCATAACATTATTTTTCCAAAGAAACGTCTTGGACACATCGAGCTGTCTCTGCACGGGATCTCTCCCCTCCTTTAACCCTGCCGTCTTGTCACACGACACCAAAAATTACCGAGGAATCGGAGAAATTTTTACGCGTCTACGTCTCGTTCGTATTCTCGTTCGAACGATAACCAGCTGCTAATAAAGTCGTACGAGACACGTTGTTAATTATGTTTTTCTTTCGTTGATTGCAGATGCGCGGAAGGCTTCACGGGTCTGCGGTGCGAGACGAAGGACGTCATCAGCACCGGAAGTGTGTACAACCGGCGTAGGGCGCCGTTTTCCTGCAAGCTGGGACTATCGACCTCGTACTACTGCTAGCGATAATCGCGCGGGGCCCTTCCATTCCGAGTAGACCCTTTTCTAACGTTGAACTCGGTGTACTCGGTATAGTCGGTCGAAACAGCCTTTCGAGCCCACGAGAAGAATGTCGTGAGAGGGCCAACGCGCGACCAAAATAACAAACGTGGAGGCGATTGTAATAACGCGATCGATCTCGAGATCGAGCGAAATATATCTGCGAACGGAAACGCAGCGAAATACACGACGAGAACATTGAGCAGGGGAATAGGAAAAAAAAAAAAAAGAAAATCAAACACGGGAGCGAATCTACGTGCGGATTTTTCGGGAACCGTTGTTGTCGGGCATTAGAACGAGTCCTCTGTATTGTAGGAACGGGTTCCAAAATCAATTTTTGGCACCGGGCATTCGTACCTTCTTCTTTCTCTTCTTCTGTTTCTACATCACCTCGACGAGTTTCTTCTATTTTGCTCTATTTCCTCCCTCGATTCTTCCTCTTCTACTTCTACCGCCGTTACTATTGTTACTTCTCTATTAGAAAATGTCGCGTTACGAGACGTGCCTCGCGTCTCTATCGAAATTCTATTCGCGAGAAGAAAAGAAACGAACGGGAGAGCATGTACGTTCTCGTACGTTTGAGTGTGCGTGTGTCTGTGTGTCCGTGTGTACGCGCGCGTGTGAAAGGAAAACGGAGAGACAGAGGTGAACGTACCAGAGGGTGTGCAAGGGAAAGAATTATGGCGGATTCTCGCCTGTCCCGAACCCCTTCAGTTTCATATCGGGAAGGCAGAAGAGAGCGTTCGAGTGACGCTCGTGATTCAGAAGTGGTGCTTGACCTCGAAAGATCGCGAACCACCGATGGAGAACGTAAAAAGGAAGGGATGCAGTCAGAAGAGCATTCGAAGGTCGCACTTTTCGGAGTCTCTACGGGAGAACAATACCAAAGAGCCCAGGGTCTCGATAAAGGACGTCGTGAGAACGGTTGAAACGCTCGGAGATCGTCTTGGTCGATACGTCTACGTAAAAGTATACGAAAAAGGAAAAAACGAGTGTGCAACACGCGTAGAGAAAGGAGGTTAAAGGTTACGAAAGGGTACCTTTCGTGCGGGTATCCATCTTCAGCGACGGGATTAACGCAATCTCGAAACGCGTCTAAATATTTGACAGCTTCGAGTCTTGCCGTCTCGAATTGTTCCAGATCAAAGACGGTAGACGCGTTTCGAGATTTCGCGACGGTCGGCTCGTTGAGAAATTTCGTGAACCAAGTATCGCACGCTTAACGTCCGTTGCTACTCGTCCTCGGTGACTTCTCTTTCGCGACGATGGAAGGGGGCATCGTCGTATTCGTCATCGTCGTAGTCATCGTCGTCGTCGTCGTCGTCGTCGTCGTCGTCTTCTTCGTCGTCGTCGTCGTCGTTGTTGTCGTTGTTGGAAAATGTAGGCCACATCGGTGAAGCGTAAAGTTGCGAGCGAGGGAGCAAAGAGGTTGGTCGCGAAAACTGGCCTAACGACGCAACACCAGAAACGAGAACCTCGGGCAGGCGATATATAGTTGGACGTCTGGCCGAAAATTTCTTCGTATTTTTACGCGACCATCGGGACAATTCGAGAACGCTTCGCGTAGATCGATTGTGTCGCGCGACCGGAATAAATATCGTAATTCACTGGTCGCCGGCGAAATTATCATCGACGCGTGGTGGTCGTCGTCTCGCTTTTTCGCTTTCGACTCTGTTCCTTTCTTCGCGACGTGGTCGCGTTTTTCCCCAGAATTTTCCAACAACGATTGATAAGGGCCGTAACTTCTTTACGTATGTAAAAATATCACCGAGAGAAACGAGAATATTAGCCACTCGAGCCAATCGGTAGAGAAGCCAAGGGAGAAAAAGAGAGAGACCACTAGGCAAAAACGATTTTATGTAAAATATGATAATGTAATACGCGCTAGGCTAGTTAAAGCAGAGACTTAAGGTAGTTAATGAAAATAGAGAGCGAGAGAAAAATGATAGTAGAGAAATGGAGAGAGAATGGGTACGTTGGTCGAGAACTTTCCGAACGAGACGATTGGATTGGGTCGAGTAATTCAAGGCAAACTCAAGTTACGAAATTTGTCGATTTTTCGAAAGATCGTTCGACACGTCTTTGATGGTTTTTAGTTTTCGCATCGGAACTTCCTTTGAAGACTTCCTTTGCTACACGGTGTGGTACTTTTTTTTCTCCCTCTTAAAACACGCGTCTTTTCCGACAGCTACCAGAAAGAAAGTGGAACGATGATATTTTGGGCGGACGCGATGGCGAATCGATCTCTTCCGGAATTCTCGACGTTACGGCTTCGCGAGATCGTAAAGAAAAATGGAAGGGAGGGGGCGTTTAGGATATGCGCTGTGCTCCCCAGCAGTCTCGGGACCCTATTTATGTTTTATATTATATTATATATATATATATATTATATATATAAATATGTGTATAAACATTTTTAATTTATTTATTTAATTCATTAATTTTATTGATTTACGATTAAACGTCATCTCCATCTCGGTAACCGCCTTTGTTTTTAATCTTACGTTGACCTTTTCGTTACTTTTCTTTCTTTCTTTTATTCAGAGTTTCTCACGGATTAAAACGTTGCGTTTCCTTGATTTTTCTGTTAAGCGCCAGCAGGTAGGTGTACGTATTTTCTTTTGTTACCATCGATTTCGCCTCGTTTGCGCAGCGAACTCGCAACAAGCTAAATGGACGACGATCGCACCGATTAAGTCCCAAGATCTCCAAGTTTTCGACAATGGCGTTGAAACTCGTTGCGAGACAAAAGGAAGGTAAATGCACCGGCACGCGGAACGACTGATTCGAAACAAAAGATTCTTCCCGTAGAAAGTTGATAGACGGAGTCAGGCCGTGGCACGAGAGGGAGTCGCGATGCGACGAAAGAACCCTCGAAGAAAGCCAATAGAAAATTTTCATAGCTAGCAAACAGTTTCTCGTCTGCCGTCTTTAGTCTCTTATTGCATTCCAGCGAGTCGTTTCGAGACGAGTCACTTTTCTTCCCCCGTGAAAATAGCTTTCCGCCTGTTTCCGGCCAAGGACGAGAAACGATAAGCAACGTCCGAGCTGAAACGCGACGTTGCGTTTTTATTTCGAAATCGTCAAAGAACCGTGCTACAATCAGAAGGACCGATCCGATGCGCGAGGACAACGCGCGGCGAAAAGCAGGAAGGTACGAAAAACAGAGAAAAAACGAAACAATTCGCTGGAAAGCGTCGTTTCGCGTGCGTGTTAACGCGATTACGCGAAAAGATCCGTCGTAAAAGAAGCAACGTCCATAAAACACGAACTACGCAACCACGTCGATTCTCGTAACCGCTTCACTTAATCGAACTTGCTGCTTTGAACGTAACTTGCCTTCGGAAAGATTGGAAGATCACTGGCTACACCATAGAAGATTGAAAACGGCGTTACGCTCGGTATCGGAATACGGTGATACCGCGTGATATTGCATTTCGCGTTGTATGGATCGAACAACGAAAAGTTTCCGCGTGATCAACGCCTAGTCGAATCGAGCTGAGGCGAACCGAGCCAACCTGTTACTTCGGGAAAATTCGTTTAAAAGTGCGATAATTCATGAATAAGTTGGCCAAGCCGACGGACTATAAATTAATGTACAACGTCGCTCTGGCAGACGCTCGAAAATAGAAATGATTTACTGGATTACCTCTTGTGAAATATAATCAAGCACTCGCCGCAATAGGGATCGCTTTAAATTTAATATGAATCTCGGTTAAAGGAAGCTTCCTGCTTAAAGGAAATAATCGCATTTAACCGATTCGGATTATTTTAATGGGCGATAAATTTAATTCATTCGTTGGGAGAGAATGCAGCTCGGGACGAGCTTAAGTTCGCGCCGCGCCTCGGATGCGATTACCGAAATAGAAATACGAATCGAACCGCGGTTGGTTCTGGGATATTTGCTAACCGCGATTCGCGTCGTCCCGGTTCAAGACGAGGAAAGAAAAAAACATGGCCAGAGAATCTGTCTTTTCTTCGCTGCACGGAGAACTTTCCACGCGAAAATCAGCCCCCAAAGTAAATCGGCCGTGGTTAGCTTTTATTTTCGCAAGCGATTTTTATCGTCTGCTTTATTTCTGGCGAAACTTATTTTTCTCGCGTTTCCTCGACGACGATGAGGCTCGCCGCTCTGCTGTTGACGGTGCCGATTTTCGCGAAAAAAGCGACCAACGCTCGCCGAGTGAAGTAAAACGTATGAATATCTACCGCCCGAGATGTATTAAACCTGTCTTGTGCATGTACCGAAAGAGAAATTGCTTCTTGCGCGACCGCCAGCCCTTGCCTGGAAATTCATTCGATTTTCATGATTGCCGCACGCTGCCGTTCCCTCGCTGCTTTTTCGTCAGGAACAAAGGTCACGAAACGCGACAAGTGTTTCGCCGCCAAAGAACCAGCCGCTGCTTGTCGTTCACGATCGGTCCGGAAAAATTCAAGCACGGTTCAAGGATGAACTTTAACAAACGCTGTCGTGCCGGACAACGCGGTGATTAATCGCGATGCTAATTATCGAGAAGGGATCCATCACGCGGTGCGGTGGGAAAATAATGAATCGGTAAACTCGAGAGAAAACAAAACAACGCGCATTCCCGGGAAATAGAAGACTGCGAAGACCGCTCGTTAATTACCGCCCGGAGATCACTCTTTCCCCGGTGACTACTTCGTCGTACGCGATGTTACGAATCCCAATAGTGGGCCAGAACCGCTATTATTATACGTTAAAAACCGAACAGCACCGAACCGGTCCAACTTTATTTGCAAAACGTCGTGATCAAGCTAAAATTCATACGTCAACCTCCTGTCCTTCCCAAGGGATATCGCGCGTTGACGTTCTCCTGTCATCAAGAGCTGAGTACGTGATTTCCAAACGGACTGTCCAGAGAACGCGATCGCGCATCCAGGCACGAACACGCTGTTGATCTACGTATGCGTTTAATTGGGATCTTTCGAAGTGTGTAAACGTGACGATCATCGTAATGCACGGGATCGTGGAAACTATAGACGTAAGCACATGGAGAAAGAACGAGATATCGCGATAGAGAAATAAAAGAAATTCGATTCTCCTCGGTCTTGGGAAAGTGCACTAATCCCTCGATAAGAGATTTCTTAAACAATTTGTGGAAACTTGGTGGAATACAGCGATACGAGAGCCGAGTAAAAATTGTTTCGATTGTATTTTCCGGTTGGGAATTGTCGAGATAAACGGTATCGATTTGCCGCGCAGAAATCACGGTTTTAAATCGACCTCTAGCCCGGAGACAACGGTCAGGCATTGTGCGACGCGAAGAAGGAGAAACTGGTTCGCGATAGAACCGAGGATGGCACAATACCGGTGGAAAGATTACGAGAAGCTGCTCGAACTCGGAGAAACGAAGTTCGGCTTTATTGGAAAAACAGCTGCGGATTTCTTTCACAATACGGCGAACCGGCAGCTTCTCTTTAAATTGGATTTTAAATATTCTCCAGATATCTTTACTCTTATACGATACAATACGCAGCCTACCTGAAATAACTTCATTGTTTTCAATCGTCTAAATGAACTTCAACAATGATACCTTGCTCTTCTTTTTCGACTTCGATAGTAACAGAATGCAACAAATGGAAAGCGAAAATGAAAATGGAAAAAATATTGAATAGTTGAAGGACAATGCGCATAACGCGTCAAAATTCCATAATTTAAACGAAGATGCAGCTTCGGGGAATTAGAAGTAATCCTAGATAATCCTCGGGGACATAATCAGAAACAGACGGACCGAATAGTCCGAGGAACGAGAATCGAAAATTAGTATTATCGATAGTCACGAGCGACTAATCCGACAGATTCGCGTTACGTTTGCGCGTACATTAGCCTACCGGTAATACGAACTGAAATCACGAACGGTAGCGACTAGGTAGTCCGCAATACCGTAGTCTGATCAATTGCGCCCAATCACAGGGAATTTTCAATACGCGAGGACGTTCGTTCTGTCCTCCTTTCCGCGTTCATATATTCCACGAACAAACACAGAAAAGGGCGGCGAGCGGTAGGCTGGCTGGACTGCAAAGGGGTGGCTGCATTGTCGTGGTAAATCGGTAAAAGAGAATCGATTGCGTTCTCGTTCGTCTTCCCCCGAGGCCTTCGTCCATAATCGAAATTTAACGGTGTCCAAATGTTCATAGCCCGACGAGTTTACGATTAAGGACCTTCGAAAAACTACACGAGACGACTGTCACTACATCGACGCGTGTGAAAAAGGGGCCGTTGGAAAGCGTCCTTATTTATCCATCGACGAAAGCATACGTTAAACTTTAAAGGAAAAGAAACGTAGCTATTTTTCAGTCTTCGTCTAAAAAGAAGGAGTTAAAAGCTGTTAAATGATCTATCAGGCGCTTAAATTTCTAATAAAGTATCATTCTATAAGTGTTCAGATTAAATTAATTAAGAGTATAATCGATATTTTTCCTGAGGGAAGAGATGGTCTCTGTAGTAGAGGAGGACGAAGTATAAGTGGAATATTTCGTATTCAATAGCTTACATCTTATTCTAGAAGTTACATTTATAATTAAGAACATATTTGCATCTTAACACTTTAGCTCAATTTCTCGCATTTTATCGTCGTCAATTACCAATTTGAATAATATGATTTTACATGCAATATAAACTATATTGCTTATATTCCCTTTACAAAACAGTGTTGGAATTTTAATTTCCAAGTTACGATCGTTTGAAGCGAGAGAGTTCTGATTTGTTTTTCGGTGCATCGTTAAATTCATCTACATCTTTTACAACGTTCTCGACAAATTTGTTACAAATGATTATACTTTTACGAAATCATAGAACCTACAGAACGATGCCTCGTTAGAATTTTAAGTGCCTGAAGAGGTCAAAATTTGCCACTTTTTGATCCATCGTTCTTCTACTGGCATTAGCACGAGAGAAGAGTCCGTGAAAACGCCCAAACCACCAAGATCAGAGCATCAAACTGTGTCGCGGTTAGTTTATCTCTGGAAATTTCGTAGAGGGAAAACAAAGCTCCCTATTTAGGTATGATTTAATTAACGGGCAAGCCGTCGGCGCACAATAGCGGATGCGTGTGCATAGCCGTGCTTTCCAGGCATCGCTCATCGCGCGTAGGATTAATTCTCGCTCGACAATCGACCACCCTTCCTCGAATGTCCGTTGCCGAGGGTGGTCGCCGAGCAGGAAAGTCACGAAGGGTTCAACTAAAAGAGGAAAGTGATCATCGGACTCTCCCCGAGGCTCTTCATTAACGCCTTAATTAGAGGTGAATTCGAGCGACCGTATCCGAAACGAATGCCGAGTGTACGAATTCCGAGACTCGATGCGTCCGACTCATTAGTCCCGTTGTATTAACCGATGCGACACTCCTATAGCCTGTCACACCGCGCCGCTTCCCATTCTACGCCCTTCCCTCTACCTACTATCCCCCGTGTTCCCTGTCAAATTAGGTCCGAGCGTGATTTCGTCGGTGCGACGATTCAAAATTCGACGCTGAACGTTCGCTAACGAGCCACGCAGTGGCTTGCGGGAACGTTTTTGCCATAGATAAAAGAACAACCTGAACGACTTGCACGATCTAAGCTGCAACAACTCGACGCAATTGGATTACACGTACCGCTATTACCCGTAACGACGATTACTAAGGGTTAATTCCGCATCAGAGGTGAACTTTGCACCGTTTCAAAACTCAAGTGAAGTTTGTTCGCGAACTGTAACATTGCACCTTGTTATTCGTAGTGCTGGGCTGTATTTGCATTAACACGGTTGACGTATGGAGCGCGTGAGAACCAACAGCATACCTCGAGCTTGCTAAGAGACCGCTAGCTAACGATGCTTTGATAGTAAACGTTCAAGGAGAACACCACCGAAAAATATCGCAGTATTTTATCCGAGGATTGAAGTAAAAATGAAAGAGAAAAAAGGAAACGATCCCTTGTTCAAGATCTCTAATTCGTTTATCGGAAACGTATCGTGCGACACACAGGTAATCCTATAAAGTAACGTGTTGGAAAAAAATCTGCCGGACAATCGAACAGGAACCGTTCACGTTGTCATCGACGTACGGATAGAAAAAAAAAAAAAAAAGAGAAAGTGAAAGTCGTTAAAAGCAGCGCTTCAAAAAGATGTTGGAAACGGTATCAGGTTTTTCACCGAATCGGAATTATCGTGGCGTATCTTTTTTAAGCGAACGAGCCACGCTGTTATAAAAATTCTCCGTGGTCGCGATAAACCTTTGAAAAAACCAAGACTAGATAACGGATTATTTGTTTGTACGGAGACTGCGCGGAATGACCCAGGATTTGAAAAATTTGCCGACCGATAGAAATTTCGCGCCACGCGAATCTCACCTGATCTTCTTGCATGCTCGCGATTTATTACGAATGGAGTTGACGCAACCTGCTGCGTTGTTAATAATTCATCGACGGACCGATCGATACTTTCGAACCGGGGATGTCCGGTCGTGAAACACCAGTAACGCGATTATTCGGAAGAGGCAGGCAGAAAGACAGAGAGGAAACAGCGGAACAAGAAATACGTTGATTTTAATACGAATTTCGAAAATTCGCTGGAGGGTCGATTAAATATTTTCCTTTTTTGCGACTGAACAAACAACTGCTCCCGGAACGATGTTTTTATAATTGAAAACAGCGCGCCTCATTTTTTCAACGTAATCGAAACAGCGATCTTTTTGTTCCATATTCTCGTTGACCGGTGAAAAATATCAGCAACTGTTTTCCCGACGATCCTCGACCGCCAACGAAAACTGCCGATTATCGAGGAACGCGAGGCAATCGTTGACACATCGATTTCGCTATTTTCAATCGAAACCCCGATTTCCCAAGGAAAATAATCGGGTAACGGAATCGTCCGGCTTCTGTTCTCGAATTGCGGTTTGAAATTCAACGATACGTTTCCACTGTTGCCTTCGAGCGAGAAACAGGTGCATGTTGGTGAAAAAACGATCGCGGTAGAAAAGAAGACGGGGGAGGAGGGACGCGTGAAGAAAGCGATTCTTTTAAAGATAGAAAAACCTTGAAGAGACCGTGAACGATTCTTAATTCTAATCTGTCGCGCGTGTTATTGGGAGGAACCTATTAATAGCGAGAAGGTTGTCCAACCGAAGGAGAACGGTTCGATGACTTTGGTGCGACGCAGAAAACCATCCACGCGATAATTCGGAAACGAGTTCCGAAAAGGTAGAAAAAGCTTTTCGACGGTTACAGTTCACGCTAAACGATTACGCCGAATCGTTGGAATAGGTGCAACGAACAAACGAAAGGACGGCAGGAAAATAACGCGTACAGTATCAGAGAATCGATAGGATACAACGGTAAACAACGAGGTCGTACGAAATATGGAATGAAAATTTTGGAACTCGAGTGGTTTTAAAGCCGTGATTGAAAGGATGCAACGTGCTGGCCCGCTTGTTACGCTGTTCTGCGTTTATTAACGCATAGAAATACAAGTCAGAGAGATTAAATTTACGAATTGGCAAAGTGCTCGCGTTCTAACTGGATTTCAAAAAACCTTGTTCACCGAAACGTTATTTCCCCGATGTCGCCGAGCGACTGACTAATCGATATCGCAGCGAAATCCACTGTTCGATGCCTCGACGTTCGCTAAAAAAAAATAAGAGAAGAAAGAAGAAAGAAACGGAAGATGCGCAAAGCGATGTTTGCTACGAAGAAGAGCGGAATGACAGGTTATATTTTCGCGCGGCTGCAAGCATCACGTGCGATCCGTGAAATTATGCCGCGCAATGCACGTCGTCCGTAACGACACGAACGTTCGCATAATCGAACGGGAGAACTCGTTCGGTCGTGTAGAGGTGGCCGGCGCGGCGTAAAGCGACCAGCCAGTTCGGATGCAAATCTTGGTTCGTTTTGCATGTCGTCGTCCGCTCGACAGAGAATCGGCTCCGGTGCAAGAGAGCGTTACATCGCGATCGTTCGCCGACGAGGGACCGCCAAGGGCACCGACACCCTTTTGTCCCTGGTGGCATCGATAAGAGAGCCCGGAGCTCGGAGCCCGAAACCGAACGCGTGAGGCAAGCGCGCGCGAAACAACGGGACGAGCGAGTAGGCGACGAAAAAAGAAAAAAAAGGAAGGAATACCGACAAGAGACTGTTAAAGCGCAATTACGCGGGCAGAACGGCGAAAAAAGGAGCAACAAGTAGCGGAAAAAAATATCGCCGCGCAACGTGCAGTTGTGAAAAACGCGAGGCCGCCAGAGGGACGGCAGTAATTGCGAGCGTGACCGGGAGGGGAGGCAACCAGCCCCGAAACGAAATAATTCTCGGACGGAAAACAAAGGGGTAGCCTGGGTGGCCGACAGAAAATCCGAAATACGAGTAGGAAGTACCGTTAACCCCGGACAATCGCGGAAAGCAAGGCAAATGGGATGTAAATCTTGGTTCGCTTTGCATTATGTCATTCCGGTACAGAGGTGAAACGGTCGTAAAGCGTGGGCGGGAGCAGCGTAGCCGCAGGATTATGCGAGAGAACGGCGCCGGCTTTTACGAGCGACGTCCTCGCGTGAAAATCCGGCTTCAGACTAGCCGGTTATGCGAGCATTCGACGACGAATCGAAGCGTTACGAGACCGGATCGTTCGCTCAGCTATCATGATACGAGTACGACGTCGACGACGCGACACCATCCCGCGAACAAACAACCGATTTCTAACTGCTTCGCGTCCTTCCGGGACACTGCTCCTCTGCCATCCGCCATCTCCTATTACCCTTGTAGCTGATAAATATCGCATGTATCGTCCGTCCATCTATTCCACTCGTACAGCGGAGACTGCTAAATGGCTAAAAGGATTATACGATCGTAATCCAAAATTATGAAATCCAGCCCAGTAGAGATTTTCCTCGCTCTACGTTCGTTCCGCTTGCACCGGTTTAACGGCTATAATTCTTTCGAATACGTAAGATCGACGCAGGATTTATATTTACCGCGAGACCATCGATTCGCGTTTTACGCCGTGTCGTTCGCGTCGAAATACAAATACGCCGCTGAAATGGTAGCGGTTCCTTCCATCTGTGTCCCGCTCCCGATAAGGTGAAAACGCCATGGCCTCGACAATCTGATTTTCCAAACGTTCGCTCGGTCGATAAGCACTTTCCAGTCGCAAGAAACGCGACTAGAATGTTCTGCACCCAATTGTTTCGATAAATTTTTCCGCGTACCTCTCGACGATATCTAACGACGACTTTAAGTTCCAGAGGATCACTAAAAAAGGTATTTTATATTTATCGTCGAGCAGTAACGTTTTATGCATACATGGGACCGTTGCTGAAGAACGCGATCGATTTTCGTGTTTACAGCTTCGCACCGCGAGTGAGAAACGCGATCTTGATTTCCCGACAGATCGCATTAGGCGGTTCGAACGTTCAAGCTTCACTGGCAGAAATGAAATTGGAATTGTAATGAAAGAGGTCGGAACGGGCAGAAAGCGGTGATTTGTTGACTCGAACTCGAGCGACTCCCATAATGCTAAACACAGCTACAGATTAAGCGTTAAACGATTCGCACGCTCTTAATGAGTCGAGCATTAATGCACAGCGTGAAAAATCTAACGACCAATGTCGTAATAGCGAACGTAAATACAGATATTCGGTCAGAAATGTATCCATTGTGGTAGCAGGAATTCGAACAAATTGTTGCCGGTGCACTTCACTTAGCAAAACCGTCAAAGGGGTGGTTACAACAATGCACGTCGGTGCAGATATAAAACGGGGAACGATGATGGATCCGGTCGCGAAACAAAAGGAACGAATTAAAGTGCGCGCACGATGAAAGGTCAGTAAATTAAAATGTATGAAGAGAGAACGTATCGACAGCGTGAACGACGATGAAACAACGATAACTCGATGATTGTGGTGAACAGGATGTACCGTGTATTACTGGCCGTGATCGAACGTAACGATTAAATCGAAATTAATACGTTCGAGGGCCGAATTCGATTGCACGCGAAGATATTTTTGCGACGACAAAATTTCATTCTCTCGAATTCGCCTTCTTTGCGAAACACGCCGAGAATTCTTCGCCGATGCTACGTTCCCTTTCCTCCTCGATCGATCCGCCCGAAAATTCATTACGAAAATTCATCCTCCACCGAATACGGAGAGCAATATTCGCCGACTCGAAAAAAAAAAAACGGTCAACGAACACGTAGAAATCGAAAGATTTAAACGCGACGTTTTTTCGTTTCCCGGATTCGCTGGTGACAGCGGTTTTTTAAATTTAAAAAAACTGTCATCCACAACGCGTTCCATCGACGCGCGTTTCTGACGAACGAGGACCGACCGAGTCGATCCTCGCCTTCGTGTAGCCTGTTAGGTTAACCGAGAACCGGCGAATACATCGACAACGATACCATTTCAGTTATCGATAGAACGAACCTTAAACCACGACCAAGCGACGCGTAGTTGAAAGCCGAGGGAAGATGAGAGGGAGATTCACGGTCGCAGGTAGCTGTACGTTCTCGGCGTCACCTTCGTTATCCGGATCGTCGCTTCAATTGTTAATCGGCCACTCGCGAGGGCGTGCTTCGAACTTCGTGTTCGTAGCTACGAACCGCATTCCATCCCGTAACCAGTATAGCCAGCTATAGCGCCGCAAGCACGATCCAGAGAACGCTTTATGGCTTTCATTAAAGCTCACGGAGCCGGTATAAGGACATATGTCCCCGGGGGAATGGCGCACGGTTATAAGGAGGCTGTAGCTGTGGCGCACAGAGGTTCATAGACGCGGTCGCACGATTTCTCGTTCACCGTCGTTGAGCATACGCAATGTTTACACGAGCGAACAGCCACCTCGATGCTCTTGCCCGGCAATGAATCCGCATTACGAGGCTGCCCGGCGCATTAAACTATAACGACTGCGAGGACATTCGGTGGACCATAGCCAGCCAACTGGACAGCGACCATGCGTGTCGCCTGATCTTCCTGTCATCTACACTCCGACGATTTCAACGATTGAATTCGTCGAGCCAACGTGACTCCAGCTCTCATTTTCTAGTTCAGATTCCAGGGAAAAAGTTACGCTGATTTTTCGACAGTCAAATAAAAATAAAACGATACGAGGAGAAAATAACGAGATGGTTCGTATCGTAGCCGAGAAATAGTTGCGAAAGTAAAGAAAGGAATTCGCGACGAAATTCGAGACGAATCAGCGAGGGAAAATCGGAGTATGTGCCGCGAAGTACAACTTGAAAATTGATCCCGAAAGCAGTCTCGTCGGCCTTGATCAAGAATCGACGAGCTATTGACGAATTCACCCCGAGAGAATGATCCGGCATCTAGCCTACTGGTTACTCGGGTCAACGGTAATGCGATAGAGTTACGCGGCTACGGTATATGCCTTGGCCACCCTATTATATCGGTCTGGAACCCTTTGGGAAATTGTCTATGGCGCCAGGCTGGGCCTCGATCAACCGTGAAATGTAGTCTGATACGTATTACCGTGGCGAGGCTATCGTTCCGTTATGCACTTGGATACTACGTTGCCGACCGATCGAACACCGTTCCGATCCAGCCCTACAAACCGAGATCTCGATCTTGCGGATCCAGTGCTCGCGATATAATCCCAACGAGAGGATACTACGCGCGATCTGGTAGCCGTGTACTTTTTGGCTAATTGATATCGCTTAAGCCACGAATTGGACTAATTGCAAGGTTAAGCTCCGTGCGTACGCGAAGCACCACTTAATTATCAACGAGTATACGGCCACGAGATTCATTGGTCGTTGCATGGAGATTCGCAAAATATCGAAATCACTTTTCGCGAAACGTAGCGAAACACTATCTCGTTGGTCGGGACACTTTGTCGATCGGACTCTTCCCAACGCTGTTGGATTTTAACGCGAACTTTGACATCGGTACACGTCGTTAAAGCAATTCCCGAGAGTTGTAGCAACTTTACCGTGAAGAAATTTATCGTTTTAGGGCCGTCTGGCAACGGACCGTTTACCACCGACTCTCTGGTCAAATTTCCATCGTTACAACGTCTACTGACCAGAGGACGCTCGAGGATCGTTTCGAGCGCCAGAATACTCTCGAAATATCATACGCCTCGGTTCGCCTTCGTCGTTTCCACCAGCGGGAGACCGCGGCCGAACGTAACCAGCCGAACGAGCGGAAAGGTTTTCTCTTTCTCGTCGCGAAAGTCCTTCTAGAGGCGATCTCCCTACGAAATCATCCTCGAAGGAGCTTTATCAGGAATGCAGCATCTTTCAACGGACCCATATAACGGCGTTATACCAGCATTAAGAGAGATAAGTGAAGCGAGAATGATTCACGAGGGACGGAAATAGAACTATGACCGTTTCTCGACCCCGTGCTAGCTCTCGTGTTCGCTCTTCTCGAGGGTCGACCAAGAGCCCTAAAGAGCCCGTAAGACGACCGCCGGTGTAGTACGAGGCCGGACCACTCCCGCTTTCAAAAACGCACGCGCACTCTTTCCCACATGAATTTCCGCGCGTTCGCGTTTTCTCAGTCGTATTGTCACACCGGCTTCTCCAATTCATTCGTTCGATTCACAATCCGTCCACGTTGCTCGATTTCGATCGATCATTTTTCCCGCGCAAATCGATTCTGAATCGAACGAACGATGAATCGGCGAAGTCCTGTCTATTTAACAATTATCCGAAAGAATTAATGGAATCGTGTTTCTGTTCTGCTCTCGCTAACTCAAGATATGGATAAGTTCTCTTCGTTCGCCGAGGACGTGACGCTCGCCCGCTTCTAGCGCATCTAGCGGCACTGTCAAGGTAAATTAACGATTAACAGTCTCAGTTGTAAACTAACGTTTAACGATCTTTGCTAGCCGTATAAGAAAGAGAACAATTGTCGCTTGCGTACAGCTCTTGCGCTGATCTTCGTTTAACAACGCGTTTCATAATACTACTAATCTATAATCGAACGACCGACGAATCACCTGGATATAAAGCCAAACGCGTGTCGCGTCGCTTCGTAAAGCAAATGGTAAAGCGTTTCCAGTGACAGAGAACCGGTCGCGGAATATTAAACGTCGCCGGGCAAATTTATCGGAAAGCGCGTTATCGAACCTATCTATCCAGGTAATTCGCGGCACTGCTACCTCGACAAAGACTAACCATCGATCTTCCTGACATTGTTGTGCTTGCAGCTTGCACATCGGGACATTCATCGTGTTTTGTTTTGTTGTAGCCTCACCCACATTCCTTCCCAATACCCCTTCAGGTTCCTACATACGCGTCCTCGACTTCTCCACTCTCCTCGGGCTCTCCACGTTTCCCCGCGGCATCTCCATTCCCCGACCCGACCAAACGTCTCGAGCTTTCGCGACCTTCTCACCTCATCCTCCTTGGGACTCCAACGTTTTCCATTTTCCCGCTTCGTTTCCTACATCTTCTATCTTACGCTCCTGTTCGTCGTTGCCTCGTTTCGTGCCCGCAACGAGTACCTGGCTACGCCGTCAATTTTCAGAGGTAAGTTCATCACGCCGCGTCCTCGGCAATTTACCGATATTACCTAAACCACGTTACATACGAGTATCGATACTTACTAGTTTTAATCGTTCGATTTCTACTATTCTACTATTTCTACTATTTCTACTATTATATTCTTTCGTCTGGCATCAATGTTCGCGTTTCTTCTTATTCGTAAAGAAACGCGAAGAGAGAAATTCTTTTTATTCCCTTCCAGTATTTCTGGTATTTCATATCCGCTTCTTATGAAAACTTTGTCAAGTCTCGAAATTCAGAAAGCCAGAATTTTGTCAAAGGAAGCCCTTATAGAGAGACAGATTTCATTTTGCTTCGAGTTTGGAGACAGTGGCACGAAATGACGATAATCGACAAATCGCTCGACGTTCCCCTCGTCAAATTAATTACGGTATCAAATGGCTCGCACCGGATATCAACCATATTTCTGTCGATTCGCGTTACTCGATTGTTCCTCCTTGTCCCGCGAAAAGAGACCGCAAACGAAATTTTCGCATAACGTGCCTCGACCACTGAAAAATGAAGTGGCGCTTTTTCCATCGATAATTCTCGCACATTTCCGTGACTTCGGAAGAGCTTCTCGTAGATTAATAAACGTAGATCCCGATGTAATATGCAGCCGACTTTCCCTGGAGTCCTTAGATAGTGCGACGTAGTAGGGGGATGCGGAGGAATGGTCGTTTTGCGAGAAGGAACGCCAGTGAAAAAGGAGGAAGAGGCGGGAAACGCAGCGAAAAGAGTGCCCAGGGATATGAGCTCCGCGATATCTGCGCCGGAGCTCTTTGCTAACTCGCGGCAACCTTTACATCAGGGGGGAAAAAGCTGCTCTGGAAAAAAGGCGAACTCTCGAAACGCAGGGAGCTCGAACGCTTCGCGAGGTAACGAGAGAGGGGGATAGAGAGAGAGAGAGAGAGAGAGAATAGAAAGAGACGGTCAGTATTAAAAAGAGGAAGGAAGGAAGGAAGGAAGGAAGGAAGGAAAAAAGAAAGAAAGAAAGAAAGGAGGAAAGAAAGAGAAACTGGCAACGATCGTCCAAAGAAATCGCTGCTAAATTTTCCATGTCTAGAAATGAGTTCCAGAATGTGTACGTTTTCCTTTACGCGTTACGTTTACTCAGATAGAATAATTTAATTTGTTAAAATTCTAGAAAAACTGCGATTCCGGGAATTGTATTCATTTATAGAACAAAGAAAATCGAAAAATACGAATTGCTCTAGAGATAATCGGAATAATCGCTCGGTCGAAATGTATCAGACGACCGCGTCAGCTATACGTACCGAATGTCCAGATATTTATATGTATACGCGGTGCAACGTGTGCAAGATACGCACCCTTAACACCGTCATAATGGACTTGCAAACTATTCAGCGTGTGGGAAGCCAGCTAGCTAACTTAGCCTGGCTTCAAAGCCGGCGGTCTCCAACTATAGGATGCTTCCGAATTACAAATCCGAAGATGGTACAAGTGCTGACTATCGCGTATTAGAGAAATTGTGTTAGAGAAACTCGTTATTCGACGCGTGGAACTTCCACCTAAGAGGAAGAATAACGATTACGAGCAAAGGATTAATGACAATAAAAATTGCTCGATGAAAGCAACAGCAAAATTGGCGAACAACTTTATCAGGAAATTTGTTAATGGTGGATAAAGGCGCGTTTCATGCCTCGACCATTCTGTGACGATCGAAATCAATTACGGGAACAAATTGTAACGAGCGTCCTTCGAAGCGAACGCGAGATAAAAATTAAATTTCCCATTTTCATTGGCGGCCGCGAGCGGACGGCAATTATTTTTTAATCGTCGCCGAGTGTAATCACGTATTAATACACGAATGTTGCCCCCGATAATTGCACGAGAACACATCGGTAAACCGTGAAATCGTCTGGTTGCCAGCCGCAACAAGAACGAAACTCGACGACTTCAACGTTCATAGATAAACCTAATGGCCCATGCTAATTAGAAGCAAAGACCATTATCGGCCCTCTCCAGCCGGCAAAAACAAATTTGTCGGTCACATCTATTACCGATTCCGCTTGTTCGTAACGACTGCTAACGGGAATCTGCACTATACATAATCAAATATACATTCGATCGAAACCTAACCTACACTAAACCGTGGTAGCTGCTCCTTCATTTACGTATCCATTTAACGCTATTTTGCTATTTTCCCTATTTTACGATGGCTTCTCCGATGAGAATTCAACGACTAGCACCCTACGAGAGCAAAGTCTTTAAGAATCGTCAATTTTGGAGAATGGTTAAAACGGTCTAATTGTTACTTAGCATCAACCCTAGATAGAACGAGGGTAGCGAAAGCATACGATCCCGCGGTATTCAGGCTTAATCATTCGCTACTTAGTCCAGAGTTATCTCCCTCCCGTTGACCGAACTTTCCTCCTACGGCGTCAGTTCCCCGAGGAACTTGGCGACCCTGATGCCCCCAGATAAACTTAATAGAACCGGACTAATTAGGCCGGAAAGTCCGGGAGCGGAGGAATCACCGGTACCTTTTGCGGCTCACGAATAATTTCGACGGCCACTTGCTGCCACAGGAGAGCCCCAGGAGATGAAGCAGCAATTCGCCGACCAACGTCATCCACGCGCATCCCGCATCCTGGATCGTCGATAATTCAGCATCTTCGTCAACTAGTCTGCTCGAATTCACTGCGGGGAGCATACTTTCCGGAAGGTTGAGCCTTTCAGGAAGTCCTTCTGATACGCCAAGCTACGTCCTCTCCGACAACATCGGCAACGTCCATTTTTCCACCTTGATCGTACCGAACAAGGTAAGAATTCTCTTTTTCTCTCTTATCTCGTTAAATGTAAGATAATAGGAATAGAGGCGAGACCAATCGTACTACGAGTATAGTGTATATTATAGTATGAATAACAGATATAGCGGAACAGAGAGATGGAATTTCTATTTGGTTCGCTCGTTAAAGCAGAGACAAGGTAAACTATCGTTGGCTAGGTTGATTCCATTAGCCACCTTAAGCCTCTCGTTTGTCGAAGAGAAGGCAGAAAGGAGAAGCAGAACAGTGATGCCCTGTTATACCAAATATCCACGAGGGTGAGCTTCGTTGAGATAAAGATGAATCTACGCCCAGCAACGGAAGGAGGGATACAAATAGGGTAGACGAAAGAAGAAGGAGGGTTGTAGGGGATCCTTCTGAACGATGCTTCATCCATAGCACAAAGGAGAAAAGCGGGAGAGTAACAACCGCGTCGAAACAACACCACGGAAGGGAAGAAAGTTGCAGGGAAAACAGAGAGAAGCCTGCCTTCCGTTTCGTTCGAAATGAGAAATTGCTGGAGGACTTGGCAGGATAAATGAATCAACACCGCAGTACCTGGTAGTTTTGTTTTAACTGTTGAATATTTGATTGACCCGCAGACGCGGCGAGATCACTGTAAAACCGCTAATTTAGCTTCCAGCGTAATTTCTTTTAGCTGCAATTTATCCTGTCCACGACGATGCCCTTTAAATTGAAGACAGAGAATGTCGCGTCGCGATGATGACTCGATTCCCTTTTCGCGCGACTCGAATACACATCGAACGGAGACTCCTTTTAATCGATCCGAACTTCTTTCTCGTTGCAGAGCATCGTCGAGTGGTTCGACATCGTCCAAGAGCAAACACGAAGAACGGAGGATCTCAAGAAACAAGGGTCGCCATCCAATGGAAACACCGTGTTCACGGACGGAAAAAGTATCGTAGCTGAATTCGACGTTCGAAAACAACGAGGGAAATGTCCAGCCATTCTCTTTTTGCCCCGCTATTCCTCTCTTTCCCATGGTTTCCGCATGAAAATGTGAGAAATACGATAAACGTTGCCGCACCGACTAACGGCACGGGCAAAACTATCGTGGCCAAATCAAATTTAAGTCCCATGTGTGTAAACTGCATTTGCAGAGATATGTTTTTCCTGGCATTTCGCGCGGTATGTCCCAACAGCTTTAATTTTCTCCCTTGGGATCGGCGTTGCGCTCGTCCATCATTTACGCGTATCGAAAATTAAAGCGGGACTCGGAACGCGCCACGTACGTACGTACGCGAATCGATTTTTCTTTCGCGAATCATCATCGAGAAAGCGGCAACATCGTCTTCCGACGTTTTCACGCTTTAAAATCTCCTTTAATCTTTCTTGAGAAGAGCAAGTCGCAAATACATGTTTTCCTTTCTTTTTTCGAACTTCCTGTCGCTCGGGAGGTTTGCACCGGGCGAAAGAACTCGACAGGTAAGAAAAGGGATAGAGAGGAAAAAAAGAAACGGGGTAGACGTCGTAAACCTTATCCGCAAGCACGTGCGGATCGTTAGAACACCACGTGGAGGCGACGATTTCGTTTTACGGGATTGCAGGAAGAAAGGCACGACATGGACGATCCCGGATCTTGTAATAGGATTTCCGGGATCAACGAGTCTTCCTACGCGACAGCCAATGTCTTCGAGGCAGAAACGTAATTGCGTGGAGCAACGTGAATTTCGACGATTTCGAAAACCTGTTTGGCTCGTCCAATTCGTTCGATATAATTCCATCGAAATGTTATCGAACGTAACAAGGTATTCTCGTTCGTTTGCAAAATCAAGCGAAACTATCAAGAACCAGTTTGCGATTAATTCGTCGACAGGAACGGATCTGCCTCGATGAACGGCCCGATGTTCCAAACGTGGAGCAATGTTACCGTGAAAAGACGCTTCTCGGTTTTCGAGCGACAGTTCGTCGAAACGTATGTCAGACGCGTCCAGGAGAGTATTGTACAAAGTATTCCTTGTATCCCTTTGAGCAGCGTGTGTGCGTGCGGTGTGTGCGTCGAACACCAATCGATAGAAACGACGAACAACGATCGATTCGTCTATTCTTCAGGGATAAAGCAAAAATCGTGAGATTGGGTGGAAATTGGTCGACAGAGTCGTTTGTGGCTCTACTTTTCGCCTGCGACAAGGGTGGTTGCGTTATTACGCCGAGACCGAAGAAATCAGGCTGCACTTTAATTAACGGAGTTCGCGGCAAAGCATCGTCGTAAGAATTGTTACGCCTCGACAGCGAACGAGTAATTGCATTTTCGCTGGCACCGTCGTCGAGAATCGTAATATCGGCCTCGATTGGCCTCGCCGAAACGATCGTCGACGGAAAATAGGAAATAGCAGGGAACGATAGTAACGATGGAAAACAAGGCGCGTTTATAATCAAGTCGAATGCAACGATAACAGCCAGCGAGTTACTCGTTAAGAAGAAAAACTAACGGCTAAAATGCCTCTCTCTCTCTCTCTTTCTCTCGCTTCTCGCGTATTTTAATGTTACTGGAATGAAATTTGGCATACAGATCGAGACCGTGGTGTTTCGCGTTTCCATCGATCGGTGAACACACGCACGCTTACTTTTTACATTTTAGAGCTATAAAGAATTACATATAGATAGTTGTTGAACGAACGAGCGAACAGTGTTCCAGAGTTCTTCTTGCGAAAGAAGAGGAAATACTTTACCATTCTAGCGATATATCAGAAACTTTGAGAAGAGAAGAAAATCGTGGCAGCGTATGATGTCCGTGCAAGCTTACTAGTGCCGCCGTGCTTTTTCGTTACAAATTTATTTCGTCGCTCGTACCTATCGAACGATTTGTATGAAAGTCATCGTAAGTCATCGATGGCGCGCCGTTCCGTTTAGTGCCGTTCCCCTTCCCAACCCCAAGATTCTATTAACTAGCTCCTGTTAATATTGTTCTTCAAATAGATGACAATTATTCGAGTATCGAGTATTCGGCTACGTCCGAAAGATTCTGATTTCTTTTCACACTCGATCTTGTTACCAAGATAAAGAGAAACACAAATATCGACACCGGAACGGAACGACGAGCCTGATCATAGCGAACAAAAGAGGAATGTATTTTATGATATTTTACGCATAAAATGATCGTAAATCGAATATAGCGATTAGTCCAAGGTAAACTTAAGTAGAGGTGTATAAATGAGAACCCAAAGTGTGCATAATGTTGCACACGATATTTACGAGGGCTGAGAAGTGAACGCGTCGATTTTCTCGAGCGAGTGAAAAAGGGCCGCGGAACGGTGATTGCGTGCTAACGATTGTACCAACGACGATGATAGTTAATTACCGATAGGCGATCGTCGATCATTATCGTTAACATCTAGCCCCGTAACGAGATCATCCTGTGCCAGGATCGCATCAAACGGAAATGCGACCAACCCACTTCCGGGACGTTACGTTTTTTCTTTTCTACGGAAGTGAATAAGAACATCGGCAACTGTACCGTGGTAATTGCCCTATCACGGATAACACTAAGCGCTACTGTAAAATATTGTATATTATTTCACGTTATTTATTTTTCAATGTTTTTACTAGGAGACGCGTTTTTACGATACTCAAGAGAATTATCGCGTAATGTTATAGAGACATGAATCGTTCTGATCCGCGGTGCTGTGCTTACATGTGACGACCAAACGGACCTGTCAATTTCGGACCCTTTTAGTATTTATAGCGATCGTTCAGAGTGATAGAATAAAAGTCAAACTAAACTCGAAGGTACAATAAAGCAATGGTTTTCAGTCACAATTCAGACTTTACAGTCACAGCGGATCAGCCGAATTAGAGTGTTTATAAACTTCAACGTATTTCCAGCAGCTTTTGCAGTGTGTAAAACTAACCAGAGAAACCGAAGCAAATCTAGTCTAGGCGAGATTTAAGAGCGTACAGCTTGCGCGTTAAAGATTATTACGAACGTGCCGTCCGCCCTCGAAATGATTGCACGTGGTCATAAGCGTGAACTGCGCCAACACATGCGGATGCAAGCAAGCTTGCCTTGTTCTCGAAAGTTAAGTAATGTTAGTTTTGAAAAAAGAGGGCCGATCGAACGATTCGTTTTGTACGACGCGTGACAGGGAACGATTACGTTCCATGCTGGTCTAATAGCGAACCAAGTGCACTATGGATCGTATGGCTAACTCTAGCAGCACGAAGTACTAACGAGTTAATAGCGAAATTGTCGTAAGGGAAAAACGAACGCTGAAGGTATTAACGAAGCATAAGCCGCTGTTGATGTTTCCTAACGTGGTCTTCGATTTCTGTCGAAGAGATCGGGTACAATAGGTACCAAAAACGAGGATATTACGACCAAATACCACTTATACGACATCGTAAAATGAAATAAAAAAACGGAAAAAAAATTTTATGTAAGAGACGAAGTTTCTATTGAATTTCGGTTGAAGACGCATCCAAAACGATATGATCCGAATCCGCCGCAATTACTTACACCTAACGAAAAGAAATGCCTAGTCAACATGTACGTGCTCCCAAAGAATGTATTTCCGTTCGGTATTTATCCATTTCGAGATTTCATTTCGATATTCATGTATTACTGTAATATTCTTTAATCGTGAATCGACATCGAGAGAAAAAGGAAAACAGAACGAAGTATTTGATAAATTTGGAGCACTTGTACATTTAAGAATATTTAAGTAATGCTAACGATGTTACTTGCGATTTGGTATATGACGAACGTCAAACACGAAAAATATTTTATTCTAGTCGTATCTTTCATGCTTTGCCAAGTAAAATAATATAATTCCTGTGTTAAGTGTAATAGTCAATTATGTTTTAATAAAATCTGCCAAGATTCTTGTCAATTCTCTTCTTCCCCTAACCATTAACTAAACCATTAAATAACTAGATACGAACATAAAATAGAAAAATATACACTGATACTGGAAAGAAGAAACAGGAGTCTAAGATACGAGGATAACTGCTGGAAGTAGGATTTCCTATAGAATAAACTGACAACCTATAGAAGTTATATCAAAATATATATTCGTATAAAACTCTTTGTAGGTAATACTAATAATTCATAAAGTATATTCAAACCTTTCAGAACAACACGACCACTTTCATCTTATAATCATTTGTATACAAAAAGAAAGTTAAATAGCAGTCTTTAATATCAATTATTGTTAAAAAGATGAAAGAGATATATATTTCATATGTACATTTCAATTACCAAAGATAAAACATGTAATACCTAAACATTCTTATAACTAACTATGGTATCCATCTTATGAATAGAAGTTGAAAATGATCGTAATTGTACTTCTTGACTGTTTGCGATAAATACTGGCTGGGTTTCATCCCATTGATTAGGGATACCACAGTCAGGTACAGTATACGTCAAAATATCAAATGAGCATAAACAATCCAATAGTGGAAGAAAACTTACTGTACCTGAAACATAATAGATCCAACAAATCAGATTTTTAATGTAAAGCACTGTACTATAAAGACTTGAATTATCGAACAAGTTACCAGTAATCTGACGTATGACTTCACGAATCTCTTTCTGTATAGACTTCACGTCCTTTGTACCCACTTCGGGAAGACTATTTTTTGTGTTATCATTGGCGCTATTAGACGACTGACCTTCATAATCTACTTTGAAATCCCACTTTTCTAATACTTCTTTGGTATTAACATTTGTTATAACAAGCGTTATCTTTTGTACTTTTCGTTGAGTAAGCCATTCCTGAATCTGGCTAAGAACAGTATCCAAATATCCTTTGATCTTTTCATCTGTAGACATCAAAACGAACAAACCAAAATGTTCGGCAGGTTCAAAAGTTTCCGGGGGATAAATGCCTCTTTGATACAAAATACTATTCACGCCATAAACTGAAACGAGTAGAAGCAACACGTAAGACGATGAATTTTGATTAAATTCCAAGTAACGCTCGACAACTGTAAATAAGTTTTAAAAGAATGTAAAAAGTATGATCAACTTACGAAGATATTCTTTAACCAGCTCTGCTGATCCTTTTAGTGTAATACACTTTGCTTTCTGCCGAGTTTCTGTCATAGTTTTCAAATAACTATCACCCGATATAAATAAATGAACAAATTTCCGCCGAAAATTCTAGTACCTTACAGGTTATAACGAAGCCGGTTTATCATTTTAAAAACATCCAATGCGCTGCTTATAAACTGATATTTCACCAACCAAAAGACAGAGGAAAAATTTATGTACTTTGAGTACGTTCATAAAATCAACATAAAGTATAAGCTCAAAGAGTTACGGAAATGATTTAACGCGACTACTGACAATATATGTTTATAACATTACATCACAAAAGTTAATAGTTGGTTAACTAAATATGAATAAACTAACACACAAAAAATGAGAATACATTTAAGATAATAGAAATAATCTTATTACCAATCCGAAATGATATCGCAACAATGTGTTCCACAAGAAACATAGACGGTACGTTACTACAGTAACGCATCTTCATCAAATACAATCCGTGCTCGACTGTAGCGCCATATACATGAAAATGGGGAGTGTATGAGACTGCCGCCGTGCACTCAATTGCGGCTAGGTTTTTAAGCTCTTTGCACGCGTCCATCATGGCATCTGTTGAAGAATCGAGTGTTTCTGCCCTCGTATATGAATATTTACTAAAAAAGGACGCGTCGCTGGCGAAGGTTTTTCAAAAGAAAACAAAAGCGGTAAGATTATAACAAATTATTTCGTACATACAGTAATTGATCGATTTTCAAGAAGTCAATGTATATGCCATACCAGAAGTACCGCCATTCGGTCGTACCACGTGGGCGAAATAAATTCGTTATTTTATATTTCGAATTCATGTTAAAATAGAACTTGATTATCATCACTTTTACTGATTATATATATATTAATTAATATTCTCATCCATATATTATTATCTTCTTTTAATTCCGGATAATTCATCGTAAAGGTACTACGACCTTCACTCATGTTCGTTTATTTCGTTTACAGCCCGCATTGCCAAAGGGCGCACCAACAATTGAAGACGTTTTTAATCATTTTCAAAAAACATCACCAATAAAGTTAAACATAAAGGCACAAGCTAAAGATACAAGTTCAGATACAAGTTCGGAGAGTGAAGAAGATGCACCAAAGAAGGTGCCACAAGTAAATGGTAAAGCTGCAGTTAATGCTGCAGCGAATAATAAAAAAAAGAAATCTTCTTCAGAAGAAAGCTCTAGTGAAGATGAAAAACCTTCGTTGCAAGTACCTGTAAAAACTAAGGCTACTGTTAAACCATTATCTAAAACGCCGCCTGTAAAAAAAAAAGAAAGTTCAGATGATAGTTCTTCAGAAGAGGAAGAGGTACCTAAAACACAACCAAAAGCAGTGTCAACGCCAAAAGTAACTCAGGTATCTAAAACACAGAAATCTTCGGATGACACGGATTCAGATAGTGAAGAAGAATCTAAGGCAAATATAACTGCAAAAGCAGATACAAAATCAGCTGCAAACAAAACAGCTCAAACAAAATCCACAGCGAATAAAAAGGAATCTTCGAGCGAAGATAGTAGTGATAGCGAAGAAGAAAGTCCAGTTAAGCCAGTATTAAAAAAACCAACATCTACGTCAACTATAATAAAAACAGCAGCAAAGAAAGAAGAATCCTCTAGTGATGATTCTGATGATTCTTCGGAAGAAGAAGAAGTTGCCAAACCTCAGCCAGCAGTTAAAGCTAAGCCAGTTGCTAAGCCTATTAATGTTGCTAAACAAGAGGAATCTTCGAGCGATGATTCAGATGATTCTTCAGAGGAGGAGGCAACTGTTGCAAAACCACCAGTTGCTAAAGCTATTCCAAATAAGAAAAAACAGGAAAAATCAGTTCAACAAAAGAAAGAAGTAACGTCTACTCCACAAAAGAAGGAAACAACAAAATTAGGAAAGCAAAACAAAGGTTTACCAACAAAACCAACAGTGACAGTAACAAAAGAATCATCATCTAGTGAAGAAACTAGTGAGGAGGAAGCACCACAAGCCAAAAAGGCTGTTCCTCCATCAACATCAGTAGCAGCAAAGAAAGCTGTAGTTAAAAAAGAAGAATCTTCTTCTAGCGAAGACAGCAGTGAAGATGTAGCACCAGCTAAACAGCCAGCTGTTCCACAAACAACCGTAGTTGCAAAGAAAGTACCTGCTAAGAAGAATGAATCTTCTTCCAGTGAAGATAGTAGTGAAGAAGAAGAACCACCGACAAAAAAGCCTGCTCCTGCTAAATTAGTAACACCAGTTGTATCTAAAAAAGCAAAATCTTCTAGTGAAGATTCTGATGATTCAGATGAAAATGTCAAGACAGCTACAAAAGCGACAACAAAACCTGCAAAGAAAGCTGAGTCCAGTTCTGAAGATTCGGATGAATCTGAAAATGAAAAACCAGTACCTGCAGTTACAAAAACAATAAAGAAAACTGAAGCTAAAAAGGAATCATCCAGTGAAGATTCTGATTCAGATTCATCAGACAATGAAAAATCAAGCACACCTATTGCTAAAACTCCTGTCGCAAAAGGAACAGCAGCTAAAAGAGATTCAAATTCAGAGGAAGGTGATTCTAATGAAAAACAGCAAATAAAGACTCCAAAGACACCTAAAGTTGAGAAAAGAAAACACAAAGAAATAGAACAAGAAGAGGAAGATGTAGGGAAGCCCCCTGCAAAAGCTCAGAAAAATAATTACAGTAATTTCGTAAAGGCGAATAATAGTTTCAATAATGACAAGGTAATAGTTATTGCATTTGATGTATTCATACAAGAAAAAAGAAACATTTTTATTTATAAAATTCTGTGTTTAGCGATACAAAAATACTCCATTTCGTCGTGTAAAGGATGATGAGCTAGAATTGGATCCCAAATTGGCAAACAATTCTTTTGAGGCAAAGGTAAATGCTTGGAAACATTTGAAAAACACAGGCCACTCGCCGTTTTATAAAAGCTTGAGACCATGTTTCCCTGCATTCACCAGCACCTTTCATGTTTTTTTTTAACAAAGACAATATAAAAAATGCTTTTAAAGATGTTTCACGTATAAATGGATTTGAATAGAAAACGGCGATTGACCTGAGTCTTCCTTTTGTTTTAGGAGGACAATCAGGAAGAGGGTGGTTTTAAGAAACATGGTGGAAGGGGTGGATTTGGTGGAGGCAGAGGCGGTTTTGGTCGTGGTGGATTCAGGGGAGGTCGTGGCGGCGGAGGTGATAGGGGAGGTCGCGGTGGCGGCGGAGGTGATAGGGATTGGGGAGGTCGCGGTGGTGGCGATAGAGGAGGAAGGGGTGGAAGGGGTGGCCGAGGAAATTTTAAAGGTGGTTTTGACAATAGAAGGTCATGGGGTGGGAATGATAAGGGAAATACTAATGAAGGCGGTAGATCCGACGGATTTAGGAAATCATGGGGTAACGGAGAAGGTGAAAGGGCGGGTGGTCGCGGCGGATTTAGGGGGGGCAGAGGTGGTTTCGATAAACAGAGATCATTCGATAATGCACCGCAACAAAATAAAAAAATTACGTTTGATAATTGACAATGAAAGTTACTTATAAAGGTGAGGGAAGTTAATTCAAAATAGCCAAGTATCTAAATAAAAGTTTATGTAGTAAGTGAATATTATTATATGGAATTTTTGTTTCACAGAAAGGCGCTCGTGGTTCTTGGGGAGAGAAAGCGAATCAGGACCTCAAATTCACAAGGGGAAAGTCATTTCGTCACGAGAAAACGAAGAAAAAGCGCGGTAGCTACCGGGGTGGTCAAATAGATACTAGCGTCAATTCTATTAAATTTGACGACTGAGAAAGCAGTTGTAAAAAGTAAATGAACACGTTATATTATTATTAGCCTATATATTTAATTAAGGTAACAGATAAAAGAATTTTAAGAGTGTCTAAGTTTCCTTTAGTGAAGCACTTGGATAGTATTTTTAGAATCATTAGCGCTATTGTACTCGATTATTGCAAAATTAAGTGGAGCTATATACAACTTTGCTATTATGTTTAATCTCTTAAGTTGATTCCACATAGTTTCTTTTTAACAATTAGTATCTATAAGACTGCAATTTGAGTATATCTGACGGAAATTCCTATTACTTATTTTAATACGAAGAAAATGACTTACAGAAGATATTTCGATATTGGACTACTGTATTAAAAAGTAACTGTCGTTTATTGCAATATGTAACATATTTCGTATATCTATTGCTCCTAGAATGAATAGGAAGTACAGCAGACATTTATGTCTGTCGTTATCGAAGCCTGAATAAGCCTTTCCCGTCAAATCTCTTAAGGATTTTTTGAAGATAAATTCTCTATGTAATATAACATTCAGCTTCGTACACGAATGTCGTTTTGACATTGCTTTCTTTCGTAATTAGTAATAAAATTTTATTGCGAATATGACATGTAATTAAAGATTTAAAATATGAAATACGATATACAAACTAATATTTAAATGAAAATGATAAATTTCAGGAGTATGCGACAGAGTTTATATATATGGAAATAATTTAATGAATCTGGTTATACTGAATTAGACAAAAAAATATAAATGATTTTAGGCACATAAATTTATTATCACTCCATCATTGTTCATTTAAAAATAACTGTACTTTTGTAATGCATTGTCATAGAACATCTATAAAGACAATGTACTTCTACCGATTGCATTATTATATTAATCTCCACATCTACAAATCCTATTTTAATATTCCTACTCTATAAATGTAATTTGCTAATACATTTTTATATAAAAAGTAGTCCTCAAAAAGAGAGGAATATTTAATAGTTTGGTAAAACGCAAAGGAAAAAGAGGGATGTTCTTATTTACCCTCTTTAGTCTCCTTACAAAGAAGAGAAAAAAGGTTTCAAAGTAGTAGAACAGGAGCCGATATTCCTCGTCTCATCCCCCCTTTTTCCCTGACTCTACCAGAGCACGGAGAGCGGTTACTTACGATTCTACAGTCAACCTCTAGACATCCACCTGTGAGGACGGAGGTGTTCGACCCCACGACATCCGGTGTGGTGACATGAACAGTGTTTAAGGAACTCGTGTTGCCCCCATTTTAATTCTATTCATTCTTAGACCCGAACATTGCGATCGATTCATGTAACGCGTATAACCGGTCATATTATCAAACGGACCGAGAAAAGGATTCAAACGCACAGTGTTAAAAACGGTCTTTCTCACGGTGAGTGACATCCTGCAGGTTGTAACAGATAATAATGACAAATTTTCATGACTGAATGTAACATCTGAAAATGGTATGTACAAATTTTAATGACTCGAAAGCTCAAAAACTTTCAATATTCTACAATATTCCATTTAAATTAAATAACATTCATTCTGATCTCCCGTTTAAACAGAGATAAATCTCAAAACAGATTAGCAGCATTCTGAAATCGTGAAATTTCTAAATTTGAATTTCTGCTTTGTGATTTCGCTTTTAATTAGAATTACTGTTACTCGAATCCTAATGCAAGAATATAAGAATAATCATAAACTTTGAAGCTTGCAATGTAACACTGACAAATACAGCGAATGCACGTCAATCTGCGAGCATCGAAAAAATTATGATAGACTTTGAAAAACATTCCAAGCAGTTACGAGAGGAGATGCGCAGCATCTTAAAAGTCATTACTGTAATCTAAATTAAATCTTACGGATTGGACATTACGCCAAAGTTCTTCCAGGCTTTAAGATACAGAGTAAAGGAACAATGATTAGACACGTCTCCTCAAACTAACACTTCCTTTGCTTACTACTTGTCACAAAATCGCGTTCCTATCTTTTTCATTGCACCCTTGCGTTTTTGAACCACCGTATTACTCCGTTTAGAATTGCAGTTACTTTTTGATCAAGTATATTGCGACGAGAAAACGATCGCTAATCGTGCAGATCTGTTACAATAAAATTACAATTGAACATTCGATATTTTACGAGGCATCTGCGCTCTGTCATGCGAAAGCGATAACGAGCCCCTGACTAAGAAATCTTCGCTCTGTGAACACGGAGACCGAAGAGGCGGAATTTCGAATACGTAACAACACCGTGACAGTTATAATAATTTATTCGTGAAACTAAATACCGAAATGACTATACCGTTAACAGAGACCAAGGATGAATAAATGTATATTCGATAAAGAACAGCCAAAGCGAGAGGAAAAAGCGTTTAGGACGATTCATCTTTACCGTTAGAAACAACCGCATGACACGTTCATGGTCCACGAGGAATCCTCTCCTGAGTGCCGGAAGCATAGTTCTTCCCAAGCTTTTTTCTATGTCATATTTCATCAAGTCTATTTCACCTACCAATTCTCGTATTACATCTAATCGTCCGAACTTCCTTGAAGCTGCTTCGCAGCTCCAGTTAGACGAGTCTCGTTCAAATTCTACCAACTGTTTCCACGATCGGTGGTAGCCTGTTAATTATTCCCGCGACGTGTTAGCATATTAACAGTACTCTCTCAACAATTACTGGGAAAAGAAGCTGCTAGCAACGTGAGAAGTTGCGGCTCGAATAATTGTTCTTGTTGATAGTAAATTACCGTGAATCCGTGAACTCGCGGAAAACCTCTATCTTCCAAGTTCAAGTGATTCTCACGTCTCTTCCAGTTGCTCGGTCTTGCCTTTTCGCAGGTTCGCCGTTATGTAATCCATCGAAACGCGATAAGGATACCTCAGATATTTATCCGAATGTTCTTACAGCGTGATCAATATCACGTGGCAATTGTGCCGTGTCATTGACCATTGACGTTGATGCAATGTGACTCGGCTACGTACAGCTCGGTCGAAGAAGATATAGAGGATATTTCCTCCGGAATGCTTCAAATTAATCAAAATAAGAGAATAAATGTACATTCTGATTTCTAGAGTCAAGCAATATAGAAATATGTGTCTTATCCGATTCGATCGATATAATATACGACATTGGAATATTATTTCTGGTATTACAAATTCTATAGATATTTCAGTTATATTTTCTATAAAGTAGGAATAAGGAATGCTAAAAGTAGGCAGCGCTTCCTGAAGAAACAGATACGCGATGTCAGTCACGGCCAATGACCAGCCTTGAGTGCTACCCATTAATGATTTTCTTCCTTTCCTTTTCCCACGCGCAATTTATCACTTGGCCAAACATTAAACCGCAATTTTCTGCCGCGTTGATTTTCCTTCTCGACTTGGAATCATCCAAATGATCGACAAATGAAAAACTGGACATCAAACAAATCCACCGATCGAGCAACTTAAAAACTAGATCGAATATTGAGGTTTCTCGCCAATAAAATTTGCAAAGTATTCGAAATTGAGCATCGAACGCTATTGGCCGCATGCTATCGTGTTGCTTTCACTCGTGTTCGATTAACGACGAGAAATACATATAGCGGAAGTAATGTGGACCTGACAACCTAGAAACCCCAAACTCTGTATATACATGGAGTCCTATTGGTTACGCACGCTCGCTAATTGTTATTCTTAATTGCGCACGGTCGTCACTCTCTCGTGTCGTCCGGACGATTTTCATCGTTCGTGAAGTTCGAAAGGGAAAAAGTTTGCTCGCTCGCTCGTTTCTTTGCCGTTCGGACGGTACCCGCTACCAGCCCGTGAAACGGAACCTCTGCCGGCGATTTCGCAGAAGGAAATGATAATGATAAACTAGCAGTCAATCGTTGAACGCTTACAGAATTGTAGACTAATAATGTCGCGAATGCCAATTACACGCGCTTATTCAAAGAGATTCGGTGGATTTTTGCGCGACGCGTCACAAACCAGAGCCCCAGTGTCATTTACTTTTGCTCTTGACCTCGTGCGAACTCGAGTTCCAAGACCGTGCGTTCACTCACACCTTCCTTCGTCGCGGTGACAACACGTTCTCTCGTACGAGTTTTGGTAATCCGATTAGTAGCCAGTTCTGATTGTTTTATTCATGAGATGTGGCTCACCGGCGTAATTAGTTTTCATTAATACACCTGTCTTTGAAACGACTCTTGATACGTGAAACTATCTGTCCATTTCTACGCTTTCAAGCGTGTTATTCTCATGATTTTTTCTGTAATTTCAGATGTCCACGTACCTGGGTCTGATTCTTCTTATCACCACATGCGCCCACGTCGTGTATGCCAAAAGATGCGAGGGGAACGGATTAGGCTTGAAATACGTGTGGGGAGACGCGCTCACAGATCCAGCTGACTGTATAGGTCCGAATAACATGGTGTATCCCTCGTAAGTGTTTCTATATAAGAGGTTCTCGTTTAGGATTTAAAAGATGTCTGCTTTATTCGCGACGTCGTTACCAAAACGAACAACTGCCGTAGAGCCGCGATATCGAGAAGTTACAAGAATATTTGGGCGAGCAGTCGAACAGCGAGGGCCCATCAGCCTCGAACAATCGATCCTGAATTAACCAGACAGGCGCTACTGCACAATTACAAGATTACTCATGGAGATTATTCGATCGCCGAATCCTCGCGAAATGGTAAGTTCGCAGAAGTACTTGTTTCGTTTTTCCCCGTCGAAAGTAGATTGAGAGCTTCCAGTTCTGCAGAGAAATTTATGATCGTATTCGAAACGCGTTTTGGGAACGACGACGTTTCCTATTCAACTGCGAAACAATTTAACGGATCACGATCGAGTCGAGGACGTGGCTTGCTTGAAAATACGCGGAAGACGAACTTGTCCCTCTTGTTCGAAGCGCAACAGTAGTCGAGCCGGTTACTTGAATCACGAATATAATTACGAACAGCTATAACCTACATCCTCGTCGAACCTCTGTTTTATTTATTTATTCTGTGATTACTACTTTGTTCAAATATAATCTGATAACACGATTCTCTTCGAGATATTACACTGCCATTACCTGCACTTTACAAGATTATTGTACCGTGTCATCGTATGCAAACATTGTATTCTCGTCTATCGTCGTTCCTTTGATCAACATTCTCAGAAATTCGACGCAGGTAGAATATACGTTTTACATCTATAAGGACAGCTGCTTTTATTGGTTTTGCGATGCTGTCGTCTCTGCGTCAAGCACGATCCAACGCTTGAAACGTCAGCTTGTTCTAAAGACGTTTAGCGTTACCAAATATCTGCAACGATTATTTAATGAACGTTTCTAAAGTATCTTTCAAAATCGTTTACAATGTTAGAAACGTGCTGAAAAATTCACAAAAATCGGAACAACCGGTTGCGCGATGTACCGACACTGCAGCCTTGAATTATGTAGCTGTCCTTATGACACGAAAACCCGATTTCAACCGAGTACAACACCCGCCGTGCGCATATCCTCGATGAATTCCTTTTTAAAATCGTGACTCGTCGTCGATTGTTGGCCGTGCCCGCGAAAAATGCATTAGTCCCTGTTCGGGAGGTTTCATTTGCTGGAATCGATTCTCCGTCCTTTAGATAATGGCTGGCTGGTGCAAGAGGACGGTAATAAGGCACCGTGTTATCCGGCCAATACAGTTATCGCTCGTTCTGCTCATAACGGGATACCGGCGACCCACTCGTCGTTTCGAACACACGAACCGACAGAATTCCAAAGAAAGGGCGCCAATCTCGTAAACGAGTTACGACATCTTCTTTTAGATTCTTTTCACTCTTTTTACGTAGCTCCCGAGAATTCTTTTGCACGAAGCTGTCTATCGTAATCGTTTGTACGAGTTTTGCGAAAAAGTTGTAGTAGTTTCTAGGTCAACGAAACTCGTAAGACTGGTACAACTTCTGATCTAAATATCAAGAAATACGTCTTTCATATGGAACAACACGTTTATTTCCAGGTAGAGGATTTTCCTCGAAGGAGACATGTGGTTCCCCAGCCAGATTATGCAAAACGAGGTACAACACCACGGCTCCTATGTACGGAGTCAGCTTAACCAGCGGTCAGCCTGTGACTATCGTGCAGAAGTTCCCCGACCTTTTGCAGCAAGTCGTGTTCGAAGTTTGCGAGTGAGTATCGCATCACGACGATGTCGTTGAACATGTCGTTTCAAAATTCGCTCATCCGTTGTAAATCTGTATCTGTAGATCAAGAGGATAGGCTCGATCGTTATCCACTGTTACTTTCTTAGCACGTTCGATCGTGATCTGTAAATACATGCGACGTGATTCCAATTGAATCTCATTGAGACCTACCGGTAAGTCGTATCGATTCAAATGTAGCGCAGTGGGCCGAACAGGTCTAACCAACACGGAGCCTACTTTTGGAACGTTTTTGAGCCGGTATGCGTCAGCGCGATTATTCAGCCACGAACTATCGCATACCAATAGTAAACTGCCAAGAAATTTCAATCTTCCTTCCCTCCTCCTTTCCCTTTATCAATAAAATATTCTCTATCGTCGACTATTAATGCAAATGGCATAAAGACGTGAACGCATTGTTACAGATCGAAGGAGTGCGACGTGGTCCACGGTGAGTGCACGCAGACATACGTGCCGTACCTGTTTCTGGTGATTCCGCTTGGACCGGTGACCTTGACTGGCCAAGATTACGTTCTGGTTGAAAGCGGTTGCGTGTGCAAGCCGAGAAATTCGGCGAGCGCCACGTCGGAGCCTCCGGCTGTTCCAAGCTTTTAAACGTTCGTCGAACTCTAGCGATCAACATTGAGCGCACCAGTACACCTCTGCGCTGGAGGATATAGATCGAGATCCGCGTCGAACGTGACGAATCGGTGGAAGGTGACCCCAAGCTCGAACAACCTCGCCGAAGAACCTAGTAACCTCTTTGACGAAGCTAGCAAAGAATACTGAAACCAGTATTGAAGTCACTAGAGAATTGATTTCTCGAGAGAAATCTGCGACATGAACAATTTTCCCTGGGAATGCAACAGTACACATCTCTCTGGGATAGCAACTTTTAACGCGAATCGATCAGCTTTTCTAGTTTGCCCAGGGTATCACGTCACGATTTCCACGAGGAACAGCTTTCTAGCCGAAGCTGAAGGTTCCTCTCGTTGCGACCACGAATTTCTCGCGAAATTCTTGGTGGCTTCAGGGGTCAACGTATAGATAATTTATGTTTCGAAATAAATCGTAGATGATTCGCAACAGTCGTACATCGGTAGAGTTATTCGATTATAAAATCTGCTGATCCGTGAACTGTTCGCATCAGTTTGTTTGCAAAAGAAGACAGCTTCGAAGAAACATCGATAATTAGGCGTGCTTCACGGTCGAACAGTACCGCGCTGCTCTTTTATCGTAGTTCGTTTTTTTTTTTTTTTTTTTTAAAGTCGTGCGAGAAAAAAAAAGAGATAAATGAAAAAGAAGATAATCTAGAAGAACTTATTTTAGCGTGAAAAAACAAATCGGAGCAGCGGCGGTCATTTCGCGGAATCCGGTCTCGGAATCCGATCGAGTTCACTAGACCTGCCCACGAGCCGGTTTCGAGCAGGTGTATAGATCAACTTGTAACAGTGCTCCGCAGGAAGTATAGGCGAGAAATTCTTTCGAAAGGTATCATAAAGTTATATCATTTGCGTCGACCGCATCATAACAAGGCGGAAACGTTGTTAATGCGTTCCCCAGCTCGCTTCGTCCAACGCTTGGAATCGTTATACGTTCATTCTCTTTCGTTTGTTATGAAATAAACTTCTGGAATTAATCTTCTTTGCACTGTGTGTTAGTGCAAAATACCAACGATTAATTAGTTGGAGCGGTCGTTAAGCTAGCGAAAGTTCCGGTTTCGACTTTTTCTCCCGTATATTACAACTCCTGGATACGTTCATTAAGAAAAAATCTCTCATCATTGTACGAAAAAAGATGATCCTGTAGCGGTAAAGCGTCGGAAAATGTAGTGCCGTGCGATCTGAATCGCAATACAAAGCGAGATCTTCAAAAGGATCATTCTTATTCCCGTATTGGAGTCTGTTGAATCGGTGCTAAGATACGTCACTGGCCCGTTTATGTTTCTCAGAACCGGACTCTGAAAGCTCGCGCTGGAATCGTACCGACAAACAGGATGGACGTGCAGTCGCAGTACGAATGGACCGTACCATGAATTCCGATGAGTATAATGTACCGTTACCCGCTTTGCGGGACCCTTCACCTCGATTTACTTCACTTGGTTATTTCATAGGCGAGATCCATGCAGCGCCCAAAAGTAGCTGACTCGTGTCGTTCATTCATGCCGCTCCACTTAATCATCGATAGTTTTATATTTCTTTGGTCGAATATCCTATGCAATTCCTATGCAATTCTAAACAGAAGAGCGTCCTACTGATTCAAAAGTTGAAATATTTTAATTTAAACGTAGTAGTTGAGCAAAATGATTTTCGGTTTTATATATGAAATTAATCGTCGATCGTTCTTGTTGATATAACACAGAAAGAAATTGAATTGAACAAATACGAATTTGCACATCGTTCTGTGCCAGTGTCGTATGGGGAAAGTGATAAATAGAGAAATGCCGAAATGTTACGAATGCAACGAACAATTCTTTCACATCACATGTCATCTTTTGTATTTATAGTTGTAACATGCAAGTATATATTTATAATTTATTACTAGATTTCGATGTATTATGTAAATGAATCTTTCCTTCAATCAATTACCGTAAACCTTTGTGTCCTTTTCTCACCTCCTAAGAGCCGTCGAAAGGGAATTATTTCGATTCGGCATGCGATTGGTTTAAAAACACCAGGGAAGAAACGGTATAAATACATACTTTGAAATCTATTTTCAGCAGCTAACGGTACTACGAAGATACGCACACTTCACGCTGATAAACGGAAAAAATATGCAGATCAGAAAAATATCCATCTACTTTTTTCAAAGCAACTATTTAACGTTCTCTCTTTCTACTTGAAGACATACAGCAGAAATTGCGTCGATTTTTATTCCAACTTTTTATTAGTTTCCCACTTTTTTATATCAAGCTATTTTTCATTATATTGCAACAGGCAATAGAGTTGGATTACCTAAATCTTAAAATATGATGACAAAGTCTGACAAAATCAAAATTCTTGTCAATAAATAGTACTATGATATGTTGCGTGGCCTTGCTAAGATTTTAGGGAATTTAGCGCGGTTGCAGCCTGTGGAGCGCTGAAGCACTCTGCTCGTGTAACAACTTCAAACAATTCGAAAAACTAACTCGACGTTTAAACAAAGAAATATATAACAATAAAGATTAACGTGAACAATGATTTATATTTAAAAGTGAATATTTATAATAGATTGACTATTTTAATAAAGATTTATGATTTAATGAGATTTATTTAGATTATAAGTTCAACGCGAAGGTTCTAATGATTCAACGATTCTAATGATTCTCTCATTTTTCGGTCGCAAAGTAACCCATTTATCTGCTCGGATTTACATGACAATCTACAATTTATTTGTTATCCAATAAGATAAATTCCTATTAACTAATGCTAATAAACATTAATTTGATTGAAACTTACAATATTAGAAAACGAGCGATTTATGCCTTGGCAATGTTCTTTTTTATGGTAACGAAAGTAAATACAAAATTTGAAAGTGATCACAATTGTTACTGATAAATAATTTTGACATTTAATCAATAGATTTGTTAAATAACTTTTGTTCGTTGTTTCGGTTATGCTGCTGTACAGTTAAATTCGCAGCGTTAGAATTTACTCGATTATCATACGATATATTCACGTTAGTGGAAGCCACAGGTTTACACCAGTTTACAACAGATAAATGGAAATGTTGGCGACACTTACGGATTGTGGCAGCCTGTTTATTTCCAAGCAACTTCAACTCCCTTTTTTAACAAGACCGACGCCATGTTGGCAGATTGATCCTGTTGTGCGTCTGTGTTCATACGTGCTATATTCTGCCGCGTTTGATATTTGTATATACAAAAGTGTGTGGAATTTTGCAAATAGTAAGAGGTGTAGAACTTAACTACGTCTTCTTCTGACTCACATTCTCCCACTCTCTGTTCAGAAAACGAATTGAAGAAGGCAGTTAACATCGAACATCGTGCAATTTTTGCTTTCTGTACATTATCAAAATGATGTACACGGTAAATTCGCTAAAACTTTTGTTTAAAAATTAATGTCTTGTGTTGTCAAAATCCTATTAAAGCGTTGCTTTCTTCGATATTTTCGGATTAATTTGGATTAATTGCCGAATTTCAGGGGACTACCGCGTCGCAGGACACGAGGTTCAGCGATAAAGAGAAGAAACTTCTTAAACAAATGAAATTTGGAGACTCTCTTACACAGAAGGTAAGTATCTGAGTCCAATATCTGGTTACATTAATTATATATATATATATATATATATATATATATATATATATATGGTATATTTGGTTACATTGATTACGGTTTTAGTTTTCACGCTAGTTACAAAGTACTTTATTTTTAGGTGGATATGAGCAAAGTTAAGCTGGATGTTATTAAACCATGGATAACTACAAAGATAACCCAGATTTTAGGCATGGAAGATGATGTAGTGGTAGAATTTGTATATAATCAACTGGAAGAAAAGGTAAGAAGTTTGTTACACTATCGATTTGATTACAATTTGGCCTAAGAGATTTTAAATTAATGATACGGAATATAAAATGCGTTCACTTGGCTTTTTCCCCTCATCATAGGAAATCGATAAATACACATTATTTCAGCACAATTTTTTGTACCAGTTACAAATGCCATCATCCAAAATCTGCACAATGTGCTGACTTTGGAGATGAAAAGCAAGGAGGCAGAAACCATATTAGTCATACTTGCCTCATTGTTTTTTTTTCTTTTTTTTTTTAAATTTTGATAATATATCATCGAACCTCTATATCCTGTGTATCCAATTTTTATTGATCTTAAGTATCCACTCCAAGCTATATCCTATATCAACGAAAAACTGATGTAGCTGATCCTGCAACATTGTAACATATAAAATCAATGTTTTATCACGTATGTTTGAATTCCCCGTTAGTATAAGTAGAGACCGTTGGTGGGGCTCAACCCTATTGTCCAAATGGCATTCGGATGTGCTCCTCTCTACATCCGATTGGCCGCCTTTCTATCAGCCGTCAACGCTAGCTGATGCCAGCTGGTATGTCAACGTCATCTTAGAACACTGCTGAAACTTCAACCTCAGCACTTCGTCCAGCTCCGACTCATCGTCATCGAAGGAACGGCGTGTTCGCAAAAATATCGTCGCATCGTCCTGTTCCTGGTCTTCTCACCTTTATATGGAGCTCTGCCTCGGCCTTCTACCATTCTGCAGTTGTCTTCGTTGCTGCAACTACGTCATCTACTAGCTGCACTAAGCATCGTCTTCGCCAACCCGTGACTGCCTCGTTCGAGGTGGTTTCGCTCCAAATTACAACTGCGAAAGCTTTGCTGCGGCTTTCAACCGTTGGATGTCTACCAATAATCGGCACTTCAAACTGGAGCGGAAGGAAATCATCGCACTCCCTATCCAGATGCTGTGGTCTTCTTACACAAGGACAATCGACACACATGGCGGATTCTCCCGAGATGCAGGTTCTTCCATTCTCCGTGCCTCCCAGCCCCATCCTGAGAGATCGAGGATCGTTACATCGTGCAGGTCTGTTCTCCAGTTAATGATTCTCCAGACATTCCGTCAATCCCAGATGCGATTGGCGATCGTGGGCGATGCTGGAGGTATCTCTACTCGGTTTGCCACTCTTTGTCAATATCACAGGTTGGTGGAACGGTGTTCCTTCTATTCCAAATTAATCCTTTCATTTTCAGCTAACATTTTTAACACATATTTGCAAATCCTATTTCAGCATCTACTTTAGCAGTGTTATTAAATTGAGAAGGTATCTATGTATCTGTGCTACGTGTGCGTTTATCGATGAGTATATTTTGTTCTTAGCATATTGCATATAAGTGCAGCCGTGAAACGAGCAGTTTACTGTTGACGGTAAGGTATATTAGAAATATAAGAAATGTATCTGCTTTTTCGAGGGGGAAAAGCAGTTAGTATCGACGTAGGGAGATGGACATTATAATGTTTACTCTCGTGCCAAAATTGCATAGAACTGAACGTAAAATTCTCTATTGTGATAATATATAATAATATATACAGAAAAATAAAAAACGATATTGTATATTTCACAGTTTCCTGATCCCCGAAAAATGCAGATCAACCTCACTGGCTTTCTGAATGGAAGAAATGCTCGATCTTTCATGGGTGAACTATGGGACCTCTTGGTCTCTGCTCAAGAAAGTGTAACGGGCATTCCAGAGGCTTTCTTGCAACAAAAGAAAGATCAAATAAAAAAGCGTTTGGTAATTATCAATTTTTATATTCATAATACTGTGTGAACTAATCTGATAATAGCAAAACAGTTGAGTTACTAAATTTTGACATTCAGGAAAGTTCAATTGAATGAATGCTTCTGATGCATGCAATTCAGTTTATACATTTTTTTTATGTTTATTTATAAATAAGTGATTTATGAAAACAGGAAGAGCAGGAGAAACTCCAAGCTTCTTTGGCGGAGAAAGAAAAGGAAAAGGAAAGAGAGAAAGAAAAAGATGAAGCCGAAAGCAAGATAAAAAAAGAAGAGAAAGAACGTGGTTCTTCGAAGGAGCGTCGAAGAGATCGAAGTAGAGATCGTGATAGAGACAGGTATTTCTTTGAATTCATAAAATATTACCGTTATATGTCTTTAAAAATGTTTCAAAAATACATATGTCACTACCTGCAGAAAAAGAAGTCGATCGAGAGATCGACACAGGGATCGTGACAGATCGAGCCGCAAAAGACGATCTTCTTCAAGATCGCCTAGTAAAAATTCGCTTAAAGACAACGGGAAAGATATGACTGAAATTAAAGTCGAACGAGAAGATTCGCCACAACCTGAAAATGCTATACCGCTCATGCCAGTTAAGACAAAACCGTAAGTATTCTTCTTTTGTTGCTTAATATAAACTCCGGAAAGGTTATTTATCAAAATGTTTTAATAGGGAAGCCGCTGTTGCGATATCGCGATTACAAGCTAAATTAATGAGCATTGCTGATGGGAAAAAGAAAAACAATCGTACTCCATCTCCTGAATCATTAGAAAAAGCAAAAAAATCTAGATCTAGATCAAAATCACCTATAAGCCGCTCCAAAAAATCTAGATCCAAATCGCCCAGTCGAGATTCAAAAACACGTCGTTCTCGATCACCGGCATCTAAGTCGAGGCGATCAAGATCTAAGTCAAGATCAAGACGATCTAGGTCTAGGTCAAAGTCTAGAAGATCCAAATCCAGGTCGCAAGATCGCTCGAAATCGAGACGTACAAAGTCCAAGTCTCCAAGATCGCATTCGAGATCTCGTTCACGATCTAAAAAATCAAGATCGAAAAGCATTGATAGGAGTAAGTCTAGAAAATCGAGATCCGATTCAAGCGATTCAAGATCATCAAAATCTCGTTCGAAGTCACCGGATAAGAGAAAGGATACTCTCGATTCCAACAGGAAACGAGATGCAAGTACAAGCAGTAGCACCGAATCAGAAGAAGAAAAAGGAGCGAAAGATAAAAATGACTTCGAAATTAGAAAGAAGAAAGATGGAGTACAGGCAAAGAGATCATATAGGAAAACAAATAAGGATGACAGTGGTAGTGACAGTGACTCGAGTCGAGAAAGGAAATCAGTTCCTAAGCGAAGGAGTCCAACGCCACGAAAAGATAGAGGTCGATCAAAGGACAGAGATAGATCGCGAGATAGATCACGCGATAGATCACGGGATAGGTCTCGGGATAGATCTCGAGATAGGAATAGAAGGTGACTATAAATATTATTATATATTACAGATGTTTATTACAATAATCATTATTAAATATGACTTCCGAATTATCTGTGTTCAGAAGATCCATAGACAGAGAACGTGAAAGAAGAAGAGAACGGGAGCGAGAAAGGGAACGGGAGAGATTGGATAGATACAGCGGCAGTCGCAGCATGCGACCTCCATCTGTGCGCAGAGCACCTAGTAGACGCAGGTATAAATTGTATTTGTTACTCATACTTTTACGTAACTAAATGTTGTATATCGACAAATTCGTAATTATTGCAGAAGTCCTCCTCGGAGAAGCCCGGCACGATATCGTCGCAGATCACCAAGTCCCGGAGATAGGCGCCGAAGAAGATCTCTCGATCGAAGACGAAGATCATCGGAAAGAAGAGACAGACGTCGATCTCCGGATCGTCGTGATAGCAGACGTCGTTCGCCAGACGGACGGGACCGATCCCTCAGGTACGATAGATCTTCCTCTCGTGACAGATCGAGTAGGCGAGACCGTTCCAGAGACAGGGACAGAAGGGATAGAGATAGAAGATCTAGATCTAGGGATCGTAGGTCTAGATCAAAAGATCAAAGATCATCGGTGGATCATTCGAGAGATGGAAAACGATCTCCCGATCGCTCAAGAGATGCTAAGGAGAAGACAAAGGACAAGAAAGTGGATGAAAAAATTAAAAGATCAACTGATACGGGATCGCGAAAAGAATTACGAAACGGAAGGTCTAAGTCAAGTAGCTCGGAAAGTAGCGAAAGTAGTTCCTCTAGCAATGAGGATGAAGTGACCAGGTGAGTAAACGAATTATCTCATACATTCACGTTTTGTTACAGACCTTACGATTGTCGGAGCGTAAAGCAGCTACGTTGTGTGTTCCTGCTTAGCAGTGAACAAACGTTCTTACTTTCTCTAATAATAATTTTCGCTGTCTGTGTGCAGAAAGTCACTAGAGCGGAAATCGTCTCAAGAAAAACGGGAACGTGAGAGGGATCGTGAACACGCAGATGAGAAACGTAAAGAAAAGGAGAAGCCTATCAAGGAGGAATCCATCAAACGACCAGAAAAGGACATCAAGAAAGCTGAACCTGTGAACATCAAGAAACCAGATCTCAGCGTTTCTCCTAAAAAACTTCAATCTGCTACGCTTCCTGTGACCAGACACAGGGTAAGTTTAAGACAGTCATTTGTATTATATTTGTAATATATAACATATATTTCTAATTTTGTAACTGCTTTTTTTTCATTATTCTAGTTTTCGAAGAGTTTATCTCGAACGCCGTCTCCGTTTAAAAAGACTGAAGACATCATAGCAGCAGTTAAAATCAAACAACCATTGAAGTAAGTTTGAAGTACTGTTCTTTAAGTACTGTTTAAGATATGTAAAGAAAATCATTTACTTTAACCATTTATTGTCGTTTTTAGAGAAGATAACAAAGAGGGATCACCAAAAGAAGAATCGAGCTTTTCATCTGCGGATACGTTCCCGCTAAAAAAGGATGAAAAATCGATCAAATCAATCAAAACTACATCCGAGGACAAGAAATCAGGTCAAAAATCGTCAGAGCCAGTTCTCTTGAAAAAGCCAGCAGAAGTAATAAAAAAATCGAAGAGGGAAAAACGCGATGGTTCTACAGATTCAAATGATAGTGAAAGCGAAGGTAAGAAGAAATTGAACATGCAGGAATTTTGTTTCTTCGACATTTTTTACATTGTTTCTCATTGCAGGTAAGAAAAGATCAAAAAAGTTAGAGAAGTCCAAGAAATCCAGGAAAGCTTCCACGGATGAAGAGAAGTCAGACAAATGTGGTTCTAGTTCAGATTCTGAAGAGGAAAGAAAGCACGCAGAGAAAACCAAAAAAATTAGAGACTCGAATCGAGGCGGTAAATTTTACATATCTTAATTTTGCAATTTTAATTCCTTTACAATTTAAAAAATTTGTAATCCTACTGGTTTCCATAGATTCATTAGATGAACGTACAAAAGACAGAAAAGATAGCAGAAAACGGGAAATGAACGAGAACGAATCTCGTAAGCGACCGAAAAAAGAATTAGAAGAGGAAACGAAGAAATCAAAAAGATCTAGGAAAGATTCCTCTTCGGGAGATGAGGAACAGAAGATAAAAAGAAATAAAAGTGAAGACGATAGGTCCAGATTACGAAAATCCAAAAAAGATTCTAGTTCGGACGATGAGCCGAAAAAGACACGAAAACGAAGAGACAGTTCTTCGGAAGATGAAAAGTCAAGAACGAGGAAGTCAAGAAAGGATTCTACGAGCGAAGACGAAGGGAAAGTACGTTTGAAAAAATCTAAACGAGACTCAAGTACAGATGATGAAGAGATTGGAGAAAAAGATGCGAAGAAAAAGAGAAAAGCGGATGACAGTTCAGATGAAGAAAAAGTGAAGAAAAAACGTAAGAAGAAGACTAAAACTAGCACTAGTGAATCAGAGGTAATTGTTTATTTCATCGAGGCTTAATTTGTGCAAAATCTAGATTTTCACTTGATTCATTATTTGTAATTTGTATTTTTAGGAAAGTGAAGTAGAAGAAAAGAAAAAGAAGAAGGATAAAAAGCACAAGAAACATAAGAAGCATAAGAAACATAGAAAACATAAAAAGAAGAAGGTTGCAGATTCTGACGAATCTGATGTAAGTGAAGGTAATACAGAAGAATTAGAAAAAAAACTTCGCGAGAAAGCATTAAAATCGATGAAGAAAGGACACAGCATAGAAGGAAGTGATTGAGGTGTTGTGTGATTTATCGAGGGTGTGTTACGTGTGTGTATCTCTGTATTACAATGCACTTGCTCTGATTATATCACGAATACATTTCTGTTTATTATTATCGTTAAGTAGGATTTTATCGTGTCACACTTTTTGTGTAAAACAAGTCTGACGTTACTAAACAGATCCATCACTTAGATGAAGAAATCTAATTTTTATGACTCTAAATATTAAGATTACGAAGTTGAATACAATAGCTGTTTTTTTCTTATTAGCGAACAAAAGTAGTTATTATTATAGCAATAATAACTTTTGTGCCACTTTAATGTACGATTTTTACATCTTTTAAAGTTGACACAACTAAACAAATACATGGTTTTTGTAGTTTCTAAGTTTACAAGCTAATTATGATTTTATAGCGTATTGATGAATTTAATTTCTAAATCTGATTTGTGTAAAAATAATTTTTCATTGAATTATCTATTATTATGTCAGAAGCGTAAATTGCGTCTTGGAATAAAATATTAATCTACTTTATAAGGAATCACGCCCTCTTGTTGACGTACTCATTCACATAAATTATATAATAAACTTTATTCTAGAATTATTGTAAATTTATTTAGATTTATGAATTACTACTGGATTTGTACGTGACATGACTTTCACGTATACTGTAGTATTGAAAATACATGATTTTCGAAAAATTCGCTTTTTGTATCTTAAATAACACTAGCTTTATTCACATTTACAAATATTTCACATAATAAAGAATATATAATAAGATCTACTGATATTAAAAAGTTATTTATAATTTGGCCAACATTGATTCCCAATCAGGCGAACATATCAGCGTACTGGTTACTGGACCCAGATTAATAAGATCACCGATTAAATTTTCGGTATCCACTTTTGCGGCAATAAGATCCTGCAATATTAATTATTATTATTATAATTATAACTTCATCCAATATTTGCGATCATTTCAGATACATACATGCCTAAAACTAAGATGTGACCCAACATCAACAATTAAATTATTTTCTCCCAGTAATAAGCGTGCTTTACCCGATTTCAATATCTGTAACTTCCCTAAAATACCAGGTTTTAAACTATTTAAAGTACAAAATTCCGTTTGTTGTTTACTTTCATTCTGCTTTTCGTAATTTGCAATATTTGATCGAGTTGGTCTAGTATCTTCTACACCACTTACTAAACCTGGTAAACAATCTGGAAACTGTATTAATTATTTAGTGAATTATATGTGAAAATGAATATTACTTTTATTTAATTTTTAATAGAATTCCTTACCTGCATTAAAATATATGAGTTTGCTTTATTTTCAATAATCTTAGGAATGCTTTCTAAACTTTCATCTTTTGTTTCTACATCAGGTTTGGGTATCTTAAGTTTACATTCTTTCTTTGGTGGTAATACTAAAAGTAATGTTATTATTATTATAAATCAGAAGAGAAAAAAGAATTATGCTTACTCTCTCCATTTTCCAAAATAATGGGTTTCCTATCTATTTCTTCTTCCTCCTCTTTTTCAATTGCTACTTTAGTGTCTTCTTTGTATAACTTTCCTATAATAAGTAAAAATCAATAAAATATGATTTTTTAAAAAATAGTTACTAATATCTAGGAGGTAATAAAAACCTTTGATCATTGGCAAAATAACTGGTCCATTATCAAAGTTTATAGGTTCTCCATCATCGACGAAATCATCTCTTAGCAGTAACTTTACTTTTTCTTCTTCTTCAGTTTTATCAACACTACGGTTCAATTCTAATTTTGGTTTTTCTAGACATACTTGAGCACTTCTATCACTATCCCTAGTTCCACTGCTATTGCGTTTTCCTGGTGTACTCACTATCCCCGTAGACCAAATGCCACTAGACTACAAACATATTTTATATAAAATATCGTAATATAAAGTTATATTTACCAGAAAAATATTTTTATTATACTTGAATCAGATTGCTAGATCCCCTTCCACGTCCTCTGTCGCGTCCCCTATCTGCAATACCTCTGCCACGTCCTCTATTATAGTCTCTACCTATGCTTGTCTTTGCGGAATCATTTTGCGTTAAGTCTCTAGAAAATAAGCATCGTTTCATTAAATTCATAAATTCAATCGTTAATTCCTCTTATAAAGTTGACTTACTCTTTTTTCTTATTTCTCTGAGCATTTAAATTTGGTATATATACTTTCTTGGATTTTTCAGTCTTAATGTTACCCCCCAATGTTAGATCTCTTGGCAAACGGAAAGAAGTTAATCTAGTAGTAGCTGATAAACCAGGTTCTGTTTTAATGTTTTGTATAGGTACAGGCAAAGATGTCCCAGGTTCTACCTTTATTTGGATATTTGATGGAAGTGAATTGCTTGTAGCGTCAGACTTGTCAGAAGACATTTTCAATTATTACAAATCAATTAACAGCTAAAATCAAATATTATATATTAGTTATCGATAAAAACAATGTTAATTAATAGTTTTAAAATATATTCTCACCACGAAGAAGTATAAAAGATTTTACTACAATGATATTTAAGCACAGTACACCACGCATAACCTCTAATACACAGTAGTCACAAATTTTATAAAATGTCTTTTATTAAGACATGTAAATATCAATAAATAAATACGACATTATAATACAAAATTCCATTGAACGTGTCTTGCGACTTATGAATTTGTAACTTATAAATCTTCCGAATCCATGACGCATACGATTACACTATGGCGCAAAGATCGCATGTGCATTAGTATACTTTTCTATTTTGTTTTGCACATAATGTTTGAAATGCATATTTATTTCTGCATACATTTTTTGTCATGAGTACAATTTTAATTTGAAAACAGAGATGATATATTAACAGATAAAAGTAAAAATAATTTATTTCGACTTGTTCGTATATCGTGACATTTTATGTACACATATCCTATTTCTAATTTAAAAGGCAGTCATTCTTTTACAGAATAAAACCACGTAAGACAGGTAAAGAAATTTTGTATTAAAAAAAACTTCATAATTATATTTTCATTTACATTCAGGAAATATGTCTTTTATAATAATGTCTCATGTTTATTTCGGATATCCGTTTGCTGCAAGTACAATTAGAGTACAGTGGAAAGGCGGGTATTTTTAAAATTACCATAACACATTGAAAAGTAAATGCGTTTTTTTAGTATGCTAGTATCTTGAAGTCCTGGCAGGATATTCCAGATAAGCGATAATGCGAACAGTAACCTCCAGGAGACGGTGGAGGTTAGCGATGTTTTCAGGATGGTTAGTAATAGTGACATGGGCAGGAGAACAGACTTCGTGTGATGAGGTCATCGTATGGTTTTTTAGCCGCGCCGGCAGTCGCGACGCGGAGCGCCCGAACGCCGGCTGCTACGTATAATCCTGCGGCAGGGACATGCTTGCCATGTGCCTACCCACGACGTATCGTTTCTCCCATCGCGAGTGCAACGTGTCCTCTTTCTTTTTCGGTGTCACGAAACCGTCGTTCGTACGCGAACACGTTCACCTTCCTTTTAATTCATTCGCTTCGACTTGCTGGTTCTACTTCTGATTACGATTTTCAGTGAGTTTCGAGCCCTAAGAACCTGTGGCTACGAGTGCCTGATTTCGAATCGACGTAATTTCTACCGGCTAGACAGATGACCGATTTAAAAGGCGACCGGTCAACTACGGTTCTTAAACCTGTTTCTCTCCCCCTTGGACATGGAACACGTCGAGTTTTCGAGTAGCCTACCTTCGTGATACCTGCGCGTGGTATCTTTCGGTCCAAGTCCTTTCTAGTATTTGATCTGATGAAAATTTATCCGTGAGGGCGGCATTCTCCGCTTCAAGATCAAAACATGTTTATGTACGAGCTTCTGCGGCCCGAGATTATATCGTATTTTCGATCGATTTCGCCGCTAATACGCACCACGGGCTGAATACCTTTTACCTTTTGTAAATATTCAAAACTTTTGTGAACACCGCGAGAAATTGGAGGGGGCGGTGCTTCGAAGGATACCACGTGTTTCAGGGTACGCGACGACGAGCAAAATATCGCGGCGCAGGCGCGAACTACGGTGCTCGGTAGGCGAGTTTCAAATCTCTTATCGCAGACTGCAAAGCGTGGTTCTGCATGAAACGGTGCGCGTTTTGTTCATAGAACCGTGAACGTTAATTCTCGCGTGTCGTCCACCGGATGCTGTCAGATATACAGAGTGTCAAATTCGAGATTGCTCGCAGAAATCGATAGCCGGTTTGCTAGCAAAAGCTCGAGATCATTCGCACAGTTGACGTTTGAAATAAAAAATATTAACAGACCGGATAAAACGAGTATTCTTCTTCGTTGATAACCGTTTCATTATTCGGACGATTCGGTCAATGTACACGAATCGTTTCGTTGCCATTTCGATGCAATCGCGTTTCGACGTTTGCATCGTAAGATTGTAAATAACCAGTTGTTTATAGAGACAACCTGTGTCGCGTTTCGCAAGCCTTACTTCCTTCGTTGGCATAACATTAGCAGAGTCGATTTCACGATTGACCGTTAATCGCATCGCTGTCCTTTGTCGGTTGAGTCGACGTGCAAAAACGGTGTGTGAAATCTCGCGTGAATTCGTGTACTCGAAAGACGTTTAAATGTCTTTCAGTTGTCGCGCGCACGTGTACGAGGATGCGTCGAGGCGACTCCTAGTTCCTATGAGTTTAAATTTTTGACTCGCGTTCGCGCGTGTCGGTGTTCCGCGTGGTATACCAATCATCTCACGGCGAGAACTTGTACTCTGTTGAGTGGCGTATCGAGAGTTCTGAGATATCGAGGATCGTCGAGGATCGTCGACGCTACAAGGAAGTGGCTCGAACCGGAAAAGCGATTGTTTTGCCAAGATGAACGGCGTGCAGCGAATGCCTAGTGACGCCTTCGACACCAAGGTGAGATTACAATTTATTCGTTCAAACGTCTGCGAATTAACATGTCTCGAATATTCTGTACATAGTAGACTTATGCAAATGACCATTTAACACCGTGCAGCATTCCTGGATAATTAAGTATTGTTGTGAATTAATACGAATAACGTTACGACGTCGTAAGGAACGAACGCAGAAACTTTGTTAGCATGGACAGCCGCGCGACAATCTACGAACGTGTTTTATAAAAAATAAAATATGAAAATTACGACGCGATTTGCTCCAAATGTGTCTCGATTTGCGAGGTTATCACCAGTCGATGAAGTAAACCGAGAGGGTGAAGGTTATTTAAAAAGCATCGTTTGACACGATGTGTACACGTAATCGGGTCGACCTTGGCCCGCGTAACCCAGTACATAAGACGTCCTTGAACGGGGTCGTTACTTCTCGTAGGAACAAACGATCGTACACAGTTTCTGTCGTTGTCTAGGCACTTCGTTCCGCCTATCCGTGGCCCCGATAGGCGCGTTCCCACGTTAAAAACATTTTTTTTTCTCTCTTTCCGCAATGCGACTCGTCCTTCGCTAACGTATTTTCGACAAACATCACTATCGATTACATCACCTGTCTTGCATGGATAGCCAATCGTTTATCGATTTTACTATTGCTCGCTACACCATTGCGAATCCGTTTTAAATTTGTTTGTCCGCTGCAAGTAGATAAAAAATTGATCGTCGTCAAGTTCTTGGTCCCATTGGAGAAAACGGAATGTCCTCGGAAATGGTTACCAAGAGGACATCGATCGCGGCTAGATTTATACCGTGCAACCTCGCGTGTTACTTTTTTCTCACGGAACACTCGCGGTAGAAGCGCTATGTTTCTCCACGAACATATTTCACGGCGCTTTCGATTATTTGCACATTAGTAAAAAAAACCTGATATCGCGTGCGATGCAATAGGAATTCTTTCATCGTTTCACTCACTTGCCCGTTTGCTTGTTGCGTTTCGATTTCCGAGCAAGATTGGATATACCCCCTAACGACTAATTTCGTCGTAGCAGAATTAAAATTCTACGACCTACAGCACTCGAGTTAAAGTATTAGAAGAGTATTAGTTGGTAGAGATTTTTTTCGAAAAATTGAGGAGAATCCACGTTTAATTGGAAGCTCGTAGTAATCGCTCGTGTCAGGAACAGACTCAGGTTCCCTTCCATGGAGGATCTCCATGGAAAGCTTGACAAGCTGGAGTAAGGAAAAAAAAAAAAATACGAGAGTAGAGAGGCGACAAAGGAAACGCGTATACTCTGGTCTCTTCGCCACAAATACGAGCAGAGTTCACCCACTTTCCTGCCTGGCAAGGTGGTCACCGAGAGAGCATTACCATTCGGTAAGGGGCTCGCTGGTGTGCGTACGTGCGCGTCGAACATAACGTGCAATTAGGTGTCTTAACGCCGAGGCTGGTGCACCGAGGTAACGCGATACCTATACCGGTCTATGGCAACGCGACTCCATCGAGCCCGAGCTTGATTCGAGCTGGTCGACACGCTAGCGTCGATTTCAACCCTCCAGGCTTGTCTCGTTGCCATCGTGTTTAGAAAACTCCTTCTATTGCTTGGTATTTTCTGCCTGCAAAATTGTTAGATTTCGGATCGTTTTATACTTTAATGGTATAGGCGATTACTAGCGATTGGATTCGTTGTTCTATAGCGATTTGGATTTCGATTGATTTGGGATTGCTGCTCCGCATGTATTTACATTAGGTATTTGTTTCGTCAACAAGCTCGAACGATTTTTGTACTATGGACGAGACTACAGATGGAGAATTTAATGCGTAGGAAACTAGAAGAAAATAGTATCACGGTGGAAGAAACGACATAGTCCGATATCTCTTCGCAACAGAGATCTCCGAAATGCTGTTTACGCAGGCGAGTTGGACGATAACGTTACCCTTAGAGAGGAAGTTGTTGTAACCGATATAAATAGCGTTGACGAATGCCGTGCAATCTCGTAACGCGATCGCCTCGCGATTTCTTGCGCTTTTTGCTCCTTGTTTCGCCAGCCGAATAATACACGCCATTCGAGGCGCTTAATCGATTAGGATGGCTTGGATAGAAGCGATAAATCTATTACATCGCAACGATAGACCTAACTTAAAGATATTACCGTTTACGCGTTGCGTAAGCGAAGTTTATCAGCAGGGCAGTAATCGGTAAAATAGTATACGACACTGTTGATTCATTCTTCAAGCCTGCGAATACGGTCACGCGTGCTTTCGAGGATCCTCTTACAAGTTAAAGCTAATATTTTGCAAGTCTGGTCTCTGTGACGTATTCGCGGACGTTTTGACTTTCCTACTAGGACAAATTGAAGACGAAACGACATGCGAACGTACCGGTATTTTCGTATCCACGTACATCGTTCGCCTGTCGGTTTCGCAACGAGTTGCTCGTTTTCTCGTCACGACATTTCACTGAACCTTCGTCGCTCCGTGATGGCGATCAGGCTGTTAATTAAACGGGTACACCGAACGATCCCGTTTCGATATTTCGCATAGACATCTTAGCCATGGTTAGCGCAAGGTCTCGTGTTATTAAAATGCAATAAACTAGTCGCGCGTGCTACGGGAACGTTCGAAGGCTGGTCTATCTCGAAGCTCGAGTGAAAGCAACGGGAACCCATTCGCTCGGCCTCTTTTTCTTTTTCCCTGCTCATGGTTTTTTCAATCGAACTTTAGTTTCGCGTTACCCGTAAGACTTTCACGTAGCCACGTCGAGTTGTGCGCTTGCGACTAAGCCAGACTCACGTGACTGAAATCGAAAATCGCCGATCGTATCGCGGAGAGCAGCTCCGCGCCGTTCGAATTTCCGCCATGATTCGTCGCGGCCGAGCAAAACCTGGCTTTTGGTACTTGACCGACGTTTAGCCTAACTGCAAGCCGCGGTTCTCGTTAAAAACCGAGGCCTATTGTTACCTTACGAAATTGCCGTGATAAAACGCGCGATCGATCATCGGTTTCCCTCGGACAGGCAGCTATTAATCTTATTTCGCAAAACGGCAGCCGCAAATCGCAAGATATACGGCGTATTTAAGCGAACGGTTCATTTGCCGCAATTAGGTCAATTATTATCATTTGCTGGAACAAGTCGTAAACCGGCGCGAGTTTCTCGCTACGCACGAGACAACGTTAGGAAACAAGGTACAACCGTACCGTTTCTCCTTCTCTCTTTTACGATTTACCACGTCGCCGGCTCAGCGCTCTTCCTTCTGTGATTATCCACGTTAATCCTCCAACGCCGCTCCGTATCGCCACACCGCCGTATCATTGCGCGGTTCGTGACGCGACTGGAAAAGAAATCGCGAGCCGCGGATGATGCATCGCGACCAAGTTCCGCGGTATTGCGACCTCATAACTTCCGCCGCGTTCACCAGCGAAAGTAGGATAACTCACCAACATCGTCGTCACGTATAATATTTTCCTCTCCTTTGTTTCTCCTCCTATAGCTACGTGTTAAACGTTGAAAAAAATGACGAGATAAAGTTAGTTCGCGCGAGCCTTGTCTAGACGATTGTACGATTATCTGCGATCGGAGCGCGCTCCAGCGAAAAGAATATGCGATGTCCTCGTATTCAGACTATCGTGTAGAGTATAGACTATATATCGGTATCCAGACTATTCTAGATCTCTGAATGGCTGACAAACAAGTTGTCTAACGAAAGAACAAGCGGCAACCACAATTTCACGATCTACTACGCTACCATTTTTGGGGACGAATTCTGATTGAACGCGTAAATCCGATTCAATTACAAAAGATCCCAACGATAGAAAATGAACGGCCGAGGATGGAACGAAGAGGGGAATCGCGCGAGCGTCTCGTGGAAACGAGGAGAATTGTGCCAATGTTGCGCGTCGTGTTTTCATTTACGGTTAAACGAGTTCTCGGACGACGAACATGGTTATCGCGTATCGATTAGGGAATCATCGGGTTCGAAGCGATCGTCTCATCGATCGAACGATACCGGCGACACGCGATCCCATTGCCTTTCGAAATGGGGGCTTGTCAATTATTTCTCATACTCGACAGAAGTCCACCGGCCAAAGATTCGATATCAATTATCAGTTACACGCATGACGCGCGTAATGGCCCGAGTACGTTTCCACGACTTGTTTTTCTCTTCGGCGATTTATGTCTTTATCTTTTCGCGATCGCGTCACATGATGAATGGTACGAGAAATGGAACGTACACAAAACGTTTGTTTCGTAGGTCGATGTGTACCTTTTCGCATGGCAGTCTGTCGGTATTGGAAATTAGCGCCTCGAAACGCGGCACCGTAGGCCGTTCGGGATCGGTTCTTCCGGACAGCTGGTTAGAATTATTCGTAGAGTTCCTCCGAGAGCGTCGCGTTAGTAGAACTTTCCAAGACGTTCGAACGAGGAGAAATTGCTGATTTATTAGAAGCAGAAACGGTTGAGGCAGAAAACGCGAGGTCAACGTAGGATTTCTGTGGGTGATTACACGTGTACCCTCTGTTGAACAGATTTCAATTAACAGTGACTGACGATCGACGAGGGTACCAAAGTAATTGCCGGTAATAAAGCAACCTCAGCTTCTCTGTCTTCCAGTAGGTAGGATCGATCTTTTTGTTCCGATTGAAACGAGCGTCGTTTCGTGGCAAGCAAAACGATTTCGCTTCTTACTTTTCCTTAATAGTTCGCTAATTGCAAATTTGCAGAATAGATAAAAGAAAACCGGGGCCGTACAACGAAGCCGTATCGGTGCTAAACGGCAACAGAGGAAAGGGAAAAGTATTTTTAAAGAAAAAACTGAGAAACGTTGCGGAAAATGGAGACCGCTTTGAGCTAACGGTCGCGTGTTTGTCGGCAGTTGTGCTCCTCCGGGAGTCGCGTGACTCCCGTGGGATGCTTACCTAATGCTCGAGGAGGATTCGTAATGTAACGTGACCAACGTTGGCCAAGTCCTATGGCTACGTAACGTAGTGACTTTACAAACGGGGCGCCGGCAATCCCACGAGACGTGTTTATAAGCGAACCAGATAGATGACTGTCATGCTTAAGAAACAGCCGGTTGATTCGTTCGAATATGTCGCAAATATGAGTTCGGTTGATTCGCAGAAATCGCGCGGGAAGCCCAGCACGTTCCCATTTAGAGTGCTTGTTCGCTGGTTTATGCGCGGTGAATATTTATTTCTGGCGTAGGTATTTAACGCCGACTCACACTTGATTCGTATATGGAAGGTAAACACGTAGTAATCGTGTAAATGGTACGTGATCGCGCAGACCTGTCCGTAATCGATAATATATTACTAATTACACGTTGGCAACATGATTTCACGAGTGCTCGTTATCTGATCTTCGGATTAACCGATAACAATTTCTTTTCAATTCTTGACAATTTTTTTTTTTGAAGAATAGAACCTTGACTGGTATGTTTAATCGCTTATCCGATAGATCACTCGTAACTATCAGTGATTATCGTATCGTAATTCCAGTGAATATCGGTAACGTAAACTCACGTGCGAACCGTTTCACGCTGGTTCGTGGGATTTCTGAACTCGATGACTGGCAATCATTCGATTCATTTATAATTTCATGGTCCAACGAGTCGTTTTATGATCCCGTTTTGCTTTCAGTTTTCTTTTCTTCGATACGTAGTTTTTATACGCAATATCGGCATTCCTTATCCTCGCCATGATTTACAACGAGTTAAAACGCATCGCGAGTCAGTGGTTTTGTTCGAATCGTAGATTCTTTATAGGTTTTTTAGCTGACCACGAGATGGTGATTCGAGAGTCCATTTCGAATGGCGAGAGTCTTCGCTCGAAACGCGTTATTTGCCATACAAGAACAAAATGTTGCAATTAAAAAAATAGTCGCGGGAAAAGAAACGCCGGAGTAGATATACTAGTAGTCTATACACGAGCCTAAACGTTTATCGATAAATATCGGCTTTCCGATGCGATTAATTGGATCGAAAGTTTCGAGATAGCGTCAACCCTGAAAAGGTGAACACATCCTTTGCGATATACAGCAACTATAATCAACCACGCCCTTTCGGATCTTATCTAGACTGCAACCTTCGATCTTTTTCATCCCCTCCCGTGCCAGTTCGTCCCCGAAAGGTTAGCCTAGCTTTGCCTCGTGTAGGAAGTCCCGCGAGATAAATCGGCTCGATGAAACTACGAGGGAGAAATAGGAATAATCGTACGATGTCGAATCCTGTTTCAACGCGTTGGCGGTACGGTTTGCTTTTGAAGCGCAAAGGAGGAGTGGTTTCTCTTTTTACGCGAAACTTCCGTGACTTGCTTATAGCAGCGCTCAAGAGTTAAATTCGTTCGTATCTTTTTAATTTCGACGATGAATCTTCGTCGAGAGAAGAATAGACGTAGGGTCAGTAGAAAGTGAGCGGAAAATAATCGACGCGTTTGCCCCAAAGATTCTGTCGGAGCCGCTGTTCCAAGAAATTGACCGTGTTTGGTTGAAAATATCGGATATCGATCGCGAGCTACGAAATATTCCCCCTGAATATTCCGATAGCCACGCAAAGTTTTCGCGATTTAGTGAATTATTCTTCTACTTTAATTTCATTTCCCGCGTCAAAAATCGTCCTTGCCTCTTCATTGCCGGAACGTTACGAAACGATCCTTTGATTCCTCTGCTTTTATACCGAAGGAAATCTAAGGAATCACGTACAGTTCTGGTCGACGATCGAACAAGAAGCTGCACAAGTTTCGCCCGTTCAAGGAGATTGATAAGCAATAATTTCGAAGAGAAATCACGCCGATGCATACCGTGTACCGCCTACAAGGCACATCGTAAATCGTATCCGTTACCATTCGAATCGCATTCGGGGACATTTGGGGAAACCTGACTTGGACTAAATTTCACGTAACAGTTAATTTATGGGATTGCGCAACGTTGAGGCAGATATTCCAGGGCCAAGTTCAGGATAGGATACCGTGGAACCCCATACGGTTTCCGATCAAGGCTGACCGTGTCGGTCGGGGACGTAAGGAATTCGAGTGTATCGGTGGCAAGCCAAATACGCAGCGCGCGTCCTTCGATGCCACGATATTTAGCCAGAACACCGATAATAGAGAAATCGGGGTCGGTGTGTTATGTGTGGAACAATACTCGGAGATCTCGGTGCAGCGTGTTTCGTGACCAGATTGGAGCACGTGCCATAGCTAACGGCCATTCGGCCTGATTTACATCCGACTACTAGTTTTCCCTTTTTGGTGATCATCGAGCGGCTGCATCGAGACAGAGAAGAACGAGTCTTTAGGTGTCTTTGCGTTACGGACGAATAAACGTGGACCGTGAACGCGAGAGCTCGAAAGAAAAGAAGCCCAAAGAGGCCGTTGCTAAAAGAACAGAAGCTTTTTCATTCGTAATCGTTTCGCATGTCACTCCTATCTTCCGAATAATGTTTCCACGACGATATGAAAATTGTACACCAACGGCTTCTAAGAATGGCGCGTTAGACTCTACGATAGAAACGGATGTGGCTAACGTTCGACAGGGTATCTCTTACTCTTACAAAGAAACGAGAACAAGCCTAGCTTTTTAGAACTCGAGCGATCAACTCGATGCTGGATATAAAGTTGCGCTTCGTATCTGGTTATCGCGACGCGTCTAAGGAAAACTTCACTTTGTCTTTGCAACGTTTCCCTAACGAGATATTATCGGTTGGCGGAATATACTGCCGCGATTTAGAATTCCCAGTGACGCATTTACAGTGGCCTGCGATAAATTTTGGGTCGCCGTTTCTGTAGTTACACATTCTTTCGCAAGGTGTGACAACTCGATAACTTCGACCCACACGTTCATTGTTCTTCTCGGTGAAGCAATTTTTATCCGAATCCATTAGCGAAATTTTTCTTATCGTTATTGTACAAGTTTAGCCGCTTACAAGATACAGCTTATCGCTAGGACATCTGGATATTAGTGGCGGTCCATGGGATTTAGGCAGATTTGGCCGCCGTTACGGGACAAGGGTTTATTAATCACGAGGAAGTATGTTATTAAATTACATTATGTCGAGTGCATAGAACTGACCGTGGTTCCTGATTGTGTCAGGGTCGTATCACTTTATTTAATAAGGGTTAATTGCCCTCCGGTCAACGATGTTAGTACGCCATTGTATAATTTATGAATTACGAGCGTTCCACTCTCACTCTGCATTACACGCGCGTCATCCTCCTAAATATTCGTGGCCCTAACGTGTTGTCGGCTATATCTTAAAAGTTAATCCCTCTGCTCGTTGTTTCCGTCACAGTAAATCTGCTCGCCAGGATTTACGTTCTGCCGAGTACTCGCTGGTCGCACTTCTCTCTTTTACATAACTATCGTGGTACGCCGTACGCCATACGCGTGTCCTTTGTATCCCCACCGATGACATACGTTCGTTCACTTCTTTCTATCGTGATTTTTTAGAATGTAAACAGTTCTCAAGGATTGATATTTTTGCACGCACCACGTAATGTCATTCGGTCGGTTTGACCGCGATCTATGAAATCGAAAATTCGTCAACGTCAAATCGCGTCAACATTTCTTTTCCATTCTCCTTTCTCGTCGCGTGCTTTATCGTTGAATACGACCGACTTCGCGTGTTGTAACACGATCGATTAAATTCCTCCTTACACGCCCGATGCTCGTAATCCATGATCGCCGATCTAATTCCCCGTTATCACACACGTGCGGAACGAATTCTTCCTTGCGACGAGGAACAGCGACTACTAGTCGATGCGCGACGACTCGTTATTTTCGATCTCTGGTTGTCCCGATACTTCGTACACGAATGCTATAGGTTGTCGCGTGCTCAATTAAAACTCGCGTATCTAAATATAGCGGGCAAGTGGTGCGGCATTCCGATCGTGAACATTGGTTAGAAACCGACAGTGCGTACGAGAAGGCGCAACGAAGTTCAACGATGCGACTCATCGGTCGAATTTTAAAGAATCTGCCGGAGCGAGCGATGGTTTGCTAGCAACGCCGCTAATATCGACCGTAACGCCATAGTTGCGGCGAAGCGCGTGGAATGCAACAGGAGGAATATCACCGAGTTGAATGATGGCGATATCGAGCTTCGGCCGGAAATGCGGACCGAGAGTAGGCAGCTTTTCCTGTGTCAAACGAGTCCAATTAAATCGCATCGAATAATCCCACGCGCGCGACATTCTTCGCGCGATACTTGTTCCCGTTCCAGCCAGGGAAAAGTAAAAAAAGCTGCTCGAACGCTCGGTTAGAGATATCTGGAATAGCGTGTCGGACACGTGAGAGCGAGCACAGGTGACAGTGACCTGACAGAGCACGATCGAGCGCACAGCGTTCGACGAAAATGCATCGGAAGCCTATAAACACGCGTGACACAATCGTTGGGGAATGTCAGTGTCGGAGGGCCATAGGTCCTTTCTCGGTTTACCGTCTTCTTCGCGATCCAGTCGCAACGATGCGATGTCTCGTGTGGGAAGTTAAGTAAACGTGATCGTTGAATAAAAAGCGCGTACGAAACCGTCTCACGAGAAATCGCTTTCTTTCGATTAATTTTGATCGAGTACGCAACTTTGAAACGATAACCATCGGGGTGTGGCTCCAGTTTCCACGGTTTCTGGATATTTGTGAATTGTTCATCGAAACGTGCAATATTCACTGGGACCGATCGCGGCCACGACGCAAGGTTTCGCTTTCGTCGTTGGTCGTAGGTCGCTTTTGCACGTCGCTTTTATGAATAATGTAAGAAAGAAATGCTAATTGAAATACTTTCGAGCGCTTTGTTAACAAATCTCGAGGCGGCTCGCGCTGACGGTTCGATGAATCACGACCGATTGCTCGCGCTGAAAGCGACGCAAGCGAGAAAGGGAAAGCCCTCGTTGCAAAGAGCGGAGGGATGACGTAAAGGAACTGTGTCGATCGGCGGTTTAATCCTTCGTCGATATTTCGAGGCGATCGCCCGCGCACGATCGCGTATGAGTCAAATGTCTAATAGTGAACGGGAGGAGCGAAAGCAAGAGGGAGGGAGGACATGGGAGCAATATCGAGGGAAAGGGAGGCAAAGAGAAACGGTGCGAGAGTCATGTAGATTAAAAGGACGGGCGCAAAAACCGATCGAAGAAAGATGCTGTGTAACGCTGCAGTTGGCACGTCGCCATTCTCCCTTTTCTTCCTTTTTTCCCTTTCCCTTTGGCTCACCCAAAATTTACGGCGTGTGCTGAAAAATATCAATTCCGCGAGAATGGAATTCTTATCTCGCGCCGCGATACCGGCCACTATCGGAAAATGGCTCCGCTCCGTGACTTTTTTACAACGATTTTGTATTTCTCCTTTTTTTTTTTTTTTAATCTATATTAGGCTTCGACGTATTTTCGACTGGATGATTTCGCCGAGACTCGAGCGCTCTCGAGAATCTTGTAAATTTCGCTTTCGATCGTATACGAGGATCGAGATCCCCGATCTTTGCACGAATAGGTCGAAGGAGTGGATTGTCATGCCGTGAGCGTAGAGACGAAATAAAGGTCGTCGTGACCAGACACGAATTATTTATGCCTTAAATTGAACGGCTAAATGACGCCACTTCCGCGCGGATGACATCATATCGTCGATGCTCAATGTCAGCGTTCGTTTACACCGGTTCTTTGATGAAATTACGAACGTGACGGAGTATTCCAGAATCTGGGACGGTTCGTGGTATTTTCTTTTTTTTTTCCCCCGATGACGATATGGCGAGTCCGACGTAGGAAAAAAAAACAGACGTCGGATATTAGCTAGGATTATCTTTTCGCAATTGTCACTCTTGTTTTGAGCGTAGCGATGCAATTGTAACCGCAACTATGCAACGAAGACGTCTATCGCTTGTGTTCCTACGCGTTACCGATTGCAAGGAAAGTTATTCGGAGTTAACGTATAGATATTCGATGACGAAGAGAAAAGCTATTTCGCGAAATATCAGCATTGTGGTCGGCTTCACGTCAGGACGCGATACGCAGAAAATAGTTTATCAGGAACAGCTGGAAATGGGTGGTAACTCTCGCAGCTTGACGCTCGTTTCCCGTATTTGTTCCGCAACTTCTCCAAAGCAACAACTTTGTACTCTTCGTCTCTGCATCGAATATATCAACTAACGTGCGTTAGCGTAATTCCAATCGAGATACACGTTATGCGGGATTCAGGTCGTTATCGAATTTCGATAATTCGTAGCATTAGGACGATTTACTTTCAGCGGCTTCTTTAAAGAGCAAGGCTATCGTTGGACACGATGACGTAAGGTGTAATCTAAGGTGTAAGGGAAATCAATTTTTTTATTCTACAAGTGGAACAAAATTAAATTTTTCACACGTTAAAATATACTTATCGCGTTCAATGACAATTATATTTTGCATCGTCGAAAGAAATACAGATCGCAATTTGAGTCGGGTTTCAAGTTTCAAACGTTGCAGATCCCTGCAACACCGGCCTGGGATACGGTCGATGTTCATCGCAGCGGTCTTACGATCACCGGACGATGTCGCCGTTGGATTAAGCCACGATGATCGATTGATTTAGAGGCGCGCGCCGACTTGGTATACGAAACTGGATTGCCTCGTACGTTGCTTCAACTGTTACAAACATTTTCTTCGGATATATTTCGTACTGGTAATAGCTCGGCGAAGACTACAAGCAACGCGTAACAGCATAGATCGCCATCAAGCTTTTTCGCAACGCAAACGAGTAACGGAACCGCAAGCAAAAAGCATGCCACTTGAATAGCTAGATTCTAAGCGATCTTCGGGTTCTTCCCTACAACCTAGAACATATTTATCAATCACTGTCTCGTCGGCGAAGCTCTACCGGAGTGAAATAAGACTCGAAGAAGTCTGAGAAAGGAAGCTCGCGAACGATCCTACGCGGTTCCGTAATTAGTCAGCGTTTCAAATAGCGTACGTTCCGTACTGGAATTCGAGATCCTGGAACTTTGAGTTTCGACGGAATGTCCGTGCAACGGTCCAGCGTTCCCCATTGAAACGAGAACGGTACAAGACCGAATGACTCACCACAGTGTATTACGATCAGACGCTGAAGAATTGTGACATGCACCGCTAAATGCTTAATGGTATCCTGGTTAAATCCAATTAGAATATTTCTATCTCCCTTTGTTCGATCGTTACGAACGAATCACTCCCATGACCGCTTCTCCAACGCTTCTCCAATACTTACGCAGTAAAGGGTTCCCCTTTACAACGAGACATTCTCCAGAGCTAAATCTACTTTTGGCACGTTTTTACGTAAGTCGTGTCAAATTCATGCCGTATTGTTCGATACAGATCGAATCTGGATTCCGTTTCGTCTATGGTGTATAATGGGGTCTAGGCTAGCCGATCTAGCGATCGACGGTTGGCGTAGGTTAGAAGAACGCTGGAATCGGTCGCGTTTACGCGCATCGATAAACATGCGTGCGCGGTCGATTGCAAATCGTATCTATTGTCGGATCGGCCTGGTATTCGCGCATTCATTAATTGCCAAGGGAATGTGAGAACGACGCCTTAAAATCATCGGTGCTCGAATACGTCGCCCTTGAATCCGACAAGTACGTAGGCATCGCGTGTATTACATCGCAAACGGATGTCTGCATCTATTCCAGGATTAAAGGCGTTTTTACGCGCTTCCAAGACGCAGAGACACGCCTCGACGCGGTTTTACGCTTCGTGGTCGATCTTCCATTTTTTCTCAAACCGTTGTCAAATTCCTATAATCCGTAACCGATCGAAGAAACCGAATCCTGGAACGATAAAGATTTTATCGAAGATGATCCTTCTGCGGTGTTCTCTTAGGAGGCTCACGATCGTTGTTGGATTATTCGTACGGCGGGGAGCGATCGAGTCTCTCCGTGACACAGATAATCGAAGAGTAAGCCGTCGATTCGACGGATATCCTCGGTCTCACCATTTCGGGCGAAAAGGTCGATACGCGCGCGTAAGGCCCCGTTCACCAAGCGGTTAGACCTCTCTGTGCAAAACGGCGGGGGCGTTGTGACAGGACCTTGTCGCGGCCCACACACAGGGCTGTAGCAGCGAGTTCCACGAAAACTCCTTGTTATGAAATTCCCATTCGCGTGAAAAGGTATCCGACATCGATCACCGATGTCGAATACTCGGTGTATTTTTTGATCAATCGCTTTTTTGAAACGTCGCTGTTCTTTTCAGACGTCTTCATCATCGTCATCGAGTCGTCGATATATTTTAAGTATACGCTCCTGCATGGTCTCGCAAACAAGCAAAGATATTTAATTATCGATCTTCGACCGACTTTTTCAAAGGATCACGTGTAGGAGGAAGCAGAAGAGGAGGCGTGGGTATACAGTCGTTTACGTCGACCATCAAAGAAGATGCATAAAGCGACGGCCTTGATTTCTCGTTCATGCGTACGGAAAGATCGCTCGTGAAATCGATCGCGTTCATAGCCTTTAGCCTAGATAACCAAGACCGATATGCTCCTTCTTCTCTTAGTGGCGGGCTTCTTTCTCTCCCACTCTCTCTCTCTCCCTCCCCCTCTCTTGCTCTCTTTTTTTCTGGCCTCTTAATTCTTAATGCCGCGAGCACTTTTACCTCAGTTCGTCACGGTGAAACAAAATAATTCATGGAAATCGGCCGAGCACGATTTCTGGTGGCGGCGGAGAAAAAACAAGACGCGTTCATACCCTTGCCGATTCTTCCTTGAACGAGCACGAGCGTCCCGGTTCACAGGTTTTTCGCGGTTAGAAATTCATCGAGCAATTACGAGCGAACGGAGCGCAAAGGCGGCACGTGGACCCGTTGAGCGATCGTCGCATTTTAGTTAAGATCGACGCATAAATCCAGCTCGACTCCATGGAATCGTAAAAATCGAGGGTAGCGTTTGTTCGAACCGAAACAGGAAACAGAATGCTGGGTATAATCTTCTGTTAGACCATCTGTCCACCACTGTTTGGAAAAGGCTTGGAAATATTTCGGAGCCAGACTGGTCGGTCAGCTGGTTCCGACCAGCAACTGTCGTTCGTCGAGACACGCGTTAAATTGCCCAATTCCTGTATAATATTTGTACGAACGACAAATTTTTCTTCGTCTATCATTAAGAATAATCCTATGTTAATCTCAACTATCCAACGAGAGCGACCGAGATATCAGCGTGCCGTTGTCGTAAGTCATATTCTAAACGAGAGGAACGCGATACGCGAGCCACGGGCAATTGTTCAGCTGCGTGGCGTAACAGTGACAGCCCACTTAGGGGAGCCGATACGCGATTAACGAGAGATATACGAAAGCTGTTTCAGCCGGCGTGTTAAAACCCGGTCGAAAATTATCTGTCTGTGTCAATTTACAACCGAGTCGCCACCCACGCGCAATAAATCCGACTATGTTATAAATTATAACGCGGGAACGGTAATCGGCGGAGGATATGCCACGATATTTTACCCCTCCACGTTCGGGGCTGGAATTCTCTCGAACTTAACGTCTCCTCGTTTAAGTAGAATTATCCTGTCTCATTAAGCAAGGATCAAGCGTCCCTCGAGCTGGCCGTTGCGTCGCTGTGCGAATCAACGTACCTGTCAGACCGTGATTCGCGATAAATCCTGTAACCACACCCGCGGGATCTCGCGTCCGAGAACTTATTAGACGCGCACGGACGATTTTATCGCGCGACCGAACGTTCCGCTGAGTATTTTCGTGACGCGAAAGGACTTTGCTCGCCCGTACGATCCGATGGTTCCGTTCGGTAACGATTTGCCGAGGGCGGCCGAGAAAAAACGCGCACTTTTTTATTGTTTTTCAAGGATACTGTGAATCATCCAACAGGTTTTCGTTCCCCTGGTCCTGACCGAATGACCATAGCGCGTGGAGGAGATTTCCAAGGAAGGCCACGATCGTTTTTCTGCCTCTTTTTCCTGGGATCTGTGTCCTTTTCTCTTTGGTTTTCCGCCTTATTTCGATCACCTGATCCTTTTTCTAAGGACTCGATGAGTCAAGCTCAAGTAACTCATCTTGCGAGTCGCTTCGATGATGCACCCCGCTGACCATTTTCAGCTGTCATCTCTCCCTACCCCTGTTTCAAAAGAGAAAAGAAAAGATAAGAGAAAGACACCGTATCTTGCCCGTTTTTTGTCTAACGCAGCTATTAAACGACGGTGGCGCCTATCTCTGTTCGAGCTCCGAGCCGTTACGCACTCGCTCAAGTGTCGGTTAAACCACGACGCACTGTCATTAGGAGCTGCTGCGGTCGGTGACGACGTTCTTCGACTTTTTGCTAGACTTGTTCGTCGAGCAGGAATCGAGGAGGCAAAACAACGCCGAGAGTCGTTCCGATGAGAGGTCTGTGGCATGGAAAACGAGCCGATTAGGAGCGTCGATCGTCCCAGCGAAATGACTGTAATTAGACAAGCTCCACGAATGGGAGAAGAAGAAGATCTGCTCGATTTACCCGAGCATTCGATGGAACATAATCTAAACGAGCGCGCGTATATTGTACATCCCTGTCGTCGTGGTCGTTTCGCCGTAATGTGTTGCTTCCGATCGTAACACGTGTCGAAAGAAACTGAAGGTCGACGAAGGAAGGACTACGGTAGAAAAGAGAATCGAGATTTGGATGGAAATTGATTGAACAGAGCGGAAAAGCTGGGAGAAGAGTCCCAGAATCCCGGTGAACTCGAGCGAGGTCGAGCTCACGTGGTCGTGTCGCGCCAGATGTGGAGGTGGAGGACGCAGAGAGGAGCCGGATTAACGGGAGAATCGAGTGGTCCGCCTCACCTCGAGGAGGACCGCAGGACGGAGGACAGCTAAGGAGGTGACGGTGCAAAGGAGAGGAGGATGCAGGAGACAGCGAGTGGGGACGTAGAGAGCGAGGCATCTAAAGCGAAAGAGGGAGAGGAGGAAGGTGGTGGACAGGACGAGAAGGGGGAGAGGAACAACACGCTCTCCTCCGGTGCACACTCTCGTGGTGACTCCGACTGGCAAAGTGCTCGCGTTCGTGAAAGTCCACAGACGACTTTCAGGGTCGTCTGCTCCGTTCGTTCGGCCGAAGCCGGCTTCGCCTCGCGAAAAGAAGCCACCGAAAGGGATTCGAAGATACTCCTGTTTGTTGCGGTTACGAGGTGGCCGAAGCGACGAGAAGAGCTGTCTTCTCTCGACCACGATAGCGGCTCGTCGATCCGCGATACCACGTTATCAAAGAATCCGATGAGACACCGAGTCTACGACGCGTGTTTTTCCCTCCCGGTCTCGTCGTCGTCGTCGTCTTTGTGCCGTAACGAACGAAACCATCGCATCGAGTTTCTTTGACCGACTACCGATGTCACTCGCTGCTGAATTCTGCTCGCGATAGTCGCGACTGGACAATTTCGCTCCGTGAACTGCGCCGCTGATATGTGATCGAGCTGTGTGATTTCTCCTCACAGGACTTGTCGACGAGAATATTCGCGATACGGATCGAAAGGAACCCGATTAAGTCATCGGACGCGGTAATACACGTCGCAAACTGGATTCGCGGAGAACCGTAACGGAACCTTGAAAAGTTTCCAACGTGACGCGAATCGATCGGTTCTAGTAGATACACGGTTGATATACGGTGCTGTACACGACCATGTCGCGTCTTCTTCGTGGTTCCTCGTCGATCAAGGAAGGTTCCAAAGTGACCTCGTATTCCAAGGACCGTTCGCCCGACGAGCAGGAAGATCACGCGTTAAAATCGTACAAGAACATCTCGAATCGTTACCATTTTGGAATGACGGGGCAACAGAACGACGAGGTGAGCAAGAACGGTCGAGACTATAAGGAGCACGGCAACGTAAACGCGGACTTGTTGTATAAAAAGAGTAAGGAACACTTTGGCGCCTGGGACATCAAGGACATTGTGCAGAACGAGGGTCTCAGATCGAGGAAGCAAACAGATCGATTCGAGGGTTCTCGATTAACCAACGGACGATCGAAGAACGATTCCACGAGGCAGGGTCGTTGCGATGATCACGAGGAGACGTTGCAGCGTGACGATGGAACGAGGACGGGATCCATCGATCGCGAACATGCAGCATCGCATAGATCGAAAAAGAAAGAAGGCTGGGAAAACTCGGACGCCTCGAAAGTTACGTCGAAGCTGGCTCGATCGAAATACGACGACAAAGACGACGTGCAGAGAAACGACGAGAGGGAGCAGCTTCTGAAGGAGATCGAGAACTTGGCGGTCGATGGAAGATCGCCGGATCGAAGGATCAAGGCGATGATTGAGCGCTTCAAGTCTCGAGAAGAAGACAAATTGAAGTTCAGAGCGGAGCGCGATTCGCACAGTCCGGAAAAGGACGAGTATAGGTCGAAAAGTGGAGGTCGAGGCGAAGTTCAAGTAGATCGTATCAACGATCGAGAAGGTGAGCGCAGATCTGGCAGATCTAAATTGCGAGACCTGGACACGTACGAGCAGGAAGATAATAGAAATCGTTCCGTGGATCGAAGGATAGAGAAATCCAATGATTCGTTTACAGAGAGGAAAGCCGACGCGTATGGTGTGGAAAAAGCACATAGACGACCTAGAGAAGTGGAAGACGACGTTTCTCGAAGGAAGAACAGTCCAAAGAGAAGAAGTTACGTTTACGATGGCAATCCGGAGGATTTCGACGTGCGAATACAGAAGTACGAGAGAGCTCTCGTAGAACCCAGAAGAGATCTAGAATCGTCTAGGCGAGTTTCGTTGAAAGATTCGGACGTCGACTTAGGGAGAAAGGACTCGTTCAAGGATCACGATCGACAGGTGACGAGAAAAAGTTCGTTTAAATCTGCTGACACGAAGAAGAGTCACTCTCGGGATAGGGAGCCCAGTTTGAGTAGGAAAACGTCCTTCAAGGACGAAGAAAACGATTTATACAGAAAAAACTCGTTCAAGAGCCAGGACGTGGAGAAGAAATACTTCGGAAGGGAGCCGGAACACGTCTCGAGGAAGAATTCGTTGAAAGAGCAGGTCTACGACGCAAGAAGGAAAAATTCCTTCAAGGAACAAAATTCGGATTATGGGAGAATTCTGCCGAGGAATCGCGACGACGAAGAGGAGAGGAAGCGTTCGCTGAAAGGACATACCGACGGAGTCAGTAGAATCACTTTCAAAGAACACGACTTTGATTCAGGTAGAATTCACTCGTACAAGGATCAAGAGCCAGACGTCGGCAGAGTTAGCTTCAAAGATCATTCCAGCGGCGACTTAGGTCGTAAAAATTCCTTCAAGGAGAAGACCGTCGAGTTTGGCAGAATTTCCTACAAAGATCGTAACGACGATGCGGATCGAAGACCTGTCCACAAAGGCCAGGATAACGAACCGAGTAAAGTGTCTTTTCGAAACTTGGACGAGCCAAGGAGAAGGCACTCTCCTAATGGACGATACGTCGAATTTGGCAGCGTGTCGTTCCAGACTCAAGACGACGAGACCCGAACGAGCCCCCTAAACGATCAGGATTACGATTTGGAAAGAGACTCCTCGTTGAAAAGGCGAACGTCTTCGAAGAGCAAAAATCACGAGGCTATCGATAAAAGATCGAACAGACATTCCAGACCGTTGACACCGCCGAAACGGGACGAACCGAAAGCGGAGTGTCGAAAGGATGCCAAGGACCGCGAGGAATTCGATTCCAAGTCGTGGCACGAGAGCAACCGGATTTTCGCCGCCAAGTATTTCCGAGAGAACAGCAGATACCGTGCGAATCCGGAGGGTCGTTCGGAGATCGACCGAGATCCCTCTCCCGAAACGGGAATTCAAGAATTCCATGGCAGAAAACACTCGAACGAAGGATTCGGCAACGAGATAGAAGACTCGAAACGCAGCTGCACGAAATTGGAAACGTACAGCGGCTTTGGCAACGGGGAACATCCTCGAGATCTACAGAGTAGATACACGTCGACCCACGAGAGAAACGGGGCGACGATCATCAGGATTCGAACGAGTCCGGAGACGAGCCCGGCCGAGAGGAGGCGTCGCCGTCGTCCTGTACAGGACACGTACGCGGAAAGGAGAAGGCGTTACGAGGCGGAGGACGAAGCGGACAGCGACGAAGACGAGGAGGAGAATGATCGTCGACAGAGAGGGTCGACGCGCGGAGACGGCTTTATACCAGGGAGAGGCGTTTCTACACCTTCGAGAAGAGTCTGGAATTACCGCGAAGGGGTATGGCATTTTCATGAGTCAATTGCGTTCGATCAGTCCTTTATGGTTCAGAAGCGAGAAGCTATATTCATAAATCGATGGAGAAGATGAAAGCGAGATGATTCTCGTAACGGTTTCGAAAGCTGAGGCGAATCGGAGTGCTGCACGCTGGTAATCGGCCGGCGCAGCGAGGAATTTTGTTTTTCTGATTTTCACCGGGCGACGCGCCGCTGGACGGAATCAGTACGTGCCGAGTGTGTTGGTGGATCGTTGGAAGGTGCGAACGTTTTCTTGCCGTGTTTCACGCGATTTGCTCTTGTTGACGATCGGTCGTTAGTCGTGGTTCGCTCCTGCCACGCTTTTGTATCGCGATTTCTTTTTCCTTCACGCCATACGTTAACTATACGGCGGTATCATCCACGTTACTTCCTAGATAGCTGTATGCATGCTTTTATTATATCTACGCACAACTACACGAGAGCTCGTCGAACGTTCAACGGATATGTATGAAATAAGTGAAAGTAATTATGAGAGCAATTACCGACTTATCTTTATGGAATTATTAGATGCGTATATATGAACGAGTACATGTAGAAAGTTTTGATTAAATTTTTAGTTGACCAGTGAAATTTTTTGATTCCAAACCAACCCCAATACGCCTCTGTTCTTTCGAACATCTTCTTGCCGCTTGCAACGCTAATTCTATGCTGTCGACGCGACGTCACCGCTACGATATCGAGGGAATAACGAGCGCTCGAAGACGCAAAAATCTGGGCTGGCTGTTGAGTCAATCAGGGTGAAAGCAAACCCATCCGCTGCTTTATCCGTCAACGCTTGTTAATCCTTTAATTAATCCACTCCGTTACTCGGCTATTTAGCCTTTCTTCGAGCACGGATACCGCTCGCCACGGGCTAAGACGTGAACTTTCTCGAGTCAAAGTTGGTCAGAACGGTCGCGGTGCGCAATTAGTCCGAGCGAAAATTACACCGCTTGGATTTTTTCGCGCGCGAGCGAGTTATCCATCCAGTCGGTCGGAGGGTTAACGGTCTATCATTCAGTCGGCTTAACGCAAGTTTTCAATGTCCTTACGTAATTCCACCATCTATTGGCTAACACGTCATGGAAATGTCAGCGAACCGCCTACAAGTGGAATGGTCGCGCGGCGTGTAGGACACGTACGCAGCCGTACGGATCACATCTTTCCTCGAGCCGTGTTCGCAACCGCCGCGTTAAAAACGCCAAGCCTTTGTCCATATAATCGACGATCGTCAATCATCGTCGTTAACGATGCAAGTCGATAGAATCGCGACGACCGAAGCGACCTCGCTTACCAAGCTGTTAACCGCGCTATAAACGGACGAGGAGTCAACGACATGCGCTCTGTGCGTGGACGAAATAGCGACAACGTACGGACGTTGACGAGGAATTTACATGGTCACCGAGGATCTCGTTCTGTACGTTCCTGAAATCGTTTTTTTTTTCTTCACTCGAAAAATGATCTAATCGTCTGCCTTTTCGCGTATGATTCAGCGTCGAAAACGAGACGCGAGTCCAGCACACTCGAGGAAAACAACTCGAGCTCGACTCGACTCGAGATTAAAATGTCCGACGGTGCTTGAAAGAACGGCTGCATAAATCAAACGCGGCAAGGTACGCGCGCTCGGTTTTCAGGTGATTTCCAGTTGGTAGTGCGAGCTGCGGAGAAAAAACGAGTACCCGGTCCTTTCACTCGTGAGTCAGGACGAAAAATATGTTAATTAGGCGACGCGTGTTCGCTCGGGGATCATTATTCAAGATTCCTATATATAGACAGCTAGAGACACATCGGCTTACATATTTTCCATGGCGCGTTACTTGTCTACTCGATATTTGGCGATGCCAGTGCCGCGACCTGTTTCACGTGGGCGGACCGACCATATATGCCGGCCGGAAGGTTCTTGAACGCATCCAACGCGCTTCGAGCTTTCCATCGTCGTTGCTTCCCTTTATCTCCGCTTCGTAAACGTTCGCGACGACGCGTTTGGAAGCTGTCGCGCCGCGTCCAAATGTCACCCAACGATTCTTTAAAGCCAACAACGTGGGAGAGCCCGCGTGAAACGTCTTAAAAGGCAAACTCTTCCGATTTGCCGGGAAATCTCAGACGATCGTTCGCTTTTGGAAGTACGGCTACACGCTGTGGATACTCGCGCGATCCGTTGTCACGAACAACGACGAGCTGCGCGATTAAAAACTTTTCCCAATTACAAGACTCGCGACTCCGACCTTGTCCCGCTTCGGACGTAATTAACGAACGCGTCACGATCGTGCGAGAAGATGACGCGCCTGTCTTTCATGCTCTTAGCTCTTTCCTTTTCCTATTTTTTATTTATTCTTTACGATCGAGAGAGCAACGTATCCCTGTTAGATCGGAGCGTCGATTCGTAGCCGAATAGAGGTATCATCGAACGACGCCGTAGGCGACTGACATTTACAAAGATGATCCAGACCTTTCACCATTTTGCAATTAACGCGACCTTATCGCAACAACTATCATTTTTATCGGATATTATTAGACTCGCCGTGATTGCGATATGTAAAAATCGAAAATGTATTTTTATTTGTTTGATCGTAGGGTGTCCTGATCACGGACGTCGAAGAGGGGCAACCTTGTCTACAATGCGGAGATACGTGTTCAGGATTCTCGCCGCACACGTGGAGGTAAGTGTCGAAACGTTTTTGATACCGTTGCGTTCAATAGCAACCGCGATGTCCTTTATCGCGAATAAAAAAGAACCATAATTCACCTTGCTTTCTGCGAAGATAAGGACAAGAAGGAAACGAGCTTCCGTAAACCCTGATGGCATTTAAGCGAATCGGTGTTCCCTCTCCAGCGGCGTATTCGTAACGCTGACACACTTTGGTGTCAAAGTCTTCGAGTTTCTCACGTCTGTTGACACTTGCGCGATCCGCTCGAACGATCGATGAATCCCATCGCCTTTCAATTAGCCGTACATTGTCTAATGCGTTTCATCGATCGACGAGTTTCTCTAATCGGGATATCGGGTTGCTTATCCGGAAATAATTATCTCGTTCCATTAGTTGAGGCGACAAGGAATCGCGTCATTCTCATACCCTGCGATTATCAAGCGAGAGGAGATCGTTTTGATCGGTAAGAAGGAGAATTGAATTCACAAAATCAACGTGATCAACGAATCGAATAGAATATTCTCGATGAGTAGGTCGAGAGGAACGGCACGAAAAAGGAAGCAAAAAAGGCGACGAAACGGGATAAAGAATCGGCACAAGATCGGATCATGGCGAAATTGTTCACCGAAACGCTTCACAACCTATCCATTATCCCAAGCGTAACTGAACAGCGGTGAAATTACCAGCTAGTAATTATCCTCCGTGATTTACGGACCAGCAATGCGGTAATAGCGAATTAATTGGCCAGAGTAGCGGGGAAGGGAACCGATCTTCCTTCCAGCATCGCGGCGCTTGCAAGAGAAAGGTATGGGACAGTACCTCGTGCTCGGCTGCATTTATAACCACCGAGATGGATTTACAGTTATGCCACCTATAGCCACCCGAATCCGCGCGGCCTTCGATGGTCGCTAGGCTTCTCGATTCAATTTCATTCCCCTTAGCGTGGGACGATCGTTGCGCCCCTCAGGTGCCGTGCTTCTCGGAAAAATTTTACCGATCCATTTTCGTCGAGAGCTCGTGCGTAGGAAATCCAACTGACCGTTGCTTTTCTGGACACGTTAAACGCGTGGGCGTCGTTTCTCTTTTCCTACCGCCTGCTGCCACGAATTAAGCTTGTTAGCTTGGAAAAACAAGGTCGAACGTCAGCTAGAAACGCTTGTTACAATTATTTCGACCCGGTAGCGGGTCGTAGCTCGTTTCAAAAATAAATCCTTGACATGTGGGAACGAAGAAGCGCGTCGTCATGCCCGATTCATACGCGGTAAATTTAGATAATTAATAATTTACGTCCCTAGATCGGTATCGCTAATGAATTCCGGGTTAGGCTTCACCTGTGATTTCTTCTAGCCAGCAAAAGCGTTACGAAATAGATTTTTGTGCCTGATCATTGCAGATTTTGTCTACGTTCTTACCTCGATAATCCGTTCCAGTTTCTGCGAACGAGAGACAAAGACGAAGTAATTCACGTGATCGCCGTGAAAGTCTCGTAACGTCTATTATCAGAGCGATTCTTCCCTCGTTTTTAGACTACAAACACGAGCGAACAAAGGTGTGACTTATCGATTACAGACCTTCGTAAGCGCCGTCTTCGCCGCGGCTTCCGTCCAGCAAACTTTTACTTGTTGCATGTTCCCTGATTTATTAATCATCGACTCGGAGCCGCTGTATCGACGTCTCTGAACTTACGAAACATCGGAGACTTCGTCGTTGTCCCGCTTTCACTTAAATCCAATAAAACGCGGCGGTAGTCGGTTCTCTGGCGGCATAGTTCTAACAGAGGTCGTGCCTTTAATTTTACACGCTGCAGGCGAATCGTTACCAATTCGTTTCTATCAAAGTTTACGCGCTCGACCGCACCTCCGTTTATCGAAGCGCCTACGCCTATGAACGTCGATAATTTACGCGATAAAAGCGAACGGATACGCGTCGACGAGTCGTTTGACACGCGTATTTTCGACTGTTGTTCGCCCAACGAAATCGCATAGGCGTCGACCATGTGTAAGCAAGCGTTTAACTTTTATCGATTTACGAGAGCGCGCGCGTCACTCGATGCGAAATATCGTTTGACTGATTTACCAGCCTGAGCGGATCCGAATAATCTAGCAAGCAGCTGTTTATTCAAGACAGTCGTCTCTCTTGCACTCGTTCGTGAAACGTGGAGCACGTGCTCGTATTTATAGGTTTATCAGTTGCCAAATAGCGGCTGCAGCTCGCGGAAAGCTTTCTGAATTAGGCGGATTTGCTATTCGTCACCGATTTAATTCGCGGCTGCGTTTCAGAGACCGATAAGCGGTGCAGCCTGTATTACGCTGACTTATACAGATTTTACGAGCGTATCGCGCTTCAAACGATCCATGCCACGACAGGAGCACGTGGCCCTACTTGTGGATCGACTATTTTCCAAACATCGCCAGCGATATAATATCATAGCGGAATTAAATTGGCGTTCCTCTCTTACATATTCGGTTAGACCTAGACCAGATCGTGAACACTCTAGATCCACCACGATTCCGGCTTACGAATACGCGATTTAAGGCTAACACGCAGTTACGTTAGATACGATCTAAACAAGTCTCCGATTGTGAGCGTAGCAAATCCACCGAGTCATAGAACCAAGAAATTAGCATAGATTCTAGCGACGCGATGATAGATCCCGTTAACTCGTTACCGCGGGCCCAAATTCCAGGCGTTTTTAAAAAACAAGGTTCTCTCGTCGCTGGATTTTTCTCCCGCTGTTCTTTGTCCACGCGGATTTATCTCGCGCTCTACCTCTATTTTCGTTTACTGATCACGTCAAACGAGCCCGCTGAAAATTCTCGGTTTATTTCGAACTCTGGTTGTGATTGCTCTCACAATGTCAGCGACAGCCAACTTCGGTACATCGCTGTTTGATCGATTCTCACGAAAATCAGGTATCACGTACGGATCACCGTAAATTCGTCGAATAGATGTTTGTTCCGCCGAACAGAGACTCGAACAACTGTCTCGCCGCGAGTAGAACCGGTAAACCTTGGCTAGTCGGTTTGATCGAACAGCAATTGCTCGAAACTCGAGTCACGCAGGCTCCCGACACACCGACGTCGATCCGCGTGTGCGTCCTCACGCACCAGAAGCCGTGAGTCATTGGCGAGCAAGCGAGTGAGTTAGCTAGCTCGCTTGCATCGCGCCTCGTCTCGCCTCGCCTCTTTCTGGCAACTCCAATACGCCACGCGTGCACGTGCTTCGGCAATATGCGCCAGTATAGGGTCGGCGAGCAGCGCACGAGTTCGTTTTCGCCTTTTGACCGTGATCGTCGTGTTTTCTCGGCACCTGTCCAGTCGAGATCAACGTTTGACCGACGCGAAGTTTATCTTCTCTTCTCGCCGTGGCGTGACATCTCGATTTTACGTTGACCGCTCGGAATTCTCCATCGATGTCGTCTTGACATCGCGGTATCCCGATTACGCAACCGATCAGACCGAATGTGAGTGCGTGGGCCGATTAGAAGCTGGTCGAGTCCGGGTTCGCTGCGTGTACCTGTTGCACGACTCGTTCGTTGCTGAAACTGTGCTTCGTGAACAATCGAGAGTAGTGTATCACACGTTCCCAGTAGTGATTCGAGTCGATTTGATTTAGCGCCCTGTGTAGTCTGCTAGCTGCATACTGGCTCCGGGGAGACTGGTCTCGATGTCTCGAGATTGTTACGCGAGCGCGTGGGAGCTGGGTTTCGGTACCTGCTTTGGCGACTGCTCGACGGGCACATAGGTAAAATAGAATTGTATTTAGTAACAGCTGTGCAGCAGTCGCGTGTCGTATTAATTTCGTCCGTGGACTAGTTTACGCGGGCAGTGGCTCTGATCGATTCTAGTCAGACCAACGGCGGCACCTGTTGCTCCGCTTTACCGCGAGTCTGTTGCCTTTCGTACCGGAAACTTGAATTAAAAATTTACTTCGGGCAACGTAGAAACTCGAACCGTGTCGAATCTTTCTTTAGAAATCTACCCCTCGTAGAAAGTAATCCAAACGTTTTAGAAGGAAAGACGTTTTTATGTCGACGTTGTAGTCATAAAGGCCTGTAGATTAAGTAGCCTGTGAAATATAGGCACGGTGTTCTTGGGAGTCTATGATTCATTGAAATTGCAGCACCGACGATGAGCGCGTCGCAAAAGTAGCGGTACAAAAAGCAGACGATATCTCTGAACGTTAGCGTCGCTGTAAGGTCGTATAACACCATACAAGAGCCGAGAGTAACGCGCTATTATTCGCGTATAACTCGCTCGCATACCGTTAACATCCATTCGTGTTTCTTTTATTGCAGAGATCAGGCAACGTTGGTCCATATCACTTACGACACATCGTTTCGTCGTTGAGCCTGGTTTTAATGATTCATTTTAAGCAGATTTCAGGATACATAATCGTTGCTTTTGGCATCGGATCGTTAATGGTTACTGGCTCTTTAGGGTCGACGACAGACCTTCATCTTGCCTCTGATGTTGCAAGTAGCATAGTTTCAACGTGTCTATTTTTATGTAATATTTTAAATTATCTCGGCACAGAGGAAGGAATGTAGAAGTCTGCCGGCCTACTCAGCTATGCAGGCCTAGTTATTTCAAGCGGAGAACACGATGACCTATTAAAATTCGCATATCAATTTCGTCCAGTGTCCAAATTTATTCTTCTCATGACCGTCCGTCGAACAGGACGAATAAAAATTCGCGGTTTAGCGAAAAGTATCACGAGGACAGAAGCGGTCGGCGGACAGGTAATGTCGAAACATGGAATGGAAAAAACGATCGTTTAACAAGGCGATTCTCCCGCGACAGAACAGCGGCATCGTGGCGGCCGCGTTTGCTCGCGGAGCAGCGAAGCGTCCGGAATTGGCGCAACCGCGGCTTCTCGATTTGCATGCTGGAATATCGAATGACGAAATGCAGAAAGTCGCCCGTACTCGTTTCTTTTTGTTTCGCGAGATTTAACACTGCCTATTGCGCTCTGGCGTGCGGCTACTCGCGCGTTCCACCGTCTATTTTAAATCGGCCCACCTATCGCGTTTTTAAACGCTTTAAACGCTGATTTACAAGCGGCACCCACCTCCCGCAGCCGTTGCCGCTTCCGAAAACACGATAAAAGACTATTTTCAGTGCGGCCAATGCCGACGTCGTCCCTGGCCTTTTCAAAGAACTTGTCGGTTAAGCACCTTCAAAACCGGTATGGTGCTTTTCCCAGTTAAAGTTATTTATTTTAAATTATTTTCAGAGTTTCGCTTGTCAAAACCGCGTTTCGACGCCAGATTCGAGACAGCCCCGATTAAGTTTCAAGAAAATGTTATCGACAGTTATTTAGTTGATTCCTCGCGGCAAATAAATGTTTGGCTTGCGCGTGGCGCGACATAGCTGGCGCTTTGAAGTCGCGCGTCTTTCGAGTGCGCCAGTATTTTTGCTTTGATCGCCACGAATCCTCGAGGCTCGTCGAAAGACCGGCGGAAGGTGTTGATCGAGCCACGCGGTATTCCCCTTAGCGAAAATCCGAGGAAGAGGCGCATAGTTTCCTCGAACGTCCCGCGTCTTGGTATTCAGCCAATCGGATACTCTTTGCGGCCGCGTCGCGTCGGTAGCACCTTTGCGCTTCCATCGGAGAACCTTGAGGACTCGCTCGATTTCTCGCACGACTATTATTACGAGCGTCCGTCCCGTCGAGTGATTCTCGCCGATAATTGCTCGGACGATTACTACGCGCGATGACACGCAGGTGCTCCGTCGCGTGTAGGACTGACAAGATGTCGGTCACCCACGCGTATCGCGCAGTGAGATCACCTTTATACTTTAACTTTCTTAGTCACGGCTGCCTCGAGAGTGTCGTCCGTTCGACCGAAAACCAGCGGCTTTTGTCGGCTCGAATACCGGAACGTCAAAACGGTTCCCGGCCAAAAACGATCGTTAACAACCAGCCACGTATTCCTCTTTCTCTGACATCATCGCTCGAAGTTCCTGGAGTTGCAGCTGTGACCAGGATGCGTTTTACTTTTCCGGATACGCGATAAACCGTTTATTGAGTCGTCCTTGCGGCAATGTCGCACGCGCGTCGCGGCTCCATCTCTCGTCGCTTAATCCCCGCTCGTCTTTCCGCTAATTTGCGCTACTTCCTTCGTCCGCTGTAGGCGCCAACAAATCCTGCGCACTTATCGACATATCTTGTTTTCAAATTCCTCGTTGACTTAGCTTCCTTTTGCATCGAGTATCCAAACGAGTAATCAACTTTCCTCGCGGTTGTACGATTTCGTGGAGACTAAATCCGCCCGCGACAGGCGACACCACGTGGTTGCGCGCAACGCGCCAACTTGACAAATCGCACGAGTCGTTCTCGGCTTCTCTGGATCGATCTTTCCTACCGTGGGACGCTTTAATTCGCAGACACGCGAGAAGATAGAGACACAGGCGGATCGGTGACAATGCGAAGAGCGTAATAACGGGATCGCGTCGGCCGAACGACCACGGTGATTTTAATGCCCGAATTGATTTATCGCGCTACCTAGCCCAGCTGCCGTTCATCGCCGGGAAAAGTAGAATCACAGTGTTCTCGTGGTCGTTCTCGATCCATGAAATGGTATAGGAACCACGATCTTTTTTTATGATTAGAGTAGGGCTCGATATAGCCTCGCTTACATGATCCACCATTGCGGGATCAAGCTTGTTAGAAACTGCTTCTGTCGGGTAATACGAGAATTCTAAAGGAAGGTAGTCAGTGACATTTCTAACAAATACAACGCACACCCTAACGTAGGTTTTTTACACCAACTCGTGTCGAATCACTTAGCGGGATGGTCATAAGCCGCTTGGCAAATAGATCTCGGCACGAAACACTTTTTTCAAGGATCTCTTCGAGGGTCGCGCTCGCCGGAATTTTTTAGATTGATCCGCCGTCATCGGCGCGCGAGCACCGTAGTTCGATCGGAGCACTGAATCACGAGGGAGATTACAGGGAATTGGCACGAATCCGTTGTCAAAGCAAAGAAACGCGGTTTCCATGCGACGTATTCCCGGATATTTATTTACGAGAACATGGACCGAGGCAAAACACGCGTGAATTCGCGATCTCTTCGCGTGGAACGATCACGCGACATTCTATGTGTGTCAAAGCTCTATATTTAATATTCCACGAGCCACCACAAGTCGGAGATGCGGCACGCGGCACGGCTATTTATTTGACTTAACCGCCTGTAAAATACCGAGAAATTTATCCGCTATAAACCGGCAATAACTCCAGCGCTGGTAAACACTTCGATAATTCACTGGACTATCTCCAGTTGCTTAAAACAAACTACTAAATTTTGAAGATCGATCGAACGGTCGTCGCATATCAAGTATAAACAAGTGCTGCTATAATCGTTAACCTGTCTTCAAAATGTTACACGACGGTAATCGTTTCCGACTGTTCTTCGACAACTCCATTCGAAACGCGACAATCATATCCGAATCATCACATTCGCTATTTTTATGCTTGCTCTAACGATTTAAACCTTCGTTTGCCAATCACCTCGTTAGGTCTCCTGTCTGTCGATTTTATCCATTTCGTTGATCAAATCGAACGAAATTTCTGCTCCCATCGTTCCAGATTATATCTAAGGATACTATAAAACCTTTGACTTTTTTCAAGACGTCTATTTCAGTTAAGCCGACAAGATGTCTCGTAAGATGTTTGATGGACGTTACATCTTGTCCGCGGTCGTACAACAAACGCGATATTATCGTCAGCGAATAAAGAGCGTTTACTCTCGCGCTGGAATCATATCGGCGCGACTGATCGCGTCGGTACTCGCGTGCGGTCGCTCACTCGCACGCATTCTGCTGGCATCTATAATATGTAAGTACGTAAGCGTAATCACGCCGCGTCGTTGTCGTCGTCGTCGTCGTCGTATGGGAATGCGACGCGTGGGTGAAGAAAGCACGCGAGGGATTAGAATTCCTGGCAAAAGCGTGTTCTCCTCGGTTTACATGGCTTTCTAGCGCTCGAGCCTCCTTCTGCACGGACAAATCGTGTCGAGAATTTCACTTTTTGTTTTGCGCGTTTGGGTCCACTGAACTCGTCAATGTTACATTCGCATTAGTAGCTTTAACAGTCCCTCGACTATTTTGTACGAGTTCTTCCGAGTACATACCGAAAATTGAAGTATCTGCTGCTATGATTATTACGTTAAACTTAGTGGAGTGATAATGGCGAACAGCAAAGATCCGAGCGATTATATAAAGCATGAGATATCGGTAGCGAGCGTGGAACGATTTGAAGGATGCACGCATAAACTGCACGATGTCACGTAGAGATTTGGCTACGCGTGGCAAGAATGTGTGTCGTGCGTGTGATATCTTCAAGAGTTTCCAATATATTATCATTATTATTTTAGTCTTACTTATTTTATCTAACTTTAACGTACGAAGATTTGCCTGCCATCCGATATTCTTACAATACCATGAAATACATGAAATACATGGAAAACACTTACAAATCCCAGAACAATCCGAGATTTTCATTAACTCCGCGATTGCGACACGAGTACGCGTTAAGTAATACATTGGCAGACGCGGATAAATTTATTCTGATTAAATAAATTGAAAGACACACGGCCGACGTGCCACGCGCGCGTAGGCGTTCATTCACTCGCCGATAATATTTTCTACATACCGATTGCGACATTCGTCAGAGTCGATTGCTTTGATCGCTACAGCTACTGCCGCGACGTTTCTTTAAATCGATCCTCGTTATCGGCTGTTGAATCAACGGCACGAAACAACGCGTATCTTTTCCCCTGAAGAAAGACGAAGACCGGGCGAATGCAACGTCACGGTAGCTCTGAAAGCGAAAGGGGACCCCTTGACTTTGAGAAGCCCTTTCTGAAAGTGGCGTTTCAGCTTCGAGGAAGCGATGAACGGGAGCATTATATTCCGGGACAGCGATAAATCATCGAGCGCGTAAAGCCGAGCTGCGTGCTGCTCTATCCGATCAGCTGGCATTGACAGCGCACGAGCACGAACACAAGTAACGATGGTTTCGCCGGAGAGGCAGAAGAAGAAGAAGCTCGACGATTTCGATGCAAGTTAACAGTTACAGCGGTTAGCGAACAGTGCGTATATTCCTGCCTTCTCCGGCGGACGTGCGTGCCTTCGTGCGTGAGTGCGCGTAATATCGTCCGTTTCTCTCAAGTTGTCTCGCTCGCTCTTCAACCGATCGAGCCGCGCTAAATTTAGAGTATGATCGACCGGTTGTTCGCGCTATCGGGACAAATAACCCGGCGATAAAGTCATTCGCGCGGCTGGAGAACAGGCTGAAAGCCGACGCAAAGTATCGTCGTCGAAATTGCTCGCGGCCTCCACCTTCCTTCGTTAGAGCCGCTTCGCGAGTCTCCGCCGTGTCGGTGATCCTGTCGTTCGTTCGCCGAGTTTCTTTCGTTGCATCGTCTCGCGCGTAGTCTACCGGAGGTTCGCTGGCGAATCGTGTCGCATTTCCACGTGGCGAGCACGTGCAACGTTGTCGTGCATACACGCGAGATGGGCGCCAAGTGGGAGAGTTCGAGCTATACCGCTCGAGTCATTGGAAAAGAGGACTCCTCCCTTTATCACGGCAATCGGTGAGTCGACAGTCGGTTAGAGACAACGACGATACAGAGATTTTGTTAAACGTTGATAGGTTTACACGCGGCGGAATTAAGTTTGCAGAAGGATCAAGCGAAGGCTGGTCGAAAGTCGAAGGCTTGTTGCGTGGATGGGATACGTGTTTACGTTGTGTCACGTTCTGACTTGTAAATGTACTGGCTGTCAGCCATCTCAGTAATGGAGTAAGTTTCTTTGTGATTACAACAAATAAACAGATCGCGGCTATCGTGACAGCACGCGTTCACGTTTCATCTCTGAATGTATGTTCGTTTGTCCGTGCGATCGTTTTACCGCCTCCTCGATTTTCGTCGACCCTTCGCCTGTGCAAACCTTTTAAACGATCCAGCTCTAGAGGAGGAAAAACGCCTGCCACGGAAATTCTTGTATCACCCTGTTGCGAAGCTCGATAATTCAATTACAAGTCTTAGCTGTAAGGATTCTTCGTATCTGAGAAACCCGACAGGTATTGCTCTTCCCGGTACTTAAACGTGACTTCCCAATTAAAGACTTGGCGTTGTTCACCCAGACGACTGTTTGTTAAGCTACACACGAAGCAACGCGTCGTTATACGTACGTTGCAACGCCGTAACGTGTTGAATTCGACGCTAAAAAACCAGGAACAAACGAAAACCTGGATACGCGACAATCAGAAAAATCGTTTATGCCACTGCAGACAGGAATGAAGGCGAATGATAGAGTGGTTTCGACAATCTGATTGTATGCAAATGCGCGTTAAACGTCCTTTTAAACGCAACTCGTTTCATGGGACGTACGCTGGCAACGCCTCACCAAAGCCAGAGATAACGAGGTTACTTGCTCGTGATAATCTTTATCGACGAGGACACCACTGGCATTGTAGTCTCAGTCGTATTCAGCGTTCTCGTGAATACGCCACGATATACATACGTCTCACGTGGCTGAAAGCGTCTTGCGTCAAGTTCGTTTCGCGAGAATCGTTCCGTCTTCTCCTTCTATAGTCGACGCGTCGTCTCCAACGATTAATTAACCGCACAGCAACGATGTCGTTCGCGCACGAAATTCCGGCTGCGGAAAAACGCGGCTTGCGCGTTACATTCAACATCAATGACTGTAAATAACTGGCGATAAGATCTTTGAACTGCGGATTGAATTTACGACGAATGGAGGGGACGATTAGAGGCGAGGCTCGCGCGATTGCAGCTGCCAGACGCGCAGCATAGAGTCAAAGTCCGACTCAATGTCGAGCAACAAGGTTCTCTCGTCAATTGCCCAATAGCAACCATCGTCGGTCGTTTCAGTTCGCGTATGTGCTGCGTGCAAGTTCCGATTAGAGTATTAGAGAGGCTTTCAAACGCTTTACGATATCATTAAAGCCGCTGTGTAATCGCGGTTCGATGATTCACGCGGCAAAATGCACATCGTGTTACGAACCAAATATGCTTGAACCCAGGTATTAACCTTCCCAATGCTGTAGGTACTCGAACGATTTAGGACCTAAACTCGAGAAGCATTTCGAAGCGTTCCAATAGGATTGCGTGAAATAAAACGAGCTACTCAAACGCGTACGTGATTGAGAACACGAATCTACCGTATTGATCGGCTAGAAGGAAAAGCAGACTTTTATCTTTGAACGTAGAAACGATTGGTAGCGATGACACAGACCGCGTACGATTCCGAACAACGGTGTTCGTAATGCAAACCATCGAGCGAAGGTCACTGCGGCTTCTGTTCTCAAGCGAATCGCGATGTGCCGCGACTGGAAGACGACCAGCCAGTCGAAAGTCGCGCGCGGATCGACATGGAAGCTGGCTTAACGCGATCAGGGATTTTCAGCTGATCTTTCATACGTTCGAATCGTTCATGTCCTCTGTTAATTCATCGTCGGCAATCGTCGAGTAACACTTGTGACGTTATCGGATAAAATCGTAGCTACGCGTTGATGATTTCTCGAGTGTGTCGTGGCTCGTTTCACGCGGAGCGATCGTTACATGCGTCACGCGGTGACCGAAATCAAGTAGGGATCGGGACAACGAAAAGGCTCGTAGATTCCATAACCGCATTAAGTTAATTCGATTTGCCTGCCAGGGGGATCCAATGAGACGTCGTTCAACCAACTGGCCTCGTTCAGGCGAGTTTGGTTTCAGTGTTGTCGCGGCCGAAGGTCGAGCCACCTCGTGATTCTCTGAAAGCTTCTCACGAATTATTTTGTTATCTCGATACGCGGCCGTGTTTGCTTTCGAACGATAAGCCTTCTGCTCTACGAGGATCAGGGACCGCTTTATTACCGTGCGATACAGTCAGTTTCTGATCGAACGTCGATTCGTCGATTCGTGTTCCGCGAGTGTTTCGGCCATGGTTTGGGACGATGGACTCTCCGTCAAGGAGCTCACGGAGATGAGGAAGAAAACGCCGCGATTCCCCTCGCGAGAACGGAATTTCGCGATGAGAAGACGAGGAGTACGGAGAACTTTTTCTCTGAGCCTGGGCAGTGCATCTCCGCTCTCAGGCCCGCCACCCGATATTCACGAGGAGGAACGCACTGACTGCACGCACGATCAATCCTGCAACAATGACGTTTGTACACTGTAAGGACATGTGTTTTCGTGATTCGAAGTACTTGAATTATCGATATTCTCGAAGAGAGAATAGCCACGTTAGGTGACGCAACCTTAGCAATTTCTTATTCGTGCATCCGTTGGATCATCGTTTTCCGAAGAAAAGACGAACTCGGATAGTAAGGTGTTGAAAAACATTTCGGAAGGCTAACTCGGAAATCGATGACGCGATAGATTCAAAGATAGAAAATTAGCATCGGATCACGTGTCGTCGGTGATCGTCGAGATTTCAACAATCGGGATGACACGTGACAGCTCGTACTGGCTGTTCTTTTCTCATTTAATGGAATCATTAAGAAGACGTTCTCGTCGCTGCTGGGTACAGAGTTGATAAGCTTCTGCTCGAATTATCGATAATCACACGTGCATTTCTTCGCAAGGAAACTCCCCTCTTATGAATCTAAATCAGGATGATGCTCATGGATATGACTCGTACGGTCCGCTCGTTCGTTCGTCAATGTCGCTTAATTTTGGCGCATGGCAATTTACGTTTCATCCGAAAACAGATGAGACGGAATTTAGCAATTTCCGTTTAAATTTACCGCAACTGCTATTCGAGATTCTAGTTACAAATTCAACGAACGTTACCTTATCGGTCTGCCTAGCGAACGCAAAATTTTGCAACGTATATTCCGCCTATTTCAACTCTCGTGTTTCTGCGAACCTGCGGGTGACCGCGAATGGCTTACGCAACGCGAATTATTCAGAGACGACATTTTACGAAATCCTCCTTGTACCTGTCCAATCTCGACGCGTGCGTACGTCTCGCGTCTTTGACGATTACGTAGCTTTTCATTTGCGAGATTAATGACATCACTGATCGATAATACGACTAATTCCTCGGCTCGTAACGTTTCGGGTGGAATCGTGCCGGATTTAATATAGCTAATCGAGCTTATTGCGACATATGGTTGGAAATTTTACGTTTGGATATTTCCCTCAACTATCGTAGTAGATAGATAAGTCGAATGCAAACTATAGAAGCTGGTCTGCGCAGTATCAGGATGTCACGATCAAAACCGCAAATGATCGTTTATTGTTTCAAAGTCATTCGATGTTAGTTATTCACGGCGAACGTCCTAGAAATTCGTGGTTAGTTAAAATATATGGGTACGTCAAATAAATCTCACTCACGTCCGTACCAGAATAAATCAGCGACTCATTGCCAAGGTGATTCGTTTGAAACTTATTCCGGCCATTCTTCGCTTTTCGATAGCGCCAGATCCCTCCGCGTTCGTAGTTTCCGCATCCTAATTTCTTGGGAGAATAAAATACCGATTGCCCGTCAATTCCGCTTTCTTCCGCTTCGGCGAAACGTAAATCCACGAAAACTTGCGCAAACTCGAGAACATTTACAAGTAATTCCCGCGTGTAATTTGCATACCGTGTAAGTGAAATACTTGCCCGTAGAAAGACACGCGTAGTAACGGGCGATAATCCAGAAACGTACGCGTGTGTTTACGACAGGCTGTCTTGCGCGTCCCGACGTCAGTCGTTGTTGGTAGACCATGCCAAAATCTTGTCGGCTTATGTCATATTTTCGTGACAATCTGCGCAGCTTTCGAGGGAGGCTCGCCCGCTTACCGAAATCGCTCTCTATTAGCGCTTCCTCTTACGTAAGCGCGAAGAACGAGATATCTACTGACCGCGACAGATCTTCCAGTCCACGCGGCAAATGTAGCACGAATCTCGGCGCGTTCACCTTGTGTTTAACGCAAGGAAACACGCGAGACGTCAAATTTACCTCTCGAAGAGAAGGAAATTACTTCCAACCATTTAGCTCTTCGAGATAAACGCACCGCGCTTAATTGGTCGTTGTGCAATTTACAATTGCGATTGACATAGCTCCGCACGGACAATGAGAACGAAAAAGATAAAAAGGAAGAAGAAGAAGAAATAGACGATAATGCGTTTAAAAATCCTTTCACCGGTAGAGACGACTGCTTCGAGGCACGGTGAATCTCTTACCGTATTTGGATTTTCGCAAAAAGACGAAGGTAATTTCTCTTCCGCATCGTGGAGAAATTACGCTGCATAAATAAATAATGATAATAATTAAAGTCGAGCAGCGACGAGGGTCTGGCGAGAAACAGCGAGCTGGGTAATTTTCCTTTCTCCGCTGACTGCGTTCGAGCGAAAAAGTGCTGGAAATGGCAAGCGTTAAACGATTCGTAAAAGCATCGTCCATCTTATTGCACACGTTCGAGCAAAATGACAACTTCCGTGCGACGCGACAGTGCCAATATTTTAGAACGGTCGGTCTGAACGCGTTTCCCTGTATCGTTCAAACGCGAGACACGACTCGAGCAGCGTAATCGAAAATGCTGACTTCACATCCAACAAACGCGTTAACGACCCACGACGAAATGCCACGGCGTCGTCTTGCACCGTGATTTACACGTTGTACACCTTTTATCGAATCGCTGTAACGAGACATTTGCCAGGCGTTTGTTACCTGATGCGCTCATAGACTGTGTCGAATCGAGCAGCTTCCGAAGTTATTGATCGTCCAGCAAATTACCTATTTTCACCGGCATTCGTTACAGTCTCGCGTCAGTTTGTGAATTAGAACCCCGACGAAACGTCGCTTCGTCGTTACGTTCGTTCGCTCTTTACCGGTTTATTCAGTCGCTCTCGAGGGATTCGTCGTCGATTTATCGATGCGATCGACGAAAAGGGTAGCCTCGTTAGAAGAGCATCGGGTCGCTCTCTAAGTTTGCTGGACGTTTCGTGATCCCGAAGAATGAGCCCGCTCGAAGGTTTTTAAAAGCAGAGATTTGCCGGGGGTTAAGTCGAGAAGACTGGTAGCGCGCGTAAATGGTAGATCAGCAAGCTGCGCGGGCCGCGCTTCTAATTCGACTCGTGTTCGGTTGCAATTCACGACAAGGTGGGAGCTTGGTCCGTGTCGGAGCTTTCGACGACATTCGAGGGATCCGCGTCGCCCGCGCCTGCGCCACCGAGCCGCACTGTTTCACGGGCCACCCGGTATTAACTATAGGTACACACCTACCTACGTTCTCGTCGAATCTCATGGCGCCAGTTTGAAGTACGCTCCTTCTGCGAATGCACTCTGTTACGTGGCACGCGTCGCGCCGTCCCGTTTCATTTCGAATCTCCCGCGTTCCCGCGGCTACCTACCGCGCGCGTCTGTATCTCCAGTTTTATCGCGGTAATCTGCCTCTCGCTCCGATCGCAGATTCGCAATAATCATTGGTGCTATCTAGAAGACAGTGCGGCGATTTCGCCCTGTTGGCCAAGATTACGAGTGGTGGTGTGCAGTTCGCGAATAATAACAGTGGAAGCGCGTTCCTCGCTTCTGTGTACACACGTGCAAGTTGTTACGGTAGGCGATATACATACGTTTTACAGAGACGCGGCGGAGGTCGAACGGTCTGCACGATGCGAGTTGTCTAGAGTCGCGGAGATAAACGGAAACGACGGAGAATTCACCGAGGCGAGATTACCTACTTATATTTTTATCGTGGTGCTCGTTTGGCCGAGATACCGATCGTGAACGACGATGGCTACGTCGGCATCGAGCCGCTCCCCTAGTTGATTTCACTTTCGTCGGGACGCGAAACGCGCGAGTCACGATGCAAGCATCGAAAAACAGCAGCGGGGCTGGCTCGCGATCGCCGATGATAGGCAATAGACGAAACACGCCAACAGGAAGACAAAAACAACGCGAAATTGCGTGTTATTCCGCGACCGAGTTATTTCCATTCGGCCGGCATCGCCGCCGCTTAATATAGCCAACATTTATCTAATTAATAGCCATTAGCCGTCCGCCTTCCTATCTCGATAATATGCCGTCAAGATCCGTTGCCTTGACGCGAAAGCTGCCTGTCTAGCTTCTTTGTTTCACATCCTGACACCTGTCACTGCGCTTATCCAACGTTTTCATGCCTGTTGCCGAGCGCTATGCGATTTCTAAGTCGCTATAAACAGAAAGTACGAAGCATGGTGGCGGGAACGCAGCGTGAAAAATTTCGCGAACGGCCATTCTATCGCGATAAATTATCGTATCGTAGGAAACGACATAAATTTCTTATCGTCGTAAGAATTTCTTATCAAAGTCTTTTGTAAGCGTTTCGAACGATTGCATACGATTGCATACGTTCACACAACGATGTATGTATGTACGTAGTCACGGATATTTCAATCGCGAAACGCATTTTTCTTTTCGAACGACCGGTACGCGATCACCGAACCAACGACGAAAATACTTTGCTCTTATTAGCGGATTCTCTTCTTGGCAAACGAATTTGCCTGGATGCAATTTGACGACTGACTAACTAACCGACCCCTGTCCTTTCCCCTTCTCCCTATCGGTGATTCTCGCGCTAGATTTGCACTCGCGATGATTCACCTGTGACGGAATAATCGGATTCCAGGTAAAACCATTTCAGAAATGGAAGAAAGATCGTAGTCGGTCGTCACCGGGCTTTGATTATATCAAGCCATTAACGTCCGATATACATACATACATCGTACGCGCGCGTCGAACGTTATTAGCTCCTACCTTCTTGCTTACGTCAACCTTGTTCGCGTACGCTGCAAGCGGCATACGTGGTTGCTCGCTATCTGCTGTCTAACGTGTTATTTATACGACGGAGGTACAAAATGGGCGGTTAGCGATCGAATTCATATCGATACGTTATTAGAACCGAGTCTTCCTCGCGGCGGTTCTGTGAGATCCGGGATAATTGATTTTAATCGCTGTTCCGATAGATCCCCAACTATCTGCAATGAAACGATAGATGTTGCTCTGAAGCTGAAAAGCGTGTAGGATTAATGCCAGGTCTCTGTACGGAAATTCCTATTCGTTTTCATCGGAACGCGAGTGGGTCGATAGAAGCACGCTGGTGTAAGGAAAAGGCAACTTCTTGCTTCCATCCTGTTATCTTCGATGTTAGATTTATAGAGATTATCTCATCGCGACAACGTACAGCACTCCGATTCTATTAGCTTAGCACGGCCGCGAAAAGCCGTATCGTACGTCGAACGCGTTTCGTCAAAATGGGACGTTCCGAAAATTTTGTTCGCGTTCAGATTACCGGTTGTTTGAATTGTATCACCGCGCACCAACGCTTGGCCAGGTTGTCAATCGAACGCAGGCAAAAATGAAAATTCGGGGCAAATGTGACTTCATCGACGTTGTAGATGAGTTAGCGATCGCTCGGCTCGAAAAACGTGGTAATTTTTGAGAACAACGGGTTGACGAAATTCACGAACAAAGCGGTTCTCGGCTTCGATCTCTCGGTTCTTGATTCGATCGAGCGTTTTCACGCGCAACCTTCGGTCCTTCTTTGCACCAATGACACGCACAGATATCCCGGAGGACCGTCCTTCCTATAAATAACCGCGTGTCTTGATGAACCATGGCGATTTCCGCAATGAAAATAAATTCAACCGGCCGCGCGTACAAAGCGCTCGCGCGCGTGTTCCGTCCGTTCGCGTCTAGATGTAATAATTTTTCTGGCGACAGCCGTCCGTTCGTCGGCGATAAAACAGACCATCGACCTGCATTCGAGCCGAATTATAAACTGACCTTGCCGTTTTTCTACGAGCACTGGCAATTTCGCGATCTAGTTGCGAAACGAACGTTCAACTTGTATCGCGTTATTCCTCGGTCGCTCGTCGTTCCTTCGATCGTTTCTCTTTCTTAGGTTTTCGTTCGATGGATGGGACTTTTTACGAGGGGTAGAAAAAAGAAAGAACGGGTTAGTATGGATCGGGAGCGTTTCTTGCACGCGAGAGGAACGTTCGATCATCCGCGCCCCGCTTTCCGTTACTCTTCGATTAGCTTTTTGTCCGGTGAAAGTATCTTCGCGCGTGATTTTCCAGAAACTCCACGTCTTGAAAGATCATCGCGCGTGCCGACGTGCCGTTTGCCAATCTTCGCTCTGTGGAACGGCAATCATCGCGATGTTTCGATGACTCACACTCGGGACGAAAGTCCGGTACACCTGTGACTCGGCCAGCGATCACGAGGATCAACGAGAAAGCAGAAACCTTCTCCTAGCCTTAAAATTAATCATTCTAGACACCTGGCAAAAACTTTGAAGAAGATTCACGAAGCTTGGAGAACCCTTGAAATCTCGAGAAGCGGACGTGAAGATGAAGATCAAAGGTAGAGAATCGAACAGCTCATCCTGAACGACAAACTGCAAAGGCGTCATACGACGCCAACGCTGCTCTCGGGTTTGGGCCCCAGGATGAGTCCCAAGGGACCGAGTCAGGAGGGCCCAAAGATGGAGGTGAGGGTGTCCTGCGTATCGTCGCCGGGCGCAGAACCTCAAGGGATCAGAGTGAAGATACCGGAGCCGAAAAAACGACCCATGAGTCCTCCTTTTCACGAAGCGACGCGCGCCAGATGTCCTTCCGTGCCCGAGAAGGATTTTTACAAGAAAGCCGTATCGTTGGATCGTCGGGACAGGTACCCGACGTTGTCCGGCGCCGAGATCAAAAGGGGATTAATTCCCGGTGGCGTGGATGCACCACGGACCAGGAGGAATCCCATGCTCGATCGAAAAAATCGGTTTCCAACGATCTCCGGCGCGGAGCTGAAACGAGGCCTCGCCATCGGCAAGTGTCCCCTGGAGGACGGGCTGGATCTCAGCCTGGCACCCTGGCCCGGTATGAAGTGGGCCTGCGTCAGGGTGTTGCACCTGTACTGTAAGGTGTTCGACCAGTTCGAGCTGTTCGAGCTGATAGTTAGGTAATTGAAGAAAGCGGCAAAGTTAGTTTCTGCAAACGAGTTTGCTGCGAGTGGATTATGTGGCAAACCTGTTCTATCGGATTTGGATTTAGCTGGGGTTAAAACGTAGGGAATTCAGGTTTTACCGTGACGATATTTGAATTCAGGTTTTATCGAGCTCTCGGTGGTTCTTATCGAGTTCGAGCTGGCGCCCTAAGGTACATACGCTTTCGATTCCGGCCGACGTGTTTAACGATAGTACACGGTTAATATTTGCTCCTCCCAGACACGTGCCATCACAGTTGATAGATCGTTTACGGGCAGACCGTAACACCTTTCACGGACGTCTAACAATCTCAAGGCAACGCGTTTACTCGATAACATCGCGACCAATTAAAATTCTAGAGGTCCATTAGCGCCGGTGAGAGGACTGGTGGGGAAGAACAGCATAAATATAATTAAACGGCATTAGCAGGCAGACAGAGTTGCCGTCGATGGCTCGTTGGTTGCCCGTTTCACGACAGAAAGCAGCTTAGAAAGTCGGATCGAAGTTAGTCACGTCGACGACTACTTCTCACGACACAGTCTTTCGCTTTTCCAGATTTCACGCGCGCACCTTTCTTGGCACGCGAAGCGCCGTGCCATAGAAATGTAGCCGGTCGATCGACCGCGTGACACGCGCGCGATTCCTTCAATCGCACCGCGTGCAAATCGAATTAGCGTCGTTTAACCGGTCGTGTTACGCGTGTTCCTTCGAACCACGTCGGCGCGTTATCTTCCACCACTGGTAATTAATAAACTCGATGATCTGGCGACGATTCCAGAGCGATTTTCCTGCGGCGCGGCTTCTTTTCTCGCGGTAGAAGCGCATTAATATAAGTCCACTCTGGCTCCGGCCTCTTCAGTTTTACGTTTTTTCGGATTCCGCACCAACAGCGCCGCTTACACGCGTTACGCTTGTATCACCCATCGTGGAATGTCGGGACAAATCGCTCGGTTTATATATCTCCCGAGGAATTAATCGCGCGGTATGGTCTCGCTGCTCGAACCGAAGGACGCAAATAGTCGTGCGTGACGCGCGTGGGACCTCGTAAATTATTCTGCTAAATTTTTTACGATGGCATCTCCGCGATTCTCGTCGCTCCTTACGAGATGCCATTTCAGAACAGGCCATGGTGCTTCCTTATCATTGTTGATTATGCTCGAGCTTTGTAGCAAGCCACTTCGACTAGTTCGCAACGAGATTTAAATGGAAGGAGGCGCGTAATTGGTTAAACTCGCGCGTGTTGTTTTTCACGAGTTCGATGCGAGGTACGATCGAGCCAAATTTAAAAACCTCCATTCGTACAAATCGGTTACTCGAAAACGCGGTGTTTCTCGTGGAAAATTTGCTTTTTTACGCGTACGACGAGCGGAATCGTATTCGCGATCGAATCGGTGTCAGCGGATATTCACGTGGGCAAAGGAAAACGAGCGTGTCGCTAGCGAACCATTTGAAACGGCTCTAGGACAGCGTGCTATGAACGCGAATGAATTATGGTCCACCATGCGAGTATTACGTTTCACGTTCGCAGAGTTAACGAGGCGTCAACGTTAATTTGCATCCACCCTGCAATACCAGGACACATCCACAGCGCTCGTATAATATCGAGAGAAGGTAACACGACGCGCGGGTGGATGTTCAACGTTATCGTCCCCTTGTCAACGAAAAAGGCGCGAGAAACGAGCCGTTCCGTAGCAGTCGCGAGAACCCTTTATCGCTCAAGACCTCTTTGCCAACGGGCGGATTATGGTCCGTTGGCAAACAAAGCGTCTATTTCTCTGACATTATAGACGCGACATTATGAAAAGTGTTGCGCCGTGTCCCACGGGAATAATTCCTCAAAGGTTGCCGAGCTAAAAATCGTTGTTTCTCTGATTATCAAGGGGAAAAGATAAGTTTCAGTATAGCCGGATATCGCGGTCACGTAAGAACAGAGCGATGCTTCGCCTTTTACGAACTCTCGGTCGCACTTTAAACGACCCGCGAAAGGAGCTCTCGATGGACTAGTTTAGCTTCGAGAATTTACGAACGGGATACGAAGAATCTTTTTCGTTCTCGGTTGCTCGATCGACGAAAATAAGGTGTCAAGTTGCGTCGAGCGCGAATGTCTTCTCAGTCTCGAAATCGCGCTTCTATGAAACCCGATTTTACGGCGGCCCATTAATGCGTCCGCTGGCACTGTTAAATTTAACGAGCTCTCCTCTGCGTCGATCTTCGCCTATGTTTCGCCCGTTTCCACCGTTCGTCTGGTCCTATAAATCGAAATTCGTAGATTTGCGAGTAAATCGCCGCAACACCCGGTCGCTTCCTCGTCTTTATTTTTCCTCGTTTTTTCCCTGAATATAGCGCCGGATAAAGCTTCCCTTTGTTAGATTTATCTGAGAGCCCTTGTGGTCGTATTATCGAGGTCGAATGCACGAAAGAAGAAAAGAGAGTTTCGTGTTAGCGTCGCGACGACCTTGCCGCTGATATATCCGGAAGGGTGCGGTAGAACGGCGATGAATGCCGGCAACAGGGCAAATGCATCCCCTTGATTATACGATTGACGTTCGATCCTACCATTAGCGTATGATACGTGGGCGGCAGGAATTAGAGTCGCGACTTTTACGCAATCAGCCTTTCCCCTGTTATTCCCGAATCGAATCGCAGATTGCCGCAGGCAACGTTTTTCCAAACGTCTTTTTGTTTCTGCTGGAATTAATATCGTAGTTTTCTACGCGCTAAGAAAGATCAGGTCGCGGCATCGAGAGTTGTTAACGTTGACGAAACGAGCGTATCCCGGTTGCAAAGTTGGAAGAGTAGACGAATTGAAAAAAATAGGAAACGAGGACATCGTTGGAAAAAAATAACACAGATGTTTGCATTGATTAGAGCATCGGCAGGAAGCGCTTCGCGTTAAAGCGCAATAAAACTGGATTCGATTAAAGGTTCTATCAGGACATGGAGACGTATCCGGAGTTAATGAAAGACTGGAGACAAATATTTAGCCTCCGTGGTATCCTCTCGGTTTAATAGATACGTACAGCTAAGGTATTGGTGTTCGCCCTACATACAGCCACGGGGAAACTAAGGCAGTTTCCTAAACGGGAGAGAGACATTAATCTTCTTGCTCGATACCACGAGAAATTCCGAGTATATCATGAATGATGCATGACTTTGCAAAGTAACGAATTACTGAGAGATTCTTTCTCCTTTTCAGAAAGAACTGCACCAGTTGCAAGTGTCCCCGAGAGGCGCACGATGTGTGCCACGAAGAATGGGTATCGGTCAGGTCTCGTTTGGGCCTTAAAGGCGAAGAATCTTCGTGCCCGGTTGCTTTCGACCCCAGGGAGAAGGGCCTCGCCTGGGCTCCTCCTGGTCTACCAGCTCACAAGGTGGGTAATCGCGATCGTTTGTTCCGTGCTCGTTCCGTACAACGTGATAATCGCTTCCTGCTCGATCCCGTTTAACCGCGCGCGTACCGTCTCGATTTGACGCAACCGCCGAGATTCAACAAACAATCGTAACACATGAAATTCTACAATTGTCGGGAGTTATCTGGTCGATTACGTCGAGAGGATACCATCTGCAGATGGAACAAACTCTCTAATAACGAGATACAGTAGTAATACGATCGTGAAAAACGTTTCGTTACGCGTTCACGGTCGAGCAGCTCGTTTGCACGCGCTTGCAGTTTACAATATTTTCTAAAGCTCTCGGTGTAAATTACCAGGAGCTGGTCTTTATCATCGGCGGATGCTCTATCTTTCGCTGCTTCCGCTAACAACTCACGTTTACCATATCTTACTGGGCATTGGATAGACACGCGAGTTTTTGCAGCGATCCGTCCTTCTTTCGTTGGAAATTACATGGGCGCTACATCACGCTCGTTTTCCTTTTGTTGCAGGTGGAAGAATACTTCTCCATGCTGCCGGAGATATCCGTACCCAGGCTAGGCACGCCTGGGGAACGATACAGGGACCGACAATTGGCGATTCAGCTACCTAAGCAGGACTTAGCCAGAGCTTATTGTCGCCATTTGAATCCGAAACATGCCAGTAGCGCCGACGATTTTATGGCGGCGAGGAACGAGATCGCGTTAGATATCGGAAGCGTACAGGAAGTACTCGAGAGAGATCTCGTAAGTATCAACGCGAATATTATTATTCTATGCGATTCTATCGAAGTACGAAACTAAGAGTGTTTGATTCGTTTGTAGGATTGCGGCGCGTGTCACGCACCCCTGAAATACGGTAGCCTCGCCGTATCAGCGAGCAAGTTGGGTCTTTTGTATCATCCTGCTTGTTTCCGATGCACAGAGTGTAAGGAGCTTCTCGTTGATCTCGCTTACTGCGTACACGACGACACTCTGTTCTGCGAGAGGCATTACGCCGAACAGCTGAAACCCAGGTGCGCAGCTTGCGACGAGGTTAGTACGTTTATTTGCCGTTTGCTTGCAAATTTCGGTAATCGAAAATTCTACGACAATTTATGGCAACGTTTAAGTCCAAACGAAAGTGAGAACAAGCTGCGAATTGCTTAATGAAACGTCCTTAAACGTTTTCAATTTCCCGCTCGAAAGAGGAAATAATAGTACCGGCCGTACCCGATCAGATAAACTTACCGTGCGGCGCTAGTAAGATAGCCGTAGCTCACTCCGTGACGAAACTTTCTTATCTACTGAAATCTCCTTTATCGACGGTAGAGGTTTGCTAACCTCGATCGCTGCCATCGATACATAGAAACGAATCTCGATGCACGTTTCGAATTCTAACGCGGGAAATACTGAATCGTTCGCGCGGACTAAGCGATAATTCATATTTTTTTAATTAATCTTCACGAAACCAACAATTTTTACTGTTACTCTTTCAAGCGAATCTGATTCGTCGTCCTACACGCGGCTGATTTTTCCATTTACGGTTAAAATCCGGCGAAAAAACAAAAGATCGCGCGCGACTGTTTTGCGAAGGTACTTTGCATCGTTCCGCCGTGCGTTTTTATTGCATCGGTGGCATTGCTTTCGCATTAAGAAAACCTGAAATCTCACCGGTGACCCAAATGCGCACAGTCAGCTGTCAAGGTGCGCGTAAATCGCGATTCGTGCCAAGCTCGGGCCTGTTTACCGCTCTTAAGTGTACGAGAACATCGTTCCCGAGCTTACGAACGATTTACCGTCGACATTGCCGCGATCACCGGCGCAAATAAATTCTCATTGAGTAATATACAAGTTACCGTGCAATTTTATGCAATCGTCAAACGATTTATTCGGTTGTTCCAGAATCTTTCTTTCCCTTCTCTGGAAACTTTCGCTGTTCCCGCTGACAGATATCGAGCTCTCGCGACAGTTTAAACGTCGATCTTGGCTAATCGTAAACAGTCTGACTGTTGTTGAAATATCTGCGGCATAATGATACGAAGTGCAGCGCAATCGCGAGGCGTTGTCTCGCGCGTTGCGCCGGAACTGGGCCGCTTTCGGCTTTATTTAGATGGACGGAAATAGGAATCGTGTAGGATTGAAGCCGAACATCGTACAAGCATGTTCGTCAACGTGGCCACTGCGCAATGCGAATTATGTTGTAGAAACGCGAATTGGCCAAACCTACGATCTTTTTATCTCGATTCGTCGCTGACTAATAACTTTACTCACTCGTTTCGATGTCTGTATTAAACGTTACTCAAATATACGATCAATCGAGTACCGCGCGTTTCCATGTTTCTTCTTCTCAAAGAAATGACTGGGATAATCAAACAACTTGTCGATGTTTCATCTTTTTCTCTTTTATTAAGTCAAACTGTGACAGTACTGAACCGAAGTTTTTCAGAATCGAAAAACTTCTATGCGAACGAAAGATGGTTCCTCTGGAACGCGGCTAACTCGAGAAGCTACAAAGCTTCAGCTGTTACAATTTGTTACCACCTTTCTCGTTTCTCTAACACGTCTGAAACCCTATTAATCGTACCTGCGGCCGGTCGGTAATCTATTTTGATTTCTTGTCGAAGCTCCCACCACGATCGCGTAGTGTCCAGACACCGAGAACCGTTCCCGTCTTTTATTAGAGTCAGTCAATTGGAGGCGAACGAAAGGCCTAGCAAACCGCGAGAATAATCGACCAACCCTCTTCGATCGAATCTAGTCGCGTTTCCCGTCCTCCTGATTCGCGTTCTCGGATCTTCGCGATCGTCTTTGATCTTTCCTGCAGCAGTAAAAGCAGTGGTCTCTAGTTTCGGTAAGTGAAACGAGTCACACTCAGCCACACACGAGCCACTACCCGCTGAGGACAACGTTCGATCCTCAAAAGACTCGTTTGATCGACGATCAATAGCCTTTCGTCGATCGACGATCAATAGTCTTTCACTCTGTCTGATAATAAAATACAGAAACACCCAACGAACATTCGCATTGTTCCCTCCCAGTTCGAATTCGGGCGTACGGCCAACGTAATCGTAACCGGATCTCGATAGAATCTCGTAAGGAACTTCGGCGAGAGCGTCGGCAAGCTTGCGAATATTTCTGATAAAAAGCACGTGACAGGTTTAGAAGCGCGAGACTCGAGCATCATCGACGATCATTTCGGAAGACGGTCTGAGCCTCCGACGGGAAACAAACGGCCTTTATAGAAAAGCGTGGCGTAACAGTGACGCAACAAACCGTTATAGCGTCGCCGTCGTAAAATTCTACCGCGTTGTCTATTTCGGGAGCGTCGTGGTTCACGTACTACGCGTCTGCTGCGCAAAAATTGTCTCTCGCGCCTCCATTTGACCCGCGAGCGTGCATCCTCGAACGCTCGACCGTTCTAGCTCGCGCTAGGAACGCTACGGGATAGCTTCTGATCGATCGGATACACTGCTCGATCGTCGCAGCTAGAAAACGAAAGAACGTTCCGAATGGAAAAGCGAACAGCAAGACGCTTCGTATTTTACGTCGTCCCGCAATTTGCGCTAAGGGATAGCGACAATTCATTTCTCATCTATCGATGACAAGATATATAAGCCACCCGTTGTTGCTTTTCGATCCAAGTTTCGCTTCGGAGGATAAAAGTCTTTTCCGAAAGCAATTAATGTTTCTTTAAAATTTCATCGAGCGAGCGCTTCGGAGTATATTACAGCAAACGGAATCGATCGTTCGGACTAGAAGCCGCGTACGAGAGCAATTTCGAAAATAGCGCATTGCTGTTGCAACGCGAAGATGAATGACGCGAATTCAGGTCACCGGAGCCGCGTTCATTCGTCAAAAATACTTAAACGAAATCCGAGCAACTTGGACGATAAGTCGTGGAAACAGAGAGCTGCACGACTAACATTCTGTTTAGGTCTTTGCACTTGACCGCTTCCCTGCTGCTACAGCGTTCTTCGCGTATCGACCGGTTCCAAAATGAGCCGCGACGATCGATTTCGAGCATCGGAGACAGTTAAAGGCAAAGTTTCCACGCAAGAAATCGTGGAAAATAAACACGATGGTCGATACAGCGTCGAAGGTTGGCTATTCTCGGAGCGATTATCGAAAAAAGTGTACGCATCAACCTATTTCGCGTAAACACGCGGGCGTCTGCGCGACGGACATTCGATATAATACGATGGCAAGCTAAGATCGCAACTTTTGTATTTAGCATTTTATTTCCCCACTGACAATACTCGGTTCTTTACTCGACTCGTCCAAGTTTCGCGTAAGATCAGAATCAATTTCGATCCGAGCAACGATGCAAAAGGTAGAAAAATAGCCGTGTGCGTTCGGATATTAATCTTTGATCCAAAGACTATTCGAGAGGATCACAGAAGCGTGGCCGAGCCGCTAACGCTAAGCCGCAAGGTGGAAGCGTGCTCGTTGAGCAAAAGATTCCATGCACCTGACACAAGGTGGAACGAAGGGTCGTCGTAGGAACAGTGGGAACGGCTGCAAAGTTTTCAGCGGTCTAATTCGGTCGGCTCGCGAAATGACTTCGTAGAGATCCGGTGGCACGCTTTTCTCCGACCATGGCACACACGTTCGATCATCGACCGAAATAACATTGGCATTGTTCCGTTTCCCTCCAGAAGAACCGGCTTTCGTGGCAATCGGGTCGACTAATTTCGACCCTTCGCCACGACCGTGGAATGTCGCGCCTTCTACGGCCGCATTTTCAGATCGATTCACGTTCTACCATTTCGAACGAACGTCGATTCGATTCGTTTCGCTGTTCCGCGGAACCAACCGTGTACGATTTCTAGTCGATCCATGAGCGGAAGGGGTCAAGGTCCAACCACGACTGTTTGCCAAACCAACGATTCATAAACGAGAAATTAATTCCATGGTTCGTGACTAGAAAACCGTAACCTTGCAAATCCAACCGGGGAAGGAAGTTTGGAACTATGTCGTGAAAACAACGCGACGAGCGCAGTTTCGCTGGCAGAAACGTTTCGTCAATCAGAATATTAATCGTCGCGACCCACGATTGTCGCTACGTTGTTTCGAGTCGTTTCCCGATGTAAATACACAAGGAAACTAGATAGGACGAGGAGGACGGAATTTTATTTTCGTCGATGATTTATTTACTCGTTCGAGTGCCAGGTGTGGACGAAATGATTCGACCATCGATCACGCGGCCAGCTTTTTGTTCGACAGCAGCAAGAACCTCATGAGACGTCGAGATCTTCTTTCCGGCAGAGAGCGATAACCTTGCGCCTGCTTATCGTATCTTTGACGCTTTCCATTCAGAAGTCGTTCCACTCGATTAACTATACAAATTACACGAAAAATCCTGTCTAACGTTAGAAATAGATTCGATGGATAAGTATCGAGAGAGGCAGAGGGCAAAGCTCTCGTTCGTTCCTTGGATCCTCTTTTAGCTCCGGAAATAAAGATACTCATAATCCAAACAGCGCTCTTTCGATCATTGCGAAAGAAAAGCACACGGAATCGCTGCGTCCACTTCTTCGTATTTACACGACAGATCAAACGAACGTGACGCAGTCGTTTTGCATAACCAGCGGTGTTCTCTGTGCGGGAAACGTAATCGTAAATCAATTTACTCCTGCGGATCGTGTTCGATAAATCGTGCTATGGAAACTGACGCCATCGTGACGCGCGTGTTTACGCGTCATACGCTATCGTGATACGCAATTCGAAACTTTATCGCGTTTTTTCTCCTAGCCTATCGATTTCCATCATCTTATTCCATACGTCGGTACGGTCGGACGAAAAGCATACAAACAAAGTTAAACGATTTTTAAGGAACAATCGGACAGTGTTGCGGTACGGCGCAAATATAGATCATCGAGAGTTCGATAAGCTGGACGTTGGGTGTTTCGATATTTGTTTGGACGTGCGCCAGAGAGACGTACCGCGCGCAAAACGTGTATCGAAGATCGGCTCGACTCGTTGATTCGTAACCGATGAGGTAACCGAAATAAAGTCGTCCGAGTAACGCCAGAAATTCGGCCGCGCATCTCGGCCACGTAAACAAGCCGGAATTTCCACGCCGCAGCTCCGTCGAGTTCGAACGAACATAGAGAAAGAGAGAGCGCAACGATGAATGGGATTGGGTTAATTGATCGACGTAACGGATCAAAGGTCACGCCGCAATTGAACTTGAATCCTGGAAACTTTCTCTCGCTCGAAAGTTCCGCGACGAAAGATAGGACGACGTAAACGAAAAGAACGGCGACTAGAGCTCGCATAGACCGTGCTAGTTGCTGTATGATCGATTTTAAAGATGCGCTTGGACGCGAATCAAGTCGCAAGCTGCGAATCGTTCGTTTTTGCGAAACGATCGCGACCAAAGGTGCCAAACTCTCGTTCTCTCGTCGCGACGTCGTACAGATATCGAAACGACGCCCCCGCGCCAACGTTTCCGAACGCGACGAGGAACGATGGTTAACGGATTGGCTCATTAGAGCTCGGCATCGATCGCAATTAATCGCGCGACCGATGATCGGACGTCGCACGCGGCGACTGCCAAATCGGGCTCCGTTAATTATCTCGGGCGAGTGATCGATCGCGACGCGTACGCTGCATTAAGGACAGAGATTCGCGTCCAGGGACATTCGAGCTAACTTTAGCCTTAGCCACGGTTCGCTCCTCAAGTCGAACGTTACGTCGACATAACGAGCCGAACGGCCACTAGTTTACCCCGGGTCCGAACGGTTTGCCCACGGAAAATAAAACAGTTCTCTGGCCGCCATCCGGCCGCATGGATAAGCCGATAATCGCGTGATCACCGCCTCCTCGAGTACGTGCCGCTCGGTCAGGGCCCGCGACGCCTTTCAGCCTGCTAAACGGGCTACGCCACCGTTGTGGACCAGTGGGTGCGCGTGGGTGGTGGGTGCCCCCCCTAGGAAGTCGTTTTAACTTCTCGTCTCGTCTCTTTCCTCTCTTTCGTCCCCCGGGTGTGTGACGTCAGCCCAGAGGATTACCCGAGTGACACCAAGAATTCGGTCGAGATCCCGAGGATATCTTATGGATGTAGCACGCACATCACCGAGATTCCCTTCGCTCTCCGAGATCGAGGAATTCCGGTATATGTTTCCGAGAGGACTTCTCTCGTAGATCATCCTGGAGCGGTTCCTTCTATGCTCCCGAAGAGCGGTGAGCTCGCGAAAAACAACGATAGGATGAAGCACCGCCAACTGTATGGGTATTTGACGTGTCGAGTTCGTGATGTAACATAGTCTATCTGTAAAGTGATTTGCATAGAAAAATATCGTTTCTTCATGATAATACGATAGAAGACCGCTCTTACCGTTTTTCATTGGAAAATCCAAGAACGCTTTTCGAGATGGGCTTAATGATGTCGATACTGATCGGCTGCGTCGGCATGTTGGAGCTGTTCGCCTGCCTCCGTCACGTCACCGACGGCGTCGTGATCAGGATCAATCAACCAGCCACACCGTGTCTCTCGTATCACGAGCAGAACGATACTATGAGCACTCATGACTCCATCTGTAGCTTCAGTCACTCGACCGACGTGAATTTGCCTCGTGGCGCCAAGCACAAGTTGGAGAATCTCCACGAGTATAGTTTACGAATCAGAACCGAACTGCGATCCCTGGACAAGAACTTTGACTACAGCACGTTGTCGGAATGCAGCACCAGAGATTTCTTGTTACCCTCCAGGGTAAGCCCGGACTCCAGGCTCAGTCCAGATTTCGAGTATCTGGTGCAAGCGAGCGATTCTCGAGAGGATCAAGCGGAAGCGGAAAACGATCACAGGGATCTATACGAAAGAGATATTTACGAAGATGCGATTGAAAACTGGCGAATGGAAAGTAGTTCGAGAGACCGACCATTATCCGTGATAACCGCAGAACCGGAGAAATACGTCAGGGTACCGACGCCGATTCCTTTCAACGTGGACGATCCGTTGTCCAGTTCCGGAGCTTCGAGCGACGTGGGTACGTCGTTCGACAACGATTCCGGAAACGAAGCGCCCACGATGAGATCCTTCGAATCGATTCCGATGATCAAACGATACAAGAGTCCTTCGGAAGGCGGATCCTCGATAGACGAGTCCGATTGCAACGAGCGAAGAAAATATCCCAGGAAACCGATCAGAAAGTCTCGCTCCAGGTCTCCCGAACCTTCGAAGAGTTTCGAAAATTTCCGAGAAACCGAAATATCGATTCTTTCCGAGAAGCCGAACGCGGCCGAACATCAAGTTGAATCGGTAAGAGTACCGAGTCAGAAGAAGAAGATCAAGTCCTCCGGCACGATCACGAGGAAGCCCACGAGGTTGAAATCGAAGGACGCACAGGTGAGCAGAAGCGCCGAGAATTTAACGGCGAGAAAGTCGAAGAGGCACCGAGATCCGGAGAGACGGAAGTCGGATATCTCCGTTCAGACCATCAGCAGCTACCAGAGAGACGAATGGACCAACACGTCGCCCCCAAACAGTCCCACGATGTCCAGGTCAGAGAGCCGGAGGAGCGTGTCCGTCCAGGTGCAGACCAGTTTCGAGAAGGAACTACCGAGCTTGGAAGCTTCGACGGAACTGGAGGGCTCGGTTCTGGGTCTGTCCGAGAGCAAAAGAGATCTCACGTCTCGGGATCATTTTGGCAGAAGGATCTTTAAGAATAGAAGATTCGGATCCGGTTCCAGGGACAAGGCCGACGACGGCGACGGCGCTCGAGATAACTTCTCGATGACTAATGCAACATCATCCGTTGAGAGATCCAAGGATGAGGCGCGTCTGCTGAAAATATCCAGCTTCGAGGAGGCGGACGATGAGGATTATCACAGAATCCGGAACATCCTAACAGACTCAGACTCGAAAGAGTTCAACGAGAAGAAGAGGAGAAAGGGATCTAGGTCCGTGTCCTCGTTCGAGGACGAAGATTATTGGGACGCGGAGGATGTGAGTGCAGCAACTGGACGGATACAGTACTCGATACCGGATCCCGATCGAAACAAAGCTTTCTGGGTAATGACGCAATCAATGAAGCTCCTCCCGTCTCTCTCCGAGTACACTCGTTAGTTACACCCAATTCATTCAACACTCTTTAGACAGTGAAATACAGTTGAAAATGACCATACACACTTTCCCCGCTGTTTGTATGATTTTACTCGACTCAATGTCGCTGTCGCCCACTCAATTATCGAGAAATTGGGAGAACTCGAAATTTCGGAAAATCCAAAAGATCGATAGAAACACTCATCGTCCAATAACAGTCGATGTTAATAATAGGAATATTTATTTTCGAAGAAATTACTAATTGCTGACTGTTAGAAATCTAATATACCAAAAGGTGCAAAGAAAAAACAGAGAAATTAATTTCCAACCCCACTAAGGGGGATTTGAACTCGAGACAATTTGATAGGAGTCGCGTTATCGAATATTCTTCTTCACTAACACTGACCATCTAATCACCGTCATCGTACTTGCTTCGTGTAACACTCGGCAATCGCAATATTTTTTAAACTCTGCGTATTAACCACGATTACAGATATAAAACAGATTCTAACTTTCAAGCAGATCGTTAAATAATTAAGAAGGTGCGTGTACAAACAACGACCGTATACTCACAAATCACGGTGACTCGTGTTTTCACTGATGGTACCGAATTCTTGCTCGTTATTTGTCAAATAACCGACCTGGAATAGCGGCGACAAAGTCGTAAAACTAATGGCGAATCGCTTTTGGCCGCGAGACAACGGCGGTGTGCGAAATTACTCGCCGACTGGTATCAGATTCATTCTACGTGAAATAAAAAAACAAATGCCACCTGGTTCTAACATCAAACGATAGAAAATTTGCCACTGACGCGACGCGACGATTGCGTAATATCCCTCAGCCTCGACTCTGGCCGAGGCCACTGGCGATCTTGGACCCGCTATTGTTATCCCCAAAATCTTGGAATCTTACGTTGTAGAGGGGAAAAAATTGTAAGGGGGCGGGGTGGGAAAACGCGATCCCAATTTCGTACGAAATACTCACAGTTCTCTGGCACGTTCATTGGTGCCGTGTGCCTCGCGTGGGGTCTCCCAAAATATCAATCTCGTACTCGCTTGCAAATAATATACGTATACATCGCACTCCTGTCTCGTCGTTTACCTCACACGCGACACTTTCTCAGGGCTTCCCTTTACGAGCGTTTATGGGATTATGGGGACAGTAATTTTTACCTGGTCGTCTTCGAAGCTTCCTGGTTGGAGCTTTAACAGAGTTAAAGTTCAAAATATACATCACGGAAACGTATTAAACGGATATCAGCGATCTATCGTTTACGATCGTCGAACGTTTACGATCACCATAGACGTTTTCAAACCAATCGCTGGTACACCAGAAGCTGATCGCCAGAAGAATCCTCGTGATATTCCACTATTTTGGTCGACCCAATTTTTCGGCGGCGTTATATTTTTAATCGTCCCTCTTCCGGACCCCTCATGGCCGATATTATGTTACCGCCCGCCACGATTCTCAATCCGCGTAGGCGATCACATCCTCCTGTGACGGGCGATTTTCATTTTCCAGCTATTTATAAAACAGCCAGCGTTCCTGAAATATCTGTATGATGGAATGGCGATTTACCGTGAAACCGTGAAATCGAGACCACCGCCTAAATCTACCATGGCCGTGTTCCCGTAATTCTCTCGCCGGCCATGGTTACGATTTCCAAACCGGATCAGAATACACGAATCATTGGTCGAGTTTGATAATCACGGCTGAAAGAGGTATCAGTGACGATGAGAATGCGGAACGTGGGTGGGCCACACGAATTGGTGATGTGCGGAACATTCCGATCCAATTACACCGTGGACTTCTTCTTTATTTTTCCGGCCAGTTCTATTTTTCGCGTAGTTTCACCCCGCGTCAACCAGGAACCACCTGTTTGGCACGTGATCAACTTGTCGATGTTTCAAGAAACGATCGTGAATGATCGACGACGCTTTCGTACCTCTCCTATGAATCTCTGTAGATCGCGATAGTTTACAAATGGCTTTATCGATAAGAGTTTCTTTCGCGTCGATCCTATCTAACCTAGATCGGAAAGTTTTTGGAAAAATCTTCACTCCAATTTCATCGATCGTGAAGCAACGATCCGATTCGTTGATCGTCGATTACCTAGTTGCGTTTCATCGACGAAATTATCTACCACACTGCCACTGCTCCCAATTCCGAGACTTATCGAACGAATTCGATCGCAAACAGAAAGCAACATATAATTTCATTTAATTTGATCTATCGAATCTGCTAATATATAGAGCGATACTCGACGATCGTCCTTTCGATCATTCACAAATCGAATCGTCTGTATTTCTCTCGCCTCGTCGGAGAACGGGCAGATAGAGGAGACAACGTTAAAGTGTCCAGAAATATCGCTATCGAGAAAAGATAAATAAAACTGAAGAAAAAGGGAAAGATTTCAAGGAATCGGACCGGCGTTGTCGCGAACCTGTAACCTGTCGTGGTCGACCGCTAACGAGTCGAACGGCAACGAGTAAAGAGGGGGACAACGGAGTCAAAGAGAGAAAGAGGGGTGTTGTGGAGAAGTTGCACCCGGCACACTGCATCGAGAATCTCGACGAGGAGGAGGCAACGGAGGAAAAGAAGGAGTAGAAGGTTAGGGAAGATGAAGAGGGAAGAGAAGAGAGCGAAAAGGAGGATGGGGGAAGAGGGTGGCGGACGCGCGCGGTGAGTTTCTGGAGTCGTCGGGACGCCGAAAATAGCGTCCCGATATGATGATGCCCGGAGCGCGACGATCCTAGATTTCAGTCAGTTCGCAAGCTCGAAAGCTGCTGGCTACACACGGAACACTCCGACTACGCTCCGGTTTTACATTTTCATAGAGGCGCCAATCGGCCTTTTTCGTTTCCGAAGCTCCAAACGTTCGTCTTTCTTTTCGTCTCTTCTCCTGGACTACACGTCCGGTTCCCGGTTCTTCTCCTCGTTTCCTCGTGAGACGACATTCGAGAGTATTCTCGCGATCGAAATTGTTAAACGCGCGGCACAAGCTTCTACGAGTAGCACACGATGGCGGAAGTAGACGGTGTAGTGTTCACGACCACCGAGCGCAAGATTCGCAAAGTGAAGAAGACGACGAAGCGCAGGGAGAGCCACGATCAGAACGCCGAGGTCACGATCACCGAGGTCGACAGCACGCAGAATCACCACGCCATCGAAGAGTATGTGCTGGCTGCAGATCTAACTCGGATCGGCCCGAACACGTTTTCGACGATCCCCTTTTTCTCAGCCACGAGCTTTCCGTTTGCGATCGCAATCCTCGCGAAACGAGATCTTGGCCGTCACCCGTGAACCCGCGCGATTTTCCAACTCGATCGTTGTCACGTGAAATTTTTGCCTTTCTCGTCGTTCGTCCAAGTTTCAGCATGGATGGTGAAAGACAAACGAGAAAAATCGATAATCCATTTCGGCAACGGACGAAAGCAAGCTCTTTGGTCGCGAGCTGTATTTGCTTTCCGACTCGACCTACTTTACTTCGATAGCGAAATTTCATGGTTACGTTTGCCGCGGTCGGTTCGTCGATTCGTCGTCGTCCCCCCACCCCCTTTCCACTGGTTGTTTTTCTCCTTACCGTTCCAAAGTAACGAGCTACTAAACTACTACTACTGCTACTATAACGAACTACACAGGAACGAGCTCCGATAGTAACGAGAGCTCGAAAGATTTGGTAATATTTTGAAAACACGTTCGCTTTGAGAAATTTCCGGGTAACTGGCCAGCTTCTCGTGCCGAGGGGCGCTCTTCTCTCATGGGAGTAGAGGTTCGCGACGCGAGATCCTCTCGATCGACGATCGAGAGTGCCGCGTAATTCGTACGATACATATTATGCATTTTCTTTACGCCACGATTATATGTTCCCATACAAAAAATACTCAGCCAGCACATACAACAGCACTCAACCAAGGTACATATAACCAGCAAATCTATCGCAACACCGTCGCAGATACGCTAGACACTGCAGCACCGAGCAGTGAAAGAGAGAGATTGCGAGGAACTTTTGCGGTTCGGTCGGTGGGGAATTTCGTCGGACGAGAAAACGAGAGAAAACGATGCTGTGAGAAGAGCGTATCTGGAATTTATGTCGTCATACATGCCACGAGATTTATCGTGAAAAGAAAAAGAAAGTTTACGCGCATAAATTAGACAGAGCCGAAGCTATCTCTCGAATAATTCGCGTTGCCAAAAATTGTCGTGGAGAAGTACGTCGCTTTTAAAGCGACATTTTCCTTGTTCCATGGAATCGTTCGATTGCCTTAACGCATTAAGGGGATCGGGTCTAACGAGCGTTCCGAGAGAAACCTGGCAGGAACAATCGTCTCTAAACAGGTCGCGTTTTTCGTTTCCAGTTGATTTTCAGTGGCGAGTACACGAAGGCGATGAACAAGGACTGGCACAGCGGCCATTTCTGTTGCTGGCAGTGTGACGAATCTTTGACCGGGCAGCGTTACGTGCTCAGGGACGAGCACCCTTACTGCATCAAATGCTACGAGAGCGTTTTCGCCAATGGCTGCGAGGAGTGCAACAAAATCATCGGTATCGACTCCAAGGTACGTATATCGCGGTTTCATTCCCGATATCTCGCGATCCTATTTCCCCAGCGATAAACGCGTTGACTCACCGACCTCGATCGCCCAAACGCTCGATTTTTCTCTCGATACGTGGTATCGCGAACACGCGCCCGACAGAAACGGAGAGATTTCACGAAACGACGACGATACGTGGGTTTGGATACGATCCAACCGGGCGGAAAACCAAAGTTTTCCCCTAAATTTAGATTCGCGGCACACGGCACTCGTCGATCGATCGTTTCACCCTTTCCACGCGTGAAAAAATCGAAAGACCTTCGCCGCATCGATGAATTCCGTGGTTCGGAGTAAAGCCGATCGGACGTCGCGCAAAAATCGGTACTTATCGGTTCGTGTATGATCACAAGACGAGGTGGCAATATACGAACGAGCATGGGCGTTGATTTACTCATTCCTAGAAATAGAAACGATGATGCAGGTGCCTGCTTATTTCCGTTTCTCGCTGGTTCGTCGTTATTCCTCCTACTTGGCCAGCCAAATCAGAAGAAGCTAACCACGAACAGCGTTATTTCGCCGGCCGGTTTTCGTGACAAATCGATATCGCGCGAGATCACTTCTGTCGAGTTTGCCAACTCGATAGAAAATTATCTTCTTACATAGCGAACCAAACACCCAAGGATCCGCGTACCTTTTCCTAGCCGGAATGACACACTGCTCTAGTAGCATTGCTTAAAGGTCGACAAGTTCGCGATTGTAATCGATCCCGGAATGGAAACCCGCGTTTCATTTCGATACAAACGCGTTTCTCTCTCTAAATTCGATGACTTGTATCCGCATATTGGTCGTCATAAGATCAGCCACACGAGCTACTTTGGTCAGATTTGACACGAACGTTGTTGTATTTTTTATTTTCCTTTAAAACTGGACACACGAACGGTGAATTAATATCCGTTATGTGTAAACACCATCTATAAGAATTGGCATAATCCCGGTGGTACCCAGGCAGAAAATTTATTTTGTTTTTTCTTTTAATTCGTCAAACGACGACCGCGACAACCGAACATAATGAAAAGATTTCTTTTCGTCGATTCGAAATGCATCATAGATCGTGTAAAATGCATCTTCTAGCAATCTCGAATTCGTCGTGAGTTTTGGCTACGTATGGATACTAGATACGCGTACGATATGAGAAAATTACGGAGATGAAAAGCAACGCTGTCGTGTGACTGTAGCTACAACTTCCGTCACAACGCACGTCATCGTCACAACGCTTGTGTAACTCGAGCCTAAAAGGCAAGACGACTGACTGGCAACGAATCTATTTGCTTAAGGCGACGCTGGATCTAAAGCCGGTTCCTTATAGTCGCAAAGGCCGTCGCGTCAAACATAATCGATGTTTTCCTCTGCCCGTCCAGCGTGTAATTCGCGAGATCCTGTTTTTCCTTTCCCATTCGCGTATTTTCATTTCGCAACCTGTCCGTCGCTTGTCCGTTACACAAAACGAAAACGATTATCACCTCCGTAAGGCGAGAGCGAGCAAACGATAATTGGCGACGAATCGTTTGCAGGATTTGTCGTACAAGGATAAGCACTGGCACGAGGCCTGCTTCCTCTGCAACAGGTGCAGAGTGTCCTTGGTGGACAAACAGTTCGGTAGCAAGGTGGACAAGATCTACTGCGGCAACTGCTACGACGCCCAATTCGCCAGCCGTTGCGATGGATGCGGCGAAATCTTCCGTGCTGGTACGTAATTCGAAACCAATTTCTTCGATCGCAGAAATAGCAGAACGTTTCTTTCACGCGTATCCTGTCGAGTGCTTGAATTCGAAGGAACGCTGTTCGAACAGCGATAAAAATACGACCGCCGTTGTAACCCGAAATAGCCAATTCGTTCACCACCGGCCGACTATACGAGGTCCGGTCTAGACGATCGATCGAACCACCTGTTTTCCAGCAGCGATGACCCCCGAGGAATGACTCACGGTCCCGAGTGCGACACACGGGCAGTATAGATCTCGCATTCGGCGTTTCTTATTAAGGCAATCGAGTCAAGGTTCGAACCAATTACCGCGATCCTTTTCAAAGGGAAAGGAAATGCTTAAACTTCTGTCACCTCTGATTCTCCAGCGCGTGTCCAGACGGTTCGTGGGATTTTCCCAAAAATTTCGGTTCCTATCGAAACGTATTTTAAACGACAAAGCTGGTCGTATTTCTGGACCAGGCAGACATCGATGTTTGATCGGATTTTAGAAGAAACTTGCCGAACGGAATTCGCGTTGTACGGTTTCTCTGGAGGGTTTCGAGCCGAGCGAATCGAGAAGCGGGAAAGTGGGTCGAAAAAGGTTGTCGAGCAATTATGCGCGCGACCTTTTTCGACAAGCGCGGAACGCAATCTCCAAACGACTTATCGCTTTGTCGCCTCGTAACCTTCGGCGATCGCAGACGGCGTGGTGGAGCGCACCGCGACCTATATATCGCGTGATTCACGCGTGCCTCGGCGACCATGCTTCAGGCCACTACACAGGTAATTGGGACGACAACGTGAGAGCCTCTGTTAACGAGCCGCTGATTCCTCGAGAATCGTAGACCTCGGAAGAGCCCCGGCGATTAAACGTTAGTTCCCCTTGTTTCTTTTGGGAAAAGGTAGCTCTTTGCTCGAGGGCAGCTACTTCCGCTGAAAGATTACGGGTTGGTAATTCGGTCAAGTACGCTACAAGATGAACGAGACATCGTGTAAGTAAAATCGTATGGCAACGTATGGAAATTCGGAGAATACGAATTAAGCTTCGAATACGTTTAAACGAAATTGGCGAGGAGAAAGCTAAGAGCTTAGGATGAATGATCGATTTGGCGAACGAGGTTCGTGCCTCTGATGGACTGGTTCCGACTTACGTGACGCGCGTGGGAGTCTCGTTAAATCTTAAGAGAGGCACAGATAGTTACGGGATCGGCGAGGAATCGTTTGCAAAAATGACTCGGTACCACCGCGTGTCCGTATACGGCTCGACCTTTCGAACCGCGGCTATCGGATCGCGATATCTAGCGTGGTGCATCGCGAATGAACTTTGTGAAAAAGAAATGCGCCGTATTCGAGCGATCTGGTTTTCCGCGGAAAAGTTCGCTCTTTGCAAATTTTTTACATGGAATATCTTTAACGAGTAATTGACGTTTTACAACGCAGTCTCGAGATATCGACGATAAAGATACCGCTATTTATTCAACCATTAAAAGAAACGATAGATTACAGGACAGAAGAATCAATAAGTTGATCGAACGAGTACGACTAACTAAAGGTTAAACTAACGCGACGATCGTGAATTGAGCGCATTCTGTTGGCGTTTGACGTCGCTTATCAGGGAACGTGTTAATCGACTCAATTCTTTCGATGAATCACGGCCGATTAGTTCATTCTTCGAGCAAAATACTTTGTCATTCGTTTCTTTGGCTATTGCGCTGCAGGAATAATAATCTGGTCGTCGGAAAAAGAAGAAGTTTAAGAGTTCCGTGCCACTAATTGCCCGTGCGCTAATCACCACGGTACTCGGTGGCGTAATCGTGCAGAGAAAATCGTTCGTCTACGGCAAGGAATCCTTCCCCTTTGTGAACGTCGTGACAAACGAGATGTAAAACCGATGACTAGCGCAGCTAAAGCGATCGGCGCGCCTGTTAACTTCGAGGTTAATGCATATCATTTAAGCCGAAAGAAGCAGACTGCATTTATAGAAGCAACCATCAATGTCACGACGTCTAAACGATCGAAATAAACGTGCCGTCGTTCGATCGATTAATGCACGCGTCAATTACAACTCCTCGCTTCTGCATCTGTGACGATGCTAGACGTACTCGACAGTGGAGATGGTCGGATGAATCTCGAAAGAGACGAAAAGGAGCCGGTTCGACGAACGAGGCCGGGCCTGGGCTGGAGCGAACGCGCTGCGTAAATATATAAATATTCGCGGACGCGCTCCAGGATGGCGGAGAGTGGGTCTGGTGGAGCGGAAAGGCGAACTTATCAGCGGAGTAGAAGACACGTTGCGCGTGCTCGCGGTGTGCACGGTGAGTCCAGCGAGGGGGCTCGCTTCGGTTGCTTCAGTGGCTCGCAAGACTCCGGGCCAATCGCACGATCGGCCGATTTCTTCTCCTTAGCTTCTACTCTCCGTAGACGCTGTATTTGCGTCGTGTTTGAATCGTGTTCGCGCGTCAATCCGGCTCTCTTCCGATTCCCGTAGGTTAGCTCTTGATCTTCTCACTTCTCGATCGGTCCTTGACACGCGTTGCTCGGGAAAATTGATAGTAAACGCATCGTATTTTATTCTCTGGACGCTTTTACTTTGGTTAACGACGGTGTAAACACGTCTCGCAACACGTCTGGTCTCGGACAAATCTCGAATGCTTTTACTTCGAACGACACCGGTATAAAAATACTTGGCACTTGCGACCGTCTCGTTGACTTTTACAACTTTCTCGATAGTAGAGGCAACGATTCTTTTATTCTTTACGACAACGATATGCGTTCTACGTCTGACAGTTTTACAGCTTGTTTAGCGTAAACTCTTTTAGTATTGCGCGATCGAGGGTGAGAAATCTAAGGGTCGGTGTTTTATATCCCATCGCGATATCGAAATTTCAGTGAACGTTTTATCGTGGAAGTTAAGAGACTCGTGAGAAAAAGAACGAAGGGAAAGATGGCCACAGACACGTTGAGCGAACGGCTATCCACTAAGCTTCACCTGCAAACGAAGAAGGTGGGCGAGGACAGGATAAGAAGGGCAAAAGAAAAGGACGAGGATATTGCGATATTCAGCATGTTTTCATTGGAGGGTGACCCTAAGTTCAGATGCTGTCTCGGCAAAGACTGTCTGCTGGGAGATCCGAAAAAGGCAGATCCAGGTGACGAAAATGATAAACGACGTTCTTTCTCATTTTTCAATGATCTTTTGTTTAAAAACTCGAACGAAAACAAAACGTTCTGGGAAGTATCGTGTCCGACATTCCGGATCGTTCTTGGAGGACGTTGCAAAACCACGCGATGCACGCGGGGGCGACGAATAAGGTTCCGTTCTCAAGTTTTCCTAAGGTCGACATCGGCACGCCGATCGTGGGTCGATGTCGCGCAACCGGCCCGCGATAAACTATCCGATCGAACGGACAGTCGGCGAATCGTGCAACAGAGAAAGGAAAACGGAATGAGAGAGAGAGAAAGAAAAATAGGCTCCGAGGAAAAGAGAGAATTCGAAGGGAACCGTGACCTTATGTGGAAACACGAGCACGGCCACACAGTTCGATCGTCCGTGGCTACATTTGCTTAGTGAATCAGGTTAATTGTCCGTGACTCGATCAACCATACAGTTTTTAATAAGAAATCGTAAATAACATCGAAAGTATATAACGAAACGTCTAACGAAATCTAGCGGGAATGATGGAAACGTGTTTGCGAAGCGCGTGTTTAGAGAAGAGATAATCACCCAGAGACGCGGTAGGGAACCAAACAGACGGGTTTCTATGCTAATCGTACACTCAAGCTTTATGATTAATATAGCTATACGATCGTGATCGACTGTGTCGTGGGATTAATAAAGCGTTCGATACTTCCGGCTGCAGTCGCGACACGTGTGTCACTTAATGAACATTTCAACATTTCCTGGAAAATTCGTTTTTCTCTTTTAGTTACTTTTAACTCGAACGTTCAACAGAAGCTATTTTATTTGAAGGACGATACCGGTGTTTGGTTTGTTTGCGGATAATTCATAATGCAAATCCGTCTAACGAAGCTCAGCATCGTCGCGTAATGCAAGCGGCAAAATTTGTCGTTGGTCAATTGCAAAACAGCTTGGAGTTCGCTACGGTGCGATTAAATAATGATGTCATCCGTCGTTTATTCGAATGTTCGCGAACTCTGGCAAAAAAAAGAAAAGATCCTCGTGAAACGCGACTTTTCCTCGGTTCGTTGTTGCTGCGTGGATCGATGGAAACGGTGACAACAAGTAGATCGGGCGGACAACCGCGATCGATAGATCCGAGCAGAATGAACCAATCGATTAAAAAATTGTGCATGCAGATAAGAAGTCCTATTAATACAACTGATGTAATTCATTGCCAGACTGTCATTCACGCTTGTTGTTAGATGCATCAATATCTATCGAGGTAAATTTCTTACTTTCTTATCACGGCGCAATCTGCCTCGGCCGTTATCAACTACGTATTTAGCGCCTCGTAAATCCCCGATAGAGTAAGGAAAAGAACGATTTCGAGTTTGCTCGCGAGAAAGGAGACGTGGAAAAACAATCGCGGCAAGATTGATCGTTCGAGGCTTGTCGTAGGCACGACACGGCGAAGAGTAAAGTTTTATGTAACGTTTCAAGTCCGTTGTGCAACGGCGAATGATTTAAAAACGGGCCGGATGCGGCCACCGTGTTCTATATTTTCCTCTTGCACAATAACTAATAACGCTTTATGAAGGGACGCGTCGTGAAGCCTGAGCCGCGTCGAATTTCACGTGTTCACTTCACCAAATTCTCGTGGCTGTTAGTCCCGGAGCGCTCGCGTAGATCTGGAAAGTCCGAGGCCCGGTGTTCTCCTCGTCGGTGAATTTATATTTAGACTTGACGTGGCCGAGAATCGCCGCTTTCAACGGATTACCAGAACCTCGTCGATTCGAGATCTCGTAAAATCCGGAACGATCGCGTTAACGATCTTCGATTTCAAGACTCTGTAATCTTCGACCTGCGGTTAGCGGATCGACGCTTAGCTGTTTCCAGAAATACTCGAATCACACGACGTTTTCGCGAATCTATTTCGATCCTTCGGATAAAAGAGCCGATTCCGGACACGATCTCGACGAAAGTTTGGTAAAAACATCGAGAACAGTCGGTTAACGGCACCGCTCCTCCGAATTATTCTAATACGTAAATGAACGCGCAATTTTTCACAGTCGATCGGACCGATGAAACACAGTGGTAACGAGCGAGCTAAAGCGACATGTATAATGCGATATTACCACATCGCCGGCCTTGGACCATCAGACTTTATACATATACGGAGGTATTACTCGGACCAAGTGACGTCACAAGCCTTCTCCTGACTCACGGTGGACCAGAGGAATAGCGCAGAGGAAAGCTGTTGCTTTTTTCATTTTCGAGGACCATTGGAATCTAGGCTATCTATATCGGGAGGCAAACGGCCAAAAAAATACACGTACAGTTCCTGCTACTCGTTTCTCCCCCAGAACTTTTTGCACAACTCGTAATTAGGACCTTTTGCCGGTCTCTCAACCTATATTTTCGTCGGTTCCCAGACACGAGCTCCGTTCGAATACAATAGCGTCTGCCTCGCATGATTAGCTATCTCTCCTACGTCTCGAACGCTATTGTATTCTACGATACCAAAAAAAAGAAAAGAAAGATTATTACCAAAACTTGTTCTGCTATTACAGCGTGATTCGACGCTGTACTTCCTTCTGCGCGCAAATTAGGCATGCGATCGTCTACGTGTAGATCCAAGATCTCGATAAATGGAAATAAACTTGATTCGAACGGGCATTACAAGGGACAGGCTAATTCGCAGTGACTGATTGATCGGAAACTATGGGACCGGTAACGGCGCGCTGTTCATTTATCAACGACCACGCGGTGGATGATAAAGCGTTGATTATATTGACATTGCTGGCAACAGATGGTCGAGCGGAGCTGAGTATGCTTCGTCGATTCTTTCCTTCATCGCTCCACCGCTTTTCCGTAAGCGCAAGAACCGCGAAAGAGTTTCCTAAAATGTGAGCAAATGGATAAGATTTAAACGAATTAAAGCTGGCAAAGAAAGAAGGAAACATGGTAGGTGTCGAAAGACGTTGAAACCGATGATTCATGAAACTTTGAGGACCACAAATGGTATTATTTAACTGATCACTCGGACCTCTTCTAAGTCCTATTAGATCACCTTTCGGAATAGCGAGTCGTCGTTAACTCGGGTTGCCCTTGGTGCGGCGCAAAGAAAGAGGAAGGAGCTAAGGAGCGAGAGAAATGTCGCAACGCCTACGAGGGAAGATTTCGCGGCGCTCGTAAAAACTCAACGGAGACTCGTCGAAGTGTCGCGATTGTCACGATTAGTAAACAACGCTTGATTCTCTGATATCATAGCGGAGGAAGGCGGTTGAAAAGCGGACGCGTAACCACTCGTAAGATTGTGACGGATCGTGATCATAAACTTCGGTTTTGTGTCCATCGTGACTAAGAGAAAGGAAGCGACTCGAAGCTCGCGCGACTTCTCACGTAAACGGAAAGCGAAAGATTGTAAGCGTGGGACTTGATGATCTGGCCAATTATAGAGGACCAGTGATGAGCTCGCTCGCAACCCGGTAATTTCGTCGATCGTGGAATTACACGTTACGATCGGTGTACCAAAGCGAAATTTATTTTCTCCTTCTCCGCGCGTGCCGAAGAAAACAACCACTTCGAATAAATTTGGTCATGAGTCAAGTTCTTAGCAAAGTTGTAGGTAAAGGTATCGCAGAGAAGGTAGCTATCAGTTGTAAGTTTCCATCAGTCGATAGAAATGACTACGATCGAGTTGAATGAGTACAGCGAGCCATCTTATGTAGATTATTAACAGCCGTGACTAGAAAGTTCCGTGCATGAAACTTTAAAACCGCATTGCGGGAGATGACACCTATCTACGCCGGCGATCTTCCGGTTTTGCGCGACTTTTTACACCTGTCTCGTTGAACTTTCTAACCTACTTCTTGTACAAACACGACCAATCGACACGAAAGTCGGTCGAAATAACTTCTCGCCAACAAAATCAAATTCCTCTAGGAATGGAAGATGAAATTCGAAACGACCGTCGGTTCGAATCGCGTTTCTCTAGCAGATTGCCTTCCCTTTAAGAACGATTCCTTATCGGTGAGCTGTTGGAAAGTCATCTCCCTAGAATTGCACGAGCAAAACGGACATGCGAGCTCGTCGGGTGCCGCACGCGATCGTTCAAACGCAAAATGCACCCTACGCTGCAAACTTTCACCCTTACAGACCGATCGTCTAGACATTGCTACAATATTCCACCTCTTCGACGTGGCTTTATAATTATTTCGCGAAAACGTGATATTACACGGGGATATTATTCGTTTGGGGGAAAGTTTCGATGTCTGAAGGGTGTCTTTCGCATCCTAGGTACCAAGAAGATGGAGTACAAGACCAGGCAATGGCACGAGAAGTGTTTCTGCTGCGTGGTCTGCAAGAACCCGATCGGTACGAAGAGCTTCATTCCGCGCGAGCAAGAGATCTATTGCGCTGCGTGCTACGAGGACAAGTTCGCCACCCGATGCGTTAAGTGCAACAAGGTAAATCGATGAATTCTCGTGCATTATAAGCAAGAAAATTGTTCGCGTGTTTTAACGAATATCTTTAGTTCGGCAAACGATTATCTCTTCGAAGAATTCTCGTGCTGTTTAACCGTTTGGCGAAGAAAGTTCGTTTGCCGGAGGAGAATGTGTTCTCGTATAGAGAATGGATACATAAAAGGGATCTTATCGTTCCAGATTATCACCAGTGGCGGCGTAACGTACAAGAATGAACCGTGGCACAGAGACTGCTTCACCTGCAGCAACTGCAACAATTCACTGGCTGGCCAGCGATTTACGTCCCGCGACGACAAGCCCTACTGCGCCGATTGCTTTGGAGAACTGTTCGCCAAGAGATGCACCGCCTGCTCCAAACCGATTACTGGTATTTATCTCTGTTTCTTCTTGCCAATGCGATAAGCTTTATCCGTTGCGATGTTCATTTAACTCTTAGAGGATTTTCTTGCTGAAGAGGATAAATTTCTGATTCGTTACCCGTGTATTCCAGGCATTGGCGGAACTCGTTTCATCTCTTTCGAGGACAGGCATTGGCATAACGATTGTTTCATCTGCGCGGGTTGCAAGACCTCGCTGGTCGGTCGTGGATTCATCACCGACGGCGAAGACATTATCTGCCCTGATTGCGCCAAGATGAAGTTGATGTAGAGGGGTAGTGAAACATCGAGCGAAGAAGAACGAACGAGAAGTAGGGGAGAGGGAAAAGGAGTAAGAAAACGAGAATTATCAAGGGTCTACGGTGTCCAGTCTACATACGGGAATAATATCCTCGCTAAGAAACCTTCCCTTGGAAACAACTGGAAGAGTCCGCTTCGAGAAAAAGAAAGGAAGAAGAAGGAAGTCGACCAACTGTAACATAATTGCAGAAGGATAATTGAATAATTTAGTCACCACCTCTCGAACGCGATAAAAATTACCGTGTTTTCTCCCATACGTATAATAATATATATATATATATATATATATATATATCATTATGAGAAGGGCGGTACTTTTTATTAAAAAACCAGACACCACCCCGCGACGATTTTTTTCGTATTGGTCGGAAAGCTCTCTGTTCTTCTCGATCGGCTCGGTAATAATGCCGAGTTCTTGTGCATGTTATCTCGAAGCAGAGAACGCGAGCAGAAACGAGGGTACTTCCTAGCTTCGTAGTCTTTAGAGGTCAGTTTAGTCACTCGCGATTCCGAGTTCTCCGTCGCGCCGTAACAGCCGAAGAAACAAAGGAAAGTAAAATCGAACAAACGTAAAAATTATCGCAGAGAAGCGCGTTGGAGAAACCGAAGGAATATGCCTTGAAAAGTACGAGAATCAAACCGCCTTAATCAGTATAGTTACTGTCGTCGAGTTATCGAGCTGTGTGTTTAGAAGTGGAACGAAGTTACGTACTGTCGTGCTGTTATTAACGTTACTGTTTCTTTCTTTTCGCTTTATACAATGATAGAGAAACGCACGACAAAGATTAACGCGAGGAGTAAAAGTGAAACGACAGGGACAAGAAAGGAAGAACAGATGGATCCTATATATTCTTACGGAATTAAATTTGATATACCTATGATAATATTATTTTTATTTAACTTAAACTCACACGTACACACACGAACACGATCGCGAACAATCACACACGTATACACTAACGCGAATCCCAACACGCGCGAGAACTGCACCCTTTTTTCTCTCTCTCTCTCTCTATCTCTATCTGTCGCTCCGCGATATTGTACAGTAAAACTCGTGCAAAATTCGAGTATAACGAACGACTAATTAAAACGACCGGGCTCGGGTGCACAGTTGTTAGAAAAATTCAAAATTTTTCAAATTCAAGGGTTTTTCGATGTATGAGATTTTTAATGTACAAATTTTACTTTTGTATTACTCCGACGGTTGTAACTAAATTTTTAGCTTTCCTATGTTAGCCTCGATTTTAACGATTTTAACTCCCACACGAGCCCACAAGTGCACATATTCGCGAATGCGTGAAAACGCGAATTTTAAATGCAATCGACCTTCATGTTCGATCGTTGTACTTTTTCTCGAACAAGAAAGTCAGTATAAGGATCGAAATGATCTTGTTATCTCGCGTATCCACGATATACGTTCGCGAGCATTTTTTGCATTAACCACATCAAAGTGGAGAAAATGATAAATAATCGAAAAAAAAATAAATAAAAGGAAGAGAAAGAAGAAGAATCACACGCATCCACACACGCATGCCGGACGAGTGTGCGACACGCACACGCGGAAAATCACTAATTGTGGCCTTATCCGCACGAGTACATAAAAATAAAAAAAAAAAAAAAACTAACGTCTTACGAAAAATAATTAGTTGTTGATACGGTACTTGGTAGAGATGTGTTACCGTCGAGAAGAGAAAGGACAAGAGAATAGGCTAACAAACGGTAGCGTACCTCTATAACGAAATAAAAGGAAAGCGAAAGAAGAAGAAGCGAAAAAAAAAATATCGTGACGACCAATAAAAAGTACACGTGCTATATAATATATGTTCTTACCGATCACTCACATACTAATCGCCTTAATTAGTAAACGATAAAGAGCAGAGATTATTCTATATTCAGCGTATCGTATACACTGTTATACTGTGAAATTGATAAATAAATAAATGTAATTATTTACAAAAGCTCTTTCATTTACCATTCACTTAATTATATAGAAATTCCAAGATGGAAATAATAGTGAAAGTTCAAAATCCTCTTATTGCTTCTAACTACTAACTATAAATTGAATTCAAATGCAGGCTACATAACTGTAAATTTACACGAGTATAACAAGGGCAAGGGAAAAAGTGCGTGGGATGAATATGCCTTTTAAAACCTTGGATTGCTTTTTACGTATTTTTAAATACCACTTGGATCTCGCTTTACTGATTCCATAAAGATTCCTGTAAGACATTTAAAACTTTATATAAGTTCTACCTATTACAAATCTAGAGGCTCATAAACCATACCTATTACAAATGTAAATGTTTATAAGTTCTATCTATTGGAGATTTAAGAATTTTATATAGCAATTATTTGCGCAACTGTAATAATTATCAACAATTATATACATTCAGATTTATATATTTGCAACACTAATAACATTCTAACGTAGCTATATAGGAGGAGGCTACTGGTGAAACTGGATAAAATGACTCAGGAGCAGGAACATGCTGTCACAGGTATGATGTAAAATAAACATATAAATCGAGGAAGCTAATTCAAATGCACATAAACGTCGCACAGTGATAGCTGTCCGTTCGCATGTGTATGCTCCAACAATACATAAACGTTTGTTTGAAAATCTACGAAATTTGAAAAATCGACAGGCAAAGTCAGAGATAAATGGCATGCTCCGTCATCGTGATTCACCGTCGATTTCCCAAATCAAATTTCCCGAAACAAATGAAAATGCGCCTAACTCTAACCCGATCAGGGATCATATCAACGTGTCTGGCCCTATCTACAATTAACGCCTGTATCGGAAAGTATTCTATTTATCTCACTTAACTGTATATTTAAAAAATGACAAAATAGACACACCAGCATACTGGTTCTACGGTTCTCACAATTTTCACACTTTAATGTACGTAGCATCTTCCTGAAATTGTCTGACGAAGGCGTTATCAGCGTGCATTGAACATGATGAAAACTACATATTATAAATTTCTATTTTAATTACAATAATACGTACGAACATCTTTAAAAAGTTAGCACTACTGGTATAAATGATACGGAGGATATCATTGTAATTTGACAGTAATAATCATATTTTTTGTTGCTTATAATTCGTTGTAGGTATTTAATCGTGGATCTAGCTGTGAATTCTAATTACGTCACTAGCTGTGAACTCCTTAATTATTTTAGATTGTAGCGAATGTAATAAGGACTGAGAAACAACGCAATTCCACGGTCTAATCACACACAAGCAAACACACGCGCAGAGTATAAAATACGTCATACAGGATATACACGCAACATCAGTTACTGAGAAATTATTAATCTTATGAACTAGTCATCGTACCCATTGTCTTTCTTCTATCCGGCAGTACCTGAGTCGGTGAGCGAAGTGCTGGCAATGAACATGGTAGGAGTTAAACCTGAATTGACATATCTATTACAATTTTCATGTAAAGAGATAATAGTTCTATTTCATTCAAATTTTGCTGGCTCTGTACTTTACTCTAATTTATTAATTTTCAAATAATATTTATATCAATAATTCTAACTGAAATACTGTCTAACAGAAACATCCTGAAGTTATTTCGTCGTCAAAGCACATCTTTGAAGCACAAAGAATGACTCAAAACTTGTTTTGATTCTGAAATCATCTGGTCGCGAAGTGTCCGATTACACGTGAAATTTGATACACCTTAACGAGTGAACAAAATTAGACTTAATTCCTTCATATTTCATATTCCAAGTTGCACTAAAATTATGTTGAAAATACAACTTAAATAATAATGTTGTTCCACGCTATCGTAAAATAGAAGATAAAATTCAATGTAATCATCATTGGCATTATAATAATTTCGATCATAAATAAAATCTTCGTGCTAACGAAGTTTGAGTGTATCAGACTTCTCCACTACAAAATATTTGAACATAGCCATTTCGTTATTTATTTCAATATTCATATAGTATATACTTTATGGACGTTTAATCTTTGTAAATAATCATATTGAATATAATTTGATTGTATAAATAATTATAATGAATATATTCTGTCATTTTCAATCGTTTATACATACATTAATTATTTACATTATGCTATTCATACAGATTGTTTATATTGTAGTATGTAAATATTACACTGACATACATGTTGATACATTGATCATCAATATTTAAAAACGTGATACGCAAAAATCCTGCCCTCAAGTAAAAAAATAAAATACAAATTAAAAAAGTTACTACTCATGGATATAATAAATATCTGCGGTCACCATGCTAGTTAGGAATTCTACGTAATACGATCGGTCATCCGTGTCGATTCGGACCTTTCATCTTACGACGTGATTGAGTTACCAGAAAAAGAAAGATGCATGCGACTCATAATTAAATGCGAAGAACGTTGACATCGATATCGTTGTGGCCCGAGGGAAGCCACGACCAAGGCGTCATCAGACAGAATCGCCGAATTCGACGGAAGAAGCGAAGGCCAAAAGAAACTTGTAACAAAGCATAAAGTATTATAATTTATTCTCAATGATAATGCTAATTAATTTGAAAGTTTGAAGTAATAATATCGTAATATACAAGGAATAGAATGAAACGGAGTACAAAATAAAATGTTACGTTCTTACGGAAATACAGTGTAAAAATTCTTAAATGCTTAAAGCTGAGACACCGCTACATCCTTTCCAGCGAAAGGAGAAATGCTATGCAGAATCTGTAACAAAATACGCAAAATATTACATTTCGTTCTTAAAAACATACTTTTACTATAATAACATAAAATGGAAGACTGGTAACGCGTCCGTTTAAATAATAATCGGCGAACACATTAGCTATACTCAGGTAATTTCACTACGACAATATCTAACAAAGTACTAAACAACAACGTATTAGTTAAACGAACCTAATAATCGTATAGATCTTCATTTTTTCTCACTTTTTCGCTGTATAATGTCATTTAGCGCCAAATCTTCGCCTGGCTGACTCCTGATTGGTTGAGACCATTTACAAATTTTGCGCACTAGTTCGAAAACTTTCTACGTATTCAATTCTTTCTAGTAAATTATGTATTATATTATTCAAATCGCTACTGTGTATATATGTATATCGAGTGGATAACATCGCACGTGACACGAAAATGGTAAGAAAATCAGGAAATCCCCAAAACGTGAGGCAAAAGTGTTGCATGTCACATGTATTTTGTACCTTGTCTGTATCTGTAGCATAACAGAATCTCTAATTTTTTAATGACTAAGCATATGACACGAACTTATATGTCATTACAGACGAAATGCACTCGCGTAGTAGCATATTATAAGTGACATTTTAGTTCAGCTTTCTCACCGCCAGATGGCCATACCGTTTCGTCGCGTGCATACAAACCCCGCTAAATGTAAAAGATCGAAACAATTAATATATGTCACAGCAAAGTACTAGACAAACGAACAAAATTAACAAAAACGGAACGTAAAAAAGTATGTAGCTGAATCTATGTATCGTCTAAAGTGTAGAAACGATAATACCAAACACAATATTTCTGTTGCATTCGTCCAATAGGAGAAAACTTACTTGCCTATGAATCTTTTCACCGTACCGCTATACTTGCCAAGGCAAGGTCATTCGAAAAGTTCGTCGACCTATCAATGTCACCGATCTCATACGGGGAACCATAATCCGACTATAAAAAGATCTAGTGTCCATTTATTCGAAGGAACCTCGACGATCACGGGAAACGATTTTTACGTCAGGCAAAAGATGAGGAGATCAAACGAGAGAGCGTAGTAATTGTCGAAAATACGCTGGTGAATTAAAGAGGCCATTATGAGAATGATAGCCCTCGCGGTGTAACATTAAAAAAGCGAATTTACGATCTTGAAGATTTGTATCTGGCCAACCCCTCTTTCATACCTCGGCAGGGCAAGGTGTGCAAAACACATAACAATTACTTCAAAAATTCCACGTGGCCCGGTAGGTTTCGTTCGCTGTGAGACGAGCAAACGCAGTCGCTTAATTAAAACTCATGTAAATCGAGTAACCGCGCGGCGCTACGCCAATTAACTTTACATCGCGATGGCGAGCAAAAAGAATGGAAGGGGAAAGAATAAAACGGACCAGCGCGGCGAATGAGTGTTTCGTAAAAACCGTGGACGTAACAAATTGGTCCACGAAGCAAGACGCGTCTTCCGCCGATGCGAATCGCTTTACATAATACGGAACCGCGTGCTAAAATGACGCCAGTTCGATTACCGCCGATTCGTTCGATGCACTTTATTCTCGACGAAGTTTCGTTTACTTTGATCCCCCTCCGCACAGATACCAACAAAGAATGTTTTCGGGCGGTTAATTTTCGTTAACGGTGAATCAACAGCAAATAGAATCCCGTTTGCAAAGAATTGTGAAAGAGTAATGGGAACGGCGAGAAAAAGGCAGGGCAGAAGCATCTTGGCTTTAAAGAGAAGGAAGTAGATGGACCAAAGTACAAATTTCGGTATCTAATTAAAAACGTCTCTGACCCGAGAGAAGAGAAAAAACGGGAAATTTAATAAATCCTTTTCGCACCGCAGCATTTTCCCGGACAATGTGTAGCAAGGGCCACAGAATAGGTTGGCATAATTTTCAGCTTCCTTTTCTCTGGGTGTGCCCGAGAAAAAGTGACACGGTTCCTTTTATTTCGGAGATAAAATACAGTATTATATCTAATCTTCTATTTTCGAATTTCCAACTTCAAACTCAATCAGTTTTATTTTCCAAAGCATTCGTTTAAAAGATCGATCTAAAGTATCTTCGAGTAATTTGTTTAACTAATGGTAAAAACTTATCGTTCGATGCCTTTCGATTTTTTAAAACAAGCATATCCTTTCCCTGAAATCCGAGATCCCTGTCGATCGATTTCACGAAGTTCCGAATTCAGTCCATAAAGAAAATCACGAGCTTCCGTTGCACGTACACTGTACACACGTGCCGTCGGTGTATGGCGAGCTGAGGTGAAGCGAGGTCGATGGAAAGTGGCATAATCGCGGATGTGGATCGGCTCAAGGAGAGCAGAAGAGGAGATCCTTTACCTTACTTATGTAACGAGCGGTCGCCGTGTGTCTCGTGTCTTCGACCGCGTCCCGAACACATAGAAACCCTCTCTCGACCGTGTTCCTTCCTCCCTACTCTTTCCATCATCTTTCCCCTTTCCTCTTCTGACTTCCATGAGCTGTCGTGATGTTTCTGTAACCGGTGTCCCTGAAAATCCCCTCGGTCTTATTGGGTCGACGCAGCTAGTCACCCCCTTTCTCCTTCGGATCCGTTTTCAGAATTGTCTATAGCTCCGAGTTTCCTAGAATTACAGATAATGGATCTATTAACTTTAACAGAACAGGATGAATGCATAGAACATTTTTGAAAGAGAGAAGATATCATAGCTCTTGCTTTACATTTACATTTTGTTTGAACTTTATTTCATTACTACATTGTTAAACTTAATTATGCTGGAAATTCCATCTTGAGCATAAAATTCTCAAGCTTTTGTTACAGTCATTCTTAGTGACTAAGCGGATGGCTCGCGTATTTGTCCATGACTCCTTAAGGAGAAACATCCTTTCCAACGAAATCTCACGAGACAATTAGACATCGAAAAAATTCCGGAGACAGAGATCGGTGTTTTCTCTGTAACCGATGAACAAGCTCGGAAGCTCAAGTATGGAGGAGGAGTTTCGTTTAACGATCAGTCGTAAAAGTCGAAAGCACGAAGCCGTAAAGGCATTATTCTGGCGTGGCGGTGATTTCGACACCGAAAACGGAGGCCGTTGTTGTCGGAGGTCATTCGTCGGTTCAACGTTCGGGCCATTTACCTGGCCTCTGCTCGCTGAATCCTTCGTTATTGATGTTCCGCCATTGCATTATCATTTTCTCCACGATCGTGTATTTAGAATCACGCGAAATTTGTCTGATGACTCACAGGTAGAAAGAATTTCAAAGGATCCGTCAGCGTCGATAGAAAACGAGATTGAGGACTGAGATCGCCGATCAGGATGTGCTCATCGATCACCAGTAGCGTCGATCGAGTTGATCGAAGAAGAGATGTAAGTGTGCTGCCTCTTTCGCCGAGTCTTTTTCTTTTTCAGAATCGCGAGAAGCGATTGCTTTAACCCTGCGAGCAACAAAGTGCGAAGGGAACCGATAACTCGAGCGTAATCCAGGTCGCGCTACCTTGTCCGTCGACCTTCCGCGGTATTCCTGCACAAGTCGGGATGATGTTCGTTGCCAACAGCAGGAACGACGTTACTGATGTTAACACGCGTAACAGCGATAGACTCATTCGGTGCCACCAAACGTAGCATCGAATTAAAAATATTTCTAAGGGTGTCATTGCCTTTTTCACTTTCAAAACAACGTAACTCCCAAATCTATCGGCAGTTCGTTATCCTCCTGTACTAGATCTCTATCCCTACTCCCAGTCTAGTGACAACTCATTCTTTCTCAGGAGTCAAAGTTAGCATAATTTTGGCCGATTCGCCGTACGATGTCTCATCATGGAATAAAGATCCGAGTTACGGCGATATTTAATCGGTACAGCATTGAAGACAGTTCTGGGAATATCTGTAAGCACATTTAACCGAAAGTGTTCTTCTCAAGCTTACTTTCTTCGTATCAAACTTATCTACAGATCTTTTTCTTGTAACTTATCGATCGCAAGCGACTACGTTCTTCTATCGTAATCGGAGCTCTTCGATTTTTTCTTCACCGATAGGAACAGGGGAGATCAAGGGATCGATGAGACCACGTGATCATCGTTAACCGAGCTACCTTAACGAAGGGCAGCCCGAGTTCTCTGTCGATCGGCATTCGGAATCCGAATCGCGAGTAACTCACGCCACTGGAATCGACCTCTCGGAGGAAGGGGATGAGAATACCGAAGAAGGAGAAAAGCCGAAGCTGCTGGAGGGGATCAGGTCCGAGTGGAGGTGGCGAGGACGAGCAACACGCAACACGACACAGCCAGAAGCGAACGGAGACAAGACGAGGGAGGACGAGGATGGTGACGATGGTGTGTGACGATGGTGGCGGGGACGCGGTGGAGGTGGCAGGAAGAAGGACGAAGGAGAAGCGAAGGGAGACGATCGGAGGCAAGTCGAACGAAGACACAAGTTCATATCCAAGAAGATGTGGGACGATGGCCCGGAGTAACCTCCATCAAGGATGGACTTCCATCCACCGACCGCTGGGACGTACTATACATCCATACCTTTCCTCGCCAGTTATGCGAGGCTGGATAATCATCGTGTAGCGGGCGGCCCCGATCCTCATCTCCCAAACATCGAGTTCACGCGAAACGCTATTTGGATTTTCTACTTCCGAGTTTTCCTTTGTTCCTTCCGTTTGAACCCACGAACGAGCAATTGCGGCTCGTTCAACTAGTTTCGATCGATCACGGAATCGACTACGAAGAATAATGGAATTAAATGCTTTAACCGAGAACGATTGTTCGTGGAAGGATTTTGGAGAACGATGTATACCAATCGCAGTAGCGTGTAACGTATATCCGTGATGGGAATATAGAGCGGAACAGGGCAGAAATATTCGTATCCCGGTGTGGGATTAATTTCTATTTTCAAGACAGTTTGGTAAGGAGCCCAAGATTATTGGACCTGAAAATGGTCGTTGATTGTCGCACGAGTAGATCCTCGCACACGGTCGATGTACCGGTATCCCGATGGTTCACGTGTCGATTGTAATTTGTTTATTGACTGAAGGAGTTCGGGTGTCGGGGTGAACGGCCGTCGAGAAAGAAATATCGTTGTTTTCTTTCAACGGCCGCCCGGAGCGGATAATGACGTCGACGAGCGGTCGGCCGTTTAGTCGAAATGTAGAACAGGAATCGTAGAAAACGAGGGAAATTCTTGTTTAATCTTTAGACCACCGATCCGTGCTGACTCGCTCCAAATTTGTAAGACGCGACTGAAAGTATGACTCTTCTCGTTAGCAATAGGGAACTGCGCCTCTGAAATTTCGTAGAATATTCGAAAGTATATTGGTATCGCGTGACGTCGAACTCGGCGATCAACGATCGAAAGGAAAATGCTTCGACACGCCACAAACGGTAAGCAATGAATCATAAAGGTTCGAGGATGACGCGCGATCGAACTCGGATCTCGAACTTTCGCTAATTACACAACAAGAATGCTCCGAAACGCTTAGAATCTGCCTACTCGGACGATCTATCGTTCGATCACTCAAACACGTCTTTGCCCGTTATAAAATTCGTCCGCCGTAAGAACGAGAATCACGTGTGACGCCGAAAAATCAAAAGTCAGGGACGCGATGACAAATGATTTCCTGACCAAAATTCGCCATCGTCGTAGAGCAGTAAAGAAAATGAAAAAAAGAAATGATAAATAGCGAGCGTCCTAGTAACGGTGAGTCGTAGAATGTTGCGTAGAAAAGAACGTGTCGAAACAATTCCGTGGCATTCCGCGAGATGGTCAGGCCGACGAACCCCAGCGTGCGCGTCCATGCGAGCAGAAACGAACGCATACGCGTGAAAGTAATGGCGTTGCGCCAGTGTGCGTGCGATGTGCACGACTTATGTGCCTGCACCACGTCACATGACTTCGCCTTAACCCAGTGCCAGTGGCAGTTGCCCATGGAACGAGCGCTTTTTGGGTCTAGGTCTATCGAGGGCGTTCACCCCGCTTACGTTGTTAACACACTTACCATACCGCTCGACGAGGCCTTGCTACCACCGCCGCCGTCGTCGCCGCCGCCACCGCCGCCGCCACTGCCAGCCTCGCGGCTCGCTTCCACCGCGCGGCGGCCACCAACCCGCCAACCAGACGAAGAGAGTAACGTCTGCCTACGCCACTTTGACCTCCGGCCACGTGGTCAAGAGGCTTCACTTTTAATCGCGCTCCGTTCGGACCGACTCTGCTCCAGCCGGTTCGCTCCTGCCGCTTTGCACAGCGTCTGGAAATTAACAGCCACGAGATTAATTCTCCCCTACGACTAAATATCGCAGGCAAATTTTTGTTTCTTTCTTTTAGGGGAACTGATGGATCGGATAACGGAGCTCGTGTTTTTGTTCCTTTCTCTCGTGTCGAACAGGTACTGGAAACGACCAAAGTCTGATCGGTGAATAGCGAGGGACGTTCGCGAAATTTTGTCGACGATTTTACGAGAGGTCATTGTCCGAGGACAGTGACGAGATCAGGACGTTCATCCCGTTCGCATTGTCACCGTAATAACACCGCGTCCATCTTCTCCAGGCAGACGAGAAAAATCCGACTACCTACGTCCCTTGGAAATCCGTCGCCTCCAGTGTTCGCTAAACAATAGAGTGACGTTGTCACTCCGAAAATTATACTACTACGCTATCCTTGAACACCCGCCATCTATTCGAATCGAGCGTCGATCACATTCGACGATTCGACGAACCTCTGCAAGCTCTTCGTTCATCCACCTCGAACGCTAATTGGAGCTGGTTCGATACGAATTCCGGTGTCGGAGAAGCGAGGTCGTTTTTCATCGGTCGAAACGAGCCTCGCTGGCGTCGATAACAGCAATCGAATCGATGCTCGGTTTTATCGGTTCCATTGAACCCAACGGTCCGCTCGGTCGTTTCACCTTCGCTTCGAGTGGTCGCTTAACAGTACATCTTTCGGATGTAGATTTCCTCGTCGATGGCTGGAATGACGAAATTCACTCTCTCGTATGCGGGTCCCTATACGCTCGCCAGGCCAGGCCACGCCACGGTACTTTCGTTACCGTCGAATGGAAAAGTTCCCTAAACGCAATCGGGACAAAACGACTCGGCGTTACCGTTAGTCCTCGCGGTGATCGTGCCTCTTACTCGTCGTTCGTTCGAAGGCGGCCGCACCTCAGCACGGAGATAGAGGGTGAAAGCCCTACGAAAACATTCGACATGAATGGACGTGTTTGTTTCAAAAACCTTGATCGTTATCGCGTTCAATGACCGGAAGAGCTCTATGCAGTCAAACCAATAAAGATTGCTCTCGCTGGGATAAATGTCTAAGATACTCGAAAAGTCTATCATCGATGAAAGTTGTATCTTGTTCGAAGAAGGTTATTGGTCTTTGCATACATTTAAAAATATATACGTTGACCTTCGAATGTTAATCTTGAAGTTTCATATCTAAAAATAATTTCAAGCGAACGACCTCACACCTACGACCATTTTTCTGAACTTACCTCATCCTTTAACGCGCGATCGTTGAAAAACTGTCGATAAACGAAAATAGAGTCTGGAACGTTCGAAATTTCGCTGTGGTGATTGTCGTAGCTAGAAGGTCCTCTCGTCTCTTCTAGCACGGCGACTATCGTCGGACTCTCTCGTCGCGTATGCGTGCCGCGTACCGGGTGCTCGATGCACATGCACATGTACACATAAGCCCGTGTACACATAGACAAACGCTCGCGCCGTTCAGGAACTGCGATGCGTGACCTAGTGCCGTTGCGCCGTTCTACCTTCGAACTAGGTCTTCCTCGTTCCCAACTAAGTCCGTGCGGCCAACGACGTCGAGAATGCACCGGCGCATCGGGCCCGTCATCTTTCTAATCTTTTGCGATACACCTGCACCGCTATTCATTCGTCTTTCTGTTTAATTCGTAAATGTTCCTTCGAACGGTTAAGTCTCTGTTTAATCAGCCATTGCGAGAAAGCTTGGAATTCGTGGAACTTTCGGTGGACCTAAGATGGTAGTAGAATGCGAGAACGTTGCGCAACCTAAAAGATTAAACCACCTCTATTCGTAGTTTCCGGTGAAATTAATCTTCTCGAGCGAACAAGGTAATATGCTTTGGGTTTCGTCGAGCGATGATTCGCTGAAAGACGTAATAGCTTGTAACGTGGTCGGTTAGTGCTTCGTTAATATGACAATTTGTTATCTTCCTCTGGAATAATAAGTTAGCAACAATTTTTACGCCAAGTCCTGCTAATCATCCGTTCTAATTAATCGAGCATTCTAGACTCTGCAGAAACGATCCGGACAAGACCGTACGCCGAGACTTTCTCACCGAAGAGGAAGTTTCGTTTCAGTGGCAAGAATTCGACCGTACCGCAAGCGGGCCCGGCCGAAATCGACGATTACGTAAGGTGATACGTTGTCCTGTATTCTCCTATGGAGAACGTAATCGTTTCGGGGCCCCGTTAGAAGCGGATTTGTTTACGTACGGGGACAAACACCTGCGAGAATGGCGGCGGGAACAGTAAGCGAGTCATTCCATAGGAGCTTGGCCAGGTACAAGAACGAAACGCGGTGACGTCGGGTCAATGCCTCGTATACGGAGCAGCATACGACTCGCCGACTTTCCGTATATGCCCAGAAACCACGGCTGAGATTCGTGCTCGAGCCAGATAGCGATAAAAACGAATGTGTCACGGGAGAATTCCCTTTTCAAAGCGGAATCGCGCGATCACCTTGCGCGCCCCCATTCTCACCCCGAAACGGATACCGCTTCGACAACCTACGATCGATTCGATCGCCAACGTCTCGCCAGCTTGTTCGCCGCATTGCTCAGTACTTTGATTCGATCATTTGCGATAACGTCTTACAACAGCGGATATTCAAAATCGCTGCACGATAGGAATTGAATCGAACTAGGAGCTGATCATCGATGCCGTTGCTCTTTTTCCAAGAACACGTGCGTTCTTAGGTTGACGAATATTTCTGTGGATCGCGTTGTTGCCGTTATAGTAGCGTGGTCAAGCGATCATATACAAAAATGTTAAAAGGCGTATTTTTTTTGCGCGGCATTAACGCCAATTTAGATCTTGCGTCACGTAGCACGCGCTTCCTGTGCGCGATCGAACGAGCAACGCGGAGGAGGATCGTTGTGTATTCGTATACGTATGTTGCTTAGTTAGTTACGAAATAGCACGACAATAACGCGATCGTCGATATGAGATAGATGGGAAGTTTAGTCACCGACGGCTACGAATTCGACAGGTTGAAAGTTTCAGGCTCAGGCCTTTAACCTCGAGCATTGAACTCCGTGCAAAAAATGACTTACCGACTAGAATAGACCACTGATTCTTTTCGTTTTTTTACCAAGGATCTGTGGTTTCCTGGGTTTCGCGCAGGATCGCTCGATGAAAATCGGTATCATACAGGATGGTGATTTTTGTAACCCTTGGAAATTTTTCGCGGTGCAAAAACTTCCGCGTTGCGTGCGCTTTGCATACAATCGGTAACGCGATTCCAACGGTCGGTCGAGAGGAACCGGTTGTTAAAAATGTGATAAACCGGTCGCCAAAGCGGCGAAAAAAATCGTTGAACCGTAACCCCGTGCTTTTTTTCAACGAGCGCGAATGTTTCTCGTCGGAGTTTCTCGAATCCATGTTGGGAAAACGAAAGATCGCAAGAGGCAGACCTTCGCCCGGTCAATTAAATGCTCGAATGTTGCGCTTGGAACGAATTATGACTTATAGTTTTTCACGGAAACGTTGGGTCTATCCCACTGATGCAATATTATTTAAGATTAAAAATTTAGTCGTATCTCGGACCAACCAAGAAGCTACAACTTTTAAAAGAAGCGAGTCAAATAGAGGAAGAAGAAAAAATAACGGGACAGGTGACCGTGAGGGAAAGCAAAAGGGTTTTGATAACGACAGACCCGATTCAATTTCATAGTCCCGATCCCATTGATATTCGATATTTGCCCATAAGTTCGCTATTATCGAATACCAATTTGCGATAAACTGATACATAGGCATACACGATTGAATTTAATCGTAAAAGTTATCTCTGCCAGACACAGAACGATGAAAGGCTTGTCAAGTGCGAGGCGTCGATACCGTTCGATTCGCGGTCAAAGCCATCGCTAGGGACAGCCTCGAGGAAGCAGAGCGGTCGTCGACCCCTGAAAATACTCTTACGCATTGTGTGCCACTTCACTTCTGAGCGGTCTCGAGGCGAGCGAGGACGAAGAACGAGCGAGCGAGCGGCGGCGTCCCTCGCTCGAGGCAAGCGAGGACGAACCTCGATGTTTCCGACTTGGTGTTACATTATGGCTCACCCTAGGATTCCACGCAGCTCTCTACCCACTCCCCGATCCCCTCCCTCCACCACCAACGCCTCCTCCCTTTCGACTTTTTCCTCCTCTTCCATCTCGTGCTTCTCTTCTTCTACTTCTACTTCTTCATCTTCTTCTTCTTCTTCTTCTTCCTCTTCTTTCGTTTCTCCTTTCAATTCGATTCGCGACTCAGACCCAAAGCTAACAGTACTCCCGTGCCTAGCCTAGCCAGACGTTGAGACCGTCAGGGACGTACCGCTCGAATTTCTGGGCCCAAACGAAAACGAGTCAGCCAGCCTCGAGTAACGTTAACACAATTTTCTCCCCTGACCTCCAGGCTCGTTCCCTTTCGAGCGTCGACATTTCGATGACTTTCCCAGACCAAGTCTTGTTTCTCTCATTTGATAGCTCTGATATTTGTACAAGGGATTATAGAGTTTCATTAGAAAACCGAAAAAGAGGAAGAGAGTGGTGTCAAGTGCCGTTGTGCATTGGTTTACGCGTGGGTATTTCGGTAGCGAAGGCCACGATAGAAAGACATTTCTCGGAATACGCGCTTGTTAAATTAAGCAGCTGGCGTTTCAAGGATAGAGCTGTCCATCGAGTATTCAAGGTTCTCGTGGGTTATTGGACCTTCGCTCCATGGAAACGGATTAAAATTTCTAAATCGAGGATCCCGTTGCAGATCCAACAGTTGTCGGCGGGAAGCGTTACCGTACAAGCAGAGAAAGTGTCGAATAACTCAAGAAAAAAGACTGGAAGAAATCTGTTTGTCGAAATTTATAACGCCATAATTTTACAGAGTGTTTGAACGTAATATTCGATGATTGTTGGATCTTCTTATCTTGAAACGGACACGCGGCTTGATCGCAAATCTTGGAGCTGTCATCCGCACTAATCGTTGAACGTTCTTATCGCGTTCGAAAACAGTGGCAATTTCGAGCGCGTAATTACACTTTGCGCGGAGACGAGATTAATCTTGCAATGTAGGTGAAATAGATTTTCCAGCTAACGGAATCAATTGGGAATACTTTCTTTAGTCGATTTCATCGTTCATCCTGATACACATAATCCACGGAGGAACGTGAAAAGGAAAAAGCATCGCTCCTAGGTGCTGTATAACGTTAACCGTGCAAATCTCTAACATCGATGTTGGAAAGTTTTCATTGAATCTAGAGCTGCTAGAGCTAGCAAAGTTTATACACTTTCCTGGTTTCACAGTGGATTGTTGAATCGTTCGAGTTAATTACTGTTCGAAGCAGCAGTGGCGGCGGTAATGCCGTGCAGAATTCGAGGCAAGAAGAGAGGCATCTGGCCGATGTAGGTGAAGTTTCTAATGCGGAGTCCCGGTGAGGAGAAGCGCCGCGGCGCGATGCAACGTACACGTATACACAGTCAAGACAAGACCACCTCCACCTCTATGGAAAGAAGTAAACTAGTGCATCCCGGTGCGCCGTGCACGCAACCACGATGTAAGAGAGTATTTTCAGGGGTTAACGAACTCGCAACGGACATCTCTCGCCGGCCGTGTCATACTTTGCGCTTCTGAACCACGTTTAACGCGATATCAGGGGAAAATCATCGATTTTTCTTCCGATTCCGCGAACGTGATTTCAATTTGAGCTCAATTCGAAAGTCGATCCGCGGCCGGCACGCTTTTTCGCGCGTTTTAACCTTTTACTTTTCAACGATTCCTTTTTTTTTTTACGGAAAAGGAAACGTTACCGACGTTAAGAAGCGCTTTGCAAAATTAGACAACGACGACGATATATGTAAACGAAAAACGTAGAGAAAAGTAAATTCCTTGCACGAAGATTCTATGTATATAGGAAGAGTCTATGACATAGATCGGAGAATGCGCTTCCGGTAGAAGAGTGGTGAAACGCGTTATTGGCCTTCCGGCGTCTCAGTGAGCGGAAGCGACGGTGGCGGGAAGCGCAAGGTGAAGGTAAAGGTAACGCCGCAACGTCGAAGGTACGCCGAGAAAAGTGGCGATTTAACGTGATCACGGCAGCTCGGTACGCAGCTCGGTAACGACGAGCTAGCTAAGTAGTGCAAGCGTAAGAGTGCTCGATGCTAGAGGTCAGTAACCACTTGCGAACGCTCCACTCCGTTCCGTTCCGTTCCGGTTACCCGCTCCGCGCGGTACGACCGATCGCTCTTCTCCTTCAGAGATTATCCAGAGATAGAATTTTTTGTTCTGCTCGCTTCGAAGAAATAAATCTCGACGTTTTGAAATAATGCAAACTCTTAATAAGCTGCTAATCCCTCTAGAATTATACAGTATTCGTAAAACGTCGAGTGATTTTTCCACGCCGGTGCTGCGATGGGAAATCAATTTCGTTGTCTTTAGTTTTACGCGTCTAACGGGCAAAGGACATAAAAACAGTCTCCGTGAAGTTTACGACAAGCGCGACGAAGGAAACCCGATAGCAGATTTTCATGGAACGCTGTTCGATGCGACGATCGTGTATCTTGATCGACGATCTTGGAGCATAATCCTAACGACGCGGTATATTTACCTCGAAGACAATTCACCTTCGTCGCTTCTATCGTGCGTTAGCTCGTCCCTTCTCTCCACCGCAGCATCGTGCATTTTAATCGAACGTTGCTTAGAAAGACGCTCCCATCATAGACATTCTAAGCTCGATAGAAATCCTTCGCGACGACGAACGAAAAAAATCAACGCGACTAACCAATGGGAGTAATTCGACAGGACACGGTCGATCGATCTCGGCATCGTTTCGCGGCGTGGTTGTTTCCAAGCATACGCGGTATTATGTAAAAGTGGCTGCATCCTATCGTTCTTCGTTATCACCGCCATTTCCTCTTCTCGTCGTATCCGTCTTTCTCGATTTCACGTTTCTCTTGCGTTTCGAATCCTCGAGAGGAGGACCATCAACATGGAAAATAATTCATTCACGGTCATTCTCTGGTGATCGCGCGCTTGCCCTCGTCGTTACTTTCAATCGACTTTCAAATTTACGATTACACAGACGGAAACACCGACGCAATGCACCAAACGTATTATTCGATCGGCGAGGCCCTCTTACGCAATGCGTTAAAGGTCGATAAATCGACATAGTTGTCGAGGGTCTCGTATTTCTCGACGGAGCCGCGCCATCACGCGGCACTGGAGCTCGGAGACTTTAACGCCCGGAAAGACGATTCACGGTGAACGCACGCGGCATAGCGCGCGGGCCGTTCGCGCTACCATCTTTTTTCCTACTTTTCCGCTCGTCGATCCGCTCGCAGAAGCGCGGTTATCGAAGTGGACGATAATCGAACGGGCAATGCAACGACTAAAGATACGATGACAGTGGAGTAGACCCTGCAACGGTAGCGAGATTGCACGATAATTATCACAGTGGCGAAGAAAGGAAGTGGCGAAATCGATCCGCGAGTTTTTCCACGATCATCAACACCAGATTCCCCGTCGTCGCTCCTCGGCCGTTAAGAACGAAGCCGAAGAAACGCGAAAAGAAAACGAGTGGCGGCTGATAGCTCGGATTTCCGAAGGTCAGTAACCAGGAGCAAGAAACACGGAAGATACAAGCCAGCGTAAAAACGGCACGTCGATTGAAATTATATAATTAACCGATCGCCGATTCCAGCCGCCTTTAAAAGACGTTTCTTTTTGCGTGACTCCATACCTTCCACGGCTGTCGTTCCATTTAACGCTATCTTCGACTTGTGGACTCAGACCCTTTCGAAGGAAAATAAAAAACGGAAAAGAAGCAATAGTGGGAACGACGTTCTTCGCTTTCGACGCGGCTAACTCGAGTTTCCCAAAAGTTATGAGAAGACTCGAGAGCGTGACAATGGAAAATCACACCCCCTTTCGACCTGCTGATCTGGCTCGGCCAGATTCTCCTTGACCGTCTTCCTGGTTGCGGTGAAAAGATGGATTAGGGTGGAAAGTTCAGAGGTTGAAAAGACGTGTGTACGCCTGGGTCCTTCGGCTCGTATTTTCGGAGGTCAGTAACCAGAAGAGAAAGAAGACACGGTTGCGCGCTCGTTCGCGAAGGGAGACGGAAGAAGCGAGGCCTACGCGCGTGTACGGCCACGTCTTGGGGAGGGAAGGCGCGTCGAGAAAAACAGAGAGAAAGAGAGCGAGCAAATGAAAAAAGAGGCGAAGAGAGCGGGGCTACTCGATGGCCGAGGCGATGAACAGAGAAGAGGAGCACAGAGTAGAAAGAGAGAATAAGCAGAGAGAAGGCTACCGCCTTCTCGCTGAGGAGAACTCGGAGCGAAGCCGAGCTGTGCCGAGCTGAGCGAAGGGGGTGGGGAAGAGTACCGTTGGTTCTGTCGATGGGGAATACTGAACCGAACGAACGAAACGTACCGGCTGCACCGCGTCCTCTGCACTGTCGAGGAACGAGCCGAGAATCCAAGGAAAGAAAGGAAGGAGAGAACGAGGAAAGAGTCAGGCAGAAGAAAGAACGAATCGAAGGAAGGAGGTTCGCCGCTGCCGCCGCTTGCTGCTTGCGCTTCTCGAACTCGCGCGGCCGAGAAAGACGAAGAGGGTTCGAGGGGCCGGTTAGAGAGTAGGAACGAGAAGAGAATCGAAGAGAAGGGAACAGAGAGAAAAGAAGCGAAGTGAGACTACTCGTCGAGTCGAGGCGAGCGGAGCCGGCCTCCTCTTCCTTCCTCGCTACCCGTCCTCCGTCAGTCCTCCCGGCGACGCACACGAACGCGCCACGGTAACGTGGTTACGTTAGTGCGTACACGCGCACACCGCGATTCGTACACAAGGAGACACCTAGACTCACCTTACCCGCCGTACTCGTCAGTTCGAACCACGCGGCTTCGCACGGTGTACACGACCGTACGTCAAGGACGAGGCAGTCCTCTTCGCCAAGGAGCGAGGAGAGGTCCTCCGCGCGTGATTCCGATCGCTTCTTCATCGTGCTTAGTTCTTCCGCACCACCGCCTGTCTTCCTCTGTTTAACGCGCGCTCGGATCTCCGCGAGAAACCCTGCGAGGTTAGTGACGAAGCCACGGACAGGTCGGACCACGAAGATCGAGCGTATCGTCGATAAGGGAGAGAACACAGCAGCGACGTTCTGTCGTTATTTTCGAGTTGTTCCACTCACAGGGAACTTCCTCTTCCGGGACCTCAAAAAGATCGGGAGGAAGTTGAGACTACGTTAAGAGCAGTGCCGGCAAAAGCAGTTGAAAAACTAGGTTCAAGTTTGTTTGTTCGTCGGGAACGAGAATCGAGTCGATGAGATCGACTCGGTTCGCCAAAGTTTCGTGCGTAGACGCTAGTGACCGCTGACGGACCACATTACGAAGATATGTCAGTGACTTTGACTTGTGAACTTTGACAGTTTACCGTGGTTGTGTCAGGATTCACCGGCTTCCAGGGAAACGTCTAAGGTGAGTGACGAGTCCTCCTATTCGGCTGGTATACGATGTCTTAAATTTCAAAGCAACCCCCTGGTCCGAGTAATGTTTCGCGCATAACAATCCTTACAACAAACACGTTCGCGCTTGTTTACTACAAAAGTAGGCGCGCACCCCCTCCTAATCATTCTAAAAGAAGCGGTCAATTTTCTGGAGAGTTCCGGAGAACACGCGGTGACCTGACATAGTTTTACCGCTAAACGGAGCAAAATTGTTACGAGGAAAGTTGCGAATCCGATACCGTACAACCACATTCCGCTAGTAAAAATTAATCAAAGAATGGAATAAATGGTATCGAGCAATTCTGAACGACGTGTAAGATTCCTTTTCTAATCGTTGCCAGCAAATTCCACGTGTAATCGATGGCTTAACCACGATGGAGCAATAAAATAGCATGGAGTATGTTACTTCAAACGGTTGAGACCCTTTAGTGCGCGAGTTACGTCATAGAAGGAGCTCTTCGAATACAGAAAGTGTTTCTTCACGCTCGGTTCTTTGAGAGCCTTGGCCCTAACGGTACCAGGACCAAAGTTAAAGCCTGGAAAAAAAGAGAACGGTAATAACGCAATCCGTGCTTCGTTCCCGAGTGCATTGTTCGCGATTCACCTTGTCTTACAGATTCGCATCGTATAAGCTTCGTCGATCCAAAATAATCGTGTTATTTTTGTTGATCTGTCGTTACTGTTTCATTCTTCCCACTTCTCCATTGAAAAAATCCATCGAGTTTCAACGGCAAATAGAAAAGCAAATATTTGCTTTAAAGTAAAAGCGATCACCATGTCTGTAATTTAGACCCCATCCATGTGCGCCATGATCGACATTCGAAGATTAACGTAAATTTACACCGAACGTGAACAAATCGAGTTATCGTTCTTTGTAATCGGAAGACGTTTGTTCATTATCGAACAGTTGGTAAACGATTCGGCTACCTCGAAAGTATCAAACAGCGAAACGAGTATAAAGAAACACCGTTAAACGCGCGTATTTCCTAATATGACATAACGGTGCACCGTTGGTCTCTTCTTCCTCCACTCGTCTGCTCGAAAATCTGTCGATCCTTGAGGAATCACGCGTTTCCGTTCTTCATTTGTACTCCACTATATTTCGCGGGAACAGGAATGATAAACGAAAAAATTGGTTAAAAGTGTGAAAGGAAAACCAAAGATACCGAAATGAACGTAACGTCCAATCAACCAACAGCTTGAATTAACTGGAACCAAGTTCCGTTTAACTAGGGCTCCATCAGGCGCACGTCGGGATATTTAAACGAGACATGAACGGTGCGAAAGGAATCGATTTCTGCCACGTTACAAGATAAGTGGTTTTCGATTTTGAGAATGGCACGCCGTAGGAGAGGATAATGACGCTCGCAGGTGCCTACTAATGTGACATAACGGTATCCGCAGACCGCGGTTCGTAGCCGCGGTCATTGCAAACTCGCGTGTATGTAATCATTTTGGGGTGGGGGACGGGGGCGGTCGATTTATTGGAACGGTCGTTGCACCTTTCAAACGGGCCACTCGACGAAGGGGTCCTTTTCCAATGATTACAGCGTAACTGACACTCGTGACAGAAGATAAAGGGAAAAATCTCCTTATTAATGCGACAGAAGGAACGCAAACTTTTGTAAAAATTCAAAAAAGATACAAATTCAAAGATTCGAATTAAAAAGATTTAAATTTAGATATAAAGTAGCGAAATAATGTAACTGAATTTAAAGATCAGATTAATATTATAACGTTCTTTTTTAAGATACATCGATCTTGTCATAATCTAATTAGTACAAGGCAGAAGCAGTGTCGCTTTCTCCGTCTTTAAAAAAAAAAATCAAGGGTGGTCGATGACCGTGTCGTTCGTAGGCCTAGCCTAGATTCGTTCGCCGCGGGCGAGCGGCGAGGCTGAAAGTACCGTAGCGCCATTTTCCATGCAAAAATTGCGCTTGTCCTGCGATTCCGCGATAATACATACGCCGAACCGTAAAGTATTACGCGCTACCGTAACGATGACCGTCCGGTATATACACGGTGTCCCGTTCCACGCATTTCACGTTTCTGTTATTAATTATCGCGCATTCGCATATTTGTCTACACGCCCCTCGATCCTTTCCTAAAATCTTTTCAAGTGATCTTTCTGCCGTTTTCCTTGCGATCCTTACAGGATCGTCTATTAAATTACAACAAGTCCATAGAAATCATCATCTTTCGCCATTCGTATTTTCGCTCCAAAATGTATTTAGAGATATTTCCTCCACCGTTTCTTACGCCGATTCTGGAACGATAATTTAACGTGCACTTTCGCGATTCCTTAAATTTCATGCCCCATCATCGCAACTAATCGACCTCGTGTCGTTATCAAACAGCGAATTTATCACGATTATCAAAGTCATTATTTTTATCGCTGTTGCGGTTATTATTATCGAGAAGGTGCGTAGGACCGGTTAAAAGCGAGGTGCGCGAGTCTGCGTGAATGCGCCCCGCTATAAAGGCCATTATACTCACTTCCTCATTCTCACTTACCCTGTTCTTCGCAAGAATTTGCCGCGATAAAGTTCGCGGTGGCAGCGGCGCGTAAATCTTCCATAAAAATATCGTAAAATTCCTTCGTTGCCGCCGGATTCCAAGGTCAACCGGGAAAAAATAAACACATTCGTATTCCGAGGGAAACACCATTAGCACGAACCGTGGTACTTCACATCCTGCGTACACCGAAGTACGTATTCATTCTGAAACGTTTTATCGTTCGAAGGAAGATTGTCCCGGAGCAACGAGATATCGAGGGAGAGAAAGAGAAAAATTATCGTAACTTTCTGGCCGTGCTCGGTGCACCGAAAAAGCCTAAAGTATCACGGATCCTGCAGAGGCACGTATCATATACCGGGTGACTCGTTTCGAGTCAACGTCGAACGTAAATGTGAATGGCGTGTGTACACGAGCAGGGGGTCTCGAGTGAGTCTAGCGCAAAAAGCCAATAACCGCCCTACATCGATCCTGTATTATCGAAAAAACAACTACTACTACTACTACTACTACTACTACTACTACTACTACTACTACTACTACTACTACTACTACTACTACTGCTGCTACTACTACTACTACTACCACTACCACTACTACTACTACTACCACTACTACTACTATTACTACTACTACTACTATTACTACTACTACTACTACTACTGCTACTACTACTGCTACTACTGCTGCTACTACTACACTACTATATCGCGAAATACACGTTAAATTGGTTCCGAGAAAAATGCAAAAAATAGCAAAAGACACAAAGGCTGAAAAATTTCGGAAAATCAAAGATAAAGAAAAATGAATTAAAACTCGTTGTGATTAGCAAGAACGGATAGGAAGTATGGCAGAACATTCAACGGAGCGCATGAAGTTCGATCGATCGAATGATCACAATTGGATGGTAAATAAAGGTGGCAAAAATGAGTCGGTTCGATGATCGAGTAGTGAAGAAGGCCGAAGTATCACGAGGAACGGTGAGCCACGTAAAGCTACGTACCGGGTGTTCACATCGCGCAGAAGCGCGACTGGTTAAAGAGAAGGAGGAAGGTTCGAGCTTGCACGTATATAGGAGGCTCGCGAGCCGAGCACCAGGAGTCAATGACCGTTCTACATTGACGCGTTGCGCCGGCCCGAGTGCCGGCTGAGTTGAGTAAAGTCACGGCCAGCCATCAGCCGTGAGATTCCCTCCCTTCGCTTCGCTTTGCTTCGCTATAGCCTTGCTCTACCTGTCGACAGCCCCGAGCTACTCTCGAGTACGATCAAAACACACTTTTCCTAAGCACAGTCACTTCCGTTCCGACTACTTTTCTATTTATTTCTTTTCTCACACTCAAATTTTTATATTACACGCGCACGATATCGACTAAGAATCTTTTAGACGTTATAGAATTTTAAAACACCGTTGGATTTAGCTCCTTTTAGTTCGTTGATCGATTATCAATTGATCGAGTTAAATTTAGATACTCGATTTCAAAAGTATTCGTGTAAAATACGATTTGGTATTTGAGATAAATTTTTGTTACTTCGCCAGGCTTTAGCGTCCTTCCAATTGAATTTAAATTGTTCGAGTCGAGCACGATGAAGATTATAGTTTACATCGAAAAAGGAAAAAGACAAATCGGTTGCGTGGTCTGAACGCGGCAGCTGATGGGCTATCTGGAAAGAGCGTAAAACAGGAAGTTGTTCGATAGGAAGATGTACGAACAGAGTTCGATCGTGAACAAATTTAACGCGATTCTGACACGATTTTATATCATTTTCCGGGTGTCACCTTCAGATGGTAATTACGTATGCAGGCTAAATTTAGTGTCGAAGGCTGAGCTATCCTTGACTCTCTCGCCGGTAATAAACGCGCTTTACTATCGTCAAGCTACTAGAGGAGGTACACTTACCTAGAAAAGATACCACGTAAAATTTCCATTTTCTCAAGTACCCGCGAACGACTTTGAATAAGCAGCGAGGTAACGATCGCCGCGGAGCAAGTATGCCACTTTGCAATTCAAAACGACCATGCGGTTAACTTCTAATTTCTTCTTGATACCGTGGACGATTCATCAGAACGATTTTCAGCGTTGTTACAATGATTCTCGTTTCCTTTGACGTGCACCTCCCGTTAGATTCTGTTATTTTCTTTTCCTTTTTTCCCCCTCGAAAAGAAACTCGGAGAAACTTTACCGAACGATGTTGATAATTCCATCTTAATTAACTTTGCTCCTTGAATGAACGTACGAATGGAAATTATTTCGTTTCATTCGGGCCACTCGAAACGCATTAAACCGGTAATATGCAGCAGGCAAGAGCGAGCGAGCGGACGAGCGGGTGAGCGCACTCGTTGGTTATATAAGGTGAAAGGGCGACTGACATTGACATTGAAGTTCGTGCTATTCAATGCGGAAACGGACAAACTCCGTTATTTAATCTCTTTCACAACGATTACGAGGGAACGTTTTATCGGCCGGAGGTATCGACCGGAAGCGCAAATGCGTGTTACGTGTTTCGTCGAACGAGCTCGGCTAGAATTCTCGCGGTGCGTAGCAAAATATCAATTTCTCTCGCGTTACAAGCTACTACTACAGCTTCCGGTAATTATACATATCTTCTCTCTTCTGTAGTCTTTACGTGTCATTCTTAAGGTTGCCATGCCAACAATTTGGTCAAAATTTGAAAATATCAAACGAACGTACTCTCTGATCAACGTCAACGCTGCTTCTAACTTTCGCACGTTTCATTAGAACGCGATGTTTCCGTTGATCCTCGAGGAGTAGCTCGAACGAGATATAGGAGTACCTGACCTGCCTTACACCACGCAGTCGAGCACAATACCCGAATAACCGACGCTCTTATCTGGCTACGACAATTTCTCCAACGGTGTACCGCAGGTCCGTACTTGGTGACGTGCCACCCGCTTATCAGGATCGCCTCGCAAATCCCGATGCTGATAATCCTGCGTATTCCCCTTTTGACGAAACTTATTTCATAACATTTTGGCATAAATTTTCAACGATTACCAGAGGGACCACCATCCTTCATTTTCACTTTTTATCATTGAACGCGGCGCTCGCAATTTCGCTCCATCCCGAAACACATACGAGTTTTAGTTCGACTCTTCGTGTTCTGAGCTGCTCAATGCAGGCGATAAACCGGCAAACGAGCACTCAGACCGCGTATGCCGAACAAGAATTAATTTTATCAGAGCGCAAATGTCCCTCCATCGTGATTGCTTCCGCGAAATGGGTTACATGGGCAAAAGAGAGACAGAAATGGCAGGAATGCGGAGGGAAATTTTCGAAACGGTACAAGCGTTCTTCCTTAGTTTGCAATGCGCAAGCTGATTGCCCATTCGTTTGCTTTTTGCCGTAGCAACACGGATCATGGATGAGAACGAACGTTTCTTCGAGCGCTCACTTTTCTCCTCTAGCCCCCTTCTATATACGTTCGTTTTATGAATTCGATTTGTAGCCCGAGCGAATCATCTAGAAATTAGAATGCGGGCAAAGAACGATAGTTTCCAGCAAGGACACCGTTACGTAGTCCATTTTGTAATAGGATGTGCGGGTCCCGGTGCGATTTGCGGTGTTACAAAATGGGTTATGCCGCGCGGCGAGTGCCAAGTTCATCGACCGTGCAGGAAAATGAAAATCCGCCTTTCATTCGGTGAAAATCGGGCACACGGCAAAAGGGAATCGAACACGCGGAGACGCCATGATTTCGAGCGAATGTTCTGTTTCGTTTACAGACAAATATTCGTTTCGACAGGTATCCGGCGGTTCATCGAGTTCTTTCCATGCGAAAGAATGGAAACCAAGCGTAAATTGTCTTCGAGACGGTCGAGCCGACAGCTCGAAGTGTGCTATTACAAAATGGGTTATGCAGCGCGTGAAGAGAGTCAAGTTCAATAACCGACGAGAATAGAAACCTGCGACCTAGTACAAATTCATTTCACTCGTGCTCGTAAAAATCTCGACGATTTCATTCTCCGCTCTAACAATTCTCCAAGGATTCGCTGACTATACCAAACTATCGAACAGTTTCGTTAAGAAAAGAAAATAATATCAAAGTTCTGCTGACGAGTTTTCTTCTTTCTCGCGAATCGTCAAATTTTCCACATTTTTCTCGAGAGAAGACCCTCGTCTACGTATCGAAAACATATTGAAGCGAATGGCTAGAAATACGAAGAATCGACGCGTCGATCGTCGATTTTCGAGAAGGATACCGGTGTGCCTGTTCGAAGTGTGCTATTACAAAATGGGTTATGCAGCGCGCAAAGAGAGTCGGGTTCAACAACCGACGAGAACGGTGAACCGAGGCGCGCAGGCCGGTAGCGAAAATGATATAGCGGTCGTCCGTGACTCCACGGCGTACCGGCGTACGTAGAGGAGGTCCTCGGCCGAGAACAGAAAGAACAGAAAGAGAGGACACACCGGCGAACCAGCCGGTCGACCTCCACCACTGCCGTAGTCTGCCGATCACGTGTCCCCATTGAAAGCGGCTGGCCACGTACGGCCTGACGTCGATCACAACTACTCGAGAGCGGCGTTCTACCTTCGCGCGCCACGTTGCTTCTATCAGGGCCGACCAGACATCGTACGTTTCCACTTGTACTTTTGCGGAACGATACGATACTCTTCCAACGCAATACGCTTCGACGCTATTCGACCATATCGGACGGTTCGGTTAGCGGAAGAACTTCTCTTCGCGATTCCACCAAACGAGATCAATTTTTCGTCACTCGCAATTGGAGAGTTTGAACATAAAAGTATCCGAAAGATAATAGTAATGCCTCGACTGATAGACGAAGACAAAATTGGTCACGGTTCGTTCGTGACTTCATCGAGGATGAAGAACGAGTCCAGCCGCCGCGCCGCTTCGACTATCATTGTCCTGTCGAGATCGATGAAAAGATACTTGGAATTCAGGGCCGTCCAGTTTGATCACGACTAATCACGAAGATCGGCACAACGTGACGCTCGGCTCTACTCGATACGATGAACTCTCAAGGTTCAAAGAATTCCCTTCGGTTCGAGGTCCCGAACTCGAGAACAGAGCCAGGAAACGATGTCTCTGACCTGGCACAGCTCGATTCATCTCTCGCCTTTGAGTTACATAAGAAGCAGAGGATGCCGGCGTTACCTTTTACGGCGCGTGTGCGCGGACCTTGCGACATTAACGCATGCGATTAACCAAATCATCGATCGTTCATCCTATTATCGTGGAAAGTTCAATCGTCTTCGGTAGTTTCCCGACTTTCGCGCAGCTCTTGAAGAAAATCTCATTCGTTTTTAATAAAAACGAAGGAAAAGTCGTCACGAAGATACGGAATAGATAGTACGTAGTACGACAAATAGAAACGTCGAGGAGATGACAATGTTGATGGAAGGAAAAGTGAAGAACGAGAGATAAAGCGCGGAAGATAAGGAGAAACACGACTGACCGAAGTTCTACCGAAAACGAATTCGGTTTTACTTTTGACCGCGCCTTCATCGGCTGTACAACGGTGCTTTTACGCACCTGTACACGCATAGACGCGTGCATAGTGGCCCACGTGTAAACGTCTTCACGTATTCATGGTTTTACGACCGTTTGGTAGTCGTACCTGTACGGTACCTTGGTATACACAAGCCTATGTACAGTTAGGCGAGTGACGCGGTTTGGTTTCGATGCCAGTACGTGGCGATATGCAGGGGCGGATTATAAGCCTCGTAGTATTGTAACTCGTGTGTCTCGAACTAATTTTGCCACGTCGACTTATCGCCAATCATTCGATACGTTCTTGCCCGTGCCGATTAATTAGATGGAACACAAGACAAGACTGTGAACGACAGGCGACATCGATAGCGTGTAATTAATTCATCTTGATGCGGATACACAAAAATTGCGACTCATCGTCTCGAATATCAGCGATATTACGATACGAAATGTAATCACGGTTGGACGTTGCAACCAGTTCTAGAATCGCATACGAGAAAGGATCGTAGTAGTTGGATGTGCAAAGAAAACTACGATTCTTGAGAAACAGAAGGAAACGCAGCGCGCTCGTTTAGGAAGATTTTCGCGCATGGCTAGGAACACGATGCGTTAAAGTTCGTTCACCGCTTGAACACTGTCTCCGTCCGTCCCTGTCTGTGAACGTACACGTACGTGTTGCGTATAGAATATAGGCGCAAAAGGGGGTCCCCTATGGGGGTATCGGAACCTCGTTACTCAGCGCACCATGCTTATAGCGTGGTCCAAGTCCAAGTCCAAGTAGACTTGCAAGTGGGACAATGACCGGCAAAGACCTTCTTTCAGATCCGTGGCGAGAGAGAATGGAAGGTGCCAGGTGAACGAGGAGAAAGAAGGACGAAGCGAGCAGGCGTAGAAGGGGAGGCAATCGCGAACTCACTTCGCTAATTCACTTGCTCGTTGCTTTTCCGGTTTACATTTTGCTACCAGCCGAGAGTACGTCGGCCTTTAAAGACGCGCCGCCGACTAGTCCGAGAAACGCGCCGGAAACGGGACTTTGATTTTCGCTAAGAATCGACCGTCGATAACGCTGATCCAAAGGAAGAAGCGTTCTTCGGTTTTATCGAGAAATAATGAGAATTATTTCTCGTTAAAATCGTTCCTCGTTTCACAATTTGGAACTAATCGAACGAGAAATTTTGCAGTTGCTCGATCGAAATTGATTTTTGAAATTATCGAAATATCTGGACAATGAATTATTTGTAAACAAGGTGGCTCAGGATAGTCGTGGAAATTCAAATCGACTAACGGAACGTAGGCGAAGTTCTTTAAAGATGCCAACAGCTACACGCGGATAATAGTAGATGCTTTTTATCGCGCGTAAAGAAATAAAGTTCTCTGCAAGATCAGTGGAATAACAGCACTTTCTACAAAAAGCTTAAACGCAACATGTCCCGGTTCAAAGCCTTAAGGGTCATTGACACCGCGGTGACTCGGCAAAGCATCGACCTTCTTACAGATGTCCAGACCTTTCTTAACCGTCAAGAACACCGAATGAATATTTGATGCGACAGTCCTGTAAGCTTCTAAACCTTCGGAATCCTCAACTTATCCGCTAATTGGTCAGTCGATCGAAGTTACCTCGTTACGCGATATCTTCGCCATAATCGACGTCCAGGCGTCCATCAGTAAAACTTTCAATGTTCAACTTTACGCGGTGAAAGAATTTCGAAAGGCTCTCCGGAAAAAATTGACGAATCTTCCAGGAATTCCCTCGCACGAGTCCTATACGCTACCCGAAAGAGAAATAAAATCTGTAAAGAGCCCGGAAACATTTCGGTGAGTCAACAATATTTCATTCTAGGCGAATTTCTGTCCGTTATTCTCGGAAAGCCGTGTGTGTATACGCAATCGCCGCGATAAACACGCATACGCCCGTATGGCCCGTTATTCTCTAAAGTAACAGTTACGAGTGTTGTACGAGAGTTAAAGTATCCTACTACACCACGGAATAGTTCGAATGGGTTCCATGGAAACGGCATTTCCGGTTCACATTCGGTTTTCTATTCGCGGCCGCTATTACGCGTCTGATTAGAAACTTGCCAGCCACGAGACAACACGTTGCGCTTCCGTCATTCATTTTACGAGGACAAAGGATCGAGAACCTTTGATTTCCCTTTCAATCGTAACTCGAAGGTATCTAATGTCGTTAACCGATAATAAAGGTATCCACGGAATATCCTTCGATCGATATCGATTTAACGTTTAGAAAACATCGATATTCGAGATCAAAGTATCGAATGAAAATTGTTTCTACGAAATTCTGTGATTCGATCGACACCGATGAAAAGTTGGTTAATCGGAAGATATCTAAGGATGAACAGGATGACCGACGTCTAAACCGATGATCTAACGAAGCGAACGACACTGTTTCTCGGTGTGGTGATAGCGTTCAAAAAAGGTGAGCTATTCCGAAATCGTGCGATCCTATCTGACGGTGATTCTCGCAAGAAGCGGTCGAACCGAAGGAAATTAATATATCTGGTACAGCCGTTCCTCCGAGGAGGGAAAAGATCGACGACCCGGGAACGTATCTGGGTTAGTAGTCGTCGGCGATTCACGCGGAAACTTCTTTCGCTAGGAGGGCGCCGCGTGGAAATTCGCAAGGTAGATCTCGAGCTCGTCGATTCTCCTCGAAAAGTGAAATTTCGAATAAGCCGTGCTCCGCTGACAAAATTTCGTTGCACGAATTCACCCAGAGATCAACGACCTCGCCCACATACCGGCACGAGTCACTCTCAGACTCGTGTCGCGAAACTGCACCGAGATCGAGTCTCGATGACAAAGAAGTCAGCCCGATCGGATACGCGTTCAAGATCCGATACTGAAATAACAATCTATTGTTCTTTTCTCTGATAAAAGTGCAATCGTGAATATCGTTCAGAACTTTCGCTGGGAATAATCGAAACATTTGTCTGTCTGGCCCGGGGACACCGCGTGTTTACGGAGCGAACAAATTTAATTATTTTCAAATTTCCGCCGAAAGTAGTCGGTGCAGTGCACGCGCGACCGGGTTAAAAGCAGCCTGCCGTTAAATTTCGCACGCATGGTAGGATTAAAGCGGAATTATTTTATTCCTGTAAAAGAAGAGGAAGATGGAATCGCGACGAGACGGATTCAGGTGCAACAGAGACAATGCACACGAGGGCCGATAAAGCGCTATTACTGCCATAAATTTAATTCCACCGGTAGAGGCATTTCCACAGAATTACGAATAAATCACAGCTGGCACGATATTCTATTAATTTCAGGAACAGTGCCAAGTGAATTATTGCTAGTCGATACACTGCAATGCCTCATCGTCGGCGCAGTAAATATTTTTCCCAGGTCATTGAGTACGTTGTAGAAAATTTCCATACACCCACTCGTGGTCTGTCCTCGGACAGACTATTTTTTCCTCCCTATACTCTTTATTGCGCCGTATTCGGTCTTCCATCTGTATGGTTACAAACCTAGCTGCGCATTTAGGCAACACCGTCTTTTATTTATTTCTCGTACGTATGTTTTCGTTGAGAATATGCAAAGATTTTCATGGCGAACGGCAGCAACCGTGGCTGAAACAACGACGGTATTATCTCACGATGAAAATCGGGCTTTTGTGTGCGTGGCAGATTTCGTACACGTAACCCGGTAGATGGAATCGAGACCGGTCTTTGGGATTAGAATCCGAGAAAGTTCGACGACCCGTGTGTATGTTCCTCTATTACGAGGTGCCGATAGTTCCAGCTAGGCACTCACGATGATGCGCAGACGAAAAAACGAGCCATGTACGAGCGACGCTCGTTTAACCAAAGTGAACGGGGTTACCGATCTCGAGTGGCCGTGACTCTGGGCCAGGGTCTGGGCCAGTTGGATTCCACGTACTTGGTGTTGCGAAAGGAAAAGATCGACATCGATACAAAAAGAAGGGAGCAACGTGAAAATAAACGATCGAAGAGAGAAGATCGTTAGCTCTTTAGATTCCAGACTGGTCTGGATCGATTTGGGCCGATTTACATTCATCTGGCTCGAACGTGATCGGTCTATGCAACGAACCGTGAATGGAAAAGGAGGGTGGGAGTGTAGGTAAAGGGTGGCGCTGGGGTTAAATGCACGTCCCCGTAAAGGGGTTGCCTGAGGACAACGGACGAGGAGAAACCGTGTGAGAGGGACGCACCGTAGAAAAAGCACATACTCAAAGGAGGTGTAAACAAGGACGGGAGAAAAACACCGCAGGATTTTTGTAGACGGCTGTCTGGCTTGTAAATTTACCAGACCAGAAAAAATTGTCCTTCGATAATAACGACGATAATCGTTTCCAGCTTATACACCGCATCATGGACGATAATATGAAAATTTAAATCGCGAATGTTGTTAGCTCGTCGCATTTTAGTTGGAAACCTGTCGGAACGAGGTCAATTTCATCGTCTTGTCTATAGACTTCGTTTAAATTTAAATTTTCGCCGCTCCATCAAACTATTTTTCCTTCGCGTGTCCTTAAGTTACATCGACTGGTATTCGAACGAGTTCCCTCCAATATTTTCCGCGTAGAATTGCGCACAAGAGAAGTTGAACGCTTCTGTATTCTTAGATCATTCGCCAACTCTCTCGCCTTATCGATTTTACGCGTTACATAAACCACCTCCGCCAAAACTAAGCTCCCTTACGAAATCCATTCGAATTTTCAACCGAATCGAAATGTGGATAGCGTTGCTCTCGTTCGTATCGAGAATATGCGCCGCGATGAACGTGGAATAGGCCTTGGTTAGCGCGATGCACGCGCGGCTCGCGCCTTATTTTTTTTCCATTACGTGGTATGGTAAAACGTCTTACGATCGCGAGAAGTTACCGAAGAATTAAACTTAGAAGCGATCAGCGCATGCACCCTGTCGACATCGACGAACAGAGACAGAGCCGACGGCATGGAAAATCCGAGGACGGAAGAAAGAGAAATAGGAGGTAGAGAAGAGAAAGAGGGAAAGGGGAGGCATCGGTGAGAGGAAAGAAGAAAGGGAAGGGGACACGGTTGCACGCGCTGGAGTAGCTGGAGGGGTTGAAAGGGGTAACGAGAGCGCGCTCGACGAAGAGAAGAAGAAACGCGAAGCGGAGCGACAAGGATGAAAGGGGGAAATGCACGAGAGGTACCGGGGCGGAGGAGAGCGAGGAAGGGAAACGGAGAGAGAAGGATGGGAAAGAGGACGAAACGGCGAAGGGTGAAGTAGAGAGAGAACGGGGCAAGAGGGGGAGGGAGAGAACCTCTGGCAACGGGTCGATCGAAAGCGCAGCGCAGAGAAATGCACCACCTCTGCTCTGGTCTGGCAGCTTTGCTGGCACACACCACCGCGTCCGTGTTCGCCAGAAAGAGAGAGAAAGGGAGAAAGATGGAGAGAGAGGGATAGCGAGCGACCAATACCGACGCAGGGGGAGGACGAGCCAAGCCGACTCGCGTTGGGCTAGGTCAGGTCTACCCGAGTTCCACACACTGCTCTGCGTGTGCCATCCAAAGAGACCCGAAGGCGGAGACCAACCACCCTCGAAAAAGGGTTGAAACGCGAAATTACGCGAAACGCGTTCGTCATCGCGGAAGAGTGTTGCCTTTTCCGACGACATTTTTTTTTGTTAAATATAAAACCAAACCAATCGATCGCGCTCCAACACCACCGGTTTGTTTGTCAAACGATCGGCATCATAACGCGGCGTGCTCGCTCGCGTTCGCCGTTTAACCGCGAGACCACTCTGTCATTGACAGAGAGGGTAGAAAGATCCCCGGTCATCGTTAGTGCGTCATTTTTTCCCTCGTGATAAAATCGTTCGTTGGTTTCGAGTTCTCGAGCCGTCGATCCGTCTTCGTAGTTGTTCAACCTGGAAAAGTAACGAGGGGTGGACAGGGTGTGAGACAGAAAGAGGTGAAGTGCGTGGAAGTGGTTCGCGTGTGCCTCCGAGAAGAGAAAAAGAAAACGGTGCTTTCCGGTTTAATTTTTCCTTCAACGGGAAACAGCGTCGACGATCGCGCGAATAAACACGCAAGGAGAGATCAAGGAGGAAACGGAAGGGCAGTGGTGTCGCGTCGAGATCCTCCAAAGGATAGTTGTTGTTGATAAACAAGCAGAAGAGAGAGTGTCAGTGATTGATTAATCGGGTGCAACGACAGCGCCGATCCAAATTTCCTTTTCTCGATGTCCTGATAATCGATAAGCGTCGTATAGGTGGTAGAGAACCGCCTAGGCCGGCAGCGATCGGCCTTATCGACGTCGAAATTTCGCCTTGCCGAGGGACATTCTCAAATAAATGTTGAGAAAAGCCAACGTGTTTCATCCCTCAACGCGAGGCCAACCGAGGCTCCCGAGTATCCCAAGAGTCGTCGGGATGCCGATCTCCCTGAGAAATCACAGGATCACGTAAAACCGGCCCCGCCAATTCTTTTCGAAAATCATCCCCTCGGAGGGACTTAATCAGTCGCATCAGCACAATATAGACGAAAGAGCGGCGAAGGAAATCATCGCGAGGCGGTATTAAATTCGTTTCGTCGACTCGCGGCTCGCGACCGATGCACCAAAAGGCGTGAGTACTGCACGTTAACGTTGCACGATATCAACTGACATGATTTTATTTAGAACGAACAACCAAAAACAATAAATTAATGGTACGGCGAACAAAACTTGAAACGTTTAAACAACACGTATGGCGAGTGGTGTACCCCATCGGAAGTTATAAGATATTTAAATGCCTCAAAATTCAACAGAGTCGATGCACGTATACTGCTGTTTTATGTTTCCTTTTTTAAGTCAGTTTCATAGAAGTACGTGTTAACATGATGCATTATGAACGTGATCGTTCACCGGAAATTGCAACGTTTGTCTCAAACGCTTTAAACCATGTCTGAACGATTCATCGTTCAAAAAGCGGGATCGAATTTCAATCAACGGAAAATTTTCAACGTTCAGTCATTACTTATAAAAAAGATCCAACAAACGTGTTAAAGTATTTCTGAAGAACAGGTTTCATCCATACAAAAATATCATGCGATAAACAGTAAAAAAGGAAACCGACTTTAATATAATAACAAATGTCGTTTAGCAGTCGATTAACGAAAATACGATTCGAAAGAGCATCGAAAATTGGGAGCAAAGACAAATCCTGTTCGTCAAAGGGGATCGAGAGACGAGGAACGAAAATCAAAAAGTTACGCAGAAAGTTAACGAATAGTGAACGGGTTGGTAGCGTGCTATTTCCACGGAAATGGAAATTCAACGAGTAGCGAAAACCCCCGATGGCGAGGTGGGCGGGGGTGAGAGGTCGGAGGGGCGGACTTCAGAGTTTATGCCCCGTCCCCCTCCCACTCACCCCTGCAGTCGATCAATGCGTGGACGGGTTTCACTTTCGCGGTGTTAAAGTGTTGCACCATCGCCGATTGAGGGACAAGGAAAAGCACAATTTTTGTCTATCACGTGGCTAATTTTTTTTTTTTTTTTCATTCGTAAACCAAAAACGATCGATCATTAAATTCATCGATTCTTATCGAGAAACGGATGACGAGTGAAAATAAATTTCTCGTTGGTTGCAAGCGTCGGCACGCGGACGAACGCGTTGCTTTTCTTTTACAAGCGTTTCGAAGTTAATGGCTGGAGTTATTGATCGTATCGATTTACCGGAATCTCAACTATTTATAACCCTCTGCGTTGTCGGTCGTCATTATACATAGACACTTCTAAGTCAATTCTAATAATATCGCGATTTTCACGTTTCGTTTTCACCCGCGATGATCTACGCTCGAACTATAAAATCGCTTCCGCACACATTCCCGGTCAATGCTCGAGGAAAGGTTTAGATCGAAATATCAAAGTTGAAAAGTATAGTCGCAGTTATTCGATGACTAAATGTTACGAATCGAGTGATTAAATAATTCATCGAATCAAACACGAAACCTGATCGAACCTGGCTGTACAAGCTCGTAGATAACGGCGTATCGCTATGTGCTAAGTTTTTAAATAAACGATTCGGCTATAACGGTATCGAAACACGTATCGAGTCTTTGCGTTTCTGCGCACCAAAGTTACACGCGTGTAACGAAATCAAATTAAGAACTATGATCGAAACTACTCGAATACTGAGATTTTTCTTCTTCCTTTCCTTGCTCGTTATTTAACATTTAAATCGAGTATCGAAATTTAACGTTATTTTTTTTTTTCATTTCTGTACAGTGAAGGATGGAGGCCAGCGAGTGGGATCACGCGACCTTGAGAGAAGAGGAATTCGAGCAGCATGCCGTATATTTGGTACCGGATGTGGCGGCATCGCCAGGCGATACCAATCGTGCGGAGGCATCCCTGCCAAGAAATTTGGTCCTCAAACCTTCTCAGGCCCTCAACGATGTACGTTCCTCCGCCAAAGAATCCTTTCTCGAGACCTCCTCGGTGAGAGTCGCGAGAATAATCGCAATTACTCGTTAGTTATTTCCCTAGACCATTTCCATGATACCATTCAAGCAACTCGGAATTACGAAAACCTATGGGAACTTGATTTCGTTCAATTCAGTCGAACCGGGCGATTGTTGCGATTTAAGGGATACCAGCGGTGAATCAAACTTGACCGAGTAACGAAGCTAATTAACTTACCGAGTATGACCTAGAGCTCAAGTAAATCGTTACACTTTCCTCGGTGACAGGAATCGAGACCAGCAGTCTCGGTCATTGTACGACGCGTTTCAAGTACGAACAGTACAAAGTATTATTCGGTTGATTAGAATCGACGTACGAAAAAAAAAAAAGGAAAAAGTATAAGGCATAAAATCAAAGTTTAAAATCATCGGAGATACGAAGGATATCCAGATATACCTGGTCTAAGTATGGATAACATTTCTTCACACGAAAATAGAGCAGCCTACCGAAACGTTCGTAAATATCACGCGGATAAAACAGTTTAACGTGACGTACGTTCCCCGTCGAATTGACGTGCATGTTCTTCGGTATTCTCGTTCGTACGAATCTCGCGTCAATGCCGAACATTAAAGATTTCAAGTATCGAATGCCGTATGAATTTTCCTCGCGTGTATATGACAAAGCAAACAAACGAATTCTAGCGAAACGATGCGTAAGTCGGAGTCGGCAGGCGATAAAAAAATATGGTACGTATTCGCAGGTTTTGGGAGTGTGGAGCACAAGTTACATTCCCAAGGGAACACGGTTCGGTCCTCTCGTGGGACAAGTGTACACCAAGGACTCGGTGCCGGCCGACGCGAACCGGAAGTACTTCTGGAGGGTAAGAATCATTTAAGTGCCTATTCAAAATCCTCGTAGCAGTTATTTCGCGAGCTTCGACTATCATCATCGGCTAGTCTCTCGGATGATGAGAAAAAAGAACAAGAAGGAGGCGAAAAGGGAAAGAAGAAGATAGAGAGGGAAGCCTGCAAAGACCAGAAACTGGTTTCAGCCGATCTAGCGAGCCTTAAAGCGAAACCCGCGAAGCCATTGATGCCTCGTAACGAATTGATGAGTTACGATAGAGAACTTGGTTCTCTCTCGATTCTTACTATTAAATCGCCAATATTTTCTCGTTGGTTGACGCCTTAACTGCGTCGAACATCGAAGATTTAGTCTGTACCTTGAACACGAGCTAGGGTTCTCGCGATATCTTACATTTCTTCAGCTACCATTATCTGCAGCTACCATTCTACGCAATAGCATATATCGACCGTGTTCATTGTCACGATTAAATCATACATTTTTCTCGATAGGTGTACAAAAACAACGAGCTGTTCTACTACATCGACGGTTATGACGTCCAGAAATCAAATTGGATGCGTTACGTAAACCCGGCTTATTCGTCCGAATCGCAGAATTTAATAGCATGCCAGTATAAGGTGAGCCGAATTGATGGAACGCCACGCGTTCGAATCAGCTCGAGGCACTCTAACAGAGTCATTCTGGTACAGTAACTCATCTCGATCGTGGTTGTTTTGCAGATGAACATTTATTTTTACACAATCAAACCAATACTACCGAACCAAGAGCTTCTGGTGTGGTATTGTCGAGAGTTCGCAGAAAGGCTCAATTACCCACTAACGGGTGAATTAATGCTTCAAAGAATACGTAAGCACATGTTTCGTTTGTCGCTTCGGCAGTGCTTCGTGGCCGACGACGTTTCACACGGAAGTTTCGTTGTTACAGGACAACAAGTACAACAATCAACGTTACCAACGGAAATTCCACCTACGGTGGACGTGGTGTCACCGTTAAAGGATTCATCGATTTACGAGAGACGCTCGCAAATGACCCCAACGGACGGTTCCGTTAGATCGGACGAAGGCTATCATTCCAATGGTTATCACGACGAGATCCTCACGCCCCCGGAAGAGAGCAGCGAGTCGGACTCGGAGAACAATTACGTGCTAGATTTCAGCAAGAACGCGAAAACGTCGGTATGCAACAACGAGGTGCTCAAACAAGACAATGCAGTTGCGAAGAACGAATACAGGAAGGTTAAGATCAAGATCACCAAGACCTACGGGAACTTTCAGGCGTCGAAGAACCTAGACGCTAACGGAAAGGACAAAGATCAAGAATTGCCGAGCAGAGCTGTGACCCCGGAACTACAGAAACCGGTGTCACCCATAATTCTTCAGAAGAACGCCGTCCTGACGACGGTAACCGAAGATGAAATTCCAGAGAAAAATCCGAAGCCCTTTTACGAGTCCGAGGTGAAGGGTGCTTTACCCGTTTCCGGGAGACCAGCCTATCTGACCAGCCCGAGTAGCTCTATCCTTGAAAATATCCTTCTTCGTAACAGTACCGATAACAATAACAACAGCCACAACCATCATCACAATGGAACGCAGCAACACCATCAGATTCACCATCAAACGCATGCCGATTCGGTCACGCCACCGCCATCCAGTCCAACGGAAATGGCGTACTCTTACAAAAAATCTCATCGCTACGGAAACATTCTACCTTGCAGTCCCGATTCCAGTTCGAATCTGCCTATGCAAGCGGACACGTGCGTCAATTCCACTACCAGTGGTAACAGCACGCTACCGATGCAAAGTCCGACGAGTAACTTGCATTCCAGCACGGGAAACCTTCACTCGAGTACAGGCAATCTACACTCCAGTACCGGACCCAACAACGTTCTACAGTCTCATCCAGGGAACATCCATTCGTCCAGCAATTCCAATAATCACCATTCCAGCGCGAACGTTCTGTCGTCTAGCACGATACTGACATCCACGAGTAACCTTCACTCTTCGACGACATCCAGTAGCTGCCCGCCTAAGAGAAAGACCAAGAGTCCGTCACCGTCTACGAATCCCACGGGTGCGTCCACCCCGACGATCTTGTACTCCAGTTCCGGCGGATGTCAAATAGAATCCAGCCCGGTGTATCCGACCTCCGCGGCGAACAGCAATCAAAGTGTTTCGCCCATTTCACCTATTCAATCGCCTTCGTCCTATCCCTACGGCATTTATCATCAGAATGGCTCGCTGCATCACAACGTGGCGCCGTTGTCTATCAATTGCACCGCCTATTCGCCAACCCCTAGCGGAAACGTGGTTTACGAGAGAGCCGATGGAAGAAGGCTGGAGGCTGCCACGAGCAGTCACCAATTGCCGACCTCGTCGACCATGCAAATCGACAGTAACCAAACGTTAATAGCTGGCACGCACAATCTTCACCTGGGTCATCACCCTGGCCTCACCATTCATGCCAACTCTTCGTCATTAAACCGATACTCGCCCGCGAGTTCTTTATCCCCGGACGACCACGGTTGTTCGCAGAGTGGTTCTCTGAGTCCGAACTCCCAAGGATCCAGGGGCTACAGGTCGTTACCATACCCATTAAAGAAGAAGGACGGAAAAATGCACTACGAGTGCAACGTCTGCTGCAAGACGTTCGGCCAACTGTCGAATCTCAAGGTGCACCTGAGGACTCATTCCGGCGAGAGACCATTCAAGTGTAACGTTTGCACCAAGAGTTTCACTCAGCTGGCTCATCTACAGAAACATCATCTCGTGCATACAGGTAAGTTAATTATATTTTTCCATATAATTTGAAAGGATATGAAACTTGAGAAAGAGAGAGAACACTAAGACTGTATCAACGATATAGGTGAAAAACCACATCAATGCGAAATCTGCAAGAAGAGGTTCAGCTCGACCTCAAATCTGAAGACTCACCTGAGACTGCATTCCGGCCAAAAGCCCTATGCTTGTGACCTGTGCCCCGCGAAGTTTACTCAGTTCGTTCACCTCAAGTTACATAAGAGGTTACACACGAACGAAAGGCCCTACACCTGTCAAGGTTGCGACAAGAAGTACATTAGCGCGAGCGGTCTTAGGACCCATTGGAAGACAACCAGTTGCAGACCAAATAATATCGAGGATGAACTTGCCCTAGCCGCGGCCGTAGGTTCGCCGACGTATTACGAATACGGCCCGGACATGAACGTCGGTAAGTACAATCGAGAAGAAATTGATCGATTATTAGACAACTTGGAAGAAATTCTGAAGAAGAATGTTGTTTCAATCGCAGGAAATATGCCGAAGGAATGCGAACTGGAGCACATCGATAATTACGAGAGGCACGGATCCACGCATGGCCCACACTCGACGTCTCTCCACAACCTGGAGAATTCCGTAGGCCGGCCAAGCGTCATAGAGACCTCCCAGCCTCACATAATCGAGTGCACCTAAAAATGGGGGTATGAGCCCTTTCGCTCAAACGCAAAATCCAGCCGTGGAATAGTAAACGAGTTGCTCACGACAGACGAAAACGACGTTGCCCTCGTGAGATGGTAGTGACAACGATACTCGTTCGTGCTTCCCTTCGCAGTGGGTCGCAAGAACGGAGAAATTTTCGAATTGCACTTTTCTTCATTTCGTTCGTCGTAAACAGCGTGTAAGAAGAACGTATAAAGAGGCAGAGACGATCGGAGACAGGAAAATCGTCGAACGCGATCGAAAACGTGAGTGAGATTACGTGAACAAGTAATTTGAGATTGTTAAATATTGTTGCTTGGTTATTGTTAACGCGAAGGAATTCAAAGCTTTTAGTAGATACACTTCTTGGAAGCTGGTTACTTTACGTACGTTAATAGTAACGCGAACTAGTTCGATTTCTCTGACGAGGGTGGACGAATCGACGAGATTCCAGCTACGAGCATACAAAGTTCCTTCCTTGTAAATACTCGTTTCTATATTTTTTCTATGGTAGCGCCACCAACGAAAACAAATCTAAAACGTCAAACAAATGAACAAGAGGGACGAATTGAACGATAGGATTAATATGTCTCGAGTCGTCACACGCTGCCATTTCCGGATAGAATCGGATAGAAACCGAGAGAAAGCGAGTACCAAAGTCGTCCGAGCTTCTCGATTATCCTTCCACGGTCTATCCTAAAGCGATGCTTAGAAAAGGTACCGTACTAACGCGGTACACCGAGCCGTTGCTTTTTCTATCTACATACAAAGTCCATAAAAAATACTTCCGCAAATACTTCCAACGTTCGTCTGAACGACAAACTCTATCAACCGTACATAATTTTTACTCTTGAAACGTAACGCGTATTTGCGCGTTACGAACATAGTTTACACTATTTTTATTATGAAACATACGCATCGTCGAATAATTATTATATTTCCTTCTTTCTCGCGATATCACGGTACCATTTTCTATGCGTTCGAGCTTAGGCGGTTGAAAGTGAAAGATGACGGATTTTGTCGGCATCCGTCAGCATATTCGCGTATAAACGCGCGAGAAACAAAGGCGAGAGAACGCGATAATCGAACAACCAGTGACGACACGACTGCAACTATACGAGACCTGTACCTGTATATACTAACATTACTATTAATTATTCGATAATTTAAAAAGGTAATAATATAAGGAGCTCTAATTTATGAATACCTTTATATATGTATATTTAAAATCGTCGTCGATTGGCGAGAAGCACGGTAGGCTGCGCTCTACGATAATCCTTTTGATAGGAATAAACCTTTTCAGAAATTAGGTAATTTATTACACCGCGTACTGTAGTAACGTTAAAACACGAGAAAAAAAGCTTTCGGTGATCGAGTATCTATATCTATATTTATACACGTTCATATAAATAACATATACATATATATAAAAATATATATATATATATATTTTTTAGGCGTCCTTTTGTCGTGGAATTTTCGAAACGGAAAGCATAGTCTCTCGGTCCACGCGAACGAATCTTTTTATTTCCCTTCTCCACCCATTATTTCCGTTCTCTTCCCGTTTTCAATTTTCTCCTTTCGCGACACTATTCTTCTCGTTTCGATCGATCGATTTTCGAACGTACGGTTTTTTTTCTGTCGTCGATCGTAAACGCCGATGCGGTAAGACGATAATAAAGAAATCGAGAACGATTTTCATCATCTCGCGGTTGATCGTTCGACGGAAAAACGTCTTATCTTTCCCGTTTTATCGCGATCGCGCACAAAACTCGTTTACTCGTCGCGACGTAACGCGATTAAGAAAGCTGATTAATTTTCGTGTCGTTAAAAGAATGCGAAGAATTGAAGAAATATGCGCGCTGGAAACGCAGTATTCAGAAGAAAAGGCATTAATTCGTTAATATTCGAGGAAAGCCGTTGACTCGCGATGTCCGGTGTACAAAATAACTTATTCGTCGTCGGGGAGAAGACTCGGGCGTGATTTTCATTGGGAACAAGTCGAAAGCGCACATTAACACGGGAACATCGGGTAGAGAAATTCGCAGAAATCATAATCACGCGAAAAAGGAAAATCTAGTCAAAAAAACTAACACACGGCTGCGTCTCGTGGGTAACTTTTCGTGTATAATTATAAGATCCGCCTGAGCCTTTCCTCCAACTTTCGGTTCGCGCTTCGATTTAACGTAAACGTTTAGCACATAAAGAATTGTATCTTTCTAGATGTACGTAAAGTTATTCGGATTACGATGAAATTTGTAAGATCGTTTTAGAACGCTACTCGTAATTGGCAAAAATACGATAAGTCTTTTTTTATCAAGAACAAGAAAGCAAATAATATTAATAATAATCAATAATCCATAATAATAATAATAATAGTAATAATAATAATAATAATAATATTAATAATAATAGTAATAACAATACTGATCACCAGTCGGTCGTTCGAAGGATTCGTTATCGAACGATCGATCAAAAAAAAAAAAAAAAAAAAAATATTTGCCGAAGAAACTCGAACGTATTAATCAGGCTCGCATCAATGGCCACGCACCATTGAGATTCTTTTCCCCTTTCTTTCTTTTTTTTCGTATCTTCCATTCGGTTGCATACAAAATTTCGTCACTCGTACTTCCACTAATTTTTAAGTGCCGAATCGTCGACAGTCGAAATCAGTGAGAAAGCGCAGCCTACCATTAGATACGAAACGATAAAAGTCGCGATCGGTTAATGATTCATGCGCCTCCTGAATCCCCGAGTTTTGAGAGGCGAGTAAAAACGAGGTGACGCTGGAATCGCTAATCGATAACGATAGCACATTACAATGTATCGCAGACTGATATACGCACGGTTATCAATCGTTTATAAAAACATTCTAAAGGTACGTGCATCGCGATACGACTCCAAGGGCGAGAAATCAGATTAAACAGGAAGATAGGAAAAGAACGAAGAAACAAATGGCATGAAGCACAGACCGCGTTCAAGGACAATTAATATTCCAAACTTCCTTTCTTAATGTCTCAGTTTCGAGAGAGAAACTCGCGTAAACAATTAACCTACAGAAATCCAAAGGTTCCGCGTCCAATAATCGCAATCTATCCATCATCTATCCGTTTTAGCTTGGAACGTGACAAGTTCTATGGTTCCTGCAAATATCATGGTGCTCGTCGTAAGATTTTTGGAACTGATCGTTTAGTTCGTTTCTTCCGTTTCGCTGACCCCTTTTGTGTAAAGGCTCCTTTATCATAGAATCTTTATCGGGAAACGATATTTCGATGCGTCATAAATTTAAGGCAGCTTTAAAGTTTACTTTATTTCGGCGAATCTCCGTTCATACGTATCCCAGAGGAGAAGGTAAACGAGAAAAAAAAAAAAGAAATAAAAAAGAAAAAGAAGGAGAACGATAGAAAAGACGGTACGATTCGCAAGGCCTTTATGCTGATTTTTGCAAACAGGTTAACAGGCAATGTAGAAGACTCGGGCATTCTACCGAATGCCTAGGCCAAATGAAAATTTTCTTACACGATGTGTACGCTATACTAGCGATTTATCGGCTAATCGAGACACGCGCAGGACGCTGAGGACTACCTTGATCGCATCAAAATCGTAGGAGAAACACGGACTGAACGATTCTACGATGTTGACTTTCGGTAGTAAATTTAGGCCTGCATGTATTCTATGCCGTGAAAACGACATTGGAAACGACAATCTATAGAACATTCTACGTTCGTTCGATACGACACCATTCATTTCGCACTCATCAAACATAACAGATGTACATTCCAATCATTAATTTTAATACTTTTGCGACCGTGCTACTATAAACTAGTTAGGTATAGTAGCTTGACAATTCGGGACTGCTAACATGACAGGTATCTATATAGCGCTGCTCAGTGATCATGCTGGTTACGACTATACGACATTTAATGAATCCTAAAAGACATCTGACACAATTCGAATCCATCGATCGCAAAAGTGTTGATTACCGAATTCAATCACATCAGGTATATTTTTTTACATACTCATATGTATTTCATATTATACAAGTATAGTACGAAAGTTCGGGAGATAGTTTCCAGTGACGTTTTGACGATTGTCATTCCGTATATTGCCTCGATTTCCTACCTTGCCTGCATTAAACGCACTATTATAAATAACGAGATAAAGAAATGAAAGAGAAAGAATGCTGGAATGAAAGAAAACAGATGAATGAACGAACGAACGAACGAACGAACGAACGGGAGGACGAAAGTAAGGGAGAGAATGAAATAGCGAAAGTGGAAGAGAAATAAACCTAAAGTATAAGATTTAAATTGCGAGAAAACAAAAACAGGAAACGAAAAAACGGTGTAGAGAATGGAAAATTAAGAAGATCGTGTAAATACGCTGAAAGTAGATAAACGAAGGAATCAAGCGACTAACCGCCTCGACAACAGACAAGCAATATTTAGTTCTTACCATCTCGTAATAATTAAACGATAACTCCAACTGTACTGTACACACGTGTACACACTCGTACGTATTTAAACGACTATAAATTAAATGTTAATTATCCTTACACTTCGTATATAGTAAATTGTTACGCATTTATTATCATTACAATTATTGAATAGGTAATGCTCAATTAGCATTTGTTTCTTAAAATAAAGAATAAATATATGGCTGTTGGATATTTATATGCACATATCACTACCTATCATTCACACCTCTCTCTCTAGTTGTAAGGTCTAATTTCAATCATTCACTTTACGTCTCCATAAAATTAAAAATCGTTCGTTGTTTTCCGTCGATATAAGCTATCGTGTAAAACGACGATCGAATAGAAAGACGGATCCTTCTAACAGGAAGGAAGTCCAAGGATATGTTTCAACTTATAAGGCGAGGTATATCGTTTTTAACCTTTTATTGTAAATTGATCTACAATCACCATATCCTGGTTCATCGTCGTTACATCGTCATCGTTATAGATAGGAAAATGTTACAGCAGCACTATTGCTCAATTATAGTGTGTGTATGTGTGTGTCTGCATATAACTCTGTTCATTTTACGCAAGTATCAACTTCGATCGTAAAGTTTAAAAATCATTTCTCTCGGACCGGATACCTTTCCGATTTATTAATGTACAATTCGATAAAGTGCAATTTCATTGTCATATAAACAAATTTGTCGCGAAATGGAAATTGCAAAAAATTGCGTCCGCGAAATGGTCAAAATGGAACAAAAGGGGGAAAGCTACCTAACTTACGAATAACACCTTTTCTTTACACTTACATCATCGTCATCATCCCCCATTAGAAGAACGTGTAAAACATTCATTATACACGTCGAAGATAATATATACTCCTATATTAATTAGAAAAATAATACAGATTTTGCCTTGTTAATGGAAACAATTAGCTATATGTAATATACTACATGATTTATGCGGGTATGGACATTTGAGTATGTTGTCACGGCTAACCAAGTCCCTGAAAACAATTTTAAGATTTCTTTCATCTCGCAGAAAAATTACACGTTCTTTGTCTAGAACAAATATTCTTTAAAATACGCGCCAAAATATAGATTTACTTCGTATTATCTTACATAACCGCAAAGAACACAAGCACAAATCATTGACGGTACTATAAATTTCATATCTAAAATATTTAAGCAACGATAACGTATAAAGAAAAAAGAATGATAAAGAAGACTCGTAGTAACAGTAACTATTGCAATCACAATATCAAAATAATTTTTTTAAAACGCGTAATTTTTAACGCAAAACAAAGCATTTTATAACGTTCGGAACATAAAAGGAAACTATGAGCCTTGTATCGTAAAATCACTCCAAAAGCAGTACATCATACGGAACTATAGGAGCGAGGTAGCAAAAGTTATACATTCTTATACACATATTTGGAAATAATAGAACACAACTAAAAGCACAAGAAATGGAATCCTGATAACGTTTGGCTCTTATCAGAAGTAAAAGATTAGGAAGCCATGAACGTTAAATCACAAATAAAATATCATTCCAAACACTAAATATATACTCAATTACAACATTTTATTATTATAAATATGTCGCGTCGACGAATTAAAATGTAAATATAGAATATGATCATTCGAACATTAATTGACAAAGAATAATGAGGATGTGAAATGTCCTACCTTATCAAGGTACAGGACTGTCTGTTCCGCTTCCGCTGTTGGTCCCAGCTTCTGTTTTCGTGGCAGCAACTCTGTCGCCCCGCTTAGAACTCTTCGATAGAGAAGCAACTTCTTTTAACAAACTGGAGATCTTGAGTTGCATCGTCGATATTTTGGCTTCGTATTCTTTCTCCGTCGCTTTCATCTTGTTACGCAGTTCCGTTTCCGACGTGAAGTTTTTTGCCTTCAATTCTGTAATCTGTAAACAAGAGTAATTCTAACTGAATCAAAGCTGGTCGATAACATTTCAGAGATTTTCGCTTTCAGAATATACATACTTGTCTATCCTTAGCAAGTAATTGCCCATCTTTAATAGAGATTTGTTTCTGGAGATGGGCTATCTTTTCTTTAAGTTGTGTAACCGCAACTACGTGATCCGAACTGTTGGGATCATGCGGATCGTGAACGCCACCCATTCGCGCTGCTTTCACCGGTGTCGGACCGTTTGTGTCTGCACCTTCGGACTGAGGCGGTAGTTTCGTTACATCGACTCTGTGTGGTCTCTTATTGTGACTTTTTAATCTGAAGCAAAATAAACAAATTGGCCCGGAACTCATACAGAGTGCCTAGATACTAAACATTACCGAGTTATGTTACAACAAAAGAGAAATTGTGATGAACACAATTAAGACTACTAAGCACAAAGTTACCTTGTGACATTACGTATTTGAATAATTACTTTTGTTCTTTGTGCTTTGCTGCTCGTTGTTGTGCAAGTTTCAAATGTGCCCTCCTCTCAGCATCCGATTGTTTCGTTTTTGCCAATGCTCGTTTATATGACAGTGTACATAGCCAACATAATAACTTTCCATCAACCTTTAATCAAGATATTAGTAATTATCGTTCACAATTTGCAAGCATATCATTATCTTATCAAAATGAATTACTTTTTTATCTTCATCTTGTCTGTCAAAGGCACACTTCTGTTTGCATTGTTCACAAGTAACTGGTGGCCCATAACGTTTTTCAGAATTTGTACATCTTTGACATTTACTACCAATAAATGCAGCTATGGTATTGCAATATTCACAGGCCGATGGCTTACCATAAGATTTCACATTCTGCTCACATTTCTTACAAATAGTGCTTGTATTACCCTTTCTGCAAATTAAAGAATAAAATTGTTTAGAGATATATTAGATAAATTAACCAAAATGGGAAATAACTCATGTGGTGCTTACATTGTTTGTTGGAACTCTGACCTACAATATGTACATTTCACCACAGGAAATGCACCTCTGCATTCCTAAATAAGCAACATAATATAGTAAAAATTGATTAAAAGAATGCAGAAATATAAAAGTTTACAATGTATGTATTTACATTTAGTCAGTTTTAATGTTCACACATTATTCAAACTTTTGCACAAAACACATAATACTGGAAGAAAAAAATGTTTATTAAAATCCAAATCAAAATGTTTCATTGAATTGAGACAATTTTCAAATAAAAATGATCACAGTAATTATTTAATTCTTAGGTGCATATGCACAATTGTTCTTAAATTTTAGTTTAAAAGAGAGTCTGTATGCAACCAAATTTTTATCTAACTCATATTTTAAGGTTTGATCGTACGAAAACAGCAACAATTGTATCTGGAACGTGCATTTGAATTAAAAGTTCTATTATTAGCATCGTATCTTGCAAACACGAAAAATGACGCTCCAAAAGAATCGGTAGTCGCGTGATGGAATTCGAGGAAAAATACGAAAATCCAAAGCAATACCTTGCACAATTGTTGCCCCGGTGAAAGCTCCTCGAAAGGATGCCTTGAGAAACATCTTGAACAGGCGAAAAGTGCTTGCACATTATTCGCGCTCATCCTCGAACAGCAAATTGTGTTTGGCCTCGGTGTTCGAGAACCGTACGTCACTGACGATAAAACCAATTCGTGAAAGCAACGATGGATCGAGCCAAGTCTTGCTTTCACTGCTGATCGGTGGTATTGCAAAACAAAAAGAAACGTAAAATTCAACGCGATGGCACTTATGATAGAAACTCCTTACATGTTTCAAGACGTTTTCCGCGTCTGACGCGATTGTTTTGCGTACATAACCGCGTCACTTAACTCGTTCACTGTACCGGTTGTTGATTTGAGACGGCCATCTGTGACTTCTTACGTTTTTACTAGTTTACAATAGTGACTAGATGTCGCTTTCGTTTTCCTTATGCACATCCAACGGAATATAAACTATGCTATAACCAATCATTACTTTTCTACCTAAAAGATCTGACTGACAATTGGTTAGTATATTGCTAACCAGTATTACAGATGTTCTCTGTAGAATTTGTCCTCTTTGACCTTTCCTTGTTGGAACCTGTTGGAGCTAACGAATCAGTGGGCCTTATTCATTTGAGCAGTTGACCAGTTCCGTTTACGCACGTGCATCAATGCACGCATCTTATGTTTATATACTTTTTCAAACCTAACCACAAATACAAATATAACCTAAAATTTTATGAATGCCTGATCTCTTTTGTCGTGAATATGTTTAGTTTGCATGCGCCTTGACAACTATTGAATATACACATATCTATCGAAAATTGAATTCGCAAAAGTACAAAAATGAAAGTTAAAAAGAAAATTATACAACGACAGCAAGAAAAAGAACAAGCTCTGTACGTTCGTTTGCCACATACAATTCGAAATAAAGACGATGTTGCAAAATTATTTACTGGCAATTTTAAAGTGAATTTACTTCGACAATCTAGTAGGTATTGTTATGTAGTATTTCCCGATGTAAAGGAGAAGATGAAAAATTTAACAGCAGTGAAGGATACAAGGATAAATGGGAAACGTATAGTAGTTGCACTTGCAAATACAAAAATTGAAAGAAAAACTACAGTAGTAAGAAAAAAGATTGTTATACCTAAGGTGAAAGAAGATAAAAAATTAACAAAACAGTAAGTACATTTCATATCTTTTATAATTACAATGAAATACCAATAATAAAATGCGCTTATATCTTTAATAGCCTTTTTGTATCAAATATCAAATGCGGAACAAAAGCTGATGAATTGAAGGCAGTTATCCCAGGCTGTGTATCTGTTAAAATGTTAAAACCATACTCGCAGACATCTAAGTAAGTTTATTATTGTTTGCATAGATGTATCAATAGTATCATATGCAAAAAACACAAATCTCAAAATTATATGTTTAGGGCTGCAATTGTTAAAATGGAAAGTATTCAGTTAGCAGCAGAATATTTAATGAATGTAAGGGATAAACCAACTGTAGCAGGAAGAAAATTAAGGTTAAATCCAGACACTAGAGACAGACATAGAAGACACGAATCGAAACCTCTTAAAATTTATGATGGTGAATCAGAAATAGGACAAGAATTTGTGGAGTGAAATAAAGCTTTAGGTTATATCATACTTAAAAATAAAATGTATAAAATTTATTATGCTATTAAATTTTTATTTGCTTTTAAATATATTGAATTCCATTACTATATCATTATTCCATATTGTTAGTATACTATCTCATACTATTTCACATTATTAACCTGAAGAATACAAGAATATAATTATTTAAGAAAGTGTATCTTTAATTTCTTAAAATTCTCTATCATAAATTATTATTTATTACAGTTATTTGTTATTAATTTAGTTTTGTTAAATATATCACTAAAGATATACCACTAGATTCGTAATAATTCATTAAATAATTACGTCATTTATGTACTAAATTGAAACTAAAAGAAATTATCAAGGTCTATAAGAAGCAGGATAAAAGAATTCATTTACATAAATATGTCATTTAATTATGTAGGGACAATAAATGACATATTCATATGCATACACGCCTTATTAAGTATACACATTTACGTCACGTTATAGATAAGTTCAAATTCCATATTGGAAAATATATATATATATATACAGAGCATGCTTTAATAGTATAAGTGTTCAGCAAATCAATCGCAAGAATCGGCGATCAAAGTAAAATCATTATTAGTGCAACATGGTTGCTGGATAGTACTTAACTTAGAAATAGTTTACAAGTTAAGAGAGTGAGTAAAGCATGATCATGTGAAATAATTCAAAAGGAAAAATATCTTATTTCTATCGAAACGTGTGTTACAATTGTATAACAGTTAATTCTGTAATTTCTGTAGTAAAACGAACATTTTGGTCCGATACTAAGAACGTAATAAAAGGTGAGTTTTGTGATAAAAAAATCATTTCAATGTTGTTTCATTTATTATTTTCATTCTAATATTACTTTCTCTTCTTTACGTGAGTAAACTCTTCGTGTAACACAATAACCCTCACTCTAATTGATACCATACAACCTTTACGCTAAACTATGTCTCTCTTAAAGAGTATTGATTTACAATAAAAAAAAATATGTGCTTTTAATAAATTTAATCGAAGCGGGTGAAACGGTTCGAGAGGTTTATCGGTTGACCACTAGGTAGCGGCATAACCTTGATCGACAGTTTTGTTTAGATTTGTAGGAGTGTAGTTTGCAGTGTTTCTCACACAATCAAACATTCCGCAAAGCTCGGCATGAAGTAACCAATAAGCGATTTGCCAGTCTAATCGTTCCAACGTCATTGCATAACTCGCGTTGCTTTTTAAACCAATTATTTAATGCGCTACGTGCAATGATTTTGCACTTGGAGGCGTTTTCCGATCGATGTCACGCGTGTGTAGTGACGCCGACCGAAAATGCGAATGGGCGTAATAACGCCGGCACGTTCTGCGAATTGAATGTACGTCAGAACTAACCTAACTAAGGAAAAAATTCACTGTGTTGTTTTAACAAGAAAATAGATTATTGTAAAAAAGTATGAACCTCTATTTGTCCCCGTCTTATCGAATGTCGACTTCGATAAGTTTGACGTTGTCGCTCTCGTGTGCAATGTCCGTAATAATATAGGATAGTATAGGTTAACTCACGGCAGCGTCCATAGACATTTACAATCTGTCATTTAGATTCGACATTTTGTAAATCGTATTGTAATGCATAAATATAAATATAGAGCTGATGTTTTATTGGATACAGCGCGTTTTTTGCCATGTATTTTGTAATAATTACAACCTTTAAAACGTTCCTGTTAACCAATATTGGATCATGCAAATTCGGAGGTAACTAAATATATATTTCATATATTTAAAATTAATACAAAAAAATATTGCAATATATATAGGTGTTTTTTTTATAAGTGCTATGCAATGCATTTAGATACTGTATGATAATGATACATGAAAGTTATTACATTATTCTCTTTTATATATATATATATGTCTGTATGTATGTATATATATACATTATATATATATATATATGTGAAAATGTTTTCATTTTCTTCAATAGCTGTTTCTTTTTTCTTTTGTTGCAGCAATCTTTAAGAATGAAATTAATTTCATTTTGGAGTAAGTTTTGAATTTGTGTATTTATAAAATTGAAATAGTAATAGGTCCATTACAATGCATTTATGATCAAATGCCATGCATTCTATATGTGAAAAATAATGTTTAAAGTCAATGTATATTGGAGTATAACCTGATTGCATTAAAAATGCAAGCCAAGAAGCGCTATTTATTATTATTTGTAACATGTGCGTTTCTTGGATATTGTTACTTTGGTGGTTATCGGTTAAAAAGTGAAAAATGGACAGGCAGATCTCAGTTGCCTTATGAGCGATTGCCTTCATATTTAAGTCTAAATGAAGAATTTTATGACAAGGATTTGAGAACATCAAATGGAATCTCACCTATGTCTCATCGTACAAGGCAATGTCGTATGGAGACTTGTTTTGACTTTACCAGATGCAAACAAGGTTTCACAGTATATGTGTATCCAGTTGAAGATGTGATAAGTCCATTATACCAAAAAATATTGAATGTTATTACAGAATCAAGATATTATACATCAGATCCAACTCGGGCATGTATATTTGTATTAGCTCTTGATACATTAGACAGAGATCCATTATCAACAGAATTTGTGCATAATCTTCCTTCAAAATTAATACGTTTACCATATTGGAATAATGGCAGAAATCATTTGATATTTAATTTATATTCTGGAACATGGCCTGATTATGCAGAAGAATCATTGGCCTTTGATTTGGGATATGCTATGCTTGCTAAGGCCAGTATGTCTATCTTTAGACATAGACCAGATTTTGACATATCTATACCATTGTTTGGAAAACAACATCCAGAACGCGGTGGAGAGCCAGGTCAAGCTTTAGAAAATAATTTTCCTAATAATAAAAAATACGTTGCAGCTTTCAAGGGTAAAAGATACGTCCATGGTATAGGTTCTGAAACTAGAAATGCTCTCTATCATTTACATAATGGCAAGGATTTGGTATTTGTTACAACTTGCCGTCATGGTAAAGCATGGAGAGAGTTACAAGATGAACATTGTCAACAAGATAATCAAGAATATGATACGTGAGCATCAAGAAGGGATAATCTAACAAACAACTGTTCTAAATAAAAAGTCAAAACTGATATTTAATTCATTTTTTTCAGGTATGATTATGAAATTTTATTAATGAATGCTACCTTTTGTCTTGTACCAAGAGGAAGAAGACTTGGCAGTTTCCGATTTTTAGAAGCTTTAAGAGCTGGATGCATTCCGGTTATTTTAAGTAATGGCTGGGCGCTTCCTTTTCATGAACGAATTGATTGGACACAAGCTGTTATATTTTCCGATGAAAGACTGCTACTTCAAGTAAATAAGATTAAAATAAAGCCTACTATCAAAAGAGTGATCAAGTTGAACTACAGATAAATGTTGTTTTCTCAGATTCCAGATATAGTGCGGTCTGTGTCCAATGTACATATTCTTAAATTGCGACAGCAAACGCAATTTCTTTGGGAACGATACTTTTCCTCGATAGAAAAAATTGTATTTACCGTATTTGAGGTAATATTATAAAGTAACGCTAATATCTTAGCGATAAGAGGGTAATTCCTTTTTTAACTTTGTAATATTCTGCCGAACTCGTAGAATATCCGTGAGCGTTTGCCTTGGGAAGGTACAAGAGAAAAATTTGTTTGGAATACTAGTCCTGGAGCGTTAGCAATATTACCGCAATTTGCCGATAGTCAGCAAGAACTTCCATTTTCGAAAAGTAATCCAGGTAATACCTTCACTGCCATCATATACTCGCAGTTGGGATCCACTGCTGTGCTATATCGCCTGCTTAAAAGTCTTGCGAAAAGTAAATACCTAGATAAGGTGAGCTTATCATATAAATCAACTCCTTTTTTTTCTCTATTCCTTTTTATATTTTGTACTAATACACAATTCGCTTTAGATTATTCTCATGTGGAACTCGGACATTCCGTTACCAAGAAGACCACGATGGCAAGGGATCAAAGCATCAATACATGTCGTTACGGTCGATGGTATATCTCAACGTTTCTATCCTCATCCATTAATCAAAACTAGTGCCATATTATCTCTAGACGAAGATGCCACACTCAACACAGATGAAATTGATTTTGCCTTTACGGTATGGCGATCATTTCCTGATCGGATAGTTGGTTACCCAGCAAGGTCACATTACTGGGATGACTCTAAAGTAAGCATAAAACAAAATTTTTCATCTAATATATACGGTAATTTTTATACAAATCTTTTTATCATTTAAAGCGCTCATGGGGTTATACAAGCAAATGGACAAATGATTATAGTATAATTCTTACTGGTGCCGCCTTTTATCATCGTTATTATAACACGTTATATACCGAATTACTGAGTTCGACGTTACACAAGACTGTCGAACAATCACAAAACTGCGAGGACATACTTATGAATTTTTTAGTAAGTCATGTTACGCGAAGACCACCTATTAAAGTAACTCAAAGGAAATTGTATAAAGATACTACAGTGGGTGGAATCAGGTATGTATTATGTATTTTTGTCAAGCTGCTACGCAGGTAAATATGGTTTACCGAATGATTTTAGCGCTTATCGCGACTGTTTCTTTGGTAGCATACAAATGGTTCACTTTGTCACTTTTTTTAAAATGAACACAATATTTCTGACACTGGTAATTGTAAGCATTTCTTTATACCCAATTTTTAAAATTAAGGAACGTTGATATTTCAATAATTACAAATTTATCATGATATTTTAATATTTAAAATTGATCAATGATATTTCAATATTTAAAATCGGTTAATGACATTATATTGCATAATCGATTTTTCACAATATCGATTAGATCTGCAGCAGTTGTGCTCTGATTGGCGGATCGTTATTTCAAAGTTTCCGCCATTAATAAAAGCGACGCCATGATGTGTAAATTCGTTTAGTAGGTAGTTAAATTTATAAAGTATTCATTTTGTTTTTCATTTGTGCAACAATTGAATCATAGATTTATTATAATTGGTACTATTGCCATTGGTAATTGAGTTTTCATTGTTTTTCATTGCAGTTGTGGTAAGCTTAAATTTTTTATTTTTCGTGATTTAAAAATATTATTCGTCGATGTGTAAAATAATTATATATTATCCATAAGGTCCGCCTGATGCTTATAATGCATCGTTATACCTGCGTAGCAAAGTGTCGTATTCTTGAATAGCATCTTCAGTTTATTCTCTTATCTGACACGTGAAATTTTCAGATCCCCATGGAACGATCCAGATCATTTTATACAACGGCAAACGTGTATGAATACGTTTGTAGCTGTTTTCGGGTACATGCCGTTGTTACGATCCAATATGAGGCTTGACCCAGTTTTGTTCAAAGACTCTGTAAGCAACTTGCGCAAAAAGTATAGGCAAATTGAATTAGTTAGTAACTAGAATTATACAGGATATTTTATCAGTTATGCAGTTATCTACCCACGAAACGGGCATACTATATATAGCCTCAAATATTTCTATTAAATAGTGGCGCATATTGCTAATTGCAGCCGCGTGTGCGCGCTAGAGGCTATTCCAAATGTATAGAGAATACTTACATTGTTGTAAGTAAGAAACCACTGTGTTTCAGTGGTTATCGGGCAGCAAATTAAGAAGGTCTTTCATTCTCGAGGAATGGCGATACTCTGCGCTTTTATGTATTTGCAAAATGAATTTTGTACAAAGTATGGGGTATCTTGTAATATTGTTCGAATCTAACTCGAGCCACGGCGTGCAACCGTTGTTGTATATATTGCCGTGTTCAATTGATGTACATACGAATCGTTTCACAGTTACTAATAAAACGAAAAAATAAAAAAAAAAGCTAACATTATTTGACAAATTCTTCGACTTTTAAAACCGGCCTTTGGAAGCTACACAAAGTATTCTAATTATAGTCAATTGAAATCGCTCGAAACCAAATTTACTAAACGCTTACTTTTCTCTAATCGTTGAAACAATAATTATCGCGCAGATAATATTTTATATAAACCAGACAAAAAACGTAGCTGTATCGGATTGAGTGTTGAAAATATAATAGTAGCCTCAGGGATGGATCTATGTAACGCGAGAACTGAAATGCAGCTTACGATTTCGTGGACTGAGAGCAATTGATAATAATTTTGTTATTTCTACATATAAATTTTGATAATCCGCCGATAGTAATTAACGCTGTTATCCTTGCAAGTTTCAGAGAAGTGAATGTTTGGCTCTATTCAGGGTTCATCGTTGTAGTAAATGTAAATTTACGTAAAACGTTTAAATTCATTTTTCAATGTAAACACAACTCCGTACGTTCGTAGTTTCTATATAAAAAGTTTCTCTATATCCAAGGCACAGATTATTCGTAAGTTGTAATCAAGTACGTAGAAAGTATTTCAAGGTTTTACGTATTGTTGTATATGTATACATACAGATGTTGCGTATTTTTTTTTGTTCTTTACGAATACGTGTACAGTTCGATCGCTCTCAGGAGACCTTTGGAAGGAAGTAAAAAATTACTTGTGACAAAATATCACAAGTATGTCTAGTCGTTTATGTTCATTTATATTGGTTCACCCAAGGGAAAAGTACACGATCCACGTAGGTAAACTCGATGCCGTATTTGTGTTTTCACAGTATAAAAAATGAAAATAATGTACATATATATGTGATACGTTTATAATTATCATGTGATATATTCGTAATTATCGGATGCAGGATTAAAAAGGACTGTGTAATTCCACCAATGGTATTTCTTTGTCGCGGTATACGTTATAATATATGTTATAGGAAGTGTTATATTTTTTATCGTATCGCTGATTTCGATACCAAAAAGGTCAGCAGGAACAAAGAATACTTTTCGATAAATATTTTCTGATTCATTGTATCTTTTTATTCGAAAGATTAAGATCGCAAGAAATTAAAGTCTTATCATTGTTGCTATTTACCGATACGAATAAGTTTGATTCTTCTTTCCTGCATACTCTTCACCCTATAAATTTAATTACGTACGGGACTGTGCAAAATGGTCGCTTTTATTCCGGACAAAGTTATCCACGATAGCTTTGCCGTTTGTTGCAAATATCAAACTTTAACTTTTAATTTTAACAAAAGGATATTTTAAAATTAACGTAGTTTTCGTTGTAATTCGATGCTTATTATCGATGTAACCTTGTTGCGTCAAAATAACATGTGTTTGAACAAATATTGGTGATTTTATATGGCCGAGAAAATAAAGTTTTTATACAAACCTACAATCGTTGGTTCGTAGGAAGCATATATTTGTAATTAATTTTATTTTCTCACGTTTTTATTTGTGATTCATTCTATAGCATTGCTTGTTTCTTTATTAGAGGTTTACCTCCATGAAAGAACCATATTTCTTCCCCATGAAACCCCCGACTCGACTTCGCAACATTTCCTCCGAAATATAATACACCATTAAAGATTCCTGGAAGACACGAAGAAAGGTAGGAATATTTCACGCGACTGTATAGCCGTGTCTTCGCAAAGAACCGAAATTAACCCTCGGCATTTCGCTTGCAGGAGAAAGAGCGTCGAGATCAACGTCAAACTTTTCTCTCGTTGGCCGGTCACGTAAGCCGAGAATGGTTTCAGGGTTACCGATACGAAGAACAGAAAAATCTGATCGAAGGAAGGCGGATTTGGTGGTGGAAGGCGGCTGATCGGTGTATCGGTACCACCACCGCCGTAACCACCACCATCGGTCGTTTGGTGATCGCGAGCGCGAGAATGGTGGTGGCCACGCGATATAGTACCAACACTCCCTTCTTTGTTGCAGCTTTGCTAGAAAGGTGACTATGCCAAGAAGACAGGAGGTATTGAGCACGCCTTGCGTATACCCAGTCACCTTTCTCTCTTCGTGACCGTAGCATATGTTTTGCGACGTCGATGGAGCTCTCACGGCTTTGAACGGCGCTACTATTGAAGCTGCTGCTCCGGCTCCTCGTTGCCTCCTTCCTTCCCTTTTTCCCGTTGAATTTTTACCGACTTCTTGAGCAAGAAGAACGCACCTGGAGACAACCAGTGTTCGTTCGATCGGGATCAAGCTCGGTAAAAACGTAAACAACGAAAAACGAAAGGAAACCACCGCGGCAACAACGTCGGCGCGGAGTCGGCCGTTTCGCGCGATATCACCGTTTCACCGGTTAACTTAGTTTTCATTTTCGTATACGTCTTGCGACCATTTTTACGCATATGTGCGCGAATCCTTCGACGTTCGAATAGCAAGCATCAACATTGTCGTTATCGATTTGGAAATTTGTTTCCTGCGTGAATTCGTCGAGCGATTAGGATGAGACAGAAGAACACGAAAATGATCATCTTGAGCAGCGTGTTGCTCCTACTGGTGGTCGTATCAAGAGTGGGTGAGTGTTGCACAATTTTTTAACATTATCTTTAAATTTTATTTTCTCTTTATCTTCGTGCACCGATATAGTGAATTTCAGATATCGTTCTTTGACATCTGAATTTTAATTTTTACTTTGTATCGAATGCTTAATTGGTATTTTTTGGTTTATTACATCACTATTTGTACAAGTACGCTGTTTTTAGCACTCCTTTTTCTGTGTTTGGATCTGCGATGTTCAATTTTTTCGCGAGGCTCGAAGTAATGCTCTCGCTTTCGTTCATACAGAAATTCGATTCGCGCGAAACGTATTTCGCGCCGGCGTCTTTAAATCACTCTCGAAGGTCGAAGAGGAAAACCGATCGTAGACGAAGTGGTGAACGGCAATGCGACACAAACTTGTATTTAAATATCTTGAATAGCTTACGGCTTGCGTTACATAATGCACAAGTGATATTTTACTAGTTTCGGAATGGATTTCGAAATAAATCTAGAATAAAAGTATTAGAAAGATTTGCTATAGAATTTGAAAACAAATATGAATTCCCAATTTTTTTTTTATAAAATTCTGATATTCAAACATTATTTCTAAAGTATACTTGTTCATTTATTTAATATTTACACTACGAGATAAAATATTCGTTATTCAATGAGAACGCTGCGAAGAAAGTTTCCAAAAAGATTAATTCTGCTAATAATTCTGTCCGAGTTGGTGAAACACCGATTAGCGCACTCTTTGACTGGTTTAAGTTAGCCGCGAAAATGTCAGTTTACGTAATGTTTGGATCGTTGAATAACTGGTACACGCGGAAATCAAGCAAAATGCTTTTGATCCCTGAGGGCGTGCCCCAAGGGTGCGCATGATCCTTTTTTCTCTCTCGACGTTCACGGCGGTTCCCTTCTCGATCGAACCCCAAATACGGTGACACGTTCTAAAATGCTTCCTCGAATAGCCAGTTTGGTTTAATTCGCTTGAACTGCTTTGGGAAAAATCTGCTACTCGTTAGCGGTTCTTATCGAGAGATGCCGAGAATACTCGATACCTTTTTAAATATTTTTAACATTTTCTTAAGGAAATATCATTCTAGTTTCCAAATGGGATTTCTTTATACTTTCTTCTTTTATCCATTTTTTTTTTTTTTTTTTTTTTTTTTTTTGATCTTGCATATCACGTTGACTAAGAATTATTTAGGACAACTCGCAGATTTCCAATTTGATTGTTTGAAATGTTTCGTCGTAATCCGGTACTAATAAATTCAATCCAATTTCGCGGTTGTTAATTCTCGTCGATTCACCTAGGCGCCTCCGTTGAAGTCTGCGGCCACCGTAACAGGATTTCGCAAAACGGTTGTTTCGCATGCGAAATCCACCTACCAGCACCTCGATTGCGAGAGTTTCTCCCCGTCGATCGTTGAAACGGACAATCAACAGAAACCGCTTGTAATCGAGTAACAAGTAACAATGCTGTTTACTGATTGCCAAAAATTACCTGCCGTAACAAATCGTCTGTTCACAACGAAATCATTTTCTTACGTTTTCGCGAGGGAAACGAAAGCTTCGGTGGAACGTGAATCCTGTCGATTCTCGAGTAAACGCGAATCGATCGACAATAAACGATCTCTAACAAATTTATTGCAAAACTGACGATCGATCGTGCCTCAGTGAATCGTGATGATCGTATCAGAAGAGATTCGATTTATTAATCTCAATTATTAAATGAAGGAAACGATTCGATTCAAAGATGACTTAGATGCAGACAAAGGAGAATATTAACAACACCGTGGTAGATTTCGGTAACACGGTTGATGGGCTCGCCGTGGAAACGATCCATTTGCGAAATCGTTTGCTGGCGGTGCTCTCTTAGCACAAGAGACGCCCGCCGCGACTGTGGATAGAATCAGAAATCTATTCCCATCGGTTAACAAGGAACGCGCACGCTCTAACGTACATCCGCCGTTGGTTCTAGCCGCCTGTGAACTTTGATACCGCGAGCGATATATAATTATACCGGTTGGGAAATCGATGCTTTTGTAAAAATTATAGGAGTGACGTTCGATTCAGTTACGTTCACTCTAGAAGATCCTATGAGATCTTAGCTTACGACTTGACGCATTTCTTACGAGCTACTTGAAAAGCTATCGAAAAATTGGAAAAATAAAGAAATGTTAGCATCGGCGACATTTAACGTATGATTGAATCATCTTGTTGCAATAACACGAGAGAGTATAACGATTATACGTCGCTGAATGGCGCCATCCGCCAGTGGACCTTTATCGTAACTTCCCGAAGATACAGCTGCGATAACACGTTAATAGAATGCAGAGATTCACTGGAATCCGACCTTCGACGGTGGTTTCGATATTTTTTTCTCGCTAGAAATACACCGCTACACGGGATGACGAAGATGTTATCCATGAAAACAGCTGAGCGCAGCCACGTGCCTGCCGCTACGAATATTCAAATTTATTCAATCTCTCTCCGATTTGTTCTCGCTCTTTCAGTCACGGACAAATTGGAATAGATTCTGTCCTATGCGTCGAAATTAAGAATATAATATTATTCAGACAATTAAACCGTCGTTTTTCTCGGTCGATCGACGTCGAGATCTCTCAGAACCGCGAGAAAAAAGGAAATTTATCGGACAAAAGATAGGAATCGCGATGGTATCCTCGTAACATTCTCGCAGGAATCCTGCGGATCAAGAGTCCTAGGATTATGGAAGTAGATGTAGTTTCACGCGTAGGCACCACGTTCCACGGTATCGTCTACCGCTATCGAGTAATTTACTGTCAGGATGCAGTTTACGCCCCGTAATTTATCCGCCCCCAATCTCAACCTCGGCGTCAAGGGCTCGGTTAGAAATATTACCGAGATTACGTTTGGGTGGCGCAGGGCGCGGCTTGAGGAAACCTCTCGAGTCGGTACTCTTGTAAAAAAGAGTATGAATTACCTCACGGTTCCCTAGCTTTTCCATTATCGTTTGGAATAGGAGGTCGTGATCGTTTCTTTGTTCACGATTACAGCTTCGAGTTATTTATGCGCCTTGTGCTAGATCTCCAGTCGATCTCCTCGGAGGTTTAAAGATTTGAAAATTTAAATTCAAATTTTTACGACTAATTTTTCCCAACCGAAAACAATGATCTTTTTCTGCAATGCAAATTATTTCGCTAAAATTCGTATGACTTTCGGGTTGTAGCATTCCGAGTAAAAGAGAAACCTGCCCGCTGATCGTTCCAATTATCGGAAATTCGAGTTGTTTCTCTCTGACACTAACCAGATCGGCCATCGCGTATTTTTTACCGTACGATTGTTCGAATTATTACAATATTTTCCGAGGAAGGAGACGACTTCGCCGATACAACGTATGTCGCGCGGAACAAATCGTTTCGCCAACAGAATCCCCCTTTTAACCGGATCGCATAGGTATTCGCGGCTTTAATTCGCCGGTACTGTTCCTTTAAAAGGCCGGATTACAAGCGTTCGTGTAAGCCAGTCGACGATATTTTATCCGTCGACAGTCGGATGGTTAAATTATGTTCGCGCGGCGTATTAAAACCGATAGCTCGAGTGGTACGTGCTCGTCCAATATTCAAGGAATACGATACAAACCGTGACTGGACACGTTCCACGGCTATTATCCTTTCTCCGGGATTCCAAGTGCACCCGCGCTGCACTTCTGCCTCGCAATTATTACAGGAATTCGCTTGTGATACTTGTCATCCGTTATACGGCCAATCATAGCGTCCCGTGTTTATGCTAAGTCTAGGAATATAATATAAATCGCGTATCGGTACTGGCATGAACGGCGGCTCGCGACTTATCCATCGATTTCACGGGGAATTGCTTCTCACTCTCATCGACGACCGCCGTGTCGCGGTTATTATGCTCATACGTTTCGATGTTTTTCACGGTATTACACCAGGGAGGGCGAAGTTTAGCGAGGATAGAATTCCACGTCGGACAAAGTATTCCTCGAGGGTATCCGATATCGTAATATCGCAGGCTTGTAATTCCGTTTGTTAGCATACGCGGAGAACGGATCTGTCCGGTCGAGTACCAGCAAACTCGCCGCTTTGTGTCGCGGCGAAACGTTCTCCGGCCATTATCCTTCCCTCGGGATTCCATCAGCACCCACACCCTCTGCCTCTTGTTCGCAATTACCGAGAGAATTTACCACAGCGTACATAGGTTATGCCATGGACCGCGCCGTGTTGCCTATTACGTTCTCCGCGCCGCATTATCCATCGATGTCTTCGCTGTAGCTCTCGCTGCTCGCCAATTACCAAGAGAATTTACCGTGGCCAATGCACCGATATCAGTTCCTCGACTCCTCGACTCCTCAGCCGCCATTATCCTTGGACCGCCGACTGGTTTCGTAGCCATCTCTGCAACAACAACAACGAGTTTCGACGATCATGACAGACTGCTATAAGCGATCCTTGCTTGTGTCAATTCCTCCTCACTTCTATTTACCGACACTTTTTACCATAAATCTCGCCGAATTATGTAAACGAACATAAGTACAAAGCACGTTCTTAAGTTCTTGAATTTAAGAGCACCAGATGGTATTAACACACCTTGTTACCTATTATGAACGCAGCGGTAACGTCTGTGTTCACGTCGTAAAACATTCGCAACAATACGTAGAGGAAATGACTAGCCGAGAACCATAATAATACGTGTAGAGCCAGCTATCGCTTTTAAGAGCTCCGAACGATCGATCGATGAACCAGGATCCATATTTGGATTCGCAAATAACCAGGATCATTACACGTTATGATACTCGAAATAACCACTTTTATCGTTCATTCGTGTGCATAACGATGATGTTAATTCAGCTTGAACTTGAATTTAAATTATCCGAGGACCGAAATCAAAATACTCACCTTCGTAGAGTCTTTGCTCGTCCATACCTATCGCAATGGCATCACCGATTATCAAATGTCAAACATCCAAGATCCATCGTCATCGCGTCATCGTGCTATTTCCCCTACTCGTCGATTCCTCCGAATAAGGCTAGCCTCAATCGAGCTTCAAGAATCGCGTGTTTGATCGCATTAACCATCGATTGATTAAATATTCGCCTTTTGTATAGTCTATCTGTGAAATTTCTGAAAGTCGTTCCCAATCTAGGAGACGAAACTTTCGCTTACGTCGTCTATCAGCCGCAGTAAGAGATTCGACAGAGGCTCGCAATAAATAAGACAGTTAGAATTTGTACGCAGCTCGTTAAACGCAACTTGCACCGATTTACTGCTTGAAGTCGAAGTTGAATCAGTAAGAGAATTGTCGAGGATGGTTGGTGTCGTAGGTCAAGCATTTTTCACGTCGCAAAGAAACGCCCACGCATTCGTACGTCGTCAGGGATGTCGAAGCTTGTCCAATATGATTTAATACCGGACAATCGTCTACCTACGTCGTAAATGAGATCCTGTTCGATGGAACGACATACTCTCGATGTTATCTCGAAATCGACCAGAGTGGCGTAATGTGTCTGCTCTATTAGTCTTACGAGATATTGACGTGCGATTTCATGCACCGTTATTTTGCTATTGTTTTTCAATCGGGCGTTGTTTAACCTTTCAGTTGCGAACGGTCAACGTATACGTCTTGGTAAAATCGTTATTCTAAAAGAGCGAGCATTTATCGTGATCTTACGCTTATCGAAGATGTTCTATGTTCTGCGTTTGAAATATTTATTCAGTTTCGAGCACGTCCGTTTTTATCCAACATTCTCGTATCTTCTACCGAACGCATTTAAGTTCTATGTACATACATAATGAATTCTGTCGCTTGCACGGTCACTCAATTTACGTTGAATCTATGTATGCGAGCATCTCCGTCATCGTGTCCTATTTCTTACGAGTTACGCGGGAAGAAACAAAATGAAACGGGTATTAAGGACATACACGCTCGCGTACGCTCGCACTTACGTCCCGTGCCCTCGAAAAGCCACGGTACATCGAGAAACGAGGTTTCACCTTCTCCTTCGACAACTCGAACGGTATCCTCGCTCCGTATCTCTTTGCCTTTTCACTGGTGCGAACGTCCGCGACCCGAGGCGACCAAATCTAGACAGATAGCTTGCTGACAATTAAATATTCCACGTTTCGTGGTTGAAATTCTTATGCAATTACCGAGGCCGCGCCATTAGCGCAATTACGCCGACCAACTTGCTCATGAAAATTAATTGCTTGTCACAAGAGCCAGTGTTGCGCCAATCTTCCTTCTTCCGCAACTTCTATGAATAATTTTTGACGAAATCGAGTCGCGCTACAGTTGTCAAATTAGGTGAAACAATAGTTGTGTTGGAAGCTTCGATTAATGCAAACGAGGTGCGCGACACGTGTACAGAAAATAGCCGAGAAAGGAAGTTTCACTCTGTCGTTGGTGTCCGAAGCAAGGAACAACACCGATTCCAAAGGCTTGGGGACTCAGCGAAATCCTACTACTCACGGGACTTTCGCACGTGCATTCGCGCGAGCGTGCGCTTGCGTCGACAACGATAGCGAAAACAGCGTGATAGATGCTTGATTACGCAGCAGACGCTTCACACGAGCAACTTTTCCAAGCAAAATTGTGATTACCTGTTTTTTTTCTTGTTTCTAATAACAATGCTAATGGTAGAGTGTTGTAACAATTCGGTCAAGTTTTTTTCAAGGCTTGTTCGCAAAACCAACAAGCTACCTCTCTATGTAGGTCGTCGATATCCGGTATCAGTTTTTCACTGACACTTTAGAGAGAAAGAAAGCGGCTGCGTACTGTTTGGCTGTCTTCGATATTTCATAACTACTTGTTTATTACGTTTTCTTCTGGTGTTACTAGCATTAGCGTTTCGGAACAAATAATTTATAATCTTACGTCGATAAATACAATAATAGTCGTAATGGTAGCTGTTCTCGTATCTTCGGGACGTCTTACCTTCTAGTTTGTTCGAGATAGAATTTCTGTGGTTAACAAATTCGCTAATAATGGAAGATTGCGAATAGTTACTTCGTATTAATAAAGTTATGCAATCGAGTAATCACTCGACGCGAACACATAGGAAACGCAGTCGCGATCTTGTGGTTTAACTCTTCCTCGCTGGCCTCTGCAATTATTAGCACACCGTGTAATCGATTCACGTTACACGTAAAGAACCAATAATCACCCACAGCCATTCGATGTCCTACTACATAAGCGGCAATTTACAAGTAAAATTGAAGAGAATTCGAAACATTGTTAGCAAAATAGCCTGGCAAGCTTTTAGTATCGCTCTTGCTCGAGAAAGAATTGTTTATTTTAAGTTATTATTTGTGCGAAATAGCATCAGAGGGAAGAAGATCGGTGGAAAGCACAGATAGCAGAAAGATCGTAAATTGAACTGAAAATCCAGGAAGGAACACAGTCGTTGAGAATTTCTTGTTCACCCACTGACGATATGCTATTCGTTCAAGTATTCCTGTCGCACAAGTGTCACGGAGCAAAGATTTACAAATAAAACCAAACAAGCACGAGCAGCCTAACGGACGGGTTGGTAAAAAACGGAATGCAATCGTTCCGCATAGACGGCTGTTCGTTTGTGGGATTACTTTCATCGCGTAGACAAAGTTTCATTGCGGCGCGGCGTAGACAGCGTGTGATCATCGGGCTAGCGCTCGCATTGCATGGTCTAATTAATTAAGGAATTCATGAAAAAGAATTCAGCGCGATTCTCAACCAAGATATTCGACCGTGTAGTCGAGTGATTGCGTTTTAACCGTGTACACAGCCGCGTTCTTTTCCTTCTTCGTTTCTTCGTGTCAGATCTTTCTTTTTAGCGGAAATTAAAGATCGTCGCCCGATCGTGGTAACTTGTTTTTGTGGCATCGTAGAAAATAACGACAACTCGTTAAATTTTTTGTTTATTTCGATGTGGCACGATTTACATTCCGATCGCTCGGTTGGCGCCGCTATAAATTTTTAAAAACAGCTTCTGCGTCACCCTTTCGCTGAGTTCGACGGAATCCAAGGTATGTGTATCGCCGCGCGGCACGTTTCACTTTCCACGCATACCTACTATTTTGGAATCCACGCAAAACTGACGTAGAACTTGGAATCGAAGAAGCTGGTCCTCCGTGAATGTCGTCACCCGTTCGTTCGCGCGTTTCTTTCTAAGTTTTAATACCATCCACCATCTTCCTTTCGCACTATTTTCGTTATGACGATGAGAAAAAAGGTAATGTAGTCTGCACTTCAAGGTCGACGTCTTGTCCTTTCCCTCAAAGTCCTCGTAACCAACTGAAAGAGAAAGGGCAGCATACGTGTACGCGGTCTGAGATTTCCGAACCACCTAAAAATATCTTGAACCCGGAGTTCGAGGCGTCCTTGTCGATTTCCTTCGTGGTTCTTGAGAATGTTCCGGCCTGATAACGCGCTCGTGCATTCTGCTGCATCTCATTAATCGATTCCGTTACGCGTACACCCTCGAATCTTATAATTGTTCGTTCGTTCTTGGCAAGAGTGGCACGCGTTATCGCTGGCAAATCTTTCGATCCTATCATATCTCGCAGTCTGCCAATGATAAATATTTCACTTTTTGCGTCTCGTTAATTTACGATGCAAATACATATCAATTCGACGATAAAAACGATTTGAATAATCCGATAGCGATCGAAGGAAATTATGTCGCGAGACGATTTATATGTCCAGTATGCAAAAAAATGCCTTTCAAATTTACAAACCTGGCATTATGATGGTATTGTTGTGCTACTTTGGGCTAACTTATTGTTGGTTTTTTCGGCGACAGGATCCGCTGAGAATACCGGGTTTTTTGGTGGAATAGAAATTTTTTAGTTCAAAGAACCTCTGTTTATCTTGTTTAAAATGCAGTCGCTCGACGAGATGTAAAAAAATGAACGTAGGACCTTCAAAAGCAGGCCTCCTACCTTTCGCTGCCTATGCAAATTTTTGTCGGCGTTGACGGCCTCGATAAATCAAACATTCAAACGAACCACAGAGAAAGAATAGCTGCTCGAATATTTGACCTTCGTTTACGAAACCTGCTCTGGTTTCCGGCCACCCTCGGGCAACAATTTTTAGATTGAGCAACGTGCAGATAAGATCTCGATTCTTTCGCTTCTAGATCGCCTTATAACGAACGTAACCTTGTCCTTTTCTCCCTCGATCGTCCTTTTTTCCTTACACTGGCTGTAGTTCGACAAAAATAAGATCGGACGTAACAGATGTAAGTGGCATACATTTTCTGAGACGTTTTTGCGAAAGGTTCGAGCCACGAAGATCCGCCTTCGAGAGCCGCCGAGATTCCATCGTGGAATTTAAAGTAACAGAAACATCGAAGCGCCACTTTATATTCACGTTCTATGTTAGTTACGAGCTATTATCGATTATTTTAAATAGATTCGCCGTCTCTACCCACCGACTTCTCTGTCTCTATCTATCTCTCGCTACAGCGATTTCTGTATGAACAGAATTTCCATTTTTTAGAAATTTTATAAAATTCTGCGCGCCGTGGAACGTATAACCCCTTTGACAGCTACCCACGAAAGTTGCGCAAATTGCTTACGAAAAACAAAAGAATCATGAGGTTTGAAAGACCTCGGCGAGCGAGGAGATCTTATCAGAAGCTATCGGTGGACAATAGGCACGATAAAGGTGACAGCAAAAAGGCACGAAACTAGAGAAAGAGAAGGACGATTGCTCCTTTCTCGAGTGGCCGCGATCGGTAACGTAAAACCTTGATCGATCCGTGGGACTGATTCTGCACACTCCCACGGAAATCTGACGGTAACCGTATACAGTATTAAGAAACACGCGTGGCACGTAACCGGCGCGCGCGTTAGAACGCACGACAGACCTTCCACTCGTAGAAAGGCGGATTAACTCGGCTTCTCGACGTCGCACGCACCCGCATCGGTGTCCTTTTCCAATTTTTTTCATTCCCAATAAAAGATCGAATTCCTTTGTGCTCGCCGTGGCACCGCGATTTTTAACGTTCGAATGTTCGCATAACGCGATTACCTATCACGATGAGCGTTTGCCATCTTCTCGGTTAAATTTCCTGTCACGAGGGCTGACGTTCGATCATAGTGTAACGGAATAATGAGATCGAAACTAGGAAATCGCAAGAGAGACGGCGAGTCAGCGATTTCCATTCCGCGACGAATAGCATCGACCTTTATAACGCGATCGAGATCCTTCCGGTTGAGATTTACCTGGCCAACGGAGAAAGTAATTACGATTATGCGCACGCGTTATCGCACGTATCTTTCCAGTATGAATCTTTTTCTTCGATGGTAAGCGGAATCTCCCATGACACCGCGTCTGTATCGAACGCTTCGTGTGACATAACTTTCATGATCTAACGAGATCGCAAAGAAAATGTTTCCGCGCGAACTGTATGGACGGCATAGCGGAACAGAACGTAATCGGTGTGCCGAATTGGCAGCAAGCAAGTAGCTCGTTCACGGAGAAAGTTATATTGCAGAATATACGCGTTAGAGTGCCGCGCCGCGAGTACGCGGTATTTTTTGTTGGTGAACCGTGCGTTTCTCGGCATTGCTGCGCTTATCCGGTGCGCTAATGAGATCGAAAGGGAGTTCGATCGTTGGCTGGTTGACTCTCTTATTGAAATTCAGACGAAACGCAGGCGTCACGTTCGGACACCGACGTTAATAACGACGGACGGACGCCTGGAAATATTTTGGTCTGGAAAGAAACCAACGGGACAGGTCACGATTTACCTTTGCATATCGGGAGTCAGCGGTGGAAGGACGGGTTTCGCGAGAAATGTGTCGCAACGCAGCAAAACTCGTGCAGATCACTCGCGAACGTATAAGGCAAAACGTGGAGCATGTCAACGATATATCTACGGGTGGATTTCTCGCGTCTGGAAAGCCTTCGGCTGACCCTCTCTCGTTCGACGTAGAACGCTATCGAAGGGACGTATCTCGGTGTCGAGAGCCTGTATATCGAGGCAAATACGAACATACTGACGCACGCTGACCGCCTATCGTCTCGACGTTCGACCTGTTGCTTTTGTGCATCGTACAACTCGTTTCACGTCGATGCCACCTCGCAAATCGACCCCTGTCGAGATATACGACCGTGGAAACGCGTAAAAACGATAAAAATCATGACGCGTACGCGATCGAGAAATATGTGTATAGCACGCACAAACGAGTTACCGGTTCTCCCCAGGAAAGTCCGGCTGGTCTTTTTTAGTTTTGCTCAACGGAACCCAAGTGCCTACGATGCGAACTCGTAAACCACAATTACGATATTCCTTTTTGTCCCCGAACGATCGATGGAAAGCGAGAATATCGTGTTTCTTTCCTGATCCATTACCTGCCGCTGTTAACACCTGAGAAATCGCCCGCCAACGAGAAGCTCGCTTTTTGTATCGTCGTTACGCATAGGAACATATATAATTCGCGTCATCAATTTTTTGGGTTTTGTTCTTAACTTAACAAGCGGTGTAATCTTTCGTACGTGATCGGTGGTTGCTTTACCGTCTCTCGAGCTGATCCTGGCTAGATCATGCTGTATGAACACGTAACAAGAGTCGGCGTGATAATTTAACACAGACATATGCATATTTACGTACATAAGCGTACGTATACCTCGCGATCGCAGCCGATTGTATACCGGGCGCTTATGTATTTAAGCCCGATATCCCTCCTGGACTCATGGGTGAACGCGTGTGCGCGGCATTCACGTCTCAGAGTTCACGTCTAGGTAACAACGCCTCTTGCATCTGTACAACCTTGGAACTCGTTTTCAGGTCGATGAAACCCTTACCAGCAGGGATTTACGCTGCTACAGGCACAAAGAGTAGATCCGCTGAAGAATCGCGCGAAACGACGTTCGAACGTATAGCTAATATTCGATCGAAAAGTCGATCGAACGTATGCCGATGGGCAGGCTATAAATCATAATTTGCTGATCGTTAGCGAGACTATTAGTCAAGGGAACTAGTCGCGCGAAAAATCGACGAGTCCGGCAATTCCATCTGAATTTGCGGTCATTTACCGTGAAGTGCATTAGCGATCCCTTTTCGTTCGGTCGGGGGCCGCTATTTCTTGCGCACCAACGTTACAAACGGATATATAGCCGGGACGTAAGAGGCAAATTGCACGAAGCAGGAGTCTATTAAGAGCAGAAATAATCTCGGTGTATTACACCACGAGATCGACCCACGAACCCAGGATTTAATCAACACACCGAGCTATCGATCCTAATTGTCATCTAATTATCCACATTATCTCGAAGGCATATCGTATCTTGACAGCGATCTATCGCAACACCCTCTGCGAGTGATTTTTCCACTGCTAACTCTTGGCTCGCGTTTAGTTGGTAAGTCAAGAGGAAAGGAGTATCGAGAACGAAAGGTCAGTCGTTCGCCTTCGCTTCTGGGAACGTTGCATCGCGAAAATTTCATCAACTTACTTCGTCGGTTAGGAAATTTTTAGGCATCGATGCAGATCTTGACACGCTTATTAAAATCAAGAACAATCATATCGTTATCTTAATGAAGAACCCCGCGTAGACATCGCTGCTCATTACCATATGGTTGCGAGAATTGGACGCGAGGATGTCTCGCGCAGGACAAATTTTGAGTCACGGGATATTCGCGCAATCCCGTGGCAACAGAGATGGTCCAACGTCGAACAAGTTCAAAACAATGGCAAATGAAACGATGATTTCGCCAACGTACGCGTATCGCAACGATCGACCGCGGCAGCGGCGGCAATGTCTTCAGTTCCGTGAGTGAACGTACACAAGGCGTTCGAGTCGGACAAGAAGAAACGGGTAACGCCTGTGTAGGTATTCCAGCAGCCTTGGGACGCGTATCCAGCCTTTCTCTGGATCGCAAACGCGATTCCAATTGGCGATTGTCGCCGAATTCTGTTTCTTCTGACCCCGGACACGACGTCCCGCTCTCGTGAAAGTGAAATCGCTGCACCGGACCTTCGGCACGAACGTATCGCCTGACTTCGCGCGTTCTGCGTTCGGACAACCCTCTTTTCAAAGCCGACACCTCGCAGTTTGGATATCGAGACTATCTTATTCTTTTCTCCTTCGGTCGACGGATCACGATCGCATCATGCCACGTTCTCTAGAAATCCAAAAAACGCGTGTCACGTTTGAGACGCTTTCTCATTGGCGATACCTCGAGAAAGCGGAAGTTGGCAATTCGATAAGTTCCTCGTCGAATATCGGAGACGCTCTAATTCCCGAGAACGACTCGGCGATTTTATTTCCAGTCACATTGTCGCGATTTCGTAACGCTACGTAATCGTTCTCGCCGATCCAATTAAGGAGCACCTGCATTAAGGGGCGCCAGTGACGCGCGTCGATAACAATATGATAATGAACTTCAGGTGTGGCGTTGATAGAATCGTAACGCGCAAACGAAAGTAGATACACGTCGATCGACCGGTTACGCGCGATTATCGTTCCGAAGCTTTTGTTCCTCGCTGTAAATGGTCCGAAGGTCGTCACCGATTTGGAAACGGGTAGAGGCCTGCGCGATCCACGCTCGCGTGACTTTGATCTATTTTTCAACGCACGATCACGCTCTTCATCACGATTCGGTTGCATCATAGCGAAGCCTTTTGTGTCGTCCTCGCCTGCACGCGCTGTTTAATCGCTCGACGAACGGGCTCCTGGAAACGATTCAGCGTTCGATTGCTCAACCAGGAGTCCAAGTCTCGTACCGCCGCCTAACGCTGCGTTACTTTTCATTATTAATACAAATACCAAGATACGGGTAAATACATGAAGGTTCGCGAGCACCGTTTCTCGGAGAACCAAGTCTATGAGATAGAGAGAACAAAAAAGAACGTGCTTACGTTAATCGTTGCATCGTTCTAAATATTTCACGTAGAAGAGTGAACGCTATAGAATTCGCAGGATCTGATCTGTTCGTTTGGAAAATGTCGGATTGCACAAAGATAACGTATAAATCGAGTAGAGGGATAGCTTCTGACGCATTGAGTCAGCTGGATAGAACGTCATTGAAAATTTACGTAAGATTTGCGCAATTTTCGTCCGACGATGATGTTTAGTAATGATGATGCGCGCTTTCCTTTTCCGTGGAAACGATGTCTTAAATTGCGTCTACAAATGCAAAACTTGATTCACGTCTGATTTATAGCACGTTTCTGAGGAGCTTGCACGCGGGAGAAAGCCAGGCAACGGGAAAAAAAAGAAATCGCGCAGCAAAAAGATACGCGCGTCGTCGATGATTTGGTTACGAAATCGCGATGCGCGAAAAAGACTCTAGAAATTCATCAAAGGTTGGACCATCTCTGTTTCGTCTCACCGATGGAGACACGATCCTAACTGTTTCGCGAGATCAACGATCGGTCATTCAGATGGATCGATAACAGGTAGAAGGTTGTTGCGAAGACAATTGTTTTAACGAACCAGTTGTCCGCTCTCCTTGCGTAACCGTGCCTTGTCATAGCCTTGTCAAGAGGAGTCGAAAAGTCGCGAAGAGGAAAAATGTCATTTTACGTTACACGGTGCACGAGATAATACGACGAGCCAGACGCTTTCTGCCTCGGTTAATCTCGGATTACGCGCGAAGATACATAACCGAGTACGTACCATTTGATGAGTGAACACCTTTCTTAACCTGCTGGAGTCGGCAAGATTCGAGTTACGTAAAAATATTACTGCTCATATCTCCCGTCCATTAATTTAGAAACTAATTTCACACATACGACATTTATGTCGCGCACTAATTAATATCTGTTGGTAGAAAAACACTGCATCCCTTATGATCGGCGTACCATTCGTCTAACGAATTGGTTGAATTCCTTTGCTCGGTATCATGCTTGTTAAAGAATTCGAGCTATAGCTCGACAATACGCGGCGAAACGTCGAGTCAGTTCTCGCCATTGCCGGTGGTCAGCTGATTCGATTGAAACCAAGATCGAAGGCGGCCGCGTACAAACGTTCACCTCGTTACATGGCAGCGGCTAGTCAATCCGCTAGTCAGAAACCCGTACAACGAGACGTAGATGTGTGCACGTCGATTACGTGGGTGCAGTGACTTCTACGTCGACGCGAGCGCGAGAGAGATGCATGTTTTAACAGGAGCGTCGAGAATGAAACTCGCTCGCGCTTCGGATAAGCTATATCTATCTTTTCTCTGGACGCGTTACTACGTCTATTCTAACGATCTACAGGCCATCGGTTGCTTCACCTTAAATCGAGGATGGCTGGCTAATGGTTGGCCAACAGCGTTAGCTTTCCTAGCCTTCACAGCCTTTGAACACAATGAACGTTGCGCGTGCCGAAAATTAATTGGGACGAGAGATAGATCGAATCGAGGGGGTATTTGTTAGGAAACGCGAATAGAAGCAAAAGATATTAGGATATTACCGGTTAGATCGCTGTCACCGATAACTTCGTTGCTGATTTCTACCGATTACGAGCTAGAATTCGCGGTAACGTTGAATAGATAGTATGAATGTTACTTCGAGACGGTATTAATCGCGAGAAAGAGGTAATGTTTAGGATTCAGTGACTATAATAACCGACGGTGCAACGGTTAATTTCCATTCGTACGTAGAACGGCAGAACCGATGCACGGGTTCTCGTGTAGAACCACCGCTTTCCATAGAAAGTTTCGCGTCCTTTGTTTTCCTCGGTCGCGGTTGTCTCGCGACGAGACATCGAAAGCATTCAAGATCGTTCTGGTATTACGAATGACGAAACGGAGAACCACGTAACGATACTCGCGCGTTCAGTTATATCCGGGTCAGGAACGTGTCGCCCCTAGAAATCTACTACGTTTATCACCGTATTTAACCACGACGAGTTACTCTTCTCCGATTTCCGCGAAACGAGCCACAACCCTCTGGCCGTTCGTCGATTACTAAATGTTAACCCGACCTCTGCGACACTCCGTCGCCTCTCCTTCTCTTTCTGGAGGCCACAGCGTGGAACATCGACCGAGTAAAAAGGAGACGAGGGCATACTCGATGTGTATCTGTCTGTCCCTTGGAACCGTTCACCTCATTACGTACTCCGTTCCCGCACACACAGCGCGCGGACGTGTGTTTCACTTCGTCGAGCGTTTACGTGGGTGTGCAGCGTACCGTATCGGATATCGAGCGCGAAAAAGATAACGGTATGCCCGGCCCGCGATAGCGAGAGTGAGATCAGATGCTTTCGAAACCTCGCGGACTTTCGTGGCTAGTTAATACACGGGAATATTCTCATAGAAAATGCCCTGTACCGCTTCGACAACTACCGCGCCATACTGAGAATCTATAATGTCATTCCATCGGTAGTTCTGTTTTGAAGACTCGAAGAGCGTCTTGGGTTCCTCACGTTTCGCAGTCCGTGGTCGCAAACTCGTATTTCGATTTGGGTTATAGCCGTCGACCTGTGGAACGAAGAGAAACTTCCATGTTTAAAATATCGCCGATACAGGCTGAGAAAAATGAGCGTGAATAGTAAAAGATGTGTCTAAATAACGATGACGTAAGATATCCGAAAGTAGGTACGGTCCGACGAACACTCGTAAATTAATTCGGTAGCCAAACTTTACTTTGTCGATATCAAGTATTTCGGTGTACTTACACACTTGGTAACGCGACACCGATGTTGAAACTTTGCGTACAATAGTAGTTTATACTTCGAATATACCGAACGTCGGATTTCTTGAAATCACAGCTACAAGTACTTACGGGCACAGCAGATCGCGCCTGATCACTACCTTCCTTTTTCATTTGCTTCATCACGCGAGTCTTATGCTCTCTTGTTCCACCGAGAGCATAGAATTTCGCAAAGTGATCGTTTCGAGTCACGCGTAGAAAGGCAAGATTAACTACATTTTGACATCTATCCCTCTCTTCCCCTCGCTTGTCATTTTCAATGGAAACAAGCGTTTCAAATTTACGAGTAATTTATCTTAAAGATTTGCGCGAGATATTCATCGTTCAGCATCTTTCCCGATGGACGTTACGTGCCCCGGATTTCGATATTAGTGTCGTGATTCACGACGCCACGAATCGGTCGAAAGACAACGGCGAGATAAAGGGAATCGCGAATTCATGCAAATTTCTAAGGAAATTCCAAGCGGCTGCGCGCGTTTCGCTTTGTTTACGACACGAGATGAAAATTAGAACGGAGACGGTGGGAATGGGTCTCAGGAAATTTTGAAACGAGCACCGTGTCCCGCGTGTTGCACCTTTCTAACTCGTGGCTGTACGCGAATCGAAATAGCAAAGGTTAAACACGTTGTTCGCACACGCCTCTGCAACTGCGTAACTTTCATGGCCGATCGGTACATTTCCACGCCTGTGTGCATTTCACGCGATCAAATCTATGGCATCGGAATTATGAATTGGATCCGCGAAATCATAACGGAATAATTTTTTTCAACAAATTTTCTTATTTAACGATAACCGCGATAAATTTTCGAAGCGTGACTCGCGAGGATTAATCCGCTGGTTTGTTCCTATCTTCGAATGTTAATATTTGGCAGAAATTGATTTGCGTAACCTTTCGTCTTCGTACTTTCTTTGTACTCTCTTCTCGCGTCACAAGATAATCTCTCCGAATTGTCTTGGTCGATGCAACGAACGTTCGATGTCAATCTCGTGGCACAGTAATTAATCACGTGTTCGTTCGGAACGCAATAATCGTACTTAACGAGGTAACCGCTTTCTACGTTCTCCGTCTCGCACGATTTTTGCATAACCTGAATTGCAAGGTTAAACAATCGATGATTCGTGCTTTCGACCACCTACTGATTACTTACCGCTTCGACAATGCTATCATCTCGAGAAACGGCAGCGCCTTATACGCTTCTTTCATACGGACTCTTTGATTATGCGCGAATTGCCGCTGCCTATCTGACGTCTTGCACTGATCGCAGATCGATAGCGGTTTCTTCCGCATCTAACGCAACGAGTATCTTTATGCAAGTTGTTATCCAGCAACTTAATTTACGAATGTTTTAAAAAAACTCACTCACGTATCTCCTTTCACGCCTACTTTCCTCTTCCTCGTGCTATGACTTCACGAATTTACTTTCACGACGATTCGCGCGCTCATCTACCTAACGGTCTAAACGGAAGGTTAAGGTCCTGTTTGAATATTCGGTGAATTCACTGTCCACGCAGCATCAACGGCCTCGTCTTCCGGCACTTGGTCGCTACTTCAGTAGAAAGAGATTCGTAAGGGGAGAGAAGATCGTGGGATCGAGGCACGAATGCCGATGAGGTCGGAGTATCTTTAATAACGTCGAGGGATCCAGCGAATCGTGAGTAGGTGTTCCCAAGTGATCCGCAGGATTGAAGACTGGAGCGAGGGGCGTTCACTGGTTACCATTATGCATTCGTCTATATCGGTGAAGTTGCAAGCAGCCCTGCGAACAAACGCGATCTCTCAGCGGTCTTTCTCTTAAACAGACGATTAATCACGGGTAAAAGGGTAAGGGGAATGACGCGCAGCCTATCCCACGGCATCCCGTGATTGTAAGTTTTATTTCGTAAAATATGCTTTCGATCGCGTCGCGTACGTCACTGTGAGTCACGTTCGCGCTGTTGCGTCGTCGGTCAATAACTTCTAATCCGAACAACCGTTCGATAACGCGACGTTCTAATTAGCCGCTTCGCACGTGGGAATTCGACTCGATTGCTCGCCAATTTCTTCTCAAACGTTAATACGTAGGTATATTCCGGTGGAAATCGATCGTTAAAAGCAACTGGCTATTATATGCGAGCGTTACTTTCGCGCGCTGGTTTTGCTACCGTTATTTGTTAAATAAACTATTCGAAGTTAGCAGTTGATACGTTCTATACTAACGTTAACGTTAAAAGAATGATTTAATCACGTTGCTTCGATGCAGGCCGATTGAAAAAGGACTTTTGAAAGATATACGATTAAACGGTCGATCGATGGAGAGTTCGATATCGTTGATTGGAAGAACAGCGGAAGTCTTCTAACTTCGTTTGGCTGATCTCGCTAAATTATGGTCGAGGCTGCATTTTTATCGAGTCGTCCGCTGGTTACGAAAGCGCGCTTGTCTCGTTCTATCAAATTTGTATTACCCTATTTATATTACGTATTCCGTACGGCAGGTAAAACGGAATTACTGCGGGAAATATCGGAGGGAAAGAGGCGGAAATGCGTGAATACGAGTACGACCTCGTATTCATCGCCACCTCTTTTGGCAGATGCGTCTTTTCACTTTTAAGGTCGTCCAGTGGACGAGGCACCGTTACCCGATTGCATCCACGTACTAAGACGCGCGTCTAGAAACACCGATTCACTTGACCAAGAAGCCTGCGGCCTTGTAAATTCTCTTTCACTCGAGGATACTCGGTTTACGGCTGGAGTAGAGGGAATCTCGTCGATCTGACTAGAAAACAGTTTCCATGGACGCGATGGCACAACTATCGAGGTCGTGTCTTTGTCGTTGCACGATACGACTTGCGTATCGGAATCTGTTAACACCTGTTCGGTCGCCGCTCAAGTGGCACGTGATTCTTGCTTTTTTGCTAATCAGTTGCCTAATAGAATTATCCTTTAAAAGTTTCCTTTATGAATATGAAAAAGAAAAAGACGAAACGTATCAAAGAGGAAAAGTTTAGCGTGTGCTAGCTCGACATGGTTAGCTCGACAAAGCTATTTGTCGGCGATGAAATGTCGCTGTAACGAATATTCACAGTCCGTAAATGAAAACGTAAGTGTTACGAAAGCGGGTGGCCGCACAATGCCATGAAACTGTATCGCTTTCGAGAGAGAAATTCCCCAAGAAAGTTTTCCTCGGCGAACGTAATTGGTCCACGTGATGTAGAAACTGGGTCGCAAGTTATTCTCGGTCGTCACGTTTCATCTTGCAATTGTACTGCTGGGATTACGAATTTAATTGCGAACCGCTAATATAATACTCTCGCAATTACTGCTAATTATTGGCGCGCGTCTTCGTTCTGCTGGTTCGTACGCGCTTGCTTGCACGACACTTGTCGACGTTAATCGTCAAGGAACATTTCCACCTTTCACTCGTCCTCCCAATGTTGAAAAGATTAATTCTCGCCTAATCCGAACACATGGCTCGATTAATAGACGATTGCGCAAAGCATTATGCATCTTCTGATTATTACCATATACGATGCCCATGCGCGGAGACACAGCACGATGCACATCTTTGTGATTACTAGTTTTCCACTTATCCCTTCCTTTCGAGGTCGTTCTCCGTCGTTTAATAATGAGAAAGGTCGACGGATGTTTCACCGAATCCGCTGTTTCCACTTCGTTACTATGTATTGCTCAATCCTTTTATCTTTCATCCTTCCTAGATAAACGGATCTGCCTGTCCTCGAAGGACGGCTACGTAATTCGTAAAGGAGAAGAAGGCTTCAATCCTAACGAGAAACGCGAGACAAATGGCATGCGCGTTTTTTAGACGCGCTGTATGAGTCGTTTCGTTATGGTCGCCAATCATATCGTGTTCCAAGACTGTATCGGATTGAATAAAACGCAGGGTGTAACGGGTGACGGTAAGCGGTGCGGTTACGATTCGATGCTCCACTTAAAGTGGGAATGGGTTCCCAAAGTCACGCAATGAAACCTAAAAACCGTTACCCGGAGCAGATATATTCGTTAGATTTCCCAGCCCGTAGGCGTCACAGGTATTCGTGAAATCGACGCGGAAACGATTCTGCTTTTAATTTATTGCGAATCAAATGCAATGCTCGTTTTACCGTTCGAACCAAGTACGCGATACGTCGATCGAGAGAAATGCTTTGATTTACAGACTCTCGTATCTTTCTCTCTCTCTCTCTCTCTCTCTCTCCCTCTCTGTCTTTCTCTCAGTTGAAGTCGGAAGTCTATTCAACGAATCATATAAATTCTCGAGATTTACAAGAACGACAGGAAGGCGATGCTTGAAATTCCTCGTTTTTCGTGATATACTCGGCAAAACGGTTCGATCGCACGAAAGCCAACGTTCTGATTCCATGCCAGATGCGAAAAACATCGAAATTAACAGTGCGCCCATCCGTTATGCGGCAGTCGCGGCTGGCAATGAAACTCGAAGCAAATCACGACGTGAATCGTACTTACTCGTGTTCTCTGACTTGGAATGACTCGCCGACGCGATAGGCCCGTGTTTTCCACGCTGTTTGCTCGATTCACAAATTCCTCTTTTTGCTGGCGCACACAACGATCAGGATTGCGAAACTCCGCTCCGGTGCACGGACAATCTGGGTGTTCGTGCCGCGAGGAAACTATATCGGAAAGAGAAATCCGCTCAGTTTGGCGTTGATCGGTGGGACCACTAACAGCGGTTAGATAGAGTAAGCAGGCTTCGGAATTGTATCACGAAATTGATGCAAACTGCTACGCTTCCGCGTAGAAATCGATAGTAACGTGTGCTCGAGTTTGTTAATTACGTCCAATTTATAAGCGATGTCATTTGTTAATGACAACATTTCTTCCTACCTTGATTTACGATCGAGCTTAATACGGGAATTATGGTTTCCCAATCGCAACTGATAGTTCGCTTCTTTCGCTTCTGTCAGAGTCTTTCAATTTCGACACAGTCACAAAATATTTCAATTTCTATAAATTTCATCATCAACTCCACCCAAGAGACTGATGGAATCAGTTTCAAAGTTTACGTTCACCCTTCCAAAACAAGAGAATTCCATAAATGGGAAGCAAGGACAAGATTCGTTGCCTTTGGTGTGTTCTTGCAAAAAACTAGGGATTGCGCATTCTCGATCTATAATAATTATACACTTTTCCTTTGCGTAATTGGACGCGTGACTCGACGGTAATTGTGCGCGCAGCTGATTCGATCATCAAGCAATCCTTTCCGATCGCTAGGGAGTAATCAAATTATTCCGAGATTGTGTGCCGGATCGTTGGAGAGGAACACAGGAAAGCCTAAGTCACGAGGAAAAGTTCCGAGTCACCTATCGACCGTGTTATTCAATACAGAAACCGTCTCGATAATTCGTTGCCGTTGCACGATTTGTAAAATTGAAAATCGAAAAGTTTAAGATCTGAATTTATCGTACCAACAAGATGGAATTCCGTAATTCTGCGACCGCGGGTTTATTTGGCGGGAACCGAATGCAACTGGAGTATGCTTATGATATTACGTTGCTACATTCCCGGGCTCGCGCAAACGTGATTCGGGTTTGTACAGTCTAGAACGGTGTAATTGCTGCTTCGCGTTGCATGCAATCGCGAACGAAGGTATTTAATTTGCCGCAACTGTATGGACCTTTATTAATCATGGGAAAACTCGAGAGTACAATGCATTAACAAGCGAGTCTTACATATGGAATTAGCTGCAACGAAGAAAGGACAGGCTATCGATGTGCTATATGGTATTCGATTGCGTAATCGTATTGAAATTGCAAGTGGCGGACCATGGGTACCGCGGAAGTATCTTGATCTCTTCTCAGAATTAATGGGAATGAACGTTGAAAATAGACGTCCGGCTTGAAATTCTAAGCAAATTTCCGTGCAATATGTTTAGCAAAGTGGCAAGGTGGACACGCGGTAACCGCGGACATGCACGCGCCTTAAACTGTTTAAACTGTCCGATATTATGCAAGCCGTGTTCCAGTTTTAAAGCCCCGCTTCGGTATTCCAACTCACTTTCACTCATTCACTCGCTAACTCTTTTATCATGACTTCTCTCGCTCGCTCTTCTTTCTCGGCCTGCCTCCTTCCCGCGTTCTTTTTCTCCCTCTCGTTGCCATTCGTATGACTTTCACTTCTCTTAGCTTCGTAAGTCGTTCCTTCCTCGCCCCGCGTCTTTCGCTGCAAACTTCCACTTGTAACGCCTTAGAAAACCATAGTCCTATGATTTACAGAGTGCCCCGGCGACTCTCGTTGCTTTGCAACTATGGACGCGAATCGCTCCACCGATCGATACTGAAAATCGCTTCCCGTTTCGCGGTTCTCGACCATCGCAAACTTCGACGTTAGCCTTTCCGAACGAAGCCCTTTTTACATGCACGTTTATCTCGAAAGATCCGTATCTCGTTAAAAACACAATCGTAAACCGTGTAATTTACGAGGCAACAGAAGTTTACGATGGCGTTGTGGCGATGAAAATCGTCCTCTTGGTTTTCATATTTCGAAGGAGTTGTTCGTTTCGTTTTGCACGGACCAACTGTTGCGTGATCCTGCGATCCCAGGAACGTACGGTGTTTAGGTACCGAGCTCTTTGCAAGGTGGAAGATGTTATTAGGTTGTCGTTGCAATATTTACCTCGTAGTCGATTAGAGAGGTCTGTAACTCGCTGTTTTCGTTACATACTTAGCCAGCTTTATTCTCAGCGTGTAAAAATTCTAATTAGCCGTTCTAACAGGTCGTAATTACGTAATTTATGGACTGACGAGTTCGTTATAGGTGGTAAATAGGCACCTTACATGGCCGTAGATCATTAGAGGGACGAATTTACGGTAATATCGATACCGAGAAGCAATATGTTTCTTAAATTTCGACTATTATCGCCTCTGCTGCCAAAGGCTAGATACGTTCCGCGAAACCCCTGAAATTGCTAGTTTTACGACATGTTTAGGCGTCACTTAACTCGCTGCTCCTATTGGTTTTGCACGGACAATGATTTTATCGTTTCCAAATTATGTTTGAACGACCGACAAGACTGTGATTAGACAAATTACTAACCGCTGGTACTAAGTGCACGGAAACCCACGCGTACCAAGTTGCCGACGATAATTTGTTAATTATATGTTCGAGATTCCATGGTATTGATGATACCTTTGCCGATCGACTTATCCCATACTTACATTCGTGTCGAACAAATTGGTGTCTCCAATGCGATTGGTCCTGCTTCGTACGCTTTGAAATATGAGAATTCCAAACTCGAACACGAGGTAGTTAAATTACACCTTCACGGTTTTTCCAATTACTCCGAAATCGTTAACGATTTAAAATCAAAAATCCGGTAGCTCCCGGTGTAAAGTGCGCTCGTTAAAACGCGCGTTACGATAATCAGCGTAACGTAATCATTTCTCAGCTATACATCGAAGAAGGCGTTCCTGCAGGATGGCTTTATTGTGAGCGATAATGAGACCACGTTGTCTGTCTGGTAATACAGTTCTCACATTTCTGCAACATTCAATAAGGCTGAATGGTGTAACTTTACATCCACGATCTCCCGCCTCTCTTTGCCACCCACCCCCGGTTGATGTCATGTGAAAATTCAGCGAGTATCTCTCTCACAAAAAGAACCCGCCGAAAACCGCAGCTCTTGCGAAACCCGGCTCGGCCGTTCAACGAGTTTTGTAATTTTTCCGTCACAATGAGCCGCGCACGACCGCCACTCCCCCGTTTATTCTCCATTATCAAGATTTTAACGAGAGGAATGTCTGGCCGAGCACGCGCCCTCCTACGAATCCGCAAAGGCTCCTTAACACGTCGATCGAACGATTGCAAGTAGCGCGCGTTGATTGGAAAAATAAAATACACGGAGACATATTAACAAGGAAGGTCAAACGACTAAAAGAATGCCAAGGAGCACGGTCAGAGAATGTACGCGTACACGAGCGACGAAAAATTGGAACGCGCGTCGAAGGTGGGACCGCGTTTCATTTGACATTTACTCCATCGCGGCCAAAGTGCGCGAACATTCACGGGATCAGTATATTATTCGCCTTTCTAGAACGTCTGAAACACCTCTCGTCATCGGCCCTGACGCTCGATCGCATTACATTTTACACGAACGCCGGGCAAATGTCAGAATCGTACGAGATCCGTAAGAAATCTTATTATCCCTCTTAAGGAAAGAGGATTCCTCACGCGAAATCGATTTCACGCCAGGAGAAAAGATCGCGCCGCTGCGGAGGAAATTGAATTGCGACTCGATGTGGTACCGCAGTAAATACTGCAACGTCGCATTCCTTTCAACAACGACGAAATGGGTTATCGGTATCGTATATCATTCCTCCGAAAAGGAAAGTCGTAAACCCATCGTGTTCCATAAGGAGAATTCGTGATCGAAAGGATCGACAAATATTTGAGTATTAGCTGCCTTACCATTGCGTCAAGGTCGACGTCGGCCTACCGGAAGGTCGAAAAAACGGTACCAGGATATTCGTTCGAATGCTCGTTTTGTTGTACCTTCTGAACTATATTCTCTTCAAGGTCGATCCCGTCACGCAGTCCACAGAGCTCACTTTCCTCCATTTCGATTTTTCCTGGTGACCTTCGTCGCGGCTAGTCGATACTTTCAATGACACCGGGAAGAGCGCCAAGCTGCGTCTCCTTGCTCGAGGTACATCTACTAGGAGGCACGTTGCCCACATGATCGTCGCCACATTCGATAAACAATTCCAGCAGATAATTTGTTCGCGATGACCACGCGATGGTAATTGACCACGATGATCATAGATGGTAGAGTGGTTTAATAGGATTTACGCTTTTCGTATTACGAAACGAAAGTGTGATTCATGTGTGCCGCGATTTAGCGAGGTCGGTCTATTAACAAGGTATAAAAGTAAAAGTCGCTTGGGTGGGGACGATTGCATCTATAATCATATTTTCTTGTTTGTTTGCCAAGGGCTGCCACGTTAATCGCGCTTCGCGGCGCACCAGTTTCCACAATTCCGTGTAATTTCAATTAACGACTGGTGTTCGTGATGTGTCCACGCGTGTTACGAACAGCGACCGTTACGAACCACGTTAGGTCGCTAATAGAAAGTACCCTCGCGGTTACAAACCAGGCCGTTCGTTTTTACACTGTCGAACGAAGAAAATTTCTAACGTACGTCGAACCCTTGCCGCATGACTTCATATTTTACTTGCAAAACTGAAAGCATTTGGATGGAACGCCGCGAAACTGGAAGGCGAAGGTTGGCCAAACGATTCTCGTTTTTCATACTTTTTGTTCGTCGGTGTTATCGTACAGAAAAATGTTCTCCGTCTCGTTGAACAATAAGGGCGTGTTAAACTTGCGAAAGAATTGAATTTCCGACCGCCGCCTCGATAAACCGGTCTTGATCTAATTAAACGCGTTCTCGGTGATCGATCGCGTCTACGAGTTATTACGCGAGGCTTACCTTCGCAGCGGCTCCGATACAACCCGCGTCTCCAATTACAGTTGCTTAATTCTACCGGTAACGGCTGTCTCTTCTCGTCCTTCGCATCAACAAAAATTCATTACCGGTATCCCGCGCGTCAGATGCGCGCAGCCTAATGACAATTATGTAATCGCTCTGTTATTCCTTCGCCGCACATGGGAAGGCAAAGAAACACACCGGGAGTTCGGCGTTCCACGGTTTCACCGCGCCTCGTAGCTCCGCTGAGCGCAAAAACGTTGACCCAGAAATGCTTTCGATGCACGTGGTTGCTATCGCTTTCGATCGGCAATTGGGGAAAAGTTGGAAAATAGGAGCGAACGCCAACTTTCGACTCGTATAGTTCGCTTCGTTCCTATGTATTTACCATTTTCTCGTTTTTCCTAACTTTTGTCAAATTTGACACGCTCGTGCTACCCTGTCTTAAGTGGTGAACAAGGACTTCCAACGGAAGCATTGGCTCATAGATTTTGACAGTTTAGTCGCAACTCCGGTAACACCGTTATAGAAATGGTAACGACGTGAAAAAGGATTTACATACAACCAGCCGGCCTAGGCGTTACTGTACAGGCACGTATTCTCACGACGAAAGTACAACAAGGAATGGCGCAAGTCACGTTTCTAACAAATCAATTCGTCTTTCCAGCGGTGGCGCGGTCTCACGATGAAGTTGTGCCAGAAAGCTTTAGTGGGATAATCGAATCCGCCAGCAGGCGAAACAATGGTAGAACGTAGAAACTATTTTCAACGATAGCATGTTATTTAGCTGGTAACAAAGTGGCACCGCAACCGCTGCCAAACGCAACGCATCTCGCTCGCTTCGTGTCTCCCTTGTACTTCTGATGAAATATCGTTCGCAAATTCGCACCATAGCGACTACATCGTATCGATTACGAAAAATTTGGCGCCGACTCTTCGATTTCAGTTGCCCCTTTCCCTTACCGAGTCGTTGTTGCGGTGCATCCGAATCTGCAAACATTGGTTGCTCGAATTTCTCGAATGTGCGTACGCGCAAGGTCGACCAAAAAATCCGGTTACTTACAATCCGCGTTACGCAATCCACCATCTCGTCTACCGCTCACGTTCCAATACCTCAACCGATCCACATCGAGATACGAGAACATACACTACTATAATTCAAACTGTATCGGATCCCCGTGGACAGTATCTTTTATCGTTCTGAATTTTTTCGTTAAACCACTTCTGCTGCGGAGGCGGATATCGAACGTGTTTCAACTTAATCGTATCCTATTCTGCTTTCAGAATGTCAACGAAACCCCATTCCTAGAAGCGCCAGAGCGAGTAGAAACGAAGCGGTATTGGAATTCGAGTGTCCCGAGGAATTTGGATATTACCCTCATCCGCGTGACTGTACGCAATACTATGTTTGCGTGTTTGGCGGTGCATTGCTCGAATCCTGCACAGGAGGATTAATGTACAGGCAAGTATAATCCTCGAAAGTTATCCTATCCTTTACAAAAAAAAAAAACTTACTTAATTACAGCAATTTTATTAATTTTATCTTTAGTTGTTCTAGCAGGAGCTACTACTATAATGATTTTACGTTCAATTATTATTATTAGTTAAATTAATTATATTGTTTTTACAATAGGACATATAATCCCAGTTTTTATCTTAATTAAGTAAACTTAACTGTAATTCAAATGATTAGAAGGGTTATAATGTATAATTTTTGTCCTACTGTCGAGCCAACATTTTTTCTCATCGTAAAATACAGTCGCGGAACGTTTCTTCGAATCAGCTGATAATTGATCGAGAGGACACGTGCAAACGGGTGAACAAACGGATTGCGAGCAAAAACGTGGAAACGATTCTCGTACACGATCAACTAATACGGGTAGAAATTGGTAGCGCGGCAAATTGAAACTCGAGCGAATAATACGAGGAGTCGGATCAAAAGCGAAATGCGGTATTGTCGTCCAGATATAGACAAGTCTAATGGATATACTCTCCCGTATTCCCAGGATTCGTGTATTACGAGATTCCGTGGAGATTTCTATTTCTTGTCCGTTTCCAGACCTGAACAGAATGCTTCTCAAGCCTCAGAACGTCCACCGACAAGCTGAACTATTCGTGGAATTAAATATTTTCGATAACACCAAATGCGCTATACTCTGTTGTTCGAACTAAGATTTCGATCATTTAAAATCGCCTGTTGGCGGCTGCGTTTCATATACTTTCAACAAACATCTTGATATCGAATAAAAGAATTCCGTTTACGCGAGATGGTTCGCGCGATATAGAGTCGGTAATCGAAGAAACTTGTTTCTCGGTCGAATCATCATGTTTGATCTAAAAAATCACGTCGTACGTCAAATGTTGCTTTATAGTGGGCGAATAGTACAAAAGTTGATAAATTACCGTAGGGATTGCGTGTGAATCATCGGATGAACGACCTCTCTTCAATCGGCTATACGATCTTTCAAGTAACCGTTATTTTCACATTTAGATTTTATTATAATGTAAACACGGATTACTAGAACTTCTACTTGTACCATTAAGAATAATACTAATGTATGCGATTAAAAATTAAGAATAGTAATCTGCTTGAACCCTAAAATGGTCAGGTAAACCTGCGTCATAACACTTGTTTAAGTTAAAGTAAGCCGAGCTCCATACGAATGCCACGTCCCAGTGGGAATAGTGATTAACTTACCTGAAACCTAAATGGTAAAACGACCCTCGAATATTTCCACAAAAAGAAAATTTTTGAAAAAGGTTTCATGCAATAAAACCCTGCTATTGTTTGCCAAAACGATGTTCATCAAACGGTTAACGAACCGCAACGATCGATATTGAAGAAACTTGTGTTGCTTTCTTTTCTGCAGTCACGAGTTGCAGACATGCGATTGGCCACGTAACGTAGGTTGCCCCGAAGGCGGATCTCCCAGTAAGGAAGCCGAAGAAGATCCGTTATTGGAAAGGTGAGCTTTCAACGCTATTACGTGTCGCTTGTAACTATTACACACGTGGGTCACCATATCAATTTATTTATCAGTTTTCGACCGTTTCGTTGTCTTTGCTATTCCCTTTGCTACTCGATGCGAACGATTAGTCAAGAACAAGCTGCGACCAGGCCGATCTGTTTGAACGGTCTTTGGAGAACAAAATCCTCTCTCGATCAATCTATAATACCGGATGTCCGTCGATTGCGTAACGATTCAGCTTTGACGGCGATTGCCAAAGAACTTCACTCGTGTTCGCCGTTGATGTGGAAAGAGGAAAAGCCGCACGCAGTGAGAGTTCGAAGGACGAGGAAACGAAATGGGAAGGGCGTAGCGATCGAGACAGAAACGTATCGTCGGAACGATCCGGTCGTATTTTTCCAGTTGTCGAAACTGTTGCGGAATTACGATTTGATCAACGATCTGACTGCATGCGAGAAAACAGTACCTTGAGAAAATAGAAGCAATGACGTCAAGAATCGAACGATAAACGTCGATCGATCGCGATTAATCCGATTACGATTTCCTCTGCCTGCTTATTTACCGCTAAAATTAGAATTCAGGTTTGCCATGCTTTGTCAGACCGGTTGCCACATATGAGACTTCCTATTATCTCTGCTTTCCCTCCACTTTTACAATACTACGCTACTTTATTCTTCTAGAATTCTTTGGATCTCGATCAAAAGAACCGTCAAAACGGCTACGCGTTAATTCTCCCGTCCATTGAAACTCGTTGCCGAAAGGATTAAGCGGAAACCCAGTGAATTTGTTGTATAACCGAGCGCTAGCCTACAATGAACTCCCACTCTCTCCGGTTGTTTCTCGCGGAGAGCACTACTCCTCGGAACCGGGTACGACTTCCCTTGTGCGAGCAGAAGTTAGGCAACAAGCGGTCGCCGGTCGCTCATTAACGTATTGTGCACGAGTAATCGGGGAAAGAAACGATTTCCCAACCTGTGCCCTACTTCTTTTCGTCTCGCCGTGTCTGATCAACGTCCTTGCCATTCCTGGCAACGTGTTTTGGTATCGAAACTGGTTCGATCGGCACGCCCGGCCGATGAGACGCTACAATCGATCCGTTTCGATCGACGAATCGATCCACTCGGATTGGTCCGGTTACGAGCGCAACGCGCCGTTCTTTTATCACAATAAATTTTCTTTTAAGCTAACACGGTCAACTTGATTATATTTTCTCCGGCACGCCGTGTTCGACACGGAACTTTGCGAAATCTCAGAGGTCGAGAAAAACCCACCCAACCCAACAGCCGCAATGATCGTTAAAGGCCGTCAATTAACCGTGACGCAATCGTTTCTCTTGAATCGCGCAGATCGGCAAAGATCGAGACCCTTCAGGAGCAACAACGGCCGCAGCAGCAAATCCGAGAACAACAGCAAATCCGAGAACAGCAACAGATCCGAGAACAGCAGCAGATCCGAGAACAGCAGCAGATCCGAGAACAGCAACAGATCCGAGAACAGCAACAGATCCGAGAACAGCAGCAACAACACAGACGTGAACAGCAACAGCGTCCCGTTCAGAGACAACCGATTCCTATCACGACAACGCCGTCTCCTGTACCCCAAATCACCGAAAAGCAGATTCGACAGAGGCAACAGGCCAGGAACTATCACGAGGACGAGTACGAGCCAGCGTCGGAAGTAGAGAGCGATAGGCAGCAACGAGTCTACAGAGGACAACCCTCGACGATTGGCCAAGTTCAACGGGATAGAGATGGTCTCCGAAGAAACGTGATTTCGGTGAGTTCTTTTAGTCGCTATAGTATATATATGTAATTAATATATATTAGTTTGTTTTAAATTTTCCAACGAAGCTACAATAAATTCAGCAATCCCTTGCTTTCTTCTACTTCAGAAATGGCATGATTAAGTACCGGTTTGCCATTTGTCTAGAACGTTTGACAAGATAACTGTAAATCAATCAGAGATAAACGTAGGTCGGTCGATTGGAACTGCCCGATTCGATCGGCCAAACAAGAAAGTCTACATAGCGTAAAAACGGGGACACAGAAGACTCGTGTTCGTACAATATAAATTTCTCTGTTATTTTCAAGCTCTGAATCTATTCGTACGCGTTGCGTAGGAAATAACTTTCGTAAGAAATGAATTCTTCGTGCAATCATTACCACACGGGCGCCAAATCAATTAGCGTGGTTGAAAGCAAGATAAATTTGACGAGAAATAAAAAACAAGCGAGGCGGGTATTAATTTCTCAATTAATGTCCCGCAGGAAAGGGAAAAAGAGAGTCTGGTGAGCACGCGTGCCCAAACGGAAGCCCATTACAGGTACGTAAAATCTGCTTTGAAATCGGACCGAGCAGCCCTGCCGTGGCGCGCGCTACGACCTTTTTACTCGATTTCTCTTTCGCCGTGGGCTCCTTTAATTCTACCGGTGGCTGCTTCGCCTTTACGTAACGTTGATTCGACGTTCCTTTTTTCCAACTTCCAACACCGATTATCTCACGAAACAGCTCTAGCTGCCAGTGATCGTTTAAGATAACTCTCTCCGTTGATAAGTACCCCTCTAAAGAGAACGTTGCAGAATGTTAATCCTTTTTAACGTGGCACAGGACGCAAGTACCATCCTCCGAGTCGCCGAGAGTCGCCAAGATATTGGCGTCCACCGTTGCCCCGGTCATCTCCAAATCGTACTACAACGATCCGGATCAGAGTTATCCTTATTATACCATTTACGATGACGACGTGTCCATTTACAAAGATGACGGTAAGATAATTGTTTACGTAAACCGACTCGTAACTCGTTTATCCAATCGAAATGCTAGGAGTCGTCCGTAATCGCGAACGCGTCGATGAAGCCATCGCGGATAACTATAAAAGTAGAATTTACTATAAAAGTAATGGATGGTATTTTCCGGTTAGATTACAACCAATATACCGTGAATCAATCAGTGCCCGTTCAACCGAGTGTCAAGATCAGCGAGGTAAACACGAAACAATACCAAAAGCCAAAGAAGGTCGCGGTGAATGAAGCGGACAAATACAACCTGAACCAGGACGTTACGGCGCAGGATTACGATATCTACGAGAATCAGGTAGAATGGAAAGCGTCTAATTGAGCGTTTAGAAAGGAATTGGGTGCAAATCGCGAATCATTATTGTGTCGTTTTTCTGTTTGCCATGTGCCGGATGCACGTCCAGGCTCAGCTTAACAAGAACAAGTTCCGCATTACCGAAAACCAGTCGTTCAGGTGAGAAATCTTTTATTAATTAATTCGGAACCTTTGATAGTTTTATGTAAAATACTCATCGATGTTTGCTAAACCTTCGAACTCTCTCCTTGAGCGTGAAGCGAGAAAGAAACTACCGGTCGCCTTGAGTTTTCATCGATGTCTCTTTGCTATTCTTTCAAATTACGTTTCTTAGGAATCGAAGATGATATCGGCACATCCGTGCAACGCTCGCGGACTCTTACCGCTGATTGATATTCCGTGAAATCAAGCGAAAATCGTGCTTACGTAAACGCGCCAAGTTATCGGTTTAAGGAGCGTTAAAAATAGTAGTCGGTGCAGACAAACGCGCGCAACCTGCTAGACACCCGTCCAGCTGGTCTGGATGACTTGCTGCTTCTAAAAGTCCATTTCAAGCTAAATTTCCTTTTTCTTGCCTGTCCTATCAGATGCTTTAATCGCTATATTTTTGTATTTCATTTATATAAATCTCTTCTAATTCGAACGACGTAAAGTCAACGACAGGCAGAAGAACAAAGAGAAACTTTACACAATTGGTTATGGTTAATAACATAGAAAAATTGGATAAACGATCCGTCTGAGGAGTGCCGTCTGCGGTCCTTCACCGCAGAAAGCGTCGATGGGATCACGAGAAGAATCGTTGCTCGGTTTCTCGTCAATTTATTAATTAATCGTCGCGTGTGCACAGACCGAACGTGCTCAGCCACCCTGTCGTTCACGTGACGACTCCAAATGCCATCGTAGACACGTTTATCCCGTTAACAACGACCACGCAGCCTCCGACTACCACCAGCAGGCCTTACACAGTCAATGCACCCAGGTACAGTATCCACATACTCATTATCGGTCGTCATCGACTAGTTTTTTCCCGAATTATGCAACCAGAGAGGACTGAGATCGCAAGGATCACCGCGCACAGCTTGATAATATTCCGACAAATCGATAGTGACGAATGCGACATTATTTCTCGTTTTCTTCGAGAGGCATACGGGATTCCCCAGTCCTTTCGTATTCGCACAGATAAAAATCCAGCGGTGTTTATTCAGCGGGGACTCGTTCCATGATCGAAGATCATTACGCGATATTACTCAGCTCGAAAATATAAAACGTGAACGCTGATTGAGTGCAATGCGTAAGTACGCTCGTACATGTTCACTTTCATTATATACTCGCGCCAAAGAGTTCGTGAAAGTGGTGGTAAAACTATCGTAAGCGAGATCGAAGACGTTGAATACCGTAATATACTTGGAATTATTTCTCCTCAGAGTAACACGTTCAGTAACGTCCAAATTTTTCGATAATGTAACAACGAATCACGACGCGTTTCGATCAGCATCTTCGATGTTCGTTCCGTTTCTACTCGAACCGATTCTTTGGATTTCTGCACGGCGAACGAAAGAACGGCCTTGCAGCTTCTCCATCGACCAAGACCCGATTTCGCCGGTCTCTGTATTCCGCTAAACGAAGCATTCGCTTTCTCTCCCGGCAGTAGAACATTTTCCTTTTGTGCACCACCGGAAACATCACCGATTTTTTCATTTTCTTTTCCTTTGCCTCTCTCTCTCTCTCTCTCCCCCTTTCGCGTGCGACTCCTCCTCGCGTTTTACCTCGATTTCTATCACGCCTCCGTTTTCTTCAATCTTTTTCTGTGTTTTTCTTCCAGCCGAGGTCGCCCACAGCAGGTCCACCGTGGCACGGCACCACCGTAAGTCGAGATTCTTCGCATGATATTTCGCTCTTCTGCGTATTCGAGAAACTAGCTCTAGTTCCAATTGGTCGACAAATTATCAGGTTCTTTCGTGCAACGTTAACATCGTAAAGTTTGATTACGAGAATGATCGTTGCAGCGAAAACGAACATCCGATCCGGGATGTCGAAAATCACGAGATCCACTAGCGTCGCGTCGCCTCTCGGTGTCTTTTCTCGTTCCCGACGAGGTGAACGAACGTGACTGCATCGAATTAATGCAGTTAGAAAGTTAATTGCGTGTAAGCTGCACAGCTGTCGCTAATAAAGTTACTAAACGATTATCCGCCTCTAACGGATACCATCGGCCACCGGGAAAAGTAAAAACGAAAGAATAGAAACGGCACGAGAGATAAATCAATTTTTGATCGATGGATCACGAACGCCGTCGTTGACAGAACGGTGAAATCACGTTGCCCGGAACGAAACAATAGCTAGTTTCAGCGAACTGCGGAACGTGACCTTTTTTTCGCGATTGATTCTCTGAAATCGATAATTCGGCGTTTCAGGCGATCGCGACCAACCTTGAAACCATCTACCGAGATCGTGTCGAAAGCGCAGGAGTTCATCGACATTTACAGGTATCCACCGACGAGGCCAGCGCCGATTTATCCGACTCCTCAGGTCGACAAACCGGCGGCCAAGTGTCGCAAGGACGTCTGCTTGCTTCCTGATTGCAGCTGCGGCGGCGCGGACATTCCAGGTATGCGAGCACACGCAAATTATTTCCTGATCCGTTGGACGCTCGATACGAAGCAGGGGAAAACGATCGGTGCGGTTCGCGTCGAGCAGACTCGCATACACAGCTAAACACGCGGAAAAGTCGAATCGATATCATCGAAGTTGAAACGATACAACGTGGGTAGCCAGTAGCCAATGACGCAAGCGTCCGTACGCCATGAATGTTAAGTTTAGCCGATCGGTTTAGCAGCCACCGTGACTTTCTCCGGTTCTAACGTTACACATAACCGTTCCATGGGCCGCTCGAAAGTGAAACAGATCCGCCTAGCCGCTTGCAATTTCGCACGTGCGCGTAAGACTATTCGAAATCGAAAGCTCCCGCGTGATTTGAATCCGGATTAGACATTCGCGTTTCAAAAGTATCTATATCGACGCTCAAAGCGACGAGGTGTCATCTTATAGGCGTTATGTCAAAAGAAAGCTATTCATCATGTAATATATTAAATTAAAGCGTGTGGCATGAACGAAACGCGTCGAGTCGCAGTAATAATATTTGGCCGCAGGCGAGCGATACGTAAGCGATTAAAACAGCCTAGCTAGCTGTACATGCGTCTAGAGTAGCATGCGTACATGCCGGATTGTGCAACCGCATACCTCGCATAAATCATCCGGAAGAATCTGCCAGAGTCGGGTGTCTCTGCCTATCTTTCGTTTCTAATTAAGCAATGGATCAACCGCGCTTCTTTATCCAACGAGATTTCGTTTTTCTGATAAGCGTCGCTTGTCGCATGGATTCGGTCGCCGTAAATTCCACCGATGCACGAAGATATCTCGCGATCTCTCTTAGAAATGGACGACGAATGAAAATCGCGCAACGTAGGATACATGTGTGTAATGTCGTGTACTTAGGTGGAATCCCAGTCGAACAGACGCCGCAGATCGTTCTGCTGACGTTCGACGATGCCGTGAACGATCTGAACAAACCGTTGTACAGCGATCTATTCGAAAATGAGCGTAAGAATCCGAACGGCTGTCCGATCACGGCCACCTTCTATGTTTCGCACGAGTGGACCGATTATAGCCAGGTGCAAAATCTTTACGCGGACGGCCACGAAATGGCATCGCACACGATCTCGTAAGTTAAACGGAAAGAAAGAGTAGCCGCAGCTTTTTTACGCTCTGACTCCGTACACGGGACGGGCGAGGTTACGAATGTCGCGCTTCAACGCTAATTCGTTGCTCGCGTAATACGTAATGGTTCATCGAACGTCATTGCCTGCGTCACTCTTCCACTAACGTTCTCTCGCTAGACTTTACGGACTTCAGAGTCTACTAGTCGCCTATATATCTGCGCTGGTTCCAAAAAAAAAAAAAAGAAACTCTGGAACGCTTCGTTTCTTCGACGATCCTCTAATTTCGTGCAAACGAAACCGGGATAATTTTGATCGGAGCAGACGATGCGCGGAAAAGAAAAGCAACATCCTGACTGCACGGAAGAAACAACCAGCTAATCTGAAAGTAAGATTTCGTATTCTCGGCCGACGTGTTATTTCAGGCCTGAGAATAGGATAGATAGGAAAGAAAGTCGAGTCGATGGTATCGTCGCGCGATGTCCTCCAACGCGTTGTTTGGAAAGAAGTAGACGACTTATTTCATTGACGCGCATCGGAGCGTTTCGTAAAAAGAAGCGATAGCTTCTCTCCGTGCATAGGCACAGATACGATGCCGTGTTTCCGGAACAAATTGCTCCGCTCCCATTGCGAATGCCGCGTTACGCTCGGGCCAGGCAATTAGAGGATTGTCGGGGATCGCGATAAAACGTAAATTGCGACGCACGGCTGGTGAAATGAGCGTGATCGGAGATGAACGGTGACACGGGTCGCGAAGCAGTTTCACCAGCTGTGCACCGCACCTGTGCCGTGTACTAATGACGCACACTAACCGCAACTTTTCTTTCTTTTCTCTCTTCGCTCTCTTCTTTCTTTCTCACTCTTTCTATTCGCATCACTCAATCATCCCTCGCATTCCCATCACGCAACGACACCCGAACCGATCGCAACACTCGTCGACGTACATCCACACACAACATTGTCTTCGACAAATTACGGAAATACAAATAATCGGCGTACACGTTCCCACACGATAAAACACACGATGTCCACGTTTCCGATCGTCCTTCCCCTTCACCCTGCCCTTTCCCCTCCGATCCGGAACAACGATCCCCGAAATAGGTGACTACCTTCCGGAGGAAATACCGCAAATCGTTCTGCTGACGTTCGACGATTCTGTGAACGATTTGAATAAGGGTCTCTACAGCGACCTGTTCGAGAAAGGACGAAAAAATCCAAACGGCTGTCCCATCTCGGCCACGTTCTACGTCTCCCACGAGTGGACCGACTACAGCCAAGTACAAAATCTCTATGCCGGTGGTCATGAGATTGCCTCCCACACGGTTTCGTAAGTATTCTCGATAGAGAAGAAAAATCAATGAACAAAAACGTCCCAAGCAATGTTTTGCCGTTTTCTACCTTTTTCTTATCGATAGAGTTCCCTTCGAATTGGAAATCTTTCATACGATTTTGATCGTTGTATTCGTCTGTCGATATCAAAAAGATCGACACGTTACACAATATCTGAAGCAACTACGTAATTGGCTCTATTTCATAAGATAACACCGCGAATCGCTGCTCGATCGATCGAGTTAACGAAATACCGTGTGTTACATCGTCGTCTGTTGTTGATCATTAATCACGTGTTCATTACCATCGAGCAATCGGGGCGCTTTGGCGATTCTAGCAATTGTCGGGCATCGCAGTCGTTCACGCTCAGCCTGTATGTACCGCCGATCAATTAGTAACCAATGCCAGCTTGATTAGTCCGTTCGAGCGAGACACAATCGCTTATTCGGATAGAAGACGCCGCTTTCGCACCTCGCTATGAGTCAGGATGCAAGAACGGATCAATAACCGGTTTCGAACGCGTCGTAAAACATTACGCGAGTATCGATGGAAAGCGACACTCGCAAAAGTGTCTCGAGTCATTTTTGCATGATCGCGTCCGTAACTTGGAAGCGAGCAAACGATTACCGGTCGATCGATCTTCTTGGATCGTGGCTCTGCGAACGCATGCCTTCTTTACCATCGGATGATCAACAGGCTGATTAATTGTAAAAATAGGCACAGTTTCGGTGAGCAGTTCTCTCAGCGAAAATGGGCGCGAGAAGTTGCTGGACAGCGAGAAATTCTCTCAGCCTATGGAGGCGTCAAACTGGAAGATGTCAGGGGAATGAGGGCGCCGTTCCTATCGGTAACCCTGCGTTCTTAAAAAGATAAGAATGAAGAATATAACGTGGTCGATAACAACGTTTTTAATCCTAACGAAACAGGTCGGCGGAAACAACATGTTCAAAATGTTGTGGGACACCAACTTCACGTACGATTCCTCCATGCCGATATACGAGAATCGACCCCCAAGTTGGCCGTACACTTTGGACTACAAGCTGTTCCACGATTGCATGATTCCTCCTTGCCCCACCAGGTCTTATCCAGGCTTGTGGGAAGTTCCTATGGTGATGTGGCAGGATCTAAACGGAGGTAGATGCTCGATGGGAGACGCGTGCAGCAACCCACCGACTGCCGACGGTGTTTACAAGATGCTCATCAAGAACTTCGAGAGACATTACACGACCAACAGGTCGGTCTCGCGAATTACTATTCGGTTATTGGTCGAATATACAGTTACCCTAATTGTAAGAAGAAATTACTTTTCAGAGCGCCATTTGGGCTATTCTATCACGCCGCCTGGTTCACGCAGCCCCATCACAAGGAGGGCTTCATTTCGTTCCTGGATACCATAGTCGCTATGGACGATGTGTGGATCGTGACGAACTGGCAGGCAATTCAATGGGTCAGAAATCCTACACCATTGCCGCTGTTACACACCTTCGAACCCTTCGGATGTAACTACCCGGTATACATAAATCTTCTTCCATTATTTAATAGGCGAAAGCTGCTTTGTTCGCTCGACTCTGGAAGATGACTCGAAGAAGCTTTGAAAGAACGTTCCACGCATAAATCTTCGGCTTAATTTATTTTATGTACACCGTAGGACCGGCCGAAGAAGTGCAACAATCCAAAGGTCTGCAATCTGTGGCATAAGAGCGGAGTGAGGTACATGAAGACTTGCCAGACGTGTCCGGACATCTATCCATGGACGGGCAAGACCGGAATACGAAGCAGTCGTATCGACAACGACGTCGAAGCGCACGAATGAACGAAAAGAGAATCGGTGTTCCGTGCGATCGAGGCCCACCCAGCCGAAGAAGAAGAGTAGCAGCGCCAACGGAGGAGATGAGACGTTTTTACACCGATTCGATTAATATCCCGTCCTTGTTTCTCCACTAGCCACGTCCTACGAAACATATCCCAGGTCGAGTACGCCAACGAAATCGACTCGAAATCACGCCACTACCACCTTCTTCCCCTCTTTTCATCGAAAATGGACAAATCGCGAAGGAACTAGCGTCACGCGGTGGGTCTTCGATAACATACACGAGGAAACGTGTCGTTCGACTCATATTGAGGCATTCGTTTCAGAAACGAGTCATTCTGTTCGACGCGGCGAACGAACGCACGATGGCCGAACGTTTCGAGTCTCTATATTCCGATCGGCAAACGTACAAAAATTCTAGCCACGCCATACAACGTGTGCCTGTCGTATATTATATTAATGTACGTCGGTTGTATTTAAGCGATTTGAGATATCTCGATTAGGCCGTATTAATTGGTCCTAGTTTTGTTTGGCGAATAGTAAGATCGATACAGTGTCTTCTTGCATGTCATTGCAATCAAGGCTCTTTAATTAAGTAATTAACTAACGTATCGCGTCAACATTTGTAATTCATTCGATTAATTAGCCGTGATCGTAAGTCAAATAAAGTTTCTTTATAGCGTTGTGCCAGAAAATGGAATCGTGGAAATCGAAAAATCGGTCGATACTTTATGCTGAAATCGAGGCATCGACCGATTCGCGGTTATCTTCTTACCGCGTTGTCGTTCCTTCCATTTTCTTGCTTTATCATCTTCTCTCTTCCACTCTTCGTCCTCTTCCCGCTCGCTGATTCTTTTTTCTCGTTTAGCTCGAAGCTTGTATCCTTGGCGTACTCGGCCTAAATCCGATAGATGAATTAATTAATTACAAAGTATATTGTCGTGGATGTGCAAACGCAAGCAAAAACTGGAATCGTCGTCGGTCGCGAGAGGTTTCCTAAAATCGACCTGGAGGTTCAGCACGCGCGGAGATCGCCTTGCGGACGAGAGAAACGAACCGAGAGAACCGAGTGTTCACCTTAAACGAAGTATCGTGTATACGAGGGGATCGTCGTGTATACCTTTTAGAACCTGAAACTGTAATACGCCTTTAATCAATAAACATTTCGCTACAATTCCTACCTCTATTTCCTTGCTGCATCGTCTTCGTAGGCGCGTATCAGAATACATTAGGAATTGACTATTAAAAACTAGAATATGGAGGTGGAAACGGGTACAATATGGTCGACCAAGCGCTCACACTGAACGAGTGAATCTCCTCCCATCGGATTCCGTCCATGCCACCTACGTGTTCCACCCAATACTGTGCCATACTGTTATAATTACTCTCCTCCCAAGTCTACGACATGCATTCGATTTACGATACCATGGAAATGATCCAACAATTATTAATTACCCTTTTGTTCTGTTCGATCCAAGCCTGAACCAATTTGTTCTCCTGAGAGGAAGCGAATTTGCGCGCCTTTACCAGGATCGATTGACACCGTAGTTTTCGAGCACACAGCAGTTCCATGTAAGATTGTAATAAGTACAAGAATGGTTTGACAAATGGTGCGGATAGAGACTGGTTATGAAGAAACTTGATAATCGTTTTGGCGTTCTCCAGTCGATCAAACAGATCGCTCGATCGTCGGATGTGAATTTGACGCTTCAGCATTAACAAATAATACTCGAGTGCCTGCGATGAATGGCCGAGAAGTTATTATTTTACATACAATCGTATATTTCTCTAATTAATTCGTCCTAACTTTGAAGCAGTTGCATATTTTCTGAAAATTATTACGCGTGACCTGAGTTTTTAACTCAACGACGTCTTCCACGAGCGTAGAGGTCACTATTACGTTCCTAAAAAAAACATTATTTGGTAGGGTAAACGTTGTGATCGAGTCTCACGAGTACTCACATTCTCAATTGCCAGATAGCTAGACAATTTGTCAGACGCAACACGCTCTCTGGATCCCGTAGGGCACAAGTGTTCGATCTGAAAGCTGAGAAAGATCAAAGAAAACCTCAGCGAAGATTCTTATCGAGAAATTCTTACCTACAACGTTTCTATAGAAATTATAACAAGTTTCGTATGTTTCCAAGATCATGGCAGCGTCTAACAAAAATTCCATGCACAGAGCATAGTACCATATGATAGCAGAATAATCTACGTCCCTGTTAGAGAGATAATACAATTCGTACAGCAAATCGACAGCTTCGTATATCTTCTTCGTCCAAACCTGATATAATGTTCCCGCGATTAAAGCACAAAAGATTCATGATGCTACGTTAAAAAAGCTTTACCATAGCTTCTATCAGCGACGGTAGTATAGCGAGCTTCATCTTATTCAAGTGCAAACAATTACATATTTTACAGATATTTATTCCAACCTCGATACCTTCCACCAGCTTGCCCTGTAGTATTCTTTCATCAACAAATAAATTATTAACATTTGTTCTTTATTACGAAGAGTTAAAATATTGTAAACCTATTGAATTACCTGGTTTCGAATATCGCTTGATAGATCCGAGCCACCAATATCATTTCTTCGGGTATCTTCCAAACAAGCTTCTCTTTAATCATTGATAATATCGGTATCTCCAGGGACTTTACCATGCATGGTTCTTGGAGCTGTCGAAAAGTTTGCACAGCGGATAAATAAATCTCTCCCTTCTCCAAGAAGCCATCGGGGCTTCCGAACGCGAATCGAAGACTCTGCAAAATGGTAAGTTCCGCCATTTTCATATCGTTCTGCAGCTGAAATTTCATCAATCACGTTATACGTATATTCCGGTTAAAGATTTAAAATTATTTTGTGGATCGCAGATGTCTCGAACCATCGAAGCCATGGACAACCGTTGCAGAGCGATAGCGTGCTCTATCTTCTCAGCAACCTCCTTCTCGGAGTTTTTATTTTCGGTACTCTTGGGAATACCTAGCATCTTATACCGCACTTTTTCCAATGCAATATTGTAACAGATTGCTTTGGCGCTCTGCGGTAGTTCGCCATTCAGCATCACAGCGTCGGTATAAAATTTCTTCGCTTGAGAATAATTTCCACAGGCAACGTAAGCATCCCCTGAGCAACAACCGCGTTCCAAGAACTTGATTTCTACCGAATATCATCTTGTAATGTCATACAATAACTAGGTAGGAGACTTTACCCATTAAAATTAAGTATTTTTTTTTGTCAATAGCTTGATCTATAGCTTGAACTTCCGACTTTTCATTGATCTCTGAGATATCGAAATTAGTGATCATGGCAGCGAGAAATTTGATTGCAGAGAGAGGCTGCCCGGTTTGGATTAAAGCTGCGCTATAGTTCAACATAAACGTGACAAATTTCTCAGGATCGTCTGAAAAATATATCTCTGTAATAATTATACCATCCGCTGTTATAACAACTACACCGTTAGGGGAAATGTGAAACGTTACCAGACCGTAAAATGTGATGATGCAACTTCCAAAAGACGTAATCAATCACTTCGATACATCTGCAATTACGATAATCAATGTAGCTAAATTGGTTCAAACGGATGTCCCATGAATCCTCTAATACGGTATCCAAAATAGTAGATCGACTCCTTCTTTTTAATAAATTAGATGCGTCGCCGTTCTTGTTCGCGTTTCGGGTTTCTGTATGATCTGTCGAAAATAAATAGAGTCGGATGCAAGTACATACATGTGTTTAAAGTTTGATACGATTTCAGTATATACATGTATTCACCATCGGTATCGTCAGTATACGTTGGCATAATGGAAATCTTGCGAATACTCGCATTCTCACGCTTCTTATCGTTGTTAGTATCGACAACAAAAATTGTACTTCGTCTAGTATCTAATTTATCGTATCGAGTGTGGAACGTTTTTCTTCTCTGTGCCGTTAGATTTAGTTCCTGTGACACTTCCTTATTCTTGGAAACAATCAACGAAGAATTCGAGAGTGATTTTAAATTACGAGTATTGGCTTTTATCTTTTAGATGCTTACGATTTCGTCGAGCTCATCCTCCGAGGTCGTTATTAAAAATCTGCCTCCGCCACAGGTATTACACTTTGAAGTTTCCTTTTCAAACTCGTCTACAGCCTTCGAGTGGTAGTCTTGCTTTTCGTGTGGCGCGAGCACATCGTAAAAAAATTTGCGAAACGAGGCTATTGTGAACTTCAACATCTTACAGTAAGCGTACGAAGGCAACGTTTTCTTGACAAGTATAGCTGAAACAGAACGCCATTATCACGATCCAGAATTATCCAGAATGATCCGGAATGATCAAAGACGACGGTATGTGTCCTATCAACCAACGGGTCGCTTGACATTCGCAAATCACCAAATGATGCATGTTGCTGAACGTTTTCTGTTTTTTGAATATGTAATACATCGACTCTTCCGAGTGATAGAACTTTCTCTGGACCATAGCGCACTCCAAAATCCTTAATTTGAACATCTCTGCTACGGCTAAAGTAATCAGGAAGAATATGGTAATTGCGAAATTTGTTTTCAATAATTAATACTTCCTTTTTGTACGTATATCGGTGTAGCGTCAACCATCACGTGGTCCAACATACTGCGTAGAAAAATATCACCCAAAGTTGCCGCACACTTGACGAAATTTTGCTCGTAGAAGTTCATTCTGTTATAGATATCGATTCTCAAGCCTAACGACGTTACGATGTTCGTTTAAAATATCTTATGTTAAGTTGGAGCATAGGAAAACGCAATAGATAAAACCCCAAGTCACCTATAACGTCTCGGTTGGATTCAACGAAACCTTTCTTCTGTTTGGACAATATGCATACGTTCAACGCGCTCATCTGCGTCCAGTGTAGCGGTGGTGCCAACTCTTCAGGTGTCAAATATGCTGGGATCTTTGACAATAGCGATTGCTCTGGGAAAACGAGATCATAGCGAGCCGCTTCCATAGGCGATATCGTGACAACTTCCAATGAGTTAACTTGTATAGCTGACATCAAGAACGCTTCGCACCAGCAGATCATATTTTTACTACGTTGCTGAAGGATTCTAAACGAATCAAGCGATTGATACACTGTACGACGTCTCGATAGAAAGAGACTAGGCTGAATTTACTTGTCGAGAGCGCCAGGAATCGCAATAACGTTCAAAAATTGACAAGCAAACGCTGTCAAATATTTCGGCTCTAATCCGTCCAGCATTTTGTTCATCAGCCTTTTATCTTGGTAAATGCCAGATTCGACTTGAGATAAATTATCCGAAGAAGTAGGTTCCATCATCGTCATGCCTACAACCACGCGGTTATTATTCAAAGTAGAGGATAAAAATTGCCAGGAAAGAAGATCCATGTATTGCACGTCGTCTAGGAGGATGCACAAGTAACCAATGACCTGAATTGAAATTTAACTGCATATAATAATATTTATAGACCGTTTTATGAAAATAATCATTTGCAACGTTATAACCTCGTTTAATATATCATCAAAGATCTCGGTGGCTTTTTTGTGACGCTGCCAATCGGTATCCTCGCAATATTTCTTTGATAGAGGAAACTGTACTCTCATGATGGGGTTCAGGTAACAGAAATCCTCTGGGTCCAGTACTTTGGACAGCGTATACGATAGAACTTTTTCACGATCCTCGATGTTCGTGCAATCTTCAGCTTCGAAAAGCTAGATGCGCGAGAAAAAGCTTGTCATACTTTCGGCAAACACAGTTGAAGGTAAATTCTGAAATTCGTAAATTTACTTGGAGAAGCACATGATACAGTACAGCGTAAGCTTTCTCCGAATACGATGGATGCAAAGAGAGATGAATGAGCTTTATTTGCCTGTTTCGAACAATTGTGACAAAAGCGTCGAGAATCCTCGATTTGCCAGATCTTTCACAGCCCTGTGCGATTAATCAAAATGAGATTTTCGACTTTAATTGCACATACCGAAATTTGTATGTTTCGAACAGAACTTCGATAAGCAATCCGGAATAAACACGTTCTGCCACTCCGATGTTATCTAGAATATCCTTGAAGTATTCTATTTCATTATATCGGCCAAGAATGGGATAAACATACTCCAAGCTCGACAGTAATTCGGTTTTCCTGGAACTAGAATGGATTTAAATAGACACCAAAACAACGTTATGGAACGTGTAATTAACGATCAAGGGCATAATTACGACGGATCTTTAGCCGAGAATTCGTAAACGTGACATTTTCCAAACTTTCTCAATATCTTTATACCTCGCGAAAGAAATTTTTCCCTAGGCAGAGCACTGTCTAGAACGGTGTCGTAGTCGCAACATATCTACGATAAATATTCTTGTAGATTTTACAAAGGAATTTTTAGAACGAATTGTTAAAAACATAGAAGACAAACTGTATCGAATGAAACAATGGCCAAAGAAATGGCTTTCTGGACAGGCGTACCAAAAATCATGTACTGTCTTCTAACGGCATGACCTATTACTCCGCAGAATGCTATACCTGTTAAATACACAATAATGTAAAATGTGAAATTGAAAAATTCGATATTTAAAATTCAAAAGATTACCAGTCGAGATGCCAATTAGAACCGCTTTGACGCCAGAAACGCGTTTTACTTCCTTTATTATTTGAAGCGAGGTCAATAACGCGTTCTTTGCATTATTCTTCTCGCTTCCTCTTTCTTTCTCTTTCTCGCTATTATGATACCCTTTCATTCCGTATATGATATAAAACGATATATCGTTTTCGCACAGATTCACCATGTACGGGCATCCAAAATATCCTTCGATCACACTACAACAAAAGATCAAAACATTCGTCACTTCTAGCAATTGCACAGAACAATTTCAATTCCAATGAATCTATTCCAACGGAGATACTTTTGAATAATTTCGAACAGTTGGTCCGCCAGAGAAATCAACTCGTACACAGTACACTCACTGGGAACCATATTGATACAGACCACGGTAACTTGTCTCAATTCCGTTAAATATTTCAACGATTCTTCGTCTTTGATCTGAGAACAGAATTTTTTTATGCAATCCGTTTTTCACGGGAAATTACCAAACTTACGATCGCTAGGACCTCTCTGAATATGTAACTTTTCAAGTATATGCCGATACGTCTTCGTAACGCGTCGACTACGGAAACTCTCGCTGTGAAAAGTTATCATTATCGTTAATTCTTTCATTCCTGTATTAATTTGTTACTAAATCGGGACGATTTACTCTGAAAGTGTATAACATTAATGTCGGGATCGATTGATACTTCGGAGACGAGTGACATTTCTGATAACGTCTGAGACAAAATGGGATGACCATTCAACGATAAGTTATCCACCGGTGCGCTGCTTTTTCTCGATGGTTCCGACGGTGGTCCAATCACTTTAATAATCTATCATATACCGACGATCGATGATATGTCGATATTTAAAAAGATAGTGTCCGATCTTCGAAATTATTCGAAATTAAGTTATCCGCACCTTAATGTTCCTGGCGTCTTTGATAACGTACTCATACTGGCTGGGTGAGCAATGTTCCCAAGCACTGGAGGACAATACAAGATCGCCTGGTAAACTGATTCTTTTCGCGTGCTTCAGATCCTCGACTGGCTTGCCAGCAATTACAAAGTGTCTGGCTCTGTCGTCGCCGATTATCGAAAACGTCAAGCTTCCCGTGGAGATTACGATATTCACTATCAACGTCGAGATCGATACATTACTACCACTCACGTCTTACTTAACTATGTGCACCTAAACAGGATTATCTTACCTTTCGAGACAAAATCTTCATTCTTCGTGTGAGCAACGGCATCCTGGATTCGTAACGCGGATAAAATCGCGTGATGCACCATTTTTGAAACGAACTCGTCTCTGTTTACCTTCCACATGACTAGCAGAGCATCGTCTACGTGCAACGACGATTTTTGAAAAGATTTGTTTTCTTAATACCAATGGAAATCGATAGACGTACGAGAGAATTTCAACACGTCTCCGTGAGTGAGGTACACTTCTTCGATTATAATCTCTATGTAACGGTTCAAAAGAGAGAACAGAGCATAGCTACCGCCATTTTCACCACTGATATATTTTCTATAGAGACTGACAAATTGCGTCATGCTGATCATCGCCATGACCGCGGTAAATTTACGGAAATTCTTCTTGGATAAATCGCTCTCGTATATTAACTCATCAGGAACGAATGTCGCCATTATTCGAGTGCAATTGTCGTCTCGGTGAGCGTTTAATACCTAATTATTTTGTTCGATTGTCATACGTGGATACGAAATTAAATGTAAAAAGAGAGAAAGACTAACCTCCCGTAAACTGGTACTCTCTTTTTTGTATATCGGTCCGATGACGTCTGGCGTCCACGCAGTTTCCACGTAATCGGAATACAACATTACTATACTCTTTAATTAAATCTAAGTACGAAAGATACGGCAATCGAAATATATTTTTAATTCGCTCGGAATCGCTCGATTACATTTCGTAAAGAATTATAATTCGATTATCATTTGTTTCGATACGATATCGATCGAAAAGATTGGTAAGTTACATCTGCGCGTAAAGAGTCCTAAAGATGAAAGATTTCTTTAAGCTTGCACCGTTCAAAGAAGTAGAAAGAACAGAACATTAAGGACATTAACAAATGCATTTCTTATATAAATTATTTATGTATTATGTTATTAATTAATACAAGAGGGAATGTCACAATATTATATCACTTAAAATATAATATCACAAATACAAAAAAAGCAAGATTTATGTAATAATACTTGAATGAGAATACTTAAAAACAAAATGATTATATGGTCGCATTTCGCAATACCTTTCACTTTAAAAAATAAACAAAAAACAGCGTAACGCTTAGTCAGGAAAGAACCAAATGAACCTATATATTTACCCATTTGCATCCGTAAATAGAATATTCGGCGCATGACGATCGTCTTCTATCATCGAGCGCGGATTATTCTGCAGTCCAACCGCGGAATATTTTACGCATGACACAGTTCGCGTTTTGCTGTCAATCTGCGAGCATTTAAGCTGTTAAAAAATACCATGTCAAATAAACTCTAAGAACTATTCAGAAGTCATTTACTATAGAAGTTAACGAAAATAATAAAACTACCGATATACGGTCGCGCGTGGTGATACGGGCCAATCGTCAGTTGAACGACGCTGACGTGTGGACACAGTAACACAGTCATGATGCAAATGGGTCAAGCCTATAAACTAACCTATAAACGATAAAAGAAAATGTAAAATTCAATATATAATATTTACAAATATAAACATAAATTTTCTTTTTTCTGGTTTCGATTTTAAATACTTTTTCAAGCACTGTTTTTATATTTATTTTTAAATTATTTTTTTATTTTTATTGCAACCCAAACAAATTTTTTTCCCCTAGAAATAACTATTTCCTACTATTTACAATGACCACCGTAATAAAATATTCAGTCTTGTTCCAACATGAACATAAGAAAACCAAAAATAGGTCTTTCATGTTATGTTGTTTATGTACATCATTGTATATTAGAATTTGACGCCAAGAAATTTAATACACAATTTAGTACACAAACAAGACATTTATACATATTTGTTACATAAATTTGGTGACATATTGGTGCAAATCTTGGTGGTTTATTTACGATGTTCTCGTTCGTCCCTTGACAAAGTGCTTTTTAACCAATTAACTCTGATAAATCTTTCCTCAAATTTCGCCATGGTAAAAGACGGTAAGAGATATCGAAAACTTGAAATGATAAATCCTATAAGATCTGTGATTAAGTGTGTTAGAGCATTCGATTAAGGAACGTAACGTCATCAAGTATAAGAAAAGAGAAAAGAAATAAATCCTGGTTAAAATCGTATAGAAAGGAACGTAAACTTCGTAAAAGAATAAAGTTGCAATCTATCTTAACGTAAATCACTATACGCCCCGTATCTTCGTTGATACAAAAAGAGCCAAAACGTGAAATATAATTGAAAGTAAAAAAAGGAAGTAAAAAAAAATAAAAATCAAACGAAAGAAGAACTTTGTCAAGACGAAAAATGCTCAACGAAAACATAGAAACATCGCTTATTTTCATCGAAAATTTGATTCCATTGAAAATTTGAATCTTCCAACTATTTTGAATGATAAACGAAGCAAATAAATTTTAGAATATAAAACGTCAACCACCAAAAATATTTTTGCTGTTGCACGATTGTACACACGGTGGTCGTTTCCTGTTACAATTAGTTGGATTGCACAATTTAACCCGAAGCTAGCGATACTCTGGTCATTCACAATCGACGCCTGTGTCGACAATTGTGAAGAATGTGCTAATGCTTTCAGGAAAATCTAATTTAACATTTTAATAATTGCATTATTGAGCAAGTAAATCTTATTAATGTATTATTACATAGATAGTATCGATTGCTTTAGTCTTCTTAATCTTTCAATATTATATGTACAGCGACAGTCTTTTCCTGGAATAAGATCGCTTAATGAGATGAAACTTACTAAATTTCCCTCTTATCGTTTCTATGTAGAAAATTAAGTGGAAAAAATACGTGTAGAAACATTCCATACATTCTCAGTTGCTATACCTAGCTATTCATCTTAAATTATTAGAAGGTTATATACTTGTTCCAGTAAAGCTGCCTTGAGCATTGGTCGTTTACAAAAATAGGCAATTTCTATTAGAAAATTTGTATGAAAATACAAATATATATATATACATTTAGATATATGTAGATATGTATATATATATATACATATATAGATGACCATATACTTCTGTCTATTAGATATCCTATCTATGGCCCTTTTTAATATCTGTAACAATTAGTTACGTATTCAATTGCTTAAGCGTATAACACGAAAGACGGGATTTCTTACGGATCACAGCACACTATTTTTTCACTGTTCGTTCTTTCAAGTTAGTGTGTCCGAAATTGCGTGTAGCTTGAAGCATTAAAAAAAAAAAACTAGGCTCGGGTGTTTCAGTCGGTTTCAGTCGCATCCGGTACCTTGGACTCTACACCCAAGCAATATGACCACCAGACAAGTTCGAAGAAAAATCGTTCGATCTTCTTCCCGAGAGTTATATAAAACTTGATCAGAGTTTATCGCAGATTTGCTGCCGAGATCTACCAATGTTTCGATCTGGCGACATGCAAGAAGAAGGATTCTCTGCTGAGACACTGAACGCCGCAAATGTTGCAAGTGTAAGGATTGTTTTCACCGTGATACCCCATATGGATAAGATACATCACTAGGTTACCAAACACAATGTTACAATGTTGACAAATGATTTTCTGGTTCAGCGTAAACTTGCTCCAGTCGTAACCTGTTTGGCCAAAGACACAAAAGTCATTGGGAGTTAAAAGCTGGGACGATTGTTCTTGTTGCTCATGTAATTCTTCATCATCGGAGTTCTCGACCACTTGGCGATCCAGTTTCACAGCTTTCCCCTTGCGTCTGCTAGTACCTGTCGCCCTTGGTCTTTTAAGACTATTAGAAGTACTGGGTTTACTAAGGTCTAAAGGTGCCTCCTCCATCTCTACGTCTTCTACGATGTTCATTAAACCAGACTGAATGGAAATTATATCGCGAAATGTCTCGTTATTAAATGAATCATCGTGCATATTTGAAGCATTGTTCTCATCACATCTGACCACGAGATTTTCAGGTAAATCGTCCATCATTCTTCCTCCGTTTAACATCCTCAAGTAGTCCATCATCACCTTAGATTGTATTCGGTCGAACTCTTTTATGATATTGTTGTCCTTGGCAGCGAGGAAGGGCAGCAAAGGGAAGCGAGCGAATATCTGATTGTATGGGAAAGTCACGAATGATTGATTCTGCATGACTTCGTTGACTCCCTTTGCGGAGATGGCACCGCTCGCAATATTTGCGTTCAATATGTTGATGCCATTCAAAATAGCAGCGTTTAATAAGATAACATTGTTCAACATGTTAGTATCGTTCAATATATTCGCACAGTTCAACATATTTGGAAAGTTGAGGACATTCGCATTGTTTAAAGTATTTGCTCCGTTCAAGCTAAACGCGCCATTTAAGATATTTGCAGCGTTGAAGTTATTCACGCCATACGAAGTGCTTGGGCCGTACGAAGTGCTTGGGCCATACGAAGTGCTTGGGCCATACGAAGTGCTGGGGCTATACGAAGTGCTTGGGCCATACGAAGTGCTGGGGCCATACGAAGTGCTTGGGCCATACGAAGTGCTTGGGCCATGCGAAGTGCTTGGGCTACCCGAAGTGCTTGCGTCATACGAAGTACTTGCGCCATGCGAAGTGCTTGGGCCATGTGAAGTGCTTGGGCCATGCGAAGTGGTTGGGCCATGCGAAGTGCTTGGGCTACCCAAAGTGCTTGCGCCACGCGAAGTGCTTGCACCATGCGAAGTGCTTGCGCCATGCGAAGTATTTGCGACATTCAAAATATTCGCTGCACTGAAATTATTTGCAATGGTCAAGGGGTTTCCACCATTCAAAGTATTTACAAGATTAATAATATTCGCTGCATTGATATTATTTATAGTGTTCAAGGGGTTTCCGTTGTTCAAAGTATTTGCAATGTTGAAAGCAGCTGCTGCATTGATATTGTTCGCGATGTTCAACGGGTTTCCGCCACTGAAAGCATTTACTCCATTGAAGATATTTGCGGTGTCCAAGGGTCCTGCGCTGTTCATAGTGCTTGCAATGTTAAAAGTATTCCCTCCATTGAGGTTACTTGCGATGTTCAAAGGACTTGCGCTGTTTGAATTATTTGCAACGTTAAAAGTATCCGGTCCATTGAAATTATTTGCGATGTTCAAGGGGCTTGCGCTGTTCGAAATATTTGCAACGTTAATAATATTCGCTGCATTCAAGTTATTTGCGATGTTCAAGGGGCTTGCGCTGTTCGAAGTATTTGCAACGTTAATAATATTCGCTGCATTCAAGTTATTTGCGATGCTTAAGTTGTTTGCACTGTTCAAAGTATTTGCGGCGTTCGCTGTATTTATAATGTTCAAGTCATTTATCGCATATATCGATAACTGATGATTAATCGGAGACACTTCCTGTGGAAGCTCTGATTGAGGAGAAGATTCTGGAACTTGAGCGTTGCTGTCAACAGCGGTGCTCGGGCCTGCGTCATCAGGAGACTTGGTCGCCTTTGGTTTCGGACCACGACGTGTTCCATAGACATCTATGATGGGAAGTGGATTCGGCGAACCATCCGCGTTCAACACCATCGCCGGATCGTGGTCATACTTCCTCAAATGAAGCTTCAACGAGTGACAGTACTTGGTAGCGTATGAACAGTTGGCGCATCTATATTGGTAGACATTCGAGTGAGATTTAAGATGGCTATTAAGCATCGATTTGTTCACACATGAATATGGACACTTGCTGCACTTGAACGGTTTTGAGCCAAGATGATTGCGTAGGTGATATTCCAGATGATGTTTATATTCGGTGACAAAAGGACACTTTGGGCAGGACAAGAGTTTCTCAGCCTTAATATGACACCGACTATGCTCCCAGAACTCGAGTTTAGTTATGGCTATGAAATTACACTGTTTGCATTTAAAAGTCTTTACTTTGCCTTGCGAATTCAATCGTGGAACTCGGAGTCCCGGCTCCTCGTTTGCTTGCTGTTTCGAACATTCGCCTTGAGTTGAGGCCGACCTGTTTGCAGCCTCCCCAGATGCTGATTCCGTAGCTAGCTGGTTGGCCATAGATTTTAACGTTTCTGAAGCATCTCTTCTTAACGTAGAATGTGCCGTTAAATGAATCGAGAACTGTGCTCTGTAAAAGAAAATCGCCCGTTTGTTTTGTCTTTGTTCGGTTTCATACTAATTTCTAAGATAAAAGATAGATTATTTACCTATCGAACGTAGAGAACTCGCAAATAGGACATTGCAGGATATTCTTTTTGGATGTACGTTTTTGTTTCGATTTTGCTGATTTCGTCACTTTGGAACTATTAGCCCTTTGTTTCGGCTTACTTCCAGTCTTTGAAGTATGCCCCGAAGATTGGGGATTGTTATGAAGCGTTACCTGCGAATTGTAACAGTATGCATTGCCTTCTACGTTATGCGAATCCTGGGAACATCCACTTTCCGGTGACAGGCCAGAGGTTGCTGTCGAAAATGATGCCGATGTACTCGGTGAACCAGAATTGCTGGTGGAATGATCAGGTGATACACCTGAATCGTTGTTTTTGTCCTCGTTCGGTTCTTCTTTCTGTGAAAAGTGTATTGTGCGCTTTATTAGTTAAGGTTTTCGATCCAGGTACGCTGTCTTCCGAAGAAAAACAAAAGAATGCGAGGTAGAAGGATAGACAGGTGGCGAATAAAAGTTGGCAAGTGGTCGGTCAACTAGTAGCAGAATTAAGCCAAGTTCTGAAAGTAAAGATGTGAAGAGTTAACCGAGTCCATCGAGTTAAGTGAAACGACATTTTGTCGATCGCCGAAGAAAAAGGAAGTGGGGGTTGCGGTTGGGGGATAAAAAAACGAGAGGGTGGAGAAAGGGGAGACGCGAATGTAGAGAAAACGAGAGGGATGAATGTGTTAAAGGGAAAAAAAGGATTCGATCAGAGAGGGGTTGAAACGATTACTCACCACTCTTCTATCGGCGATACCCCAGGCGGGCGTGGTTGACGGTTGAACTACAGATGGGGGACCTTTCTCTTGAGCCATGGGTCGTTTCCGTTTTTGATCTGTTTCAAAATCGCTATTCCGTTCTCCGTCTCTGCTCTCTGAACTATCACCTCTGTCTGCTCTCCTATTGTCTCTTTGCTTATCAGAATAAATAACAAATGTTTAGTCCTATTTAATTTGAAGTATACTGCTTCGAAGTTGATGCGATAGTTAGCGAATATATGATAATCGTTCAAATTATTACATAGGCGAAAATTAAGTATTCGTATCACGGACAACAACAGATATGAAAATTCGACGATCGAAGGAAAAGATTTAAGCAAGATGGAATAATGAAACGGATAAAACAGTTCGGCCTGAGTTGACCTCCGGTAGAATACCATTCAAAGGGGTTAATATTTACAATGATTGTATGAATTTCTATGAAGAAGGGAACAGACCGCCTTGGCAACTAACCTGCGCCTATTCTAAAGCAAATTCCAAGTAAAATCATTTCACAATGTTTGCCTGTTGTTCCCGTCGTCCTTTTGTCTTGTACGCACTAGGAGAACAAATTACTTTCGATGTATAGAATCAATCGAGCTATTTTACTCGAAGCATGATAACGAGTGATAAAATCGTTCCGACCCAAAACACGTATCTCTATCGTTCAAAGACTCCGAGAAACGAAACATCGTCTTATGAAATTATTCGAAATCTGCATCGGTACATCTTAATGAACCAATTTATTCGATCTATCTATCTAATTTATTTCAAATATTTGGCAAACTTATTCTTTCATCGTCGTCCGCTGCGTTGATATATTTACGACAAGATGCGTATTTTGAAAATGTAAATATCCCAGTGAAATTTTAGAACAAAGAAAAACGAGAAAACATATTTTACCTTCCGCGATATGCCAGACGAAAGATGAACGGTACTAGGGTTAAAGTCATTTATTCAAGTAGAGCATACTTGAAAGGTTCAAAAAGTGACAGGGTTGGAAGATCCTACTTTAAAGTTCCATTGAAAATGTCATTGTTCGCCTGCCTCCGTACGACATGGTCATAAATTAAAAAGTAGCCTTTCCCTTTTGCTGGACTGTCCTACGACTAAGCGTACCCAAAAATCGGTTAATAACAAAACAACTCTTGTATTAATAAGGTCGTCTCGGTCTCAGCTGAATTAGCATGAGACGTCAAGTTGTCGAATTTTTACAATTTTTAAGTCGCTGTTACAAAAAAAAAGGTATAGCGTAATTTTAACCGTGACGAATTTATCCGACGCGCAATTCCCAAATATTCAAATCTTTTTCAACTGTAAGTTCGAAGAATTTCGTGTCGATCATCCGCTGCGGAATTCTTTCGACGACGCACAAACATTCGCGTTCCAGTAAGAACGCTTATAAGTCGATTAAAGCGAACTCCATCGTGCTCGTTTGAACAAGAACAAAAAGACTTTGGTAAAGGTCGAAGGAAGAGAACCTTTCGAAATTCTTAGCACAATCACAACAGTAGGTAAATAGAAAACTTACAACAAAGGGACGAAACGGATACAGACTCGCGAATATAGATGACATATAGATCCGAGAGAAAACGAACTCGTTCGAGATGGACAATTAGAACTAGAATAAGTATCGAACTAATGCGTGCTTAAAAATGCTTCACAGAGTCTAATAAAACGAATAGTAGTGATTTTTGCTGAATCGCAATTAAAATCTCTGCGAAATCGCTGATAACTATTAGAGGAATAAAAACTGTTAACTGATGATATTCGAAAACGATGCTTAAGAAATTGTAATATTTATATTAAGTGACAAATTCGTAATTTTCAGATGTGTGCAATATTGAGAAGTTTGTAAAATTTGTGAAGCGCGTCTTGTTTGAAGGTCGCCAGACTGAAATAAAACTATCTATCTATTAAATCACGATGTAATGTTTATTTGTATAAAGTTGAAGCTTGTATCCATGCTAGACTAGAAGACAATAATACGGATGTATCAGGACAATGAATGTAAATTTGAAAGACTATTTAATGAGGCAACACTAGAGCAAACGTGAATTTCCATCGGTCACCGTACAGCGTACACCGACGTTATGGCGATTCGGAAAACAATCGGCGAGTATCGTTGCTGACTTCGCAGCTGCCCTGCCGTTTTTTAATCGAAATTAAAAAGAAAAAATGAAGAGAACAAAGGAGAAAGAAGTAAGAAACAAGAAGACGGAAAGATTCGCGACCATATTCACGAGAAAACATATAACGTTTGTTTTTCCGATATCCTTGTTGCTCCCGACATGTTGAATTTTCTCTGTGTTTGTTTCGATTCCGTACACGATGTCATTGCTATATTATATCGATACTTTTCGAAACGTGCGAACTAAACAACGGCTAATTTCGATGCGCGCGTATACCTCGATAGAAAAGTCAATGATTCTCTTAGGATCGGCTTAGGAAGAAACTCGAAAGCAGCGTATCGTTGCTGGCGAATCTGTAAATTGGGCACGACACGCGTGTACACCGGCAATTCAACATTTTAATTTATCCGTATAAAACAAACGAGCAGCGTAAAAAAGTGCGTGATCGAATGCAAAACGATCGAACAAGTGCGTGAAAGAGTGGAAACGACCGGCGAACGTCCCACCGAGTACGATTCTGCTGTTCGAATTTCGATTTTTCTAGCTTTTCCGTCGGATCAATTATGGATCGCACGGTTTAAAATCGTTTTTCTATCGCAATTACCTTTATTCGTAAATTGTCACATAATGTCAGATTAGAAAAATTAAAAGATCACTAACCTCGGAATTCGAATTCCTCGCCTTTTTCATTGTCACGAATTGTAGATCGTAATTACACACTATTAGCACTGATTTAATACACTTCCTTAATACGCGCACTTATTTACACAAACTTAATCACGCAAACTTATCTGACATAAACATTTTAATTTAAGAAAAAAAACTATGAAAGTTAAAAAAGCTAACTCCGCCGGTAATCGAATATATAAATAAGCCGGTAGATATGTCAGGTGTTAAATAAGTATGCAGATACACAACTAAACCACGTTAACAGCGATCTGTCCTATGACTGGCAAGAAACTGCCGAGCGACTGGCGAACATGACCTAAGTCCCAAAATGAAGTACTAGCTATATTTGTGGATCGTGTATAGAGGGCAGCTACCCTCTCCCTTTCGAGACTGCCTGCCCAATCGGAGGCCTCCAATCGCCTCGATTCGTTTTTTCAGTTCCCACCCTTAACCCTGCCTGTGTTTCCTGCATATTGAAAACTATTAGCATTTCTTATCAACCATCACTCCGTACCCACGTGACATTTCTTCGTTCCCTCCAGGCACAGCTTTTTGCTTGTCCTCAATGTTTTCCAAGCATCCTTCCTCTTCTTTTTCTACTAGCTCGAACATTCCCCCCCCCCATCGTAGATATCGATAATTCCTAACTGTTTCTTATCGTTCGTAATACTTGATTAAAGATTTTTTAAATATATAATTTTGTTTTATAACTTTTTTTTAACCTTCCTACTGTACTTTTATCAGTTTACCGAGTTTAATCGAATTTAGTTAGCCAAAGAAAAAAAAAAGAAACAGAAGATCTAAAAGTAAAGAACGTCTTTTAATTAGCGTCGGCGATTTCCAAGTGGAGAAAAGGGACGAAAAATGCGTGGATACGCGTGCGCGCCCTATTCTTTTTTCGTCGGAGGCAGTCTGCTTTCTCTCGTGTTAGACAGATCGCACCCTTTGCCGCGTTTCGGGAAAGCATCAAGCTAAACCATTAGCCAAACTCGTTGTTCCCGGTTCAGAAAACACTGATAATGGCGAACAAAATTTCCAAAGTTTTTCTCCGCTATTTTATCAAATTTTATCAAATCCGAGAAGAAGGTGCGAAGAGATGCGAAGAAAGCTGATAGCATGGAGATCCTAGAAAATTTTAATAAAACTGTACAACTTGTTGTTTCCCATATCTCATAGAAAATGACATCTTGCAACGTAATCTCGAGGATTGTCAAGGGTTTTGACCAACAGGTACAACAACCTCGATACCGTAAATCGTCTCTTAACCCTTTCGAAGTTGGCCGGAAGAGAAAAAGGAAAAAAAGTTTCCTTTAACCCTTTCCCGTAATCTGCTTTTCCAGTAAACGGAACTATTTCTACCGTACGTTTATGACTGTTATGTACGTTTTTACAGTTAAAATCTCCGCGAAAAGAAAAAAGAGGGTCGCATGCGTTTCTAACAGTTCCTACGTTTCTTGTCTGTCGTACAGTTGTTGTACGGTAACCCTTCATCGACCTTGTTTTTCTAATCGAAGAAAAGGCCAATTTTTTATCGTAAGCTCTTGTCCATCGATGCTCGAAGATTTTTATGTTTAGCCAATAACCTTTTAACCATTTGCCCCTAATAGCGTAACAACCGATTGACAAGAAAAATTCAAGAAATTTTGCGAACGAGGTTCCGTGTCCTCCAACTTTCATCCCTTTGTAATTCAATTTTGTACTTTTGCAAAAGCTTTTCAATTCGTTACCGTTTTCAGAAGTCTAGAAATAAGACGAGAAAGTGTTTTCGCCTCTCGTAAAAGAAAGAAATATTTTTACATCTTTCTAAGCCTTCGTGTATCCACTCTGGCCTTGTTTTCTCTTTGTTAGCCCTCTTTCCGCATAGCCTTTCCTGCCATAAATATAACAAAAAGAAAGGGTACGACGACATTTATATGCAAAACCTAATAACCACCGTGGTAATAAATTATTATTTTATTAGGTTGCCATGTTTAGCATTATCAACAAGGGACCAGTGTCAAGATTTTTGGGCTATTGCCCATAATTATCCTTCGTATTCAAAATCTATACAAAGATGTAGCTTACTTGGGGAAAATCTGTAAATTTCGTTTCTTTGCCCTTTAATCCTTTTACTTAGTCAGACCTTGGAAAAATTACCAGGAAAATATATTCATTTTTCTAAAATATGCAACGTATTTTATACGAAATATGCTATGTATAACTGTACCCTTGAAAGTCATCATAATTTTAACATGATTATTTAACAACGCATAATAAAAGTTGTCGCACTTGTACGTGCGTCATGTGGGAAATAACTTTTAGCATTTAGGGATTAAAATATAATTGTGGCATACAGAGGCGATATTAAATACTTAACAGCACTTAAAAGACGCAAAGGCCATTAAGAAAAGGACGCAGCTGTTAGTATTTGAGGAAGAACACTAATTAACTTTTCAGTAATCGGAAATGCCTTAAGAAAATCCGTTACTTGGGAAATAAAGGATTTGAACATTTTTCCTCTTGATTTACGGACTAGTAAGAGTTTTTCAAGATTTATAACCCAAAATCTAATTTTTATTATTCTTCCTGTCTTTATGTCGAGAATATACAATTTGCTAACATGGTTAAGCTTTAAAGGATACCCTCTACTGTTTTTGATTTATTTCTGTTCTATTTCAGTTCTGCTTCTGAAGAATTTTGCCTAGTGTCCTACCCAATTTTGTGAACTTGTACCTTCCTGATAATCCTCCTGAGATCACTACTTTCTAAAATTATCTAAAAATAGAGTCGAAAAGTATTAAGCATCAAACATCGATATTATTGAATCGATCGTTTCTGCCAGCAATTAAAAAGAGTAGATCAGATTATTGTCTCAGATTAGGGAGAAGAATTTTCCGCTGTTCAATGACCTTCTTGTTTTCTTTCTGTCCTCGCTCTCTCTGTCTCTCTCTCTCTCTCTCTCTCCCCCACGCACCTACCATCTATCTATCTCGTTTTACCCGTCTACCCTATCTTCGGATTTTAAAGCAACCTATATAAAATTCTCATGCAGAGATTCACCCCAGTTAGGATCTTTATGCATTCGATGATCAATCAGTTATTATATAATTGTAAATAGAATTTATTGGACCTTTTTTTTTTTTTTTTTTTACAAAAATCTGTAAAACTATTTTGGCATTGGAGCCTAGGATAATATTTTCAACTTGTGAAGCGGTCATACTTGTTTATATATGGTAAACATCATGAATGGAGTCAAATGTAGGCCACAGAACATTCTATAATAATAAAGTAATTAAACATAAGCACTAATAAAACTCGAACAAGACAGCTGGATAAAGAAAGGACAAACATCGTATCGTTATTATGTTAATTGACTTGGCGAATATTTAACAATACCTGACCGGTCTTATTTACTCGTCCATTTCTGTTAATACGATAAAGATTATGGAACTATTACTTGTACGAAAATATATAATTTCTGGCCGTAAATATATGCTAACGAAATTCATGCAAAAAAGCTTGATCAACGGAAACACCGGCAAACGCGCATTACCTTACCTGAGCGTGGGCGTGTCGAAGTTCGTTTAAACAGCTGCTCCGTAACCCCTTTCGCACCCCTCTCGAGCTTCTCGAAATTTTGCCAGAAAAATATTTTCCCGTTCCGCTTCGTAGCAACCGTACGACAAATACGTTGCAATCTCCTCCCTGTTCTGCCAGAAAACTATTCTCTCGTTCTGTGTATCCAAATAAAAATGACGTTGTCGTATCACGCGTTGCGTGCGTCGTGTTTTCATCCTTTTACCGTCTCTTTTCCGATGAGCAATCAAAGGGCTGACAATTTGCGGAGACACGCGGTAATTTTCCAACAGAGACGATAATCGAGGAACTCGGAGAATGTCAACGAGAACAAGTTTAACGAGCACTTATCGTTAAACGAGCTCGAAAATGCATAACGAGTACGTTATCGCGATTTAACTCGGATTTTCCTCCTTTTTAAACCACTTTTGACTCATCGTCTAGACTAATGCGATTTACTTTTTAATCGCTGAACCCTGGATTCTTCGTTGTCGTTGCCAACTGATTGTTTCGTATCGATCTCGCCCCTTTACCGCAAACAACAAGTTTATCCATTCGATGTTTACAGCTAGGTGATAAAAAATGAGATGTTCTCCTCTCGTCTCGATAGATGCATTTATTTACGATTTGTTTCATCGTGTTTAAACTGTCAACGAGAACAATATCTTCGAACTGTCGCCGTTTCATCTCTTAACAAACACAGACAATAATTCAATAGGCCGGATATTTTTGAGGGCTAAAGTCATTTTTTTCTGCCATAACACAGTCCTTGTACCTTTCCATGCTATAATCTTCCTTTCGACATTAACCGCAACCACGAGGCAATAATCTTGGAAACCCAAGAGACAATAGTCGATTGTTATCTCGTTTGGACAATGCCTATTTACTTCGCTAGCTTACGAGGAAAAGTAAGACGGAGTCATTGTTTTTTTGAGAAAAATTCGATTCGAAAAATTGGCTCAGTGACGCGTGTTCTAAGTAAACTTGCCTCGTCCGATGTTCGACGTCGAATTCCTATCGCTGTAAGTTGAAATTTGTTAATGCAAGTAACTCTTTAAACGCGGAACGGTATTGGTTGGAAAAAGATTAATGGATGAGAATTCTCCTCGGTTAAAGAAGAAACCGTTCGCCTAGATTTTTTAACGAAAGATTCAAATTTCCAAGAAAACGAGCGGAACGGTGAATGAGGCGAAGTCTCGTGCCCCGAATCCTTGTTCCGGGCAACGGTCCAGGGGTCCAAAAACTCGGCAAGATGAATAGAAAAAAGCAGAACGGTGGCCGAGACTGTCGTGGAGGCATCGGTGACCGGCCGTTCGCGGCTGCAGCACAGCCTGCAACGCACAAATGGCGCCCTTCTATAAGGACAAACAACTGACAGCTGACCCACGCTCGTGCTAGCTTGACCCACACTTATGGTTCATCTGCTGACAGCATTCTTGTCCCCTTTGCCTATCTCGCGTTGTGATATCAAACATTTTTTCGCCTCGAGATTCTTCCGTCGGATGACACTATCTTCTGCCTCCTTATATTTTTCTCTTACATGAGCGTTAGTGCCTAATGTATTTCGTTTTCCTTGTACGAGATACACACGTGTATATGCATATGTATATGATTTTTACGTGTATCATACATGTAACAAAATCTTCAATACAAAAAAGTAACAAATGTTTTGTCGTACGCGATCGAACCCAGCGGTAGAAAGCTTCAAGATTTCCAGCTTGGACATTAATCTCATTTTATCGGACATCGAAACGTTTTGTTAGGAAAAAAAGGAAAAAAAAGGAAAAAATGGTGGCCTTTATAAGAGACCCCTAAGTGACGACTTGGCGGTCAGCGACGACCGATGGCAGTCGCTTTTCGAAATAGATTTTTTTTCTCCCCTGATGTATCCCTCCGCGTCTCACCCCCCTTGCGTAAAACGGTCCACGCGGACGCTGTCTGCGGATTGAAGGGCTCTCGATATTCAGTGGCCCAATCCACTCCGTGCCAGTTCTACCCACAAGTCCGCGTGTTCGTCCTTCTATGTTCCCCTTGCCTTTCCCAGCCCTCGTCTTTTCCTTTCTCCCCAACTTTTTATGTTCCCCGTAAATCGGAAGAACGGACATCCCTCCACTTTTTCTCTTTTTCTCTTTTTCACCCTGTTCATTGCTTTCTTTTTTTCTCTCCCCTCCTCGTTTCGACTGGTTTTTCCGAGCGCGTGGCGCGACTCACATCGCGTATAATAAACACACATTCGAGGGATCGTTAGTCCGCTGTCAGCTTCGGATAAAACGGTCCCGTGCAGCCAACGTGAATCGAGAGCACGGGGAGTGGAAAAAAAAAGAGAAACAGATTATTAGACGGAAGGAACAGGTTTACAAAAAATTCGACTCACCCATGGAATGTAACAAGGGGATCGATCTGAGCATGCGATGAAAAAATATTTTTTTCCAGTCTCCTCTTCTTTTCAGAGCGCAAGGTGTCATCGAACGAGAATATTAGCTTGCATACAGGCTTTTTTTTTTAAAGTCACCTTTGAAGATGTTCCTCTCGGATTACTAATAATACGAGATGTTCTCTGTGGCATCTGGCTCGTGCCTCGTTCACGAGATCGACGATCGCTTTACAGATCCCGATCTCGGTCTTTTCATCTTCGTTTCTTTCTCCGATTCCCTTTGAGAGCCTACCGTATCTTCGTAATGACCATCCATCGGATTTTTATTACCTTAAAGGACTGATCTGCCATCGAAATTGATAAGAACCTTCGTAAATATTTGCGATGTTCAAAAATCTGAAAATGCTAATAATGGCTCGTATGATGCCTTTCGGAAATCGGAGATACGGCGATGAGGCGAAGCGAAACGGTGACTTTCTGGTGTTCGCGAAGGGTGCGTGGTCACCGTGCGGACACGCGAGAAAAAAGGAGGGAGAGTACGAAACCAATGACGGATCCAGATTCGACAGGATGGAATTGTAGATCGGTTACGAACGACTCGCAACCTGATAAATAAGAAAGCTGGGGGTCACGGAACCATGAGAGGGGTCAACTATTGAACAATGTCGGGTGCGCGGCCTTTTCACCCCTGGGTTAATATGCGGGCGACTAAACATCAGCACCGGACAATGCAAGATTTATAGATGGAAGCATACGTGACCATTGTCCAGCCAGATTCCAGCCCTAGCTAGCCAAAAGATTTTCGAAAACGGCTGCTGCAGCCGCCCGTTCTGCCGAATTCGCGACGATTGTCGGGTGAGAAAGTCTGGAATCGTATTTTCACCCCACATTACAGAAAATCCGACACCCCGAGTGTGCGTGCGGCCTTAATGACTGGCCGGCCCTAATAACAAAACGTTTCAACGTATTTACGGATCGCAAAAATTGCGACCGTCCACTGCAACAAACAAACGGTTAGACTGTCCAGTACTTGCACCAGCGAGCTACGATATGAATCACGTACTGTTGTTGTTTAGTACTTGCTTTTTCCAGATCGCAAGATGTACTGATTTGTCTTTAATCATCGTGGTGGATAGGCGTACAGTAAACAACAACGTAATCCGTAGCGCTTTACAAGGGATTTACGCTACCGGATAACGGTCGAGCATCATTTATGATGGAAGCGCGTAATCGGATTCCGTTTTTACGAAACGAGGAAACGGTGGCGTTCACGTGGAGCTCTGATCATTTTCATTTATAGGGTTTTTTTTGTATCGACTGGCGAGGGGCAAGTCAGCCCTCAAAGGGCGGAGCGTGGGGCCACTGCACCCTCCTGGCACCGCAAGTATGAAGGGTGGACAGGCGAGAGAAAAGAGAGATCGCAGGATGGCCAAGGCGCACGCGCTAATTCTCGCCACTTTTCAAACGTCCTTACCCTACTGGATTTTTTCCCTTCCCCTTCCATTCTCTTTTTCATTCTTTATCCTCTTCACACTTGCGCATTACCCGAGTATGTACTTCGAACCGTTCGCAATTTAAATCCTGCGTGTCTGATCGCATGCGAATATCCTGAAACTCTATTCTTTACCTCAAGGTAAAAACGAATAATTTCAAGAATAAAAAATTCATTTTTTCCCCATCTACATTTTGCACTTTGACATTTTTGAAGGGCATGGAAAGTAATCGGAATGTCTGTCCGAGCAAATTCTTGGAAAATCCGCAAAAAGGAACATCGAATACCCATTGGTGCCGACGCGGTCCTCGCTCGTCCTCCTCCCTTGCTAGTTTTCCTCCCTTTTTTTTCTCTCGTCTTTTTGTTACGCTGCCTCGACATACGATACGACCCCAAGCGCGTGCTTTCCCCGTGATTTCCGCTTTCCGCCTCAGCTGCGTCTCTCTTATCCTATTTATAGAGCCATTTTACGTATATATCCGACGATCTTGAAAGGAACACGGAACTCGACGCGCGCGTACGCGTAGGTGCCAGTAAATTTCCTCTGGATTGCCGAAGACAAGCGTCGGCTTGAGAAACCGCGCAGGAATCACCTTCCTTTACCACTTATTGCGCTTAATCGCTAGTCTAAGCTCCCTGGATGTCAGCGAGGATTAGCGGTCTCACTGACGCTGTTAACTAATCACCAGAAGCTCTTCTGTCCCGTCATTATTGCATTTAAAAAAAGAATTAATTCATTAAAGTGGGAAATGCGCTTCGAACGAGTACAAACGGATTGTTCGTAAAAATGATAAAAAATAAATGACACGGGCCTCAGGATCCATTGGAAAACTTCTTCTCTATTTTTTCTCCGTTTCCTCCTGTAACTTGCGAGTTTTTGCAAATCACGAAGATGAGGGAGCAACACGTTGATGGAACGACGTTTAAATGGAAAGTTTCTTCAAAGGACCCAAATCGTGGCCATTAAGAACGCGTTTTGATGCACTGTATCCGGACGGTCGTGAAAAGTAGCGTGGAGCGACAGAAAAATACGCATAAAAAAGGAGGAATCCCCCGGTGTAAATGAAATCCACATCGTTCAGGACGATCGATCGATCTGCAACGTCATCGTACGATTGTTGACTGGTCGTGAATGCCGACATATGGACGATCCTTAACGAGCCACGCGTTTTTCCAGAAAATCTTACTGTTGGAGCCGCCGCCGAAACATTGATCCATCGTTCACAGCTGCATCCGACGTAAAGAATATTATAAAATAATGAACTACGTAGAATCGAACCGAGTAGGTTACTTTTTAATAGAGATATAATACTTATAAGTATGTGTAGCTTGTGATCGAGTGTTTCGAATGGAGGGGGATGTGGAAGGGTAACGGAGATTTCAACGATGTCGGCTATAAAACGCCCCTTCCGTGAAAAGATCACCTGTTACAGGGAGGGAAGTTTTAATTTTTTTTTACGTACACCGTTGATCTCGCATTACAACCCGCTTGCACAATAGATATCAACCTGTTGAGAGAAGGGGAGCTTTTTTGCTTCTATTAGACGCGGTATATCATAGGGGAAAAGCATGGTAAGCGTGTGGAGTCGTTTTTTTTCTATCGAGTTTTTGCGATCGACAAAAAACCATGCTGCATCGGAATCTTCTACGTTTAGAAGCAGGTACAACTATTTGGCACCGTGGAAAATATGTAGATTTTATTACAGTATTAGCGGATATATTTTATTTTATCGTTTTCTCCGTTTCGGATATATTTTTAACCCAAAGAAATACTTTCCCCGGCATCTAAATCCTCTTTTTTCCTTTAAGACAAAAAGGGGTAGTCTAACTACGGCAAGATAGCCCATCGTTGGTCGCGCATCCTCTACCTCGTTGCTTAGCGTCTTTGTCATTCAATAAAAAACATTCGGGGAATTATTTTTTCCTGGCGTAGCGCTTTCACTTATGTCCAATGACGGAGCTATACAAAGGATTATTCGTTTTTGAGTAGTATGAACAATTTTCTAAGTATAGTTAAAAAACTACAGATGAAGATAATTCAAGAACCTAAAGGTTTTCTGTTGTTGGTAAAACCCAGGTATCCTGTGGCCAATGTTCGTTCAGTCCTCGCGAATACTTTATTATCGGTCAACAGGAGACCATTTCTTCTACTAGACTCGATCTACGCGGTTTTAACCCGTGTATGTGTTCGTGAGAGAAACGTTTGTAACCGAAGTCCTCCCCTCGTTGTTTCGATGGAAAGTTTGTAAGAAAAAGCACAAGGATTCGCTTAACTATATGAACTGCTACTTCTTTTTTAATTTTCTTTTTAATAACTTCCTATTATTTTAAATACTTTTATAATTTTAAAATAAATTTATTTGAAATGTATTTCAAAAGACAGCTGATCGATAAGAATTCATTTAAACAATTTTTTTACTAATTAAAAATAGCATTGAAACTTCACTAACGTGATATATTTTTGGGACTTATAAGTATCTTTCACTGGAAAATAAGCAAATTTTAAAATAAATTTATTTGAAATGTATTTCAAAAGACAGCTGATCGATAAGAATTCACTTAAACAATTTTTTTACTAATTAAAAATAGCATTGAAACTTCACTAACGTGATATATTTTTGGGACTTATAAGTATCTTTCACTGGAAAATAAGCAAATTTTAAAATAAATTTATTTGAAATGTATTTCAAAAGACAGCTGATCGATAAGAATTCACTTAAACAATTTTTTTACTAATTAAAAATAGCATTGAAACTTCACTAACGTGATATATTTTTGGGACTTATAAGTATCTTTCACTGGAAAATAAGCAAATTTTAAAATAAATTTATTTGAAATGTATTTCAAAAGACAGCTGATCGATAAGAATTCACTTAAACAATTTTTTTACTAATTAAAAATAGCATTGAAACTTCACTAACGTGATATATTTTTGGGACTTATAAGTATCTTTCACTGGAAAATAAGCAAATTTTAAAATAAATTTATTTGAAATGTATTTCAAAAGACAGCTGATCGATAAGAATTCACTTAAACAATTTTTTTACTAATTAAAAATAGCATTGAAACTTCACTAACGTGATATATTTTTGGGACTTATAAGTATCTTTCACTGGAAAATAAGCAAATTTTAAAATAAATTTATTTGAAATGTATTTCAAAATACAGCTGATCGATAAGAATTCACTTAAACAATTTTCTTACTAATTAAAAATAGCATTGAAACTTCACTAACGTGATATATTTTTGGGACTTATAAGTATCTTTCACTGGAAAATAAGCAAATTTTAAAATAAATTTATTTGAAATGTATTTCAAAAGACAGCTGATCGATAAGAATTCATTTAAACAATTTTTTTACTAATTAAAAATAGCATTGAAACTTCACTAACGTGATATATTTTTGGGACTTATAAGTATCTTTCACTGGAAAATAAGCAAATTTTAAAATAAATTTATTTGAAATGTATTTCAAAAGACAGCTGATCGATAAGAATTCATTTAAACAATTTTTTTACTAATTAAAAATAGCATTGAAACTTCACTAACGTGATATATTTTTGGGACTTATAAGTATCTTTCACTGGAAAATAAGCAAATTTTAAGGTACAGAGGAAGTAATATTTACAGTGTGTAATATTATTATGTATAATATTATGTATACACATACACAATTTATGTGTGTGTAATATTTTCACACGCATAATTGATCAGTACACCAAACTCTTTTTCACATAGATTTTGCAAAAGAAGAAACTTTCATCTCTATCTTGAGGTACCTTTTTCTATTCAATTGAACTGTGCATTATTACTTTATTATCAGATGAATACAAGTATATGAAATAACTTCTTCTATTTACACGTTCGCTTCCATTGCCTGTTCCTGATCTTTTTAATTTGCCTGTAGTCATAAATATATCAAAAATAAAGCTTAACGCCACACCTTCCTGAAATCACTTACGAATAGAGGAGTATGCGGTCGGCAATAAATATTAAACAGTAAGAAGTCCAAACAGGAGTTATTAAGCTTATATATGTTATATATATATAAAAGGCTTATTTAAAACTAAATGTTCTCCTATGTATAGTCTCACGAGCTTTTCTCGAAAAATTGAACCCAGGTGTCAATACCTTTTTTAATAATCAGTTTCTTCAATAAACTTCCTCATCAGGTAGCATCTTTTTCATTAAGGGAGCAATAAAAACATAAATCTTTTAGTTTCGGCGCAACCAACGACTCTATAGAAATCGTTCGAAAGGAATTAGTTATGTTGCGTATGCGCAGAGACGGGGGTGGCATACCTAAATAGAAAGTTGCGTTTAGAATGATCGAACGCATTTGGAAGAATCCATAAAAATACTCGTGAAGCGCGCAGGACGTCATGGGGTTCGTAGCCACCCTCGCAAACTGCCACCGTTCGTTCCCTATCGCCGTTCAATCCCACCCCTTGCCAAATCAGAAATCTGCCGCTTCCATCCCGTCTCGACAGCGATGGCTGATGCTCGGATCCGAGGTATCGTGAAAAAAGAACACATCGGGCAAGCATTACGTTTTCCTCTCGTTTTGTCGATCGATCATTCCGCTACGAAACGAGGCGGTCGCGGTGACTAACAACAATGGGAAATCGGGAACGCAAGGACGTACATAGAGAAAAATGAGAGACTTGGATGCCTCGCAATTTGCGTGGGACGATGGTAAATGGGACATACCTATCGAGATTGACTACATCTACGTACATATGCATATAGGTAATTCTATATGTATATGTTACGATGTAGAAATACACGTATGGCTTAACACGTTCTGTACCGGACTAATTTTTGATTACCTTCCGTTCAGACCGCGTGGGGCGTATATTACGATTGATAGTTTTGCTTCTGATATTTTTGCCTATGCCTTACAATTTTTTTAATATTGCAGGAAACATAATTAACAATAAAAGGGTGTATCGTTTAAGATGTATTAGACATCAAACGAATAAGTATAATTTTTAAGCAATTGTTTTAACAAACATATGGTTGAACATTTACTCTATCAGACGAGCCGGATGCTCCTACATAATATTTTTTAATGACGTGAAAATTAATTTTTTTTAAATTATTCGTTTTACAATGAAAATTCCATATGGCTTGAACGGAAAGTTCAGCGTGTGGCGTATACGGAACGAGTTAAATAAAAGCAATGTTTGGGAGTACAGAAAAATAACACTGTTTGTCAGTACGTAAGTAAACAATATATTTATCATTATCGTTATTACTAAGGCACTTGTTACCGATATAAAAATGTGTACGTCACAAATTATTGCCAATGAGCATATATAAATACTGATATTAAACAACTAATTGCTTCTCGTAGTATAATCTCAGATATTATGGATGTCACCCAAGGGGAGTTTCTTGACTTGTTTTCGTTTTCTATTACTGTTATTCGACTGTTATTAACAAACGCTTTCCATTTCGTGAAATAACACTTATTTTTCTTCACGTTAAATTGAAGGCACTTTGTAAGAGGTCTCCGCCTCCACGCGATGCTCCCCCCGCCCCTACACATAACAACTAAATTGAGTTTAGACTAAAAGCAAGATACGGTATGGTAATATTAATATTATCGTTAACTAGCAATAAAAATAATACATTAAATGTATCTGACCTGCACGCCTGGAAGCTGTCGCAACGAGAGTAACGTAACGCAACGATTTCGTGATCCTTGTTAACGATGGTAACTTTTTTGGATCGCACTCGATAATAGATCTTCGCGTTTAATACAAGCTTCGCGTTACGATCAAACATAATAACCATGAACAGAAAACATAGTAGACAACGATAATAGAAAGAAAGATTTTGTGCCTCCCGACATGATTAAAATCACTATCGATATAGACTTCTCAAACTATGAATGCCTTCTTTTATACGTTTGTACAGCAGCTTTATTCTTTATATAGCCATTCGCATTAAAATCATTACGATATTACTATACAGAAACATTTAATATACCGATAATAAGGAAACAAGAGACACTCGTAATTCGAGAAATGATTTATATATATATATCATGCCTAATATTAAAAAAAAAAAGGAAAAAAAATTTCCATGAAACGATTATAAAAATTCTCTTCTTACAATGATTTTTAATGCAGATAACAGGAGCGTTAAGTCTACCGTGTTTTATGTTGCTACGCGTAATTACTATACAGCGATCGCTTTCCAAGTTTCAGTCGAATAATACAGATAGTAACACAAATATCGAACGAATATTACATGATCGTTTTATTACTTCATTAAAAAATAAGGAGGTCGAATACTTGTGCTACTCGCACAGCTACCGTTGTAGCAATATAAAAGATAAAACCAAGCGTGCGAATAACTACAAAACAAAAATCTAACTTGCGTCTCCGGAACTTTTCCTTACTGAGAGAAAAGGCAGGAGAGCTTACGGATTTTTCCTTCCACCTTTTTTGTGTTTTCATTTCTTTTCTTTCTTTTAATTTATCAATGAAATTCTATGATCTTCGATGAACGACCGTGGTTGGCAGACGTAACTGTGACGATTCGATAACAATGAAAATTCGATGATTAACAAGGAAACGTTAACAAGATAATGTTTTGATTATTTGAGAAAGATAACAGCTCTTTCTTCGTGTACTTCGAACTATAGAAAGAAAAAACATAAAACATGGAATAGATCAGTCGGATAAAATTGGTGATCGCGTGATTGTTATCACTGGGGTACAGTACTTATCAACGTTATCGCCGCATTATTTCGGACTAACAAAAGAAAGTTACGTCAACCTCCGATATTTCTTTCCTTCGCTTTTTTCCCTCTATTTTCTTCTTCTTTCTATTCTTTTTATAACGTATGTATACACTTAAGCTGCCATGTTACTAAATATACATGTACGCGTATTGTCTCCTCTTTACCATGTCGCTTTGATTATTCGATAATAACCATTACTACTGGTTGTTTCGCGAGGAACATACAAAGTACAAGATTAACGGCCTCTTTTTATCTTTCAATTTTCTTATCCCCAAGAACTAAGGGAAAGAAATACGCGAAAAATCCTTAAGGCTAAAGATATTTAAAGGTAATCTATAAACATCATATACTCTCCTTTTTTTAATGTCCATAATATAACTGTATGTAGTATAAAACGTAAGAGAATTTTATAATCTAACAGTGATTTCAAAATACCAATAACTGCAATTTGTAACAGGTATAGACTTTATATATAAAAAAAATATATGTATATTCATTTTGTGTTCCCCTTTTCAAAGTATTTAAAAGGGTCTAAAAACGTGTTTGTCTATTTTAACAATTACCACATGTTCATATAAACATCTCGTATAGACGGACGGTTATTGCTTTAAAACATGACGATCAATATTGTCGTTCTAATCGATTGCAAAGAAAAGGCACTTCGTTTAAGCATATCGCTTGTAAAATAGTCTGAGCATTATCGACACTCGATTGCGGTGTACATGTGTGTGTATATGTATACACAAACACATGCGATTCGGAGAAATCTGTTTCGAATCTGAATCATACATGTAACACGACTTGTTCCGTATGCCAACTTCGAAGTATAGACAAGTGTCCGTGTGTTAAAAATGCTTCGATACTTTTAGACGTTGCCGTTGCTTCCGTAAACATCATATAAAGATCACCGCTATATGAATCGATGAATATCGAATAAAATATCATTTATCGAACATCATACCCTCTTTCTTCTTGTTCTTCCATTCTCTCTGTACATAGTGTTTTCATAATAATTGCACTTCGTCCTTAGTTCGTTCCATGAGTTTTCAATGTACGTTCACAAACTCCGTGAACACATCAGGTATGACGCTGTTCTTTTTAAATTTAAATCACATGCGAGATCCATGATCGTAAAAAAATCTGATATGTCATGATATCAGATTCCTTTTGTAAACCAACGTGATATAAATATAATTAAACAACAATTTACTTGTCTACTCCATACTATCGGGAAGTATATCGAGCTTTCTCCATTCATTGCGCTCTCCTCCATTGACCCGAACGGTACGCACATTAAATATTATTACTCATAATAAAATGAATAATATTCAGTTCTCTCTCTCGCTCCCTCTCGTACAATGCTTTAGTATAGAAATACAAACTTATATACAAAATGTTGTGGGGACAAATGCACTCATACACGCATACAAGCATACGAACACTCAAATACCCTAATAATAAGAGAGAAAGAGAAAGACCCGAATACATTTTTTACATACAAGATGTCCTAAAAATCTTAAAATACAACGTCAAAGATCGTATTCTTCATTCAATTCCAACAATTTCGATTATTCCACGCAGCAGGTGGTAAAAAATAGTGGAAGAGAAAATTAATTTCTGGAGAAGCCTCAACGATAATTACGGCCTGCTCAACATTCTCAAAAATTTCTTCAGGAAGACTCGACAAGCTTGCCATGAACACTAGATTTTAAGGCTTCGAATTTCACTATTTTTTACCACCTCTCATTATTCAACAAGCACGATATATAACAAGAAATTCGTAGTATGGAATTCAATAAGAACTATAATCTTCCGAATTATCGTCAACATTTCTAGGACACCCTGTGAATGTTTCTGTATACACATTTCTGTATATACGTTGAGCATAGCGCATTTTGTAATTAAGGCTCCATTCTACTTAAACTTTAAAATTTTTCTCGTTCACGTGCGTTTTTTTTTTAATGGAATAGTCGTTACTTTACTGGTAAGATCCTCTAGAATCGTTCCATTTAGTTTAGACGTATTGAAATTGCAATTTTTTTTTTTAACGAATCGATTTCATAAATTGCTTGCCTGTCATAGACAATTCTTTCCTCCATACTACAGCCACGTCAGCACGTTTTCAGGTTTTGTCGTATTAGGGTTTATCAGCGATTGCACATCGTCCAAAATATCGCTACTGAAATCTTCACTCAACTGGAAACAAAATTACAAGAAACAGGAGAGTGATATTTGAAACAGTCTTTATAACTACTTTTATATATAAATATTTAATAAATACCTGTAACGATGGAACGAGATCGTCCGTCGAATCGATATTATCGCTCAGTGTAGAGAGATCTGGGGTCTCCATGGGTGCACCACCATCTGTAGAAGAGAAAAGAAAAAAAGCTTTTAATATTACCGTAATATTGTCGAAGCGAGTTCAGGTGTGATAACGTTCAAGGAAGACTTTAAGCTCAAGTTTATGGAAAACGGACCGTTGTCTCTTCCCGTGTGAAATATTATCGCTCTACTTCTTGATTATTCTATCTTCGCTGATTTATAAACTGAAAAAATTGTATTCAAAGTTTATGAAGTTTTAAATTATTGTATAAAGTTATAAAAAAACTCAATACATATTTGTTGCTTTCTAAGTGGGATTTTTATCATACTATTATAAATTTGTATTCTTTATACCAATGAGATATATGTGAGTTGATTAATTAAATTTGTTTGAAGAATGCAGATAGAAGAATTAAGCATTAGGCCGACGATATTGCATATAAAAGAACATCTTACCACTGGTGCCATCCATGTTATCGTCGATATTTGCAAGAAAATCTTCAGGTGTATGAGGAAGAGAATAAGCAGAACCAAGACCCAGACCACTGTCTGCGCTTTCCTGACGTGCGTGTTGTTCGTTGATTCCCGATAAAAATGGGTCCATAGCGGCGTCGGTAGTGCTTTGTCGGAGCATAAGCTCTTGCTACAGATAGAAAATATCGCGCGATATTATGAAAGACAAAAGCGTGCGATCAAACACACGAATAAGTACTCACCTGACGTATAATTTCCTGTTGTCGTTGCTTAAGACGCTCGCGTTCCATCTGTAACGACTGAAGACGGAGTTTCTGTTGACACGCTTGTAATGTTTGATTACTCTGAATGCCACCACCTGTGGGTTGTTGTTGTTGAAGCCAGTTTTGTGGTAACATCGCACCTGAAGTCGGAGCCCTTTGTAGATGTGTAGCTAAAACAAAAAATAGCCGAGCTCGATACAATATCCGGTAAGAGTTTAACGATTCGTACGAAGAGAAGTATGAATTCTCGTATGAAAATAAAGACACTCGTCTATGATCGACCTTTGGAAGCAACCTACGCGATTTAGAGTGGGTCGATCGCAATGAAACTTACGGATTCTTGGATCGAACCACGAAGTGGTACGTGTCTGATGATTAATGAAGTAGATTTCTCCTTCAGGAGTACGCGCTTGCTCCCATCCGTCGGGCAATGGACCTAGAGAATTGGTAGCGCCGGTCGAGGATTTCCCATTGTCGACGGCGGCAGCCACAGCCGCCACGTTCGCTGCTGCCGCTGTTTTTCGTGGATCTTCCCATGTCGTGGTTCGCGTCAGGTGGCTGGAAAATAAAATTATAACACGTTCAGACGTCGTGCTATTTTGTACGTATAGCGTGGCCCCGTGCAGAAACTGAATACGCCACGGCACGTACAGTTATCCACATATAGTAGGCGCATTCTAAAAATAGTTCCATTCAAAAGACGACGCGAAGGAGTAACAGCAGGCGCCTAGCGGTAGTTAGCATACGAGTTTTAACGTCTCGAGAGAGAGAATAAAACGTATTTCACGAAATTTCCCCAAGGATCAAACCACTTTGTACCGTTCTTCCACGTCACGATCTGGTCGTCGATGTGAAACAACGATCGAAACGTTATGCTCTGTTATTCGCGGAAACGCTCGGATTCGTCTCCTTTATTTATTGGTCGCGTGATCGGTGGCAGGTCGAAGAATCGAAAAGTCAAGAAACAAGAAGCCACGAAATACACGTTCCAACACATCATGATCGTATTTTAAAGCATTTCGCGGAAACAGACAGCAGCAAAAGCTGTACCGTGTGTTTCTGCGTACGAATGAGCCCCAACTCCGTTTTGAGAAGTTACCGCACACACCGCGATCTGGCTCCGATACGGGACGAAACGGTGTAGCATGGGTCCTTGAAATCGTAGCCACGCACGGCCCGCAGCGTCTCTTCGATCGTCCAACTAATTCCTCGTACTGTGCGGGACGAGCATCGTGGTTAATTAAATGGCAAAGCATCGTTCGGCAACGGCAGCAGCTTAGCACACGGGGATGCGGATGGAGTCGTGGTCGTTTTATCCGAAACGGCTTTACTCGGCACGAAAACACTACGTCGTCTCTCGGTCGACAAAAATAACAGCTAATGGCTGTGATTGCCGATCTCGTCGTCTTCCCTCTACCTAACGTATTTACCTTACTCACGTGTCACTTTTCAGCCGGGAGGAAGTAGAAAACACTACACCGTGCACGACTGTCGCTCTTATTTACCTTCGTGAAACGAATACCTTTGCGAACCGATTACCTTGCCTGACTCTATAGAAATTTTAGACAACGATCGAACATACGGCACGCTTAATACGACACCGTGGTTCGAACACCGAAATTTCCCAATCGGCCGATGTATATCGCCAGAAACATCGACCGACAGATCCATCCGCGTGGCAAATTTCGTGGACGCGTAGGAAGAAGATTCCTTTTCCAATGATAATTCTCGTAACCATTTAAACGAATACGTTCAAATCGCTTGTCACGAGTTCCTCGAACAGCGGCTGCCACCGATTCTCGAATCACCACGAACGCAGAAGAGTTCAGTCCGCTTTATATTTTGCCAAAAGTGTCACTCGTTTGCATTCCATGGACGATGACTTAATGCGTTTCGCTTAAGTCATCGGCGACGACATAAACAAGTTGTCTAAATCCGCATCGGGATATCGTGCACCGGTTCTCAGTATTTCCGAGCGAGAAACAAATCTTCTTACACGGTTAATAATACCCGCGGAACAGAACGCGTTTGACGTAGTTTTAACATTAAGAGCATTATCCAATCGAGATATATCTGATCGAGCGTGTTAAGCTGCGTCGTTTCCCGAGATCCGTCACCGGGCAGCCACGGATCGAGAAGGACACGAACAAAACACGGCTCGTCGATTCCTCTGACGCGATCTCTGGATAACAACAGAGACGCGGCTTTACGATCGGTCAAGAAAATTTCAAATTTCCCTCCGAACTCTCGCTGGATGACGCTTTCCTCCGTCGAATGAGACGAAAGGGAATCGCACAAAACGATCATCCCGATGAACTTGTCTCAGACGACTCTCGAAAATGACGCTTTCCTTTGCCTTCTCCGATCCTTCCCCACCTGCGATTCGATCCTACTGTTCGATTCGGTTTCGAGAGAAACGCGCGTTTCCTCGTTGATCAAAAGAATGACTCAGGAATCGCATAGTTACGATGAAAGTAATAAAAAGGAAGGGAAGGAAGAAAGGAAGAACAACGGGGCAAAGGAAAAGAAATTGAAAATCTATCTCCAGGATGCGTGATCGGCGGTGGCTTTAGCAGAATACAGAACGGCGGTGTGTTCCAAAAGCTACATGTCGCGGGTCTCTCCGGGAGCGGTTGGATGCGTTCCAAGAGAGTGCGAGGTAGAGAGAGAAAGAGAGAGAGAGGGCTAGGTGGCCGAGAGGCAAGGGTAGAGAAAGGAAAGAAGCGAGAAGAGGAAAAGAGGGAGAGGTAAGCAAGCAGGCAGGCAAGTAAGCAAGCAAGTAAGCAAGCTAGCAGGCAGGCTAGCAGGCGAACAGGCAACCAGGCAGCCAGGCAGGCAGCTCGAGAGCATTGGAGAATTACAAGAGGGTTTCTGTGTGGCGCACAGCATACGGACTACGATGTATTTTTACTCCGGACATCACGGCGCCGGACAACTCGTAAATAGACACTCTCGCACCGACGCTCTCTTTCGCTTGCCTGCTCTTCTCTCCCGTCGTCGTCGTCGTCGTCGTCGTCGTCGTCGTCGTCGTCGTCGTCTTGGTCGTCGTGGTTGTGCTCGTGGTCGTCGATGCACGATACTCGTTACATCCCTCCAGCACCCTCCCCCTCGAAAAAGCTACGACCGATCCCCTTCCAAAAATGACATCCAAGTACCGAGTTAATACATGCTTTTAACGACCTACGAGAACGAACAACTGGCAGCAAAACCGCTTAACGAACAATGCTCGATAACCCTAGACATCGAGGCATCCTCGCTTTCCACATTGTTTCATCTTCTCTCTAGACTAAGCGTCGCGTCGGCTGCACGTTTCGGAAATCGAGGCGATCCCTTGTTTTCAAAGTCAAGCGCGCGAAACATCGATAACGAACACCGAGCGCCCGATACGAGACAGTGCGAGAAAGCAAAGGCCTCTTTGAATGAACGGGGCTACGCGTTCAGACACGACACGCAGCGTATCAATTGAGAATCTTCGCTTCGAGAGTACATAAATTGTAGCCGAAGTACGTAGCGAACGGAACATCGCCGTCACGTCGCATGGAACAAATATGAAACAATATTCACGGACCGATTATGACGTCATAGATGATATTTACGAGTCGACTCGAAACCTCTAACGATACACGAAATTTCTATTTAGCTACGCGTCGATATCATTGAAGAAAATCTACGAATATCGCAAGGATTACTAAAAACCTATAAACCTTTGTACGAGCTGGAAAAGATCGTCCAATCGAAAATAGTTTTCTAATCGACGTATCGTAGTCCCCTCCGACTTTGATTAGCCGCAGCGATAAGTTATTATTCGAATGGCTGACAAAATAAAAGGCCTGGCGAGTCGCTCGAAAATCAACGACGAAGAAAACAGAAAAAGGACAGAACGGTGATCGTTAGTCGGAAAGCGGCGAGAGCGAGCCTCGCCGAGGACGCTCAGTCCGCCTTGAACTTTCGATACATTCGAGGTATTCCCGCAGATTTGTCCTCCTATCTGGCATTCGCGTTTGCAGCGCAAGACTCTCTCTCGTCTACAGGTGTGTCGGGGTCTTTAGCCTGTCGAGTGGCCGAGTAAAAACTTCCATCCTTATGCGAACGTCTTAACGTTGCAACGCCTTTGCGGAAAAGAGCACGACCTACTCCTCGTTCCGTGGAAAACACCGATTACTATATAACGCGCATAATATTACCGATGCAACTGTTACGCGCGCGTGTACACACGCGCGCACAGACGCACACGAGCACACCGTACATTGTAATACAAATAGATCGAACGTGACGCGCGCGTAAAATAAAGTCTGCCGTGTGTCGTTTATCTCGCGTTTTTAGCTCTCCTCGCGTCACGAATGTTATTTATCGTTCTGTACCTTTCGCTTATCGAGAGGAACGTCTTTCGAGACGCGGCACACCAAACGAGAAACGGATTATACCCATTCGACACGCCGCGTCGCGGAAATGTGGTCGTTCCACGAGCAATCAGCGCATAGTTTCCTCTTGAATTTCTCAAATAGCGTTATTTCTTTTTTTCCCCCACCTTCTCCTTTTTTCCTTTCCTTTTTTCTCGGATAAAAACTTACAAGACACGAACAACCGACGAAAAAGATAAAATATCGGACACGATGGAAGGAAAAAACAGAAGGAAAATGCGTGTCCGCGTTGTCGAACTGACCCTGAACGCAACAGGATGCCGATGTCGCGCACACGCGGTCAACTTTCACTGCATTCGAAAATGCATAGATACTAAACGTCCTCGAAATGAATTTACGAGGAAAACGGCTGGAATATATCGGCACGGTCGATTCCACTCGTGGATCGCTTCTCTCGCGGTCGTTATCGACCAGTTCGCCAGAGATTCGCGTTACTCCGTCGCTCGAACGAGGAAGTAGCCGCGAATCAATTGCCATTAGCATCTCAGCCTCGCGATTACGCTCCGTATATAACAGTATTCGTTTCTCGGATACTTTAGAGCGCGGGCGTGGTTCGTTACTCGTACGATTTCGAACGTTTTATCGCGTCACATAGGAACGCGTAATTTCTACCAATCGCAAACAATTCCGAATAATCCGCACCTATCTCGATCTTAATACCAGCGACAGCCAAAGAGAATTGTCGTTCGATTTCTCAGCTCTCCCAAGAATATCGTAGGAAGAGTAAAAAATTAGACATTTGCTCGCCAGAAACCAAAGAAAACGTACGAACGAACGAGAATCGGTACAACAAGGAATGACGCTCGTTCGTGAAACGAGCTCGATAAACGAGATCCGTTGAAGCGAATAAATGTAGAGTCGGTTGAATTCCACGGATAGTGTGACTCTGCTCGTGACTAATGTTTCGTCAAACGATACAGTTGACGGAAAACCTTGGTTGCCTGCTCGTCATGTCTCGCGTGTTCACCTGGCGGTGGAACGTGTTTCTCGAACTGGCAAGATCGTCGCGTTCGAGCGAGCGAACGTACATCGCGATAAGAGAGCGATGTCTTTGCCTGTCTCTGCGAGAGAGAAGAGACGGCGCCGCTGTTTACGTCCGGTCGATGAAACACGAAGAAAAGAAAAAAAGATCCCTCCACTGGTTCGTGGCAAAGTCGTTTCGTTTCGACGGTATACAGTTGCTCCTTCTCGCTGGTATGTAATACGCGAACCTAGCTAACGGGACCGACGTATAACATTATACGGCGAGGTAGTAACGCGCGAGTTGCGCGCCAACCGCGCGGCAAACGAAAAATCCAAGAAAAAATCCCCCGCAACGACGGGTCTCTACTAAGAACTCTCCGTCAATCGCGTGAAATTTCGCGCGAAACAACCGACTTGGTTGAAAGACGATGACGCGATCTGGTCGCTTCCAACGATACCGGACGTTTAAACGGCGCGTCGTCGTCAACGTTTCTCTGTTTAGGCTCTCTCGTTATTTTCTCTGGCAGAATATAGAATACACGAAGAGAATGCACGGAGTAGAAGCGACGTAACAGAGAGAAAGAGAGAGGAAGGGAAAGAGAGGCGAGGCGACACTTCCTAGAAGGTTTCAAAGAGTCAGTTTGTTCGCGGCTCGAATCACGTTTCAATTACGCAAATTAGATTCTAATAAGTCCCGCTTCTGGATAAGATCCAAAAGCTCGGAGAGACGGGCCAGAGGTAATTGGACGAACGGCGCGAGAGAAGAGAAATAAGAGAGAAGACACGGGTGCCGTCACGGTAGTCATTACTGCATAATACAACAACCGTGCGGCTCTCGGTTGGCTGCACTTCTTTTACCATCGGCCATTACCGAGCAACTCTCCTCGCGGCCGCTGTGTTACGTCTATCGAGGGAATGCCATGCTTTTTCTCGTTTCATGAACGATAATCCATAATAGCACCGGAGCACGGCCGCAGCTACTATATCTTACTATAAACAATTAAACGATATTTACGTCGGATCGGTGGCGGTCGGAATAGCCATAAATCGGTCGGAGAAGCGCGAACCTGAAACGTGATTAATTCTCGTCGATACAAGGCTACTCGGGTAAACGTAATTATTCGTCGAGCCACTCCTTTCTTTCCTTTACCATTTCATTCCGCTTCCTGCATTGCAAATGGGCACGTTACCGATACGTTACAAGGTACCGAGGGAAAACGGCACCGTTTCATAGAAACGACTAAATTTCAGATCCTATACGAAGAAAATTTCAGATATACGTTTCGATACGAACGAGCAAACGAAAGGACGCGACTCCTGGTAGAAAGTACGATTGCGATAAAACCTTTTAGAAAACTAGAAAGAGAACCTTTTAGAAAATTAGAGAACGAGCTGTGTTACGAGCATTAAGAACATAGAAGTTACGGCGAAAGATCGACGGGAAAGATTTGCTAATTACGTTTTTACGTAACATTTCGGTAGGACTTAGTGGCTCGAGAAATTAAGGACGAGGCAATGATTAAATAACGATCAACGAAAGACTGTAAAATATACGTCAACGACAGCGTATCTGAAAATTGCTCGATGATTCGACGACGATACCTATCGACGAGTTTTACAACTTTCACGATGCTATCTCGCAGCGAAGGCTCGTTGCGCGACGTTCATTCGAGTTTCCAGTTCACGCTGAAATCATGGAACGTAAACGGAAATGATTTCCCCGAAAGAAATTCCCCTTAAACGGAACGAAACGAGACCGACCATCTTGGCTGTACAGCTTCCGAGCTTGAAAATTTTAAGTTAGTAGAGTAGGCTCTCTTGGTTGTGATAAAATAAGGGTTCAAAAATAAAAGAAGAAGGAAATCTACGTTCAAACGGAAAATATTTGACTGTGGAGGATTGAAAGGGATGGACACCGCATAAAGGGATACTTCTCAGGAGCAATAAGATCCAATAGCTGGCATTCTCAAAAACTAACCTGCCTGGCCTTCGTTCTTACAAAAATGTCAGCAGCAGGTAGAATTCGCAGTAAAGCATTAATAGGCAGGGTTCGAACGGTAAAACTCAGGTAAAACTTTCTGGAAGAAGACGCATACACGAGAACAGAGGACTTTTCGAGTTCTTTTTTCCAGCTTCTCTGTAAATCTCGTTCTTCTTATTTGCAAATAAAAAAAGAGAAAGAGAAGGAAGAAGAAAAAGAGGCGAGAATGACGATGAAAATACTTGGAAATGAGGCGAAGAACAATACCGGCTAACCGAATGAAAGCCCTTTTCAATCGGTTTTGAGGGAGGCGAACGTTGAAGAGAAGACACAATGAATATTTACAAAAGTACAGCTATAACTGAATGAACGAGAATCCCTTCGTTCGCAGGTGTACTCGTTATCGATACGGAGGCAAAACGTATCGATTATCGCCGGGATATCTGTACGTGACATCAGCCACTCGACCAACGAAATCGTAATCAGACATCAAAGCAAACAAGGAGGAAAACGTAACGCGGTCGATCGATCGGCTTCGAGGAAAACACGTGAACTCGAAGAAATTGAACGTGGTAGCGCATGCCGACATTAGCTATTATCGTCGAAATTAAAAAAAAAAAAAGAAAAAATAAACAAAACAAAAGAGAGATTCCTGTGAAAGAAATCGTTGTTCCATAAGTGGAACAAAGCGAGAGATGATTTGGACGATCTCTAATTCTTTGAAAACTGCTGTTTGAAGCAGCTTCGTCGCGAAAATCGTGAAATATTGGAAATTAGACGCGGCGATCGAAAAAAGAGAGAAACGTCCGAGCCACCGGCGAAATACAGGTGGGTGGAAGGAAGCGAATGAGGCGACAAAGCAGACGAGGAGCGTTTCCCACGACAGGTGACACGTGGGAATCCTAGTGACGGCGCAGGTGGATCAGGTTAAACGAGTGAGATGGAAGAGAAACGGGGAAGGGACTGTGGAGGTATCGAGTAGGCGGCTCGAGATTGACAAGGAGAGCCGAGCCAAGAGAAAGACGAGAAAACGGGATCCATAGCGGGGACAAGGAGGATATGCGAGCAATTGGCAGTGGGGAGACGCGGCCGAGAAACGGAGGAACGGAGAAACAACGATGAGTAAGTCGAGGTGGTGATAAAGACAGTAACGGCCTTGAGGTATGTGAGACCCCAACACGACGAAAATGTGAACCAGCCAGCAGTCGCGTACAACGGTGAACTGCTCCGATCCGGAGTAGGATCGTTTATTCAATGGTCATAGATAGAATCCACTTGGAGATGAATCAATAAGGTTGTGAAATGACTAAGAAAATGTCAGATCGATGTCGTCTGTTCTCGGCATTCCCTTCCCGTATCTTCTGCTTCGTATAATGCCGTAAGAGGATCGGCAAACGTGAAACTAGCGTTTATCGAGGAAACCTTAAGAACGTTCATGAACAAGGGTTCCGTTGATAGGTAACTAGTCAGATTCTGTGGACATGTTAGAAAAATGCTGAAAAATCTATATGATTCGATGGATTCGAAAAGAAGATAGAAATGGGCGGGAAGCAGGAAATAGGGAAAGGGAAGAAAAAAAAATAGAACAGCAGGCTTTGGAAAGCAAAAAGAGGAAAGTAGACTTACTTGAGGAAGTAGATTTGTCCCTCGGGGGTGCGCGCCTGTTCCCATCCATGTGGCAGGGGACCTAGGTCGTCGACCGTACTGATGACGTCGTAGCTGCGTTGCTTCTGGTGATGATGGTGACGCGCGTGCGGCTGGGGCGCGTGCTGAGGCGCCTGCTGAGCTGAGGCGTAGGTTTGCTGAAGAGAGGCCGGGCTGCTGTGAGCGCGAGGATGAGCAACGGTAAGGCCAGCCGCGGCCGCTGCCGCGACTGCAGCCGCAGCCGCACCTGCGGCGTTTGATCCGGTACCAGCGGCAGTATTTCCACTTCCACCAGTAGCCGCACCTGCTGCTCCGGTACCTGATGTACCGGTAGCGTTTCCACCGGGTGCTGGGCCGGCACCGGCGACCGCGGCCGCTGTACCAAACGCGGAATCCGCCGAATTCTCCCGTGAATGCGAAATCGAGGGACTCTTGCTACCCGTCGACGGTGGATTAAAGAAGGAATCTGGTAAATTGCGCATGCGCAGTGGTACTTGCAGCGGACGCTTCGAGTCTGGCTTCAGGACGCTGTCGAACAGTGCCTGTAGATCCGATTCCGAGTTTTGATCGATATTTACTACCAGATTACTTTTCGACAACTGGTCCACGTCCTGGTTCAGCGCCATTTTGGATCACGCACTCTAACGCGCTTCGTCCGTGTCTTTCTTTCGCCCTGTCGTCTCTCTCTCCTCGTATCCTGTACACTCTGCTGCTACCTTTCGTTCTTCTTTAGTTCTCCCCTCTCTTTCTCTCTTACACTCTTCTTTCTTCCCTTCTTTCCGTCTTCTCGCCTATCCTATCTCCTTCCTGTCTTTTTCTTTCGTCACCGTCGTTCTGAACCTTCTTTCCACCTCTCCCTCTCCCCTTTACGCTACGTTTGCTCTTGTCTTTTACGGTACACCTATGGGCATTCGTGCATAGCACACCACCAGTCTCTTCTCTATTTGACCTGTACACACAGTCTCGCTCTCCTCCGTCACTCCTCGATTCCTCGACAACGCGATAGCTTCTTCTCTTTTCCACCTGTGCGTGTCGCGAGAGACAACAAAACAAGCAGGACAATGCCGCCGCCGCCGCCGCCGCCGCCGTCGCTGCCGCCGTCGTTCTAACTACCACAAGGTCCCCTTGTACCTCTAACCTTCGACAATACCCTCGAATTTTTCGACGAGTAACGTCTCCTCCACCTCTTACCACGATATCGCGCACCAGGAGAAATCGACTCGTTTTGCTAGCCGGCCGTCTAGCAAACGAGTGCTAGCGTTCACCGTGCGTGGACACGCGATTACGTACAGGGCCTAGAAATTCCCGTGTATCCGACTGATTCTCATCTTTCCACGCTACCTACTGGCTGATACTGTTACCAAATTGCAACGGCGCTCTTTTTGAAAGTTTATCGCCAGTTTGATACAATAATATTGTTTACCGCTAAATGTCCAAATACGAAAATAAAACTACCTTCGAGCGAAGACAGTATTACTTCATCACTTCTTAATGAATTCGAAGAAAACGATCACAAAAGAATCGAAAGACTTTAACGATGTTACTATGCGATTAATAAATTTGTACATACGCTACCTTCGATAACTTTTTAAACTGACCATACGTTTTAAGCCTTCGTTAAACGATCCTCCTTCGTTAAATGTTTAAAGTTCGATAAAATAAGAAAACCATACATCGACACCATTTGAATTTTCTTGATGCTTATGAGACCTAACCTCCTTTTTGCTCTTTTTTATTTAAACACTAAATTTAACTTTATTACATGAAGAGTATCAAGAACAATTGAGTAGAGTAGAGTATGAGAAACACATTTTCAAGTACCCTTCCAAAATCATATTTCCTCATCGGTAATCTCGTACTGAAGATATAATTACAAGATTCAGGAAACTGCCATTTACGAATGTATACATGCAGCTACACGATGATTGGTTACCGCTTATTTGGAACTTTTAAAAGATATAATTTATTTCAACAGCTTCTTTCATTAAAAATGTAACATTTAGTTGGTTCAAAGTAAAAATTTTGCTCCAGATCTTCTATTTCTATTTCTACTTGTTCCTTTACATGCTTAAAATAATAAGTAATAGTAGTAAGATTAATCAATCCTCCTAGATTGAGATATTTCAGTTTTGCTATCTAGAATATTATATGGTCGATGGTTTCGATATTTCGGTTGTGTGGTTACTTTAATTTATTGACAAAAATGTAACACTTCTATTTTAAATTGACTATGTTTTTACAACCGGAATGATATCTGTTTTATCCACGTTAAGTTATTTGTGTAAATATTGAAGGTGTTTTTATTCAAGTAAGAACTCGTTGACACGAGAAGCAAAAATGTCTTCGAAGAGGTATTTAATTGTTTTTACTTCGTGTTTTTAACTTGCAGAACTTCACAAATTTATGGATGGAAGTTATTTGTAGCTAGAAGGAATCGTCTTTCGATTTTTAGCGCGTTTCACTTGTTATATGAAACAATTGTACAGTATCGATTCTTTGTTTCTTTGTTAACCTGCATTATCAATTTATTCGTATTATTTATTATATTTAAAGTTATTTCAGCTTTTCTTATTAAATCTAGAAAATATTAGTTCTGCGCGTCTATTAATTTGTTTTATAACCGACAAACCTGCCTATCTAATGCACTTATAGTTCGATTTTAATAGAAATAACGCATTTATATGTAGCATGTCACTTATCTTATAAATACCTTGTTTAAAAAAAAATGCAAATTGTATATGATGAAACTAAAAAAAAAACCCAAGTATTATTTCTTTGTATATTTTCACATATTATGTGCAAGTATCATATTTATCTTTGATCAGATATTACAATTTCTTTTTTTAGTGAATTAAAAAAGCTGTCTGAAGAAAGTTTAACCAGACAACCTGAAGAAGTATTTGATATAATATGCAAGTTGGGAGAAGGGTAAGTGGATAAAGATATAAAATGGCATTTAATCTTTAATGAAATCTTTTTTTATGTAATTGTTTTTATAGTGTTTGTTTTATGTTTTGTTCATATAGATCCTATGGATCAGTTTACAAAGCATTACATAAGGAAAGTGGACAGGTACTTGCTATTAAACAAGTCCCTGTTGATACAGATTTACAAGAAATCATAAAAGAAATTTCTATCATGCAACAGTGTGATTCTCCATATGTTGTTAAATATTATGGAAGTTACTTTAAAAACACTGATTTATGGGTAACATTGATAATATAATGAATAATATTTTTTTATTCATTCCTTGCTTGTATATAATCAAGATATGGTTTCATAGATTGTGATGGAATATTGTGGAGCTGGATCTGTTAGTGATATTATGAGGTTAAGGAAGAAGACCCTTCAAGAAGATGAAATAGCAACGATTCTCAGTGATACCTTAAAAGGTTTGGAATATCTCCATTTGAGAAGAAAAATACATAGAGACATTAAAGCAGGAAATATTTTACTCAATAATGAAGGACATGCAAAATTAGCTGATTTTGGAGTAGCAGGACAATTAACTGTAAGTTATAAAACATAATCTTTATCGCTATATGTGATAAATCATTTTATTGATCAAAGTAGGAATTAATTTTGAAAATTTATTTTAGGATACAATGGCAAAACGTAATACAGTTATAGGAACTCCATTTTGGATGGCTCCAGAAGTAATACAGGAAATTGGATATGATTGTGTCGCAGACATATGGTCTCTTGGTATAACTGCTTTAGAAATGGCAGAAGGCAAACCGCCATATGGTGATATACATCCAATGAGAGCAATATTTATGATTCCAACTAAACCACCGCCTAGCTTTAGAGAACCTGATCAATGGAGTCCTGAATTTATAGATTTTGTCAGTGGGTGCCTTGTTAAAAATCCAGAAGAAAGAGCTACTGCAACTGAGTTGCTAAATCATGAATTTATAGGTAAAATCTATGATAATGAAACAAATTTGCTCTAGTTTTCTTGCATGTATTATTTAATATGATATTTTATTACAGGCAATGCCAAGCAACCAAGTATTCTGAGTCAGATGATTGCAGAAGCTCATGAAATACGAGAAAAACAAAGTGTACATCGTGCTCATGTTATAAATAATGTGGCAATTAAAAATCAAAATCAGGCAGAAGATTCGGTACTTATATTGAGATTTATTATGAATGCTATGTATGCGCGCGCGTGCGTGTGTGTGTGTGTGTGTGTACTAATGTTAGTAATTAACATTTGATGTTTATTGTAAGGATGAAGAAGACTGTAGTGGAACAATGAAACCTCTGCCAGAAGATACGGGAACTTTAGTACCGAGTCATGATCTTCCAGATACGGGTACACTTGTTTCAGCAATGTTAGATTTGGGAACAATGGTTATTAATAGTGACACAGATACCGAAGCTACTATGAAACGTAAGCACGTAATGTAATGGAACGACGAAACATTAAAAAGGAAAGTAAAAAATATCGTTTATTCGTAGGACACAATACAGGGTCAGTGGAATCCGGAAAAAAATACCGGCCACTATTTTTAGATCATTTTGATAAGAAAGAAGCACCTGAAATAGGAAAGGTATAAAATAATAAATGTGTTATAGTTGATGATTATGTTATGTAAAATATACATGCACGAAATTAATTTCTTAATCTTTAGGGAAATGGACAAATACTTGGGGTACACAATCAAGATAATGAAAACAAATTAGAATTACGAAGCCCTATAGAATCTCAGAGGTTTCAAAGTCACCTACAATTACAACTTAACCAAATTTCTCACCCCGTACAAGAACAACCTCATAATAACATATCCAAGTTCCAAAATGTCTTCACAGAACGTGATTTCGACTTCGTAAGTAATAGACACTTGCAAATTCTCACAGAAGGTTGAAAGTAGATTAAGAACTTTCCCAGTATTTTTAGTATTTTTTTAACTTAAAGTCGATCGATATAGTGCCACTTTAGGCATCATTAAAAAGAACTTGAATATAGATAAACAACCATATCCTGCAGCTGAAGTTTCTCTCATACGAGGAACTACAGCAACGAATGGCTAATCTGGATGCGGAAATGGAAAGAGAAATTGATGAGCTGAGAAGAAGGTACCAAACGAAGAGACAACCGATTCTTGACGCTATGGATACCAAGCGAAAACGTCAGCAGAACTTCTAACAGTTTGGTTACTTTTTTTATGCAAATAAGTGTGATGATGATAGATAAAGGGTGTACAGTTGTATAAATGAATAGATTTTATTCATCTCGTTCTTAGTTTCATCAAAGAGAACAACATTGTTTACCAACTAAATATCTACCTGACAAACGATGATTAATAACGATTAAAAATATTTTCTTCTTGACAATGTTCAAAACAATGTTTATCTCCTTGGGAATCAAGTACGAGTAATACTAGCTAATAGCCTCACGTCACCAATGTAAATTATTATACATGATTTAGGTGAACAAGTAATTATACTTAATTTTTTATGATTATGTTTACATATATACTGTTATTATGGATATCTTATAGAAATATTATAAAATTTCTTCAACATTTTTTTTTAGGAATTAAAACAAAAAGATTAAAAAAATGAATGAAGATAATTATGCCATGTTTGTAACTTTGTTTTTGATGTAAAAAGAAATTAGATGAACGTCCATGTGAAATTGACATTCGGTTTTCATCTTACGCTAGTCACGTATTATGCCATTTATTTTATCGATAATATTACATTATCAGTATCATCACTCATACGAAATATATGCATGGAAGTTATCCCGAAAATATATTTATATATGTAGTCTTATATGCTAATGTATTGTTTACTTGAAGCAGTTTCAGATAAGTGAACAACTTAGAACATATTGAAGAATTTATTCCTCCTTAACTGCCATAGGTATATTATGCGTTTATCTATTGATATAATTAAGTTACGGAATAATTTTAAAGTTTGGTGAATACAAATTGGAAATTTTGTAGTAGTATCATTGTACCATGCAAGATTACGATGAGAATGATAATATTTCAATGTGAAGAAATACTTGACAAATTAACTTACCGAAATTAGTCTTCCGTATTAGAACGTATCTCGATATTTCAATAATTTGTTAAGTCAGTGATTTAAATTGTTGAGATAGTCACAATGGCAAGACTTATACTTTTTAGCTTTATATAAAATTTTTATTCTATTAAAACATATCTTTTAAATCATCACCATATTTAGAATTTTCAAACAGCATATCATTATTTCTTGTACTGATAAAGCTTTCAATACACATTTTATAAGTCATACCACAATAACAATAACGCGTGTACGTGTCGTTGAGAATACTATGATGTAGTGGAGTAATTCTTTGCTGACGTTGGGCTATTTTACAAGTAGCGGAAATAGATTTATAATACTTAAATGCTATAGCCAGAACTGACTTTTCTGTTTATTTAGGAAGTAACAATACAGAATAACAACATATTTTTGATATAGAAGATATGCACATTATGGTCGAAAAAGATACAAATATTAATTATTATATCTAGTCTTTATATGGCCCTACCATGACACGCAAGATTATTAAAACAATAGTATTGAGTTTCACCATTAATAAGAAAAACAGATAACTAAGTTATGTTCTTTAAAAAAAAATGTCTTTACTGTTCGAGAAAAAAATAGTGCGCACCATTCACTGCGACATACAATATATAGCGTGTTGCAATATTCTAACAGAAACAAATAAATTTTACTCGTACAGAATTACACATTTGATAGAACATAAATATGTTTGTAGTGACAAATTTTCTATGTTCATCTTCCACCTGTATTATTAAAATGCAAAAAAAAACATGTGGAAGTAATATTGTAAAAAATAGTTATGCATTTCCATATATTTATCTATTATCCAACACTAAAAAAATGCGATAAAAATTTTTTTCTATGAAAACTTAAATAGTCCATGAAATAGAGATCTATAATATTTATGAATATAATGTACACATGTAGAAGTCTATTTCATAGGACAATAGTGAATCTGTTTACTTTTCATATTAGAAAATACTACCATTTTATATTACAGTTTATAATTATTTGTTTAGGAAGTCATTCTAATTTTACACCTTTCTTATGAATTGTACCATTCTCTATATGTTTGGGCAAAATATACAGACTGAAGGCAGAAAATTGTCTTTCAAACAAATAATTACCTATCTAGTTAGAACTATAATCTCATTATGCAGCGTAACCTATGAATTACTCCCATTTAGTATTAAAATAACAGATATTAATTTTCATTTAAAATAAAGCAAAATGAAATACAAATGTTAATATAAGACACTGCCTTTTACGTATATGATTTGAACAATAATAAAGTATTATATATACTATAATTTATTTTAGTTCTGTTTATTTATTTCATTAAATATTTGCATTAATTTAAAAAATTTGTTTATTATCAACAATATATTTATATATTATACAAAAAAATTGTTACAAATCTATTGATATCTAAGTTTTATATTTTACATTATTTAAGGGTTAAAAATAAAAGTAGTAAAAATATGGATTAATATGATTTTAAAAATTTGATATTTTTCGAGATATTTTTAATGTATTTTTCATTTCACAGTTCCAGTTTATATATTCATAAGTCGTCATCATCGATCATGCGAAATGCATTATTTTCCATATCATATTCCAATGTTTGTTTTCCTTGAACCTTGCTACTTATGTTACTTCTAACATCACTAGGTTTTTTTATTTTTACTACTGATAATCTGTCAGCAAGTTTCTTCATAATTGGTTCTGATTTAGAAGGTTGTTTAATACAACGATTCTAAAATAGAACCCAATGATATAAAAAATATTAATAAATAAAATATAGATATTATTAACCTATCATACCTTTTTACTTTCTTCAGATTCTTCATTAGAGCTTGATCCCACTGTAATACTCTGACCATTTCTCATAACATAAATCCAGGATTTTTGAGACACCTCCTATAAACAAATTAGTATTTAATACAAATGACTTTACTTAGCAATAAATAGCATTTTTAATTAACCTGAGCCTTATTATCAGTATCAACAGTCTTTGATAATAATTCATCAATCATAGCTTGCAAGCATACAGACATTAAGATAGCTTGTTCTGAAGTAACTGTAACCCATTGTAATTGATTTTTAGCTATTAAATATTCAAACGATAATTCTAAACTAAACTCATCACTTTCTTCTCCTCCCCTTTCAGATCCCTGAAATTAGAACAAATTAAATCACGCGCCGCAATGTTAGAATACGTCTTTCTTTTACAATTTACATTTTGCAAAGTAGTTATACGCCAACAACGCATTCGTGAGACTTTAAATACTTCTTCGCATTGTTCTCCATCATTTAATATACGCAAATTTAATTCATTTCTACCTATGGCTACTAATACTTTTGAATCTGGTTGAGGATAATCACAAAAACATGGAGCAAACTGAATATATCCATAATACTTTGAAGTACGTACTATGTCCAGATACTAAAATAATAACATTTAAATTTGATATTAGTTATTGACAATCTTTTCATATAGCTTATTACATTACTTGTATGGATATATATATAGATAGATAGATAGATAAATATACTTCTTTTTTCTTTCCATGCTTTTTTAAGACTGTTAGCTTGTTTCTTAGTTCATCTGTAATGGGAATCCATCCCCAATTAATTTCCGCAACTGCTTGAATATATAATAAATTCATTGCCACCTCATTATCCATTATTTTCAAATCATAGCCCACATCCCAATAATTTTTTCCAAGTACAACTTTACTTCCTATAACGTGTAGATGTTTAATAGTTATAAATGGGGATTCAAAGTTTTGCAATTTTCGTAGTACTAAAAAAAGTAATGTGTAAAAAATAATTTATTCATTAATCATGTATGAAATATTATGATAAGGATATACCTACAATGAACACTATTTGCTTCATCATGAGCAACAATAAATAATACAAAATATGAATAATATTCTTCAGGTAGCCTAAGGCTCTTGTATACTTTCTGTTGAATAAAAAATGTTAACTCATATTTCTAGTTTATATATTCTATATATAGTTTGATATACATAAATACTCATACGACAAAACTTACCTCTAAAACACTACCAGAATGATCCCCTGTAGAAACATTTATTGTTATTTTACAACCATTCATAAGAAAAATGTCCATAAATTCATTATTAGATGGGCCTCCAATAGTTTCTTGCTGAGCATTTAATAAAAATCCATTTAACATTCCTGAATTATTAACAACTGGATTTTGTCCAATTGTTTGAATATATTTTTCCAAAGAAAGACGACGTTCTTCTTGCTGATTTGTTGTTAAAGGAAAAAATTTTTTAGGGGGAAATGCTGGGAGAGATATATCTAAATTTCTAGCCAATTGTTCATGGAGACTGTGTAGTTGTTTATATCTCACAGTACAATGAAATAACCCATTTATATGAATGTTGTAACCCTGGGATTGAAAATAAAGTAAATATATTAATATACAGTAATATACATAATATAACAGATATATTTACCACATATGTATTATCAGTTGCATCAATAAATTCTTGTGTATCTGGTATAGAAAAATGCATTTTTATAAAATATAGTATCAATGCTTTGTATTTTTTTTATAATTAAAATACATTGTATATTGAACAATATGATATAATAAATTTATAATAAATTATAATTTATTTGAGAAATTTATATTCTATGTCTTTGTATATAGATATACACAGATGTTACTTAAGAAAAACTTTTAATAAAATCAACATATGTAAATAGATAATCCAAAATGTACAAAAATATCTACATAAAAAATTCCACATTATATACAATCAAAATGTAGTTGAGTTTAGAAATGCATATATATATTCCCAAATATTACTCCATCTGGAAAATAAAATAATAATAAAATACAAGGAAAATAGATTAAGTAAGGATTCAAATATATTTCAATATCTGTTATCATATAATAAATTAACAGATATTGTAATAATTTAAATTCAAATTCATATATATTAAATAGCTTAAATTATACATACATAATATGATTTCACTTTTATACTGTCTCAATTGGCAATAATTACTCAATTATTAATTATATGAAATATTTTCGTATTGTCTACTTACTTTTCTATCATTATTTATGATAGGCGTATTCGCTTTACACCCACTTAACAACTATATTTCTAACGATTAACACTGACGCATTTTTTAATGATTACGTTAATATAAATATTACGATGATTAATAATACAATCCATTGATATGTACATATGTATGTATTAGAATGATCAGAGATGAATAGCGAGATCACAGATGCAATGTTAAAAAATGCGCACTAAGAATACAAGCCTCTAGCTGACAACGGCCGAACTATAGACACATTTTTTCTCTGGTGCTCTTGGTGGGAAAAACGTGCACATGCACGATGAGAACAGAAATTTGCACTCGTACTTATGACCAACGAAGTCTAAAGACGATAAAACATAAAAATTGCTTTAAAGTTTAATCAAATAATAGAAAAAACATTGCTTCTTTTCCGTATTGATTACAGAAAAAGCTACTTTGAGGACAAAAACAACAATCAGGATACCACAAGCAACAACAAGGATTTTTTTGGAAATGATGATATAATGCAATAAAAAATGAGATTATTTATTAAAAAAAGATTATATAGAATATATTTAGAAAGAGTTTCAATAAGTCAGAATAGCTGAACAGCGTTTTACAATTTTTGATTACCCAATCCCACAAAAAATCGAAAAAAGAGATCGGGAAATAGTTAATTCATTCGGTTTTAATTCCGGTTTTGAAAAATTCTTGGAATATGACGTAATTTCCAAGAGTCGCCGAAATTATGTCACCTTCTATACTATTACATTTTCCTAATATAAAATCGCTATTTTGGCCGACAAGTGTTTTACTCTCGGATTTTTTTAGAAAATAACGTCATTTCTAGGAATTTCAAAAGGTTTCGAATACTTATGTTATTTTATTCTCTTAATGGTTATTTCCTCCCTGCTATCATACACTGATGCAGTAAAGTTCGGTAAACGTTCTTTTAAAACATGGAGGCAATTCAGGGTTGCCAGGAAAAATTGTCCACATTCCCCTATTGTCATTCTACTCCTACGTCGGTTATGTCACTCGTTTTACGTCTCTCCGCATACGGCCAGTAAAGACAACGTTATTTGATTGCATTGATATGTAGATGCGATGAGGAGATTAGAGTGACAATGGGTGTATTTTGATCGGCCATTTTCCTTTAATCTGGTAATGCTCCATAATACAGAGTTACCAACTTGGTTTTTTTAATGCCAAATTCCGGAAATCTGTTTTTTTCAACTAGATTGGCACTAGAACATTGATTTGTTTTTTCGTTTCCGATTTTCAAATCCTGTCCCTTTTTTTCTGATTCAAGATCAGATAGCTAGTTTATACTACCGTAATAAATAATTTAAAGTTATAGTTCAAGTCCTGGGAATTGTTCGTTTGTGTCGCTTATTTATAATCGTATTAATTGCGTAATAATAGGAGGTCGTTAGCGCGACTACATTGGGTTATACATCACGTATATATCATTGCAGTTCTTGTGAAGAATTCTAGTATTCTAGGGCACATAGGGAGTGGGCATGATGCCTTAATAGAAGGTAATGAAACAGATGATAATTGGCTAAAGAGTTTTATTATTAATTATCTCAGATAGAAAAGTAGGTATGCACTTTACCGTAGAACCATACAAGGTTCTTGTAGCGTGGAACTTAATAGGTTCTTGTCTAGTAACTACAACCAAACAGGGTAGATTCCTAATTTTATAGGTTTTTGTACATGCTAATTTTAGTGAAACTCAGCATTTATTCGCATGGTGCAGTACGCTGAACCGTGAAAGAACTAAAACTACGGGGGTACTTATTTTCTTTCTGGTAGCATATATTACTTTAGGCCCAAATTCATAAAATAAAAATATATTTGTAAACATAAAAAACATAATTAAAGATCCAGCATGCCTTGAGCGTCAATATCGATCAAGTATCGGTATTGTTTCGAGCTTATACGATTGGTACTTGGACTCCTCCGTCGTTGTCCCCGATTGAATATGCAAATGCTCGCTGCTTTCCGTTCATCTTTTGAAATAGAATAACCCTGTAGCCTATCGAGCTCGTTTTTCCATGTAATTTTGTTTCTTTAGCAGGATCGAATATCACAAGTAACGGTTATTATAATAGCAATTTTACATATTACCGTGTTTCCTTTGTTTGGTGCCCCAGGCTCACGGTTCATTGTTTTCTGTAAGCTTGGTAATGCAGGTACAAATTTACGAAAATAACCAGCAAGCTCTATTGCCTTTATTGCTCTAAATTGCCTTTATTTAATACATTTCAATTGCAAAAAAATAAAAATTTTTATTTTCGGACGTTTGAGGATACAAAGAAAGGCATGCAAATTATCGATAATAAATTAAAAACGGTTGAAGCGAGTTTTCGTTCCTCAAATCATTTGTTAGCTATGAAATGGTGTAACAAAAAGAAAGTGTATAATGTTGTCTACTTTTCACACTCAAGAATTCGTTGACATGAAAATTCATTATCGCACAAAAGAAATGATTAGGAAACCAAATTATGTTACGGATTATAATCGATTATTTGAATTGATTGATGGAAGCATGAAGAAAAAATATGAAATGATATAAGAAATCTTTTTTTAATCATCCTATTTTAAACATTTTTCTTTTTGACATGAATTATCGGACTCGGGTATGGTAAAACGCTTTTGCCTATAATACCGTTCTCCAAAAATTCTTTTGCGCTCAATCGATAATAATCGATGCAGATGGTAAGTGATTATCTTATCCTCTTTAAGAACGATAACAAGTGTACTTCATCTATAATTTAATAAATCAAATCAAAAAATCAAATCATAAAAAATTAAATTAAATGTGAAAGGTAAATAGTAAATATCTCCTAAGATTACTTTAATATCCTCAATGCTAGTGTGACTTGTTGCATCAGCTTCAGTCACATTTGGGTGACTTGAATTTTTTATTGCTAGACAGTTTCCACATGATCCACAAGGTTCAAAAGTTGAGTCCAATGAATAGTTCAAATATAAAGCTATTATTCTTGCTGTAACAGTTTTGTGAACTCTACTGTAACCAAAAAGTATTTTCTAATATGCACTGCAATATAGCATGCTAATATATTTTGATCTAGCAGATTTTTGAAACTCCCAGGATGATATATTTTAATCCTATATTTATAGTCTAGAAGAAAACAAATAATGAAATAGGTAGGCAATCCAAAAAGGTTCTTGTATGGCTGCTTCGTTTGATCTGATCTGACCAAGTTATAGAGTTTTGTCTCCATATCGCATAAAATATTACATTTTTTTCTTTTATGTGGCAAAGTATACTCTACATTAGCCACTTTACATTAACCACTAATTTGATACGTTACATTTCTTACATTGCTACTTCACATTAAAGATTACAAGATCGTTATTCCAATGTTTATTTGTCATCCCTAATGCTTATTTATATCATTCCACTGTGTGACACTGAATTTCTTCCACAACCTGGCCATGTAGTCAAGCTATGAAATAATAAGTGCAGAAGTAATAAAAGATTATGCAAGAAATTTATTAAAATCAACATCCTTTTTATGTGTCCCATTATCGAGCATTGGGATGATAAAGGATAAGTATTATGATTTTGTACAGAAAGAAAATTGAATTGTGACATAGTATACGAAAATCTATGGGAAAAGCAGTATGAATTCATGGAGATTAATCTAACTGGACAGGTAGCAGTATTTATATATAATAACCTTATTGTATATAATATTTTTGAATATTTAGGAGAGGCTTGTAGCAGTAATATCAAATTTCTGGATTTCCCTATTGTTATTAAGCTAAAACATATGCTTTGGTTAATTGGTTTGATAATAAATTTCATGATAAAGCTAATAAATATGTTATAAGCGAGAAAGTGATAATTAATTATTATAGAACCATAGAGATATAAAGATATAGAGATAAAAGCGGAACAAATAAACGTTACTGCAAGTACGTGTTATTGTACACATGAATGCGATATAAAAATATAGAGAGAACGTTTCATACAGCGTGTTCCGTACCCTCGCAAGATTTAAAGAAATGTGACTTACTTGTCTTAGACTTAAGACTTAAGATTGCATTAATTGCATATAATTAGTAAATACGTATAAATAATTAATTACGTAATCGGAATAATATTATACAGAGAATATCTTAGAGAACTATAGTAATTATTTAATTTCTGAATAGTTTAAAAATTTGTCTTACAAATCAAGACACTTGATTTTTTAGTTTCTTAATAGAGAGATTAATTCCATTTTTCACCGCTAGGTAGTTGCAGTGTTTCGTTGTTTGTAGAGTAGGCAATTTTTAAAACTTACTTATAATTAAGAAACTAGGAAGAATATTTGGACAAAACTAATTTTAATTATTTCTTTGGGTTCTAAACTTTCATTCGAGCCCTCAAACGTTAAAAAAATCTGTCTACAAGCCGAAAAATGTCGATTTTTTAATTTATCTTATTATTTAATTATTTTATCTTATTTAACAAAATGCCGATAACAATGAAATGCTGTAAAAAAATTATCACGAGAAGAAACTATTTCTACTGTTACATGTAGTTCTTGAAATAGTATAACTTTATCCTGAGAAGATATTTCATTCAACAATAAGTATGGCAGATACTTAGGTGGTTCCAGTTAGCTGGACTATCCTGTTTAAACTTTCGTTTCAAATATTATTAAAAAAAGTGAGTTTAGAATTGTTTCGTACATTTATGATACACTAACATAATAAAATTATTATGTTAATCGAATAAGAAATATTTCATACCTTTAAATAAGTATCAAATAATTAAAACAAAATATAACCTATAATTTTAGGTCATAATTTCTGTTTCTCCATATAAAGGATAAGGAATGTGTAAAAAAAGTTGATCATTGTTTTACAATTTTATATACGAATCAAATAATTTTTTTTCTTGTAAAAAATAAAATGGCATCTACGTTTATGATTGTAACTCGACAAATTTCAACATCAGCGTCATGTTGTGGTAAACGAAATTTTCGTATGATACAGCTATTCAATAAACGAGGTAGTCGTGCATATAAAGAAGCACGAGCTAAGGATCCAAACTACGATATTCCTATTGATAGTATGTAATTTTGGTCTTTGAATATGATATACAATAACAAGTATAAAAGTATCTTCTATGTGCATTCTTTAATAATCACAATGGTAAACATATGATAATTAACAAATATTTTCAGGGAGAGGTGTAAAGATAACGGGGAAATGGGTAAACAATCATTGGGTTAACATACCAGAAATGATACCGGAGCTTATTGTTCCTTCCCTGAAAAATTTTAATTTAAAGCCATATGTCTCTTATAGAGTTAAAGATATCAAAAAACGTGAATATACTGCTAAAGATTTATTTGATTTAGTGTATGCTGATAAAATTAAGAAAGATTTTAGAGAGGGTCAATTAAACCCGGATGGTGAACCATTAAATCCTAGTGAATATGAAGCATTGACAGCTGAAGAAGCTAGGATTCGGGCTGAAATGACTGGTACAGATATTTTCCAAATGGATGTAGAACGTCCAAAAAAGTCTTAAACATTATAACAAATGTAAATTAAGGAAACTAGAATAAATATAAATAAAAGAACTTTAGTTTTATAGTTTGCATAATATTTTATTCAATATGCTCATACGCACAATGTATACATTTGTTGACAGTTTTGTAATTTATAAACAGTAATTATTTACCATTATACATAACTTTAAGGAAATCAGATATTAATTTGGTACAAAATATTAATTTATTGCAAGTACAAAAACGATTTATTTCAATTATAAGTGGAATGTATTGCACGTTTCCATTAGATTTGTGTAATTAGATCATGTTCTAATATTTTTTAACACCATATTAATTAATGGTAAACAATTACTTTACTTGTACGTGTTAGCTAGATAGTACATTGCCAAATAATAATTTCATATTATGTAACCTTTTGTAAATTCTGTTACTGCTAACAAAAATGATTTTGCAAAATTCAATGATACTTCAATAAAACAAATTTATTAACTAGTAAATCAACGATATACATTTATAGATGATGTCTGTTTCATGCAATCTCAAATTTCTATAATTACAAAAAAGACATGGATGGAAAAATGCAACAACGCCAAAACTGATTTTCAATTCCTGAGTTCCTCTAAAACAGTTTCCGGAATGTTATTTCGGGAACAATATGCCAGAACAAGATCTCGCATGATTATGCTAACTTAACAGCTATCTTTTTACTTATCAAAAGATTTTTTTGAGCGAAGTTTGATTGTTTTTGTTGGGTAAAAAATGGCGGAAAATTTGAATATTAAAGTCGTTGTCAGTTGTGCGCGGCCGGTATTGCTTCCTACTGACTAGACTACTAGAACCTAATATATATTTGCTTTTAAAAAGTGCTGTATTCGTATCAAAATGTACAAACATGTTGAAGTTATTATCGATTCCTTTCCTTTTCACTTAATAATAACCGTGCAAAAAGCTCGTAAAGCAAAACTATTTGGTTTTCATTTGGAGTAAAATGATAACTTTGTACTTACATTTATGCAAAATGTTGTATTGATAACTATTAATACAATTTGTATTTTATGTAAAAAATAAAAATGCATAAAAAACGTATAATTCAAAATGTAAACAGTCATTTTGTGAAATATTATATATACAACGATTTTATTTAAACATTTTTACAGAATGCAGCACTTTTTTTACTTCTTTAAACAGCAGCTACTATTTATCACTATTTATTGTTTTTATTATTTCTTAATTTTCTATAACGATCATAATGAAGAGTGGAATGATGAAACACGTAGTTTTGTACAATATTATTAGAATAGTTATCAATAAAAATGTGTAACAAAAAACTTTAACATGGTTTCTTTCTCTCTTTTTCTCTTGCTCTCTCATTTTATTAACTCCACTCTTCAATAAATTGCATAGAAAAGCATAAGTGGCATAGTTCTTGCACTCACAGTTCTGAATAAAGTTTATCTCAAGTGTTTCTGTGAAGTGAAGATTATTGTGTCTCTATTTCATGTTATAACATATTTATAGTTTGTTTTCGTATTTGAGCACTGATTTTTTTTTACTTCGTTTTCCAAATTTTAATCTGGACTAAATATCTTAGCTAACTCTCAGTTATCTAAAATTTTCGTATGGAAGTTATAAAATGCATAAATTAATTTTAAGTTTGTTTTGTATACTATCTTCTGATTCTATTGAGTTATAATACGATGAAAATAACAGACGCGTGCAGATTATACATCGTCACCATTATATGATAATTTACCGAAATGTATTCAGGAAGCACATCAAAAGCACTCTTCATTAATTATCATTAAAATATGCACGCGTATATGTTGTACTTCCAATTAAACATAGTCGTTGTAAAGCAAGACATATGCCACTTGCTCATGAATATAAACTCGATTGGTGTTTTCTCTTGTTAATTATCAGTCTATGACATAATTGGATATATTTGACTGATAAAATCAGCCAGTTAATAAGGCAGGCGCACATGCTACTACATGACAAAGATTTTTAACAATGTTTACATTTTTTATTTTGCGTGTGTGTATGTGTGTGTGTGATATATGTATAATTTTTTAATGAATGAAGTGTATGAATGTATAAAGATATGTGATAAATTATGCTGCTCAAAGCATATTGATTGCAAAACCGAATTTAATTAAGAAGAAATCTTTGACATTTAGTAACATATACCTTCCATTTAATTAAAGATTTTGTGTATGAAAGCTAGAATATCACGGAGGAAACAGTTCTACAATGAAATTTATACAATATTCTCCTTGAATACTTAAAATATATATAATAAAATACATAATTATATAAATGAAAATACTGATATGGAAAGACTAGGAAGGCAATACTGCTTATTGTATATCTTGTATCTAATCTAGTCTTTCAGACTCAAAATCTCCAATACTAAAAATACAACAGGATTAGATGTTTATTCCATTGGATCTCCAACGTTTTCGAAGATGGTTGAATGAGGGTTGCTTCCAGTGGGCCACAAGAAGCCACCTACACTGCCAGGTGGCAAATATGATGCTCCTCCACTGAGGCCCACCTGATATATTTTCTTCTTTAAATTATTTACATTTTGTGTCATTTTTGTGTTCAATATCTTCATTACAGAATGTTAAGAAATAAAATCTAGGAAGCCAAATAAGGGAAAGGTGCTACAAATGATATATGCATCTTCCAAGCTTAATGTTTAGGTGTTTAACACTGCATTGTTTATGGGTTTTTCAATCGCATTTGTGCTAATATATGTTCTTTACATTGCATTGTTGTTAAATTATGTACTAGTGCATATGTCGTGTTATTGTTTGTGTGTTTAACACAGGCAAGTAAGTAACTATTTAAAATTGTATTGCACAGTTATCAAAATAAAATTTCATTTTTGCATAACAACAATTAATAATGCATATATGGTAATTCATATAATAACAGTAGTCCAAACATTTCTTAAACAAATATGAATTCTTTTGTTAACTGTACACTGATGTTTAATTAAGGGTTCGTACATGCACGAAGTAAGGCAAATTAGAGTGAACAATAAATTGCCAAATTAAATAAAAATAATTGTTTATTTGCATCTAACACAAATAATTGTGCTTTCGTATCACAAGTAACGTCTAATCGCTAATATAAACAATACTAATAATATTTACATCAATTCATCGTTGTGAACATGATGCACGCTCACAACAATGTTAACATTATGAAAGGAACAGGTAACATAATACTCTGTTTGAGTTCGAATATAGGTACGTAATTTTGGCACGATTTAAATTTATTCCAAAAGAACAATGACGTCATGGATCGTTGGACAGATACCAACAAGTTATTTTGCGTTCTTTTATTCCGACTCGATAACTTTTTTTATTGGACAGTTCAACCCAAACGATTTTTTAAATTTCTATTTATAGAATTACCTGTTGGCTCCACAGCAGTGTCCTTTCTGCTAACTGACAATCTGCTGCAAGTCGAGATGGTAGACTTTTCCATCTTTCTTCATCTCGTTTTCTTTCTCTATCAAAGTCTCTATCAACATGTCCCTGAGATAAAGGTGGTAAGATCTGTGTTCTTTGAGCTAGTTTATAACTGTCTTGTCTCGGTACGTGGTCAGCGCGTCTACTCGTGGTACTTGTTGATACTGGTATTGGAGTAGGACTGCCTCCACCTCTATGTCTGTGATATAAGTTTCGTTTTTGTTGCAACATACGCTGTTGCACTAACAGCTGTAACTGTGTACTGGAGTCGCCACGAATTTTAAACTGTGTTTGATTTTCTGGTGGCGTAGATGGTGGTCTCAAATGAACAAGATCTAAATGGCCTCTAGCCTTACCAGAGTCTATGAAAACAAAACATATTTGTCACGACCATGTGACGAAAAGTCTTTACAAATGAAATATCTTTATAATGCAGTACCTTGAATACTTCGCTGCTTGGTCGGTCTGTCCCCTCCACCTTGTTGACAAAATAATAATCTAGGTCCACCATCTGAAGCTCTACGACCTTGAGAAACTCTAGATATTCTACCGCTAATTGGCGATGGGCTCATAGGTGGTGGAGGCGTGCAAGAGGGCAAGCTACTTGTAAATGAATTTGCCCCTGAGTAGTCTGGTGGGCAACCAGAATCAAAACTAGATTCAAAAAGCTCGGATGATGAACTACCACTACCACCCGCAATAAACAATGTCGTTCGACTAGGAGGATCAATAGAATCCATAAGTGGGGTATCAAAATGCTGTTGGTAATCACTTAATCTTCGATTAACTATTTGACTGTCAATTCGTTGACTGATATCATGATCTAGGCCTAGTCTATGTTCCTCGAGTTTAATTTGAGCTTCTCTCAATTCATCACCACTTGGACCTTCCTCTAATTCACCTTCTGCACTACAGCACCCTTCATCAGTCGAAGAACTAGTTGAACTAAATCTTTTTCCACCGCGAGTTGCGTCTTCTCTTGTTCTAGAAACAAATATATAATGCAAATTCGCTTACAATACTCTAATTATTCGGTAAAAGCTTTTGTAGTGATGAATGGACAAGTATCAATCGTGAAGATTTTTGTACTGGACTTTTGTTTCTTCTATGTGCTGCATCATTCTTATTTTTATCAACATATATAAGGACATAAAAATATATATAACGAAAATTATATAATATGTCGATATAAAAACAAAGCAAACATATGTATATTCACTGATAGTAATCTACGTACAACTCAAAATAAAAGGAAAGCAATGAAATAAAATGAAAGAATTACCAAAAATAAAGTGACAGCAAAGCACTTCCAATCCAACCTGTCCTGACAAAATCTTCAATACATGCATCACCGTCAATAAAGATCAACGTCCCACTAAGCTATCGCTGTAAATAAAAATTATATGATTAAAATTCGATTTTTTACCAACTTTTTCGACGGGCAGGATTGGAAGATAAGAAAATCGTTATCTAAGGAACATCTTATAATAAAAATTATTGTAAAAACTAATAGCCTAAAACAATATTAATAATTCAATAAATATACCTTGATTTGAATTTGTCATCTTTTGTTCTTGCAACGCTCGGCCAACAAGTATTGTTTGCTGTGCTGGTGACACGGTGTTGCTTCAGCCTTTCCAATAATAAGAAATAAATAGCAGCATGATGATCATAGCTACTGTTCCTCAATGACTGAAAGAAATAAATACTTTGCTTTAGAAAATATAAATTATTATTGAAATATTTTTTCTATAATATTATATATTAAAGTATTTTATAAATAAAAATATATATATATTAAAAATACCTCTCTGGTTCGCGTGATATCTATGCCTAAACTATGCATAAGTCGAAGTATTTGTTCATTTGGTTCTTGGATGGATGAAGATGATGATCTTGTTATAATCATTGAACAAATAGTGTCTGCTGATCCAGCCATCCAGCGATGTCTCTTTATTTGTGGAATGGTATATCGTTTTGCAGGTTCCAGAACTAACATTTTACGTATTAAGCTTTCACAATCTATAATAGAAGAATTACAGCTTTATCATAGGCGGCATTAAATTAAATATTCAAAATTTTGTTCTAAGCTGCAAAAAATACCTGTACTCATAAAATATGGAATTCTAAATCTTCCACTCAAAACACGATCTCTTAAAGATTGGAGGGTAGATCCATCAAAGGGCAGTGCTCCACATACTAATACATATAATACAACACCTAAACTCTGCAATAATAAAAACATAATGTCATAAACTATTTGCATTACAAATTGTATATTATATAAATATATATAACTCGCTTACCCACACATCAATTTCAGGACCAGCATAATGTTTTCCTCGAAAAACTTCTGGTGCTGCATAAGGAGGACTACCACACCATGTACTTAGTCTCTCTCCAGGTGAAAATCTATTACTAAAGCCAAAATCAGCAATTTTAACGTTCATCTGAGCATCTAAGAGTAAATTTTCAGCTTTGAGATCACGATGTGCTACACCCGTTGCATGGCAGTATTCAACCGCAGAAAGTATTTGAGCAAATGTTGCCCGAGCTCTGGGTTCTCCCATTCTTCCATATCTTGCAATATAGTCAAATATTTCACCCTTGCTTGCATATTCACACACCTAACAGAAATATAAAGCTTTCTATTATCTTCTAAATTTTTCAAACTTGATACAAAATATCACTGAAACATACCATATATATCATATTTTTTGTTTCCATTACTTGATATAATTTGACAATGTGTGGATGTTCTAATTGCTTCATTATTTCTACTTCTCTATAAACTTTTTCAAGATTGGTAGGATCCAATTGTGTTTTGTCAATTATTTTAATAGCCACCTAAGAAGAAAGAATGTTGAACTTTTAAATGAGAAAGATAGCACGGGAAATATCAACAAGCATATGTTGTGATAAAGCATATTTACCTCTGTCTTGGTAATACGATGTCTAGCTAGTTTTACCACTGCAAAATTTCCTTTGCCAATGGTGCCTTCAATATCATAAAATCCAACACGAATTTGTTTCTTTCCTTGACTCACTCCAGAATCCATTTTTATTAAAAAATTTATTACCAACAAACAATTTCAAATAATTGTATTCTTTTAATTCTATTGTACAAGTTTGAAATCACTGAAAATAAAAAGAAAAGATGCATTTAAGTATTTGAAGATTACATGAGAACAAACATGATAAATCCATTTTCTAATTTTTACGTTACTTGATAGTTAAAAACAAATGGATTAATGTAATACAATGAATTGGAATGATTTGTTAGGTCTAGACATATGAGTTGCAAAAATAGATAATACATGCACAATGTATTATACAAATCACCAGCACAATGTATTATACAAACCATTGACACAATTAATGTTACAGATAGTTTTTGAAATGTTCAAGGGGATAGCAAAGGTATATATGAACATGATCACAGATGACATACGTTACAAGATTTTATAGAAGAATAAATTTTAAATTCAATATGTTGTCAACCAATTTCACATCAACTGCATTTGATTTTGGGATCAAATATGTTTTTGTCAGCCTTTTGAACATTTAAGAAATGTTAATAGCATTAGTTATATGAACTATTATTAATTAATAAAATATACTAATAAATATTATATATTTCTTAAAAAATATTGTTTTTAAAAAACACCTACTTTTACTTTCAAGATCATCTATTTTTAAAAGACACGTATCATTGAATTTATCACTCCATACATTTTGTTAACCAATCTGTATTAAGATACTTTTATTTAGCTACCAAAGGATGTAAACTCAGTAAATTAACAAATATGAACTTATCATTTCCTGTATGGTTTTCATATTTAATTCAAAAAACAAATAAATACATATTGTTGCTAATATAAGATTAATAGACAGTGTACTGAGTCTGTTTTCCTATAAAGTCCGAGAAAAAACATTTTTTCTGTGTGATATTCATTAATCGCGACTTAAAAATCTTTTCAAATAGTCGTTTTATATTTTCTCGGACAATTTATTCAAAACAGCAACGTTTCTTTCTAACAATAGATAGTATGTAAAATTCCGTTATACATGTAGTGTATATAGGAAGCGGAAAGTTAAACGAGATAAGAAATTTCATTACAATTCATGTTGATCGAAAACGAACATTTTCAACGGAGAACGTTGCGCTCGTACCCGCAACGTATAAGCAAGAACGACATCGTTATTCCGTGAAAAACTACTAAAAAAGCCGAGGAAGGCCTTTACAAAAGAAGCATCCTCACAAAAGTGTAAAAGCTTCCTGCAACAAGTACAATAGGTATTCTGAACTGACGTCATGGATCGACAACGACCTCTTGCCTATCGACTGGTCCAGGATCGATACCCGTCGATAGTCCTCGATAAGACGATAAAAGAAAAAAAATGAGCACGTAGATGAAAGAAAAAGCCGTGCAAAGAACATTAAAAAATCTACAACTCATTCCATCGATCTATACGTTGGTTTTTCTACGAGCACGACAACAGAGAGAACCCAGATAACATTTACTGGTTGGACAAGTGCTCGTTACTTACAATTCGATCCTGGCCCGAATTACCGGGTACACGTTTCGAACCGGTAGAACCGTTTTTGTAGCGAAAATGTCGCGCTGGCGTTGCCGACCTCGATGGGTGCGTAAGGCCGGAAACCCGATGCCATCGGTACAAAAATCGTCCTTCACGTTCACGAGATTCCGAAATCTCGTTTTAAAGCGGCGGCGGTCCTACGACGAGGGTCGTAGGAGCTTCGCGTAATGCGGCGGTTCGATACCGACTGACCGACGGCCATGTTGCTACCCCCCTGCTATGCTAGAGTCGCCGGCCTCGTCTCTCTCTCTCTCTTTCTCCCACTCTTTACTCTTCGTCATTGCTCGCTTCCAACTCCCACCGTATACCCTTTCCTTCATCACACCATTCTTAGCGAACACTACCACTACGTACTGTCACCCCACCACTCTTGCGTATCGTCGTTTACCCCCACCATTCCGTTCTTAGCGAATACTAACACTATCTACCGTTCCCCTACTACTATTTTTGCGTATCGTCGTTTTTCCCCCACCATGTCTCCTACACTAACACCGTTACAGGAGACGTGCACGCGCGCATACACGTTATCTTCGACAATTGACGTCAACGTACGTGCTACTATCGGCTCATCGTTAATTGTTCCTGGGTGTAATTGCAAGCCAAATAGTTCGTGTACTACCACGTGGTCGGCTAGTTGCTGACTTCTCTCTTTGTCTTTCTTTCTGGTTTTTCCTCGAATGATTCCTTTTTTGTTGATAAATGCCAACCAAGCGATTACGTGCACACCGCCAACACAATTCGATCCGTCGTTCTAACGAAATTCGCGGTAGTTCGCTTGCGGGAGAAAGTGGAATATGATTACTTGACGTAGGAGCTGATGCATCGTTAATTCCTATAAAGGGTTTTCGGTATTATCAAGAGTATTTCAAAGATACATCGTTAATGTATTTGGATATGTTCTTGTAGAAATTTCTTATGAACTTATTATGTATGTTATACGGAACATTTGAATATTTGAACATTTATCATAAAAATAGATAATTAATTTTGTTGGTAACAAAACATGTTGTAGTCTTGACTTTGGGAAATAATTTTTTAAAAATAGAAGACAAAAAGTTATTTAAATGTATGTAATATATTATACTTCACGAATTTACAAATCTCTCATACAAATTCATTGTTTTATGCCGTCACTAGATACTATTTTTGTATCTTTCAAAAAAAGAATATAAAGTCTGGTATAAAAGAAATAAATACATTAAGACAAAAATAAGACTGACGATGAAAAAAACTATACTATTATACTATAACTGAACTATACTATACTATACTATAACTTATATATATATAACTTATATATATAACTTATATATACTATATATATACTATATACTATATATATACTATATACTATACTATAACTTATATATATATAACTTATATATATAACTTATATATACTATAACTATAACTAATACTATACTATATACTATAACTTAACTATAACTGAAACTATACTATTACGATTATATGTACGCTGTTTATTAACAAATCTGAATTTCGAAACTAACTTCTCTATACATTTTTACATTTATTATGGACTTTACCAATAATAGTTGATTCTCCTTATATTGTTAATGAAATTTCCAAACGTTTTACACAATAAGTACAATATACACATAAAAGATTTCTATGGCAAATGTTTAGATACTTTCACGACTCGCTGTATCTATTTCGTTAACGTGATCCAATTTCACGTTCGTCGCCATACAATCTATGTATATAGTTCATCGTTTGGTATTTACGATTTAAATTGCTTTACTACATATTTCCAATTTTACGTTATCTGTACAGGTTACTTATTTCCCGATAGTCGTCAGCAATTTTACGATCAGTCGTCATCGACGATCGCAGATAATTAATACCAGTAAATACTGGTAACTTTTTTTAACGAATTGACGTCAAACCTGAGTTTCCTATCGTAAGCATTTTTAAAAACAGGCGGCGAGCTACGTATTTCGTAAATTATGTTTAGATTAGAGACTTTTTTGCGCGTCAGAAAGAGTGAAACGGAAAAAAGTAAACGAACGCAATTGTGTACTTTCGGTCGGCACGCGTATCGTTTGTTACGGTAGGTCAAGGGACACACAGGGTGATTGCTCTTTTCCCGTTCGTTATCAAAATTTGTGAAATATCAAAGAATAACAAGAATTATGCCGTAAATCCCGTTGATTAGATATTACGTTACTGATTAATTGATATTATTCTTACGAAACATTATTTCGATCTTGATTATTTCACGAGCGTCATGTTTACCATAATCCTATCTATACATATTGAATTTTTATTCCGTAAACGTATTTCTGATAGCGTCGAATGATAAACGTGAATCGTTTATATCCGAAAGGTTCCTTTTAATAAGTAAAAGTGCTAAAAAAAAAAAAAAATAAGAAATAAGAAATTTTTGAGAGTACAATAATAGATTTGAGAAAATTAATTTTACCATAATACCATAACATCAATGATATAAATTAAATTATATTAAAGTTTAAGTTTCAAATAATAATAAGAAAGATTGTTGTATTTAGTAATTAAAATCGCATGCTTGAGTTGGCGATGCAGAAAGTCATAATTTTTTGAATGTCAAAGCCAAGCTGTGTAAACGAAAAGTGTTGTTCCTCTTTTGCTTGAACACTTTTATTACAAAAGTATACGTACGTATTTATTAATAATGATACAATGATTAATATGTAAATATATGTGTTTAAACGTTTTATGGAAAAATTATTCACGGAATTAGCTCGATTCTAGACATATATGCATGAAAAAGTCACCTATGTCTATATCGTAGAAGATAAGGGTATAAAAAGTAGTTGTAAATAACTTTTTGCGCATTTATTTGTGATATAAATGAATAAATTCTTACTATATATATATATAATATATATAAATAAAAAGTAAAATATATATAACGATGTTATTCATCAATACTAGATTTATGTCGAGATGCAATGTCAAGTCGCAATATCTAACAGTGAACTATTTTTAATCTTGAATAGGTACGTCATAAATTCAAATTACGTGAATATGTTAATCAGAAACCCACAGATTAAATTTTACTAGTTCTTTCTGTTTATCCTTAAGGCTTAACGAATGAAATTCAAACACGATAAATACATTTTTATTAATTCCTCGACTTTAACGTCATCTTATGACTAACAAGGAATATTTTAATATAAAATAGCTAAAAATAGAAAGATATTTGATATAGTGGAAGATGTTTCGAATATTTATATTTATCACCAAAATCAATCTGCCATAATGTTCTTCTTATTGCTTCTTAATAATTATATCTTTGACTTTTTTTTTTACGAAGTTTCATCGATCTAACAGTTACTTTTCAAAAACTTACATTCTCATATCATTAAGCCCAACAAGTTCTCTACATTCTTAACTATATCGTATCAAAATATCGCTTTTAATCATAAAGCAACATCGAAGATCGAAGATTTACAGGCGTAAGAGTATACCAAAAATCGAAGGTAAATTATTCGTTACGATATTTAAAGGTCGAAACAAATTTCCGTTCAGATTTTATTTCCTTGTATATGTTCACAGAAACATAAATTTACATAAAAGCCTACAATCTAATAACAATAAAGATTTGTACAATTATTTTAACTTATCATTTCATCTTGAATATTAAAACCAGCAAACACCTTTTTACGTGCATACATAGACCATTCGCCAATAACTTTATGTATACTGTTATACACGATCGTTTGCTTATCTTACTCGCATGCGATTGGTGTATTTTTTTTTTTTTTAAATTCATCCATATTTTTCACCAATGCTACCAATATCTATGACCATTCCTTTTCCACCTACGTGTACTTGGTAATTGGTAGTTCCACGCTTGGAAAATGAAATATTCATAAATGAACGATATAACGTATTTATTGCATGTTAGGCAAAGGTTACACGATAGACTTCCCGCATTAGGACGTAGTAACGTTCTACATAGATGTAAAGTTACATACGCGGCGGTGCTCGTTCATATCGAAACCTTCCATGTGTATTGACGAAACGTTTGTAATAATTTAAACGCATCGGTTGTGCATAATTCCAGCCGGTTACGCCTACGATCGTGGCCGCAGTAAAAATCTTGCTCGAATGACGGATAACGATAGATAATGGCAGATAATAGGACGGAAATGACGAACAACGATTCACGGTGTCATTGATGAACGTGTTTTTATTCAATAGAGACGTCGTTCGTTTCGTTCTTTTTTAATCTATGTAATCGTTCTAGTCAAGGATAGATATTCGTGTTATCTATTTTCTTCTACTGGTAAAAATAAATCTGAATAAATTCCATTCCGTTTCACGGTCTCGAGAGGTGATCGTCTAACTCGAGAAGAAGTCGAAGTACCGATAGTTTTCTTAGAAGAGACAATTATTCCCGAGGTAAACTATCTTTTAAATTGCGTACGAATTCAATCGGCACGAATATTATTTACGTGTTTAATAGAACTTTATAATTGAATCGTGGATATTCAAGTAAATATATTTTTTCAAAGTTCGTATTTTTATGAACGGCAGTAAAGATAAACCAAAACAAAAATTCCTAAAAATAAGAAACCCAAGAACGTACCATATTCACGTACAGTACGACGGTATTGCTTTTTCGTGGTAGAAATTTAATTTATTCGAACGCGATCACATCGCTCTGTATTTATATATATCGATAACATATTAAAAAGTTAATAAAGTACGTGACGTGCTTCCTTTCTCTTTTCCCTATTTTCCCTCCCTTTTCTTTTTACCTACGATCAACATGTTTGCAATTAACGACTTGAATCACCGTAAAGCAATTCACGAATCGTAGAACGCGAACGTCCGCGCGATTTATTCGGGTTACACGAGACGTAATCCCGTTCAGGCCGACCTGGCTTTCGAGCGTCATCGCGTGTCTTTCATCGACGTATTTTCGGCATCATGCCACGGACAAGCTGGTGTAATATGTTCCAAGTGCGTCATAATTAAAACAGCCGAACGCCGCGATGCATTCGTCGAAAGCTTATGACGATCGCGGAAGGAACTCCGATGCCCAGGTATTTTCATTTCGCACGAATCACCTCGTGGAAACTTCCGTTCTTTTCACCCTTTCTTACGCATCTGTCGCCCTTTTCTTTCATTTCTTTTCTTACGTGTTTTTGTTGGATATCTTTCTATTTTTTTCTTCCCGCCGAGACACCTCTCTTTCTGTTTATTTTTTTACTTCTTCCATTTCTTCTTCTTTCTTCTGGAATGTTTCGCCTTTTCTTCTTATTTCTTTGTACATTGTTAATGTTTTTGTTCTCTTTTATTGAGATCTTTTATAGGGTGTCTCTGTTTTTGCTAACTTATTTCTTTCTCTTTAGGGTCTTCTATATTTTGACAAATTTCTTTTCTTTTTTCTATAAATCATAAATTGAGTCTTATAATATCTGGGAAAGATTGATTTATTTTGGTATCTTGTCGAAGCATAGTTAAAGTGTAATTTTTGATTAATATTTTTTTAGTCATCTTTTATACAACGGGAATTGATATTATATAGTACGATCTAACAGCAGAAATTGTTTCGTTCTTTTGTACACTTCCCTCTACTTATTTTTAAGTTTCTCTTGCCCTCTCCTCTGATCCACTTTTTTCTCTTGTAGGCTACACATTGCCTTTCCTATTTTTTCGCTTTTGTTGTTTTTTTTCTATGTTTTTCCTTTCTTTTTTAGATATTTATATAACCTTTATGTTCCTCTTTCTCTCTGAAGTATTTTTGTTCCTTTTCCCACTTTTTTCTCATTCTATTGCCTTTCTTATTTTTTCTCTTCTTCGGATATCATCGTTTTTCTTTAACTCTCTTTTTATATTGATAGCAAAGTCGTCGTGCGTCAGGCGTTTTTTCCGGTATGATTCAAACTTATCGAAGTTTCTAGTTAACCCGTTTTCGAAAGAACGATAATTATTAACGGTGTATTTTGTTCGTCACGTGAAAGCTGTGACTCATTGCCCGTTTCTTTCCGTACCATGCTAGTTTGATTTGATTTAGAACTCGAATATAATGAATATTTAATAATAGTGAATTCAGCAAGTAATCGTGACAGCACGAATAATACGCGAAACAATGTAAGTATAATATAATATAAGTATAGGTGAAAATAAATGTATATATATTAATAAGAATCGCTATGCTCATAGTTAAGAACCGAAGAATACAATTTTTGAACGTAGGTATAAAGCAGATTTAAAAAAGAAAAAGACAAAATCGAAACAAGCAGTTTAATAACCGCTTAATTTATTGACTGTATTAATTTTAATTTAAGGAAATTAGAAACGAACGACAATTGAAGAATTGAGTATGTAAATTATCTCATCCATCATATTGCGCGCCAACTCCATATGGTATAAATATCTATATATAAGTACTTACGCACATTGGATATTCAGTAAAAAGCTTTCTCTTAATATAGCAGAATCTATTTCACGATCTACGTTTTTTTTTTTTTTTATTTTCCTGCGATATTCAGACATGCGAACCACAATCTTGTACGATACAGAAACACCATAGAAGAGAACAACGTAGCTGATAAGCGTTTTATCCGCGTCGTTCTGCATTTTTAATTATTTTTATTTGGGATAATATATTTTTTCACGTTGAAATATCGAGATAATCGGTAGAACGATATTATATTGAACCGTAGGAAACGTTAAGCTACCACATAAGCTGTTACCATTATTAGAAAATCTAGTAATAGGATCAGGATAATAGGATTGCGAAGATTGGTCTTAAACTGACACTCACGCGAAACAGCGTAATGTTGCGTTGGGAAGAAACTTATGGTTGGAACACACTTTGGCTTCCAGGACATTTATTCCCTTCGTTGATAATTTTAATCCATTAGTTGCCGCGGTTTCCACTAGGAAAACATAAGAAATGGATGCTTATATAAATTTTCTAGCATGTATCGTGAAAATGAAAAAATAAATACTGCAAGTGAACAATCCTAAACGAGTCTCTATTTAGGTTTCATTTCTTTAAATGTATGCGTATAAGTAATAATAACAAATATAAATATATATATATATATACCCTATAAATTTAATCTGTATTAGTAATGCGAATAAAATAAGAAAAATAAAATGTAACGAAAAGATCAATTAAAGACTATCGAATTATTGTACAATAATCTCTAATAATTTTCTTAATTACGTAACGTTAATAAAAAAAATTTTGTGTGGCAATTAATAAATGTAGGAAAACAACCCGGACCTGGGGTCAGTCTGCGTGCCTCCAAAGGTTTGCACGTCGTGAGCTTAAAATAGCGGTTCATAAATGATTTCTTAAAATAAGTAATCTTGTAGTTTTGCTTTTTCTCATCAGTTCGTTTATTTCGTCGAACAAGGCGAAGATCGTACGCACGTTCGTGAGATGTGAACGATTCCAGATCGAAGAACATTGTGGATCACAACGGAGTTGAATGACGAACGACTGCAGATCGCTTTTTCTTTTGGCTACGGATATTTATGTAAATTTATCTTTACAAACATGCTGAAGAGACGAAATGTAAACAGAGATTTGTTTTTTGTAGTTTGAATATTTTATAAAATATTGCATATTTAAATTTTCCACAAATGCATGATTATCCGCAGTCTATTTACTATTTCGATTTATCACATGATTGCATCAGTGTTTTAAATTACGCATATATAAAGATTCATATGATTAACATCTTTTTTATGTTTTTAATATAATAATAAAACTAATAGAAATTTTCCTTCGAGTTATCCCACGAATAAAATTTAATTCGTCGTTTGAATTTTGGATTTGTTAAAAAAAAAAAAAAAAAAAAATGAAACGACAAGATAAATCTTATGTGGACAGTGGGTGGCGATTGATAAAGTTGTATGGCTAAAGTATTAGTAAGGCATTGTGGAATGGAAAATTGCCATCGAGATATCAATATGTTCTAATCTAATAGGATGATCAAATAATGACCTGTTTTCGTATGCATTTAAATATTTGGAATATTTATCACAGAGGTAAATATTACACATTAAATGAAAATAAAAATAGACAAGAATGGCACAAAGAAAAGTATACAATAAATTTATATATAAATATAAAGTGTAGTAGATCGAACGTTTTAATTAAGGAGGATAGATTCGCTAGCTTATTGTTTTAATAGAGTTCTATTAATTTTCGATGAATTAGTTAAAAACCATAATTTGTTTCGTCAATGTTTCAAAAATCTAAAGCAAGAACATACTGATTTATAGTAACTACAGCAACTATAAATAAATTAATATTTATCACTTCTAACGCGCATCTAATGCGCCCGTACAAGACGTTTCGCTTTCCCTTCAGCCTTAACTGCTCAACTTTCCATCTTTTTTACAGCTTCTTGCCTTCGATGTCTTGTTACAATCTCACTTTCTATTCTTGTGCAAACAATCTTCGGACTTTAACCATTTGTGTCATAATAAACGTCGAATGGTTAGGAATTTCACAGGAACAGCCACGCAATAGCATCGATGAGCCGATTCACGATTTCTACTTGGTTTGCCCGTCATAGTGGGTGATTACCTCAGTCAGGACACGTAGGCATAAATCCTTTCGATCGATGGAAGTGAAGAATATCCTGAATGTCTTGGGATCTTTTGCAATAGTTTTATGTTAGACAGATAATAGTGTTGTAAATTTTATTCCTGATAAAAGTGACGCTAATAGTAGTAGATAGATTAAAACGAAGATAATCTTTCGATGTCTTTTGTTCGTGCAGTAGGTTGCGATACAGATTGTGATACTCGGTTGAAAGATTAAATTTCATTAGACTCGGTTTAATAGTGTGATAGTGTGTTTTTATAATTTCAAAATATATATTGACATTTCTAATAATATAAATATATAATATGTAACGATAGAAGTAAGATATTATTTTATAAAAAAATAGCAATGGACTGACTTATGATTCTGATACAATTATGATTCCAAGTCAGCCATATATGTACCTAAACGTTCAATTTTATCTAATTACATGGGATCTTAAAAATCTAATATTTTAATTCCAGTATGGTTGTACAAGACATAAGAGATGTGACAAGAATCCTTTAATTGTGTCACACTTCTAATGAAACAGCGATGTTAAAAGTTACTGAAAATTTCAAAAGTCTTAGGCTTTTTCTGTCTTCCACTTGCTGTCTTCTTTTAAGACAATTGACATGACACGAAGACGAAGTGAGATCTTATCGATAACGAGCGGTTGTTTGATTTATCAATGTCTGCATATCGTACAGTACGCACGTATGTACATAATATATATATATGAGTTGACAATTGTACCGAAGTTGCATAATGGAACTCAAGGCGATTTCTGACGTCCTGAGTTTGAAGTCCAAAATTCAAAAACTTTTGGAACGTTTTTTAAAGACTTTTGCTACTGATCTTTAATCTCAAATATACTCTTGTAAATTTATGCCAATTTTTAGGAATATATAGAAATTGTCAAATTATTGGTAGATTTGAATTTATCGAATATTAGAATTTAAATTTATCGAAGGTTAAAACACAAAGATGTAAAAAATTGATAAGCAATGCAGACACAATCTATCAATAGCAAGCTGTCGCTTTTTATTGTATCCGTTTAAATATTATCGATACATGTAATACGTTTACATAAATGCATACAAAATTGGGGAAAACTACAAGTTCTGACTAATCTTCATTTACGCATCTACTTCTTTTGTATCTTTTTTGTTGCTTAAAAGATATTAGCTTCCTTTTCTTGCAGCCATTATGACTCATTATAATTAAACGTGCTTGCATAATAATTCAACGATTAAGAAATGCTAAAGTTCCTATTGGTCATCAAAGTGATTTTTGGGAAACTCTATATTTTCTATTCTTTTATCAAGCACTGTAATTTGAGAAATTGCAACAAAGATTGTGACGAATATCGAGGTGATTCAAACGACGATGGATTTATGAAATGAAAATATACTTTAACGCGAAATATACTTCGAAGCGAAACGCTCTCCCATGACAAGTAACTGAATGCTCCATAGACCTGTGAAAAGTATGTACTTTAATTGAAAAAATAATTTTTCATCTAAAGTAATCACAAGGATATCCGATAAACGGTCAGAAGTTACGATCGCGCGATGCGTATGTTGTTTAATAATTTGGAAATTCCACAGAGATACAATATTTCGAAATTCTCCCTAAATTACGCTGTGATTCAATATGTAAACTTAGTTTCTTAATCCAAGCAGCTACCGAGCAACCGTATTGCAAAACGTGGTACGGTTGAAATATAGTCGTAGTAGGTCACGTAGTCAGGATATTCGGTTGGACGTGGTTCCTGATCGCTTTCGGCACGGTCCTGGTTTGACGTCATTGAATGACGTCAATCCCGGGCCCCACCAGATCCCCCGGCCCTCCTTTGAAGCGCGCTTTACCGCGTCAACGTAAGAAGACGCAGCAACTACCGCCGCCTCCGACGCCTCAGCCCTCCAGAAGTCGCCCGATACGGTTAAACCTGCGAGATTTACGAAATGCCAACGCTACACCACTCTCTGTCTCTCTCTCTGTCTCCGTCTCTCTTTCATCGGTCATCTGCAAATAGAACTCTCGAATCGACCTGAAATAACAGCGGAGATGAGATTCCTGTGGGAGCAAAGAGAAAATAATGCCGAATTCCTGAAACATAGCTTGAACCTTGATGGAAAAAGAAATGGCAAAGATATAACCTGGGTCAGAGGCGTGAAAGGTCGTTGTCTTTAATATTGTCGAAGATGGGCGAGGTTGTTGGGGTGGTTGGGGATACGGGATTGATGTTTCGATGGTCGAAGGTTTAGGGCTTTGGTTTTCTGTGTTGGCATGACTCGCGTCGATTCTGATTCTCGCTGTTGGGATAGGTAAATGGCGAGGGAAATAGAGTGTGCTATTAGGTGTTATAGAGGATAGAATCTAAGAGTTTGATCTATAAAGGGGTTTCTCCCCCTTTCTATGAGTTTTTACGTGATTTAGGTGATGCGTTTAATCGAAATATTTGTTTTAATAATGAATGTTGATTGGTGTATTAAACGTGCAGATTTCTTTCTTTTCTTGCGTCTTTGGGCAACTTTTGTGGATTTTGTTGGATTTAATCCAATATATATATATTTATTTATTTATATCATATATATTATATTTTGTGAAAAAAATATTTCAAGTATAGTAATGCTGCGAACTAAGAGAAGTATTTACATGTATACAAAAATATAAGCCACGTATAAAACAGACCTTTTCCTTTTCATATGTTCGAGATAATGTTAGTGGTTGTACGATTAAGGATTATTGTCTCTTGTGGGCGAATATAGGGTTCTGGTTTGTAAATTGAACGAGCATAACCGAGTTCTGCGTGCCTAAATGTATCTAAATGTTTTAGGAAACGGAGCACGTTAGCAGAAATTGGATATACCGAAGTATTTCGTATTTGTATTTATATGGTTCAGTGCAATTTAATTGAATCGATAATACAGTCTATGCTAAATAATATAATGAATGGATTAATAATTATTGGTTACTTATTCTATAAAAGGAAGTATTTTATTCTGTGATTTCGGCATATTGAAATATTTAGAAATAAATAGTCGATTATCACGACCGGTATAGCTGTATAGTAATGTAATTGGGGACGAAAGTTAATACGATTATTGATTTTTTATCACGAAGAAATTGATTCGTAAAGTCGTTTCAAGGGACGGTTGGTCGTTTAAACGTTATACGAGAATAATCGATACACGAAAGTCAGAGATTTAATAACGCATTACGTTTGATTAATGTGTACAAGTTACAATAATTAGAAAATTAATTTTTGAGAAGCAACAGAAAGCTCCAAGTAATAACTCTTATTACGGAAGCATATAATGATTAATTAATGGACACACTTGAAAAAATAGTTCGTTCAACTCGTATCTTTTGTTTCTCGCATTGTACAATTTTTTTTCCGGCGCTGAATGCGTAGTATAGTTTAATTTATGAAAGTCTCTAAAGCCAGAAGGAGCTGGAAATAACCGTAACGATTCAAACCGTAGTGAAATCCCCTATTTTACAAATTCTTCTCTCTTTTTTTTTTTGGAATATCTGCTTTTTTTTATCATACGTTCATCTACGAAAACGACAAAAATCGATGAGATGAAAAGAAAAAATAGCGTTTCTTCAAAAAAAATAAACAGCGTGCATTTATCATACGTAGAGTCGTCTATTCTTTAAAATCGCATTTTTTATATCGCTTTACGATCGTATGGCTTTGTAAATTTGTGCTTGTGAAACCAGGAGGAAAAGTAAGACGATTGATAAAGAGAAACTACATGCAACTACATGTTACATCTATGTTGCACCTAACACAAACTAAATGTTATCACTGAATGAATATAGATGAAAATTGAAAATGAAAAGTAATATCCGATCTATTGCATTATTTATATTTATTTATCCTTGCAGTATGTCGAACAAAGTTCGAAAATGAACAACATTGTGCATGCAAGCGGTTGCAACCAGACTACACGGATGCTTTAGAGTAAGAATTAATCTTTATTATTTCTTACAATTCCTTAATCTTTTGCTTTTTTATGATACGATCAACCAACAACTTTAATATATTTGTGGAATGAAATTTAAACTTTGAAACCAAAAGTTTTGTTTCGCGTTCGAACGGAAAAAGATTATAAACTTTTGCAAAATTTATTTGTACAGCTTTTCTTCTTTTTACCGATGTGAATAATGTAGAAAACAATTTTTTAGTTTATCGATGTTGTTTTAGTGGCGTCATGGTTAAATATATTATTAATGTTTAATAAATTTTACTTTCACGTTTGCTGTCCCCGGAAAGTTGTGTTTCATTGAATTCAGCGTTTCGTTAAAAAAGACCTTTCTTTCGTTGAAATCAACAATGATACAATTAATTCCATATACGTAATATATTTTTTGTTGTATAATAAATTATTAACGATGCAATTAAAATTGCATTAAAATATAATCGCCAACTTCCATATAAAAATGGAAGTTAAATTCTGTTCCAATTAAGAATGTTTACAAAAGATTCTTCTTAACGTTAACACCTCAACTATAATATCTTACTGTAAAACATAGCAGTAAATAATACAAAATGTAGCAACACTGTACAAAGCATTATGATAAAGAAGAAAAAAGACATATCGAATAAATTTCCTCCATTAGAATAAATTACTCATACTACTTTTTATTTTTCTCGCAATATATCAAAGTAAAAAGATGAACATTTTTTAATCGTACAAATGATCGTAGTCCGATCAGGCGAATGCTTCAGAGAGTTCGAATGGTTTGTGCAGTTTCTTGCGAAATTTCCAGGATACTGTGAGGTCTTGAGCATCCTCATTCAAATTCGATATTCCAAATATTCGCACGTGCTCAGTTCTCACGCCTACTACGTGTACCGTGTAACAGTTTATCCTTCTCTCTATCTGTTCTCCTGTCAGAAACGCGCGCGAACTCGCGATTTATTTCGGTCGCTACTTTATCCAAACTTATGTCACAATCGCTCCACGACGGATCTTTCGGATAAAATCCAAGGCCTGGGAAGAAATTAGAATGAAAATCTGGCTTGGTGGTGACGATATACATTTTCTACTATATTCCGACATTCTAATAGAAGACCATTTATTATTTAGAGAATATTTTAGTTTTAAAACAGGAGCACGTAAAAGATTGAGTATTATAATTTTAATTAGAAGACGTAGTTTCGGCTGTCTGAATGAAAAGACACGTGTGCATGAAACACGTGCAATCACTTTGTACTTCTACGCTACGTACGTACGTATTTCATTATATATGTACACACTTAGTACAGATTATTATACTTAATGTGCATTTTATAATCATGACCACTGCTACCCACTTATTTATATGAATTATTGATGTTTAATATAACTAATGGAATATTCATGTATCTATGAAGAACATAAATTTGTAATTCTATAATTACCAGTCTTTTATTGATACAGTATATTAATTAGACTATAGTTATTCTATTAATTTCTTTATATTTCTTTATATCCATAAATATTTTCATATTTTCCTGGTAAAACCAAAGAACCGAATATCTGTATATTAAATGAGATAACAAATATTAACATAAATTATTTCCCAAAGACACTACTATTCTTGAGATAAAGTAGCAAAGCAAATAACAAGTAAAATAAAAATTTTATTTGAATTATTGCTTGGATAAAAACTTACTTAGGCAATGCCAAATCTTGTATCACATATCTATAAGTATACGTGAAATGTTTCCAATTGGGTGGAGATTTCCAATTTCAATTGACAAAAATCCTCGAGGTAAAGCATTCTTCAACTTTATTGAATTATTTCCTTGCTTGTTTATTACACGGTGGAATTTCGATTTCGTCGTTTGATTAGATAGTTGGATTTTCATTTTATATTTAGATTTTATATGTTATATTTATTGCAATGTATTCATTTTTAGTTTCAGTGGTGTATTGTATCGTAAGGAAAAGAATCCTGTCTATGGTGATAAGTGAACAAGAGTAATAATATTTCATTTCGTATCGTAGGACATAAATATGGCAATAAATTTAACGAGAATGCTGCTGGTGTATTCTTGGAAAATTACGAATGAAAAAATATTTATATTTTACGACTTCCTGAGTGACCCTGGTAAAAGAGAAATGATTAAGGCCAGAAAGCTCTCTGTGGCCAACAAGGTGAAATGCGTATTTCAATTTGGCTTTATCATAATTTAAAAATATTCATGTTAAATAAAAAGAGAACAAAATAGAGATAATAATGATTTAAAGATTATCACGTACGCTTATACATTTAAATGTGTATTATACTGGACAAAATGTTTCAATTTTCTTTATTTACCAACAGAGTATTATATTCTTCTTAATGTCATTTTAATATTAAAAAATATCTACTGTTAGTTACAGTGTTATTTAAACTTGTCATATGATTCACATGTTTCACAAGATTTGTCACGTCAAAACGATGGAAAGATAATCATGAGAAGCAAATTGCAATGACAATAGTTTAAATGCTATATATTTTTACTCCATTGATTAGAATTATAATTAACGTTACAAATCTGTTTATTTTTTATTTTCAGTATTGCTTCATTCTGTATATTGTATTTTTGTTGACATGTTTATAATGACGTTAAAAAGTGATAAAATATTCATCCGTTATTAAAATTCTGTATATTGGTTACAAAATGATTAAAAAAAAAAAAAGAAAAAAACGGAATAAATAAAGCGAAATAAAAACTGGCGATGATGGCTTTTAATGGTCCATCGTTTGAACGAGAATGGATGGTGAAATGGAAATGATCTGCGTTCTCATTCATCCACGGCAGATATATGTATACGTATATCAAACGATGTTAAAAAAGATAGTCGAGAAATGTTGGCTACTATCCATCATGTTATCAGAAAATGTGGAAATTCCTCGATGAGATAATAATGCTTTCACATATACAGCCACATCAATGCAAAAGTAGTCCCCTTGATCTTATTTTTCAACAAGGATCTGCATGTTGATTTGGCTAATTTGTAGTGATCAATTGCTAGGAAGAAATTTTAACTATCAAAATGTACTATGATATAAATATTGAATTAAATAAATAAATTTCCAATATTTAATAAAACGCATGCGACATAGAAAAAAGGAACACTCGAAAGGAAAATGAAATCGCACGGATTCGAATGAATATTCATGATCAATGAAATACTAGTTTTTCAGCGCTGAAAAAACGGCAAAACGTTTAGAAATTGCGGTACACGTAGGTATACGTGTATTTTGAGAAAAGTTTGGTAAGCGGGTGGTGACGATAAATAAGAAAAGGTGCGCATAATTTTATAAAATAATATTTCATTCGTTTGCAACATCGCAACGAAACAGGTAGCAATAATTCGTCGCCACGAATATTCTCACGTCTTATAAAAGATTACCACAGGACAGATTTTTGGCATCGATTTAATTTCCTTGCTTTTTTACGAATAATTGCTGAGTAATACGTATGCGTACATCTGTTCAACGCGAACATTAAATTCTCGAAGCTCCTAAAAGTTCTAAAACTTCAGCCAAAATGAAATTTATAAAATATGGCACGATACTAATTCAACTAACTGTTCGCAAATTCTTCTATTATATATTTTCCTATAAAGATATAGTCTTACGTCTATCTACAAATCATCATCAAAAAAAAAAAAAAAAAAAAAAAAAGAGGCAAATACGTAGATATTGCAAAATATTTATCTTCGGATACGAATCATTGTATCAACAATATCGTTGTGGAAATTTAAGACTGACGCAATAAACACTACCTGGAGTGCTGCGTTGTCGCAACTTGTTTAGACGCAACGTAAACAGTTTGTTTCTCAATCGATCAGTGCCTCGACACGCGCATCGCAAATCGGTTTTTTGAATTTCAAGTCATTCCTCGTTATCGTGGACCAATTGCGGGCTGTAGTTCTCAGTGCTACGAACTTGCGTCATTTCGTTTGCGTAATTAGTAAAAATTCTGAAGCACGATTCATCCCATTGACGCACAATACGATGAAAGAGGAAAACGAGTAACGAACGGTGTGAAAGACCAAGCAGTTCCTGTTTCAAGGCTCATGCTGTTTCTCATCTACGAAACGACATAATAGTTGGTAAATAAATAAAAATGGACTGATGTTGCTGCCGTGCGATCTTCAATTGTATTCGTTAGATACGTAATACACCTTGATGTGTGCTAATTATGTTTCCTGTCGGTTCTATTATTCTTTGCTATTCTGTGTATTTAATAGCGAACGCGTAATAAGCACGCACAAAGGTACAAATTACTCGCGTATAATAATTAGAGCCAAAGGTCCGCGTCCGGACATGGCGTGTAGGCGTTTTATGTAACTCGCAACCTACGACTTTTTATATGTCTTGACATTTAAGAACCTTGTCGAATGTATTAGAAGAAATTATTACAATTTTTTGCTATTTCAGACCCCTTAAAGGTTATTATAATAACCAGATTATTTGTCTGCTTTGCATCTTTATTAATTATCAGTCTTGCGTGAATCCTTTTTCGTAAAATATTTTTAAACAAGTGTCTCATTGTTCGAGTATCGATCATGCGTGAAAATTGTTTCGTAGAACTTTTTCGCATAAATATTCCATTTCCATATTGATTTTTTAAATCAAAATTGCACATTAACTTACTCAGCACGTTCTTTTTTCTAGTTGACTTTTTATTGCACCATCGAGTAAGAAAATGTGTATAATAACATCTGTTTTCAAAAAGATGTTTCAATGATAACATCCAAAATTTTATACATTTCAAGCATGATAACTTTGTTCCGCGAAAATGATCCTTATTGTTGACAAAATCACGAAGATTAATGTAAGGAACGTGTTATCGTTTGAAGATGCAAGTATAGAATTATTAACTAGTCTTAGTTACCATAGTACGTAAACGAGATTATGGTGAAATCTTATTGTCGTGTGTATGCAAATTTGCAAAGTGTGCTTCGCGGAACAGGAATGTTGGAAAATTTCATTACGAACATTAAGCACGTTTTCCAGTTCGCTGCCTATCTAATCGGAAACGCTCTAACTTTAACTTTCGATACGTGTTTATTATCACAAACTTGTAAATTCATTAACAAATAATATAGATCGTATCGAAAATTATAAGAAATATACAACAAAATTTTAAATAGACAAAAATATTTCAAATTTTTTTATTAGCATTATGTTTAGAATATTCAGGATAAAATAATATAATACTTTTTATGCAATTGATTCCAAATGATGTTATAAAATTAAATTTGAAAATTTTCAACAATTACAAAACTAAATCTTCAAGTAAGTCGAATTAAATTTGGAGTAAAGTATTCTTTATATAGATAATATAATAATTATTTCTATTGAAAATACTGTATCGCATTTCTACACTTCAATTATCACATTTCTTCATTTCTTGCTGTGTACTTTAATTGTTAACGAGTCGAACAATTTGTTCGTGAATAATATTGCGCATAGACTATCGCGTACAATATGATAGGAAATACATAATATGTAGTTTTCAAAGTGTTTGAACTGCAAATAAATTCTATACGCGTTTGACAAAGAAGTTAGAACGAGAATTCGAAATAAACAAAATGCTTCTTACGTGACTCTAAATTTTAATTTTTCGCATGACGTTAGTCTCGTATGTTGGCGTGCTCTTTTTCAGTCGTGGACGATTACTCGTGACAAAGGTAGGCTTGACGTCAAAGTTCAAGATTGAGCAATCTAGGTTACGAAATTGTACAGAATTTTCTCCTCATTTGTACACGTATACGTCAGTTGCATTCCTATTAGTAATATAATGGTCGCGAATAATATATATTGATGTTGAAAAGTTCAGAAGGTTGAGTCATGTGGGCGCTGTCATTTTTCTTAAATAATTCTAGATTTTAATATCTTCGCGTTCAATGATTTTGATTGCATGAAATATTAAGCATAGATCTGATATTCTATTGTACTTAGAAGATAAATTTTTATGTAAAAAGAGGGTGTAATAAAAATTGTAAATAGTAGAAAGTTTCCAACAAAATGTTAAACTTGTTGAACCTATTTCTTTTTTCGTGTTAACAAAAATGATGCGTCTCGGTGATATAAAATAAAGTATACATTTTTATCGTATTAAAGCTTTTAACGAAAATGGCATCTCTGGATAATTTATGTATTGTTTCGATATTTTCAAAGGAGCCACCGCGAATAATTATTCCATCTACATACCATTATTAAAGAAGAAAGGAAACATCGTAATCCGTATCACAGCTACCACAAAGAAACTCAATTTATCTGTCATAAAATTTTATCTCCAGCTACAAAAAATCTACTATCTCAATTAGGATATTACACGTAGGAACGATATAGAGGAACGAGCCGAAGTCTGATAATGGAATGGCTGCGATCTCGCATTTAACAAACCAATAGATACTTTCATAAAATATTCAATTCATTGTTAGTAGAATTCCTTTATTAAAAGATTTCACAATATCAAGGTAATAAAAAAAACATGGACACGTTTTTCGACTTTTGGGTCTTGTGTACTTCTAAAAACACGCTTGATACGCTTGTACAATGAAAATCCGCTCGAAGAGATTACAACACAGCTTGCTCACCCAGCCTTGAGGAAATAATTACCAAGGAAGAGGAAGTATTTCGTCGCTTCGTTGCAAAAGTGTAATATTAGACTGTAACGTATAAAATGACCGATTTCTAACAATTTCAAAATTTTACATTTCTATTTAAATTGTCCTTCGTTGTGGATCTCCTATAAAAAGGAACATTTACACAAACATCCACTCTACCAACGATAATCCTCATCCTCTTCATTCATGCGCAAATAAGCGAGCCTCTCGCAGACCAAACAGGTCAACTTCACCTTTTTAATAATTTCTGAATTTCGTTACGTAAGCAGCTGATTAATATTCGATTCTCGGGACGCGAATTGTTTACTACCATGAGTATTTACCTACATTCATTTGTTACAAGAGGATGACAAGAATAACAATACTGAGTGCCAAGATTTTTAAAAATAGTGTTTAAAATATCATCGCCTTTCGTTGCTTTTCGATTTAATGTGGTCTGTGAACGACTCGACTCAACAATAATCCTAGTGAATAATCTTCGTCGAAACCACGTGGATGCAACAACTTGTAGTCAACGATATCCTCGAGTCGATAATATCTCCTTCGACTTGGAACGTGGATAAAGAGCAAGTAAGCTAATCAGGCATACCAAGAGGGATTCCGATCGACGTCGATTCCATGCTTCAACAATCGTGAATATTAATTCGATCGATTGGTCGCGTAACGCGTCTCTGTGTATACTACACGTTTTTGTATATGTACGTGGGTGGAAGGAGTGCATATATGTATGTGTGCCGGTAGAGACGTGTAGCGTGACAGGTTTGTTCTTGGACTATTACTATGCCGCGATCGTTACGACGTATGACATTATAGTGGTATCACGTGAGAGCATTCGTGAAGAGATGCGATCTCGAGCACCTCGAGCATGCACCAGAGTTCGATCCACTCGGCGTTAAGGGGATTGTACGAGGGAAACCGAGACGAAACCTTTCTGTACCTCGAGTACTTTGTACGAAAAGGTTTCCTAGAGCGTGACGGCGATTTATTCAATTCGCATTTCGAGGGCAACGTCTCTGAAAAGCTAATCGTTCGATGATTTCTCGTCGGATCGAAACTACCATTTTTCTTCTATCCATGTGAATCGTTTCACTTTGTTAACCGAGCCACCGTTTAAGCTAGAAATTTTTATAATCGAAGCGCCTGCAGCGATAAGGCAATTTCAATATTTACATTGTGTTAGATCGGTACAAAGGAACCGTACGCGAATATACGTACCTGCGTCGAATCACTTTTTCAAATGTGCTAAAAATTCGTGGATAGCCGATATTCGAGCATGAAGTCTAAAGGTGTCTGTCTTCTTTTTCGATAAATATTAGTTCGGTATAAATGTGAAATGTTACTTTTACTATTGCTGTTCTGTTACACTGTATATAGATTAGAATTCTCATAGGATTACGTGATATCTAGGGAGGAATAATCGTGAGGAATAAATTTGAATTAATTTACTATCAATAATGGTGCATCGGTGAAATATAATACGTACGATGAATTTGAATAGTCGCACGTACGAATAATTTTTCTTTTATCGAAATATTTTTGCAACGATTTCGAAATAATATTTCGTTCTACATCGAATGTGTTGATAATATATTTTACCATGAACGAAGCTTCGCAAAATCCATCCTAAAGCACAGATTATCCTTCTAACGTGACGAAAGGTTTATCCAGCAATAAGTCGAATTAAAATTCGACATTTTCCTTTATCCACGCGGGAGACACTGAGAAATGTAAAAGGGAAATCACGCGCCCTCGATAATGTTTGAAACACCGTTCGAAGATTTCATTAGGAAAGCAATAATAAAAGTAATAATTTAGTTGTATGCTACTTTTGTAAGGATCGATAGATAATTTTGGTGAATTCGGAGAAAGATAGTTGTTACGTAGGAGGCCCGATTCGCGTGTGCGAATCTCTCGTTTTAGGAAATCTCGGTTTAACGTACGTCATATGACGTGCACCCTCGCGCGTTTTCTTCTGTCGAGCATGAAGTATTTGCGTAAATAGCGTATCTGAGAGCAGATAAGGCAATTATGTAATTTTCGTCAGTTTTCGAATGTTACGAAAGTTACGCACGTTGTTCCAAACAGTATTTTGTTTATTGTTTTACGCTTTTCATACGGCGGGTGTCTGGAAACACCTACGCAAGCGTTCGTAGATACGCTAATTAGCATTTCAACAGGATAGAGAGAGACAGGAGGGGAATTCTTTTATCATATTGCTTTTAATAAGAAACGAATCTGTCAAATAATATCTACTTTTTATCGCTATACAAAGGAAAAGAAATTATAGCATCTCATTAAGATTTCTTTTCTCATCGAACTTCTAAAATATGAAATTATACGACCCCAATATTTGAGAATGTCAACACATTGATATATTTATAGCAGCGTGATAATTTATTTTTCTTGAGATCACGGGAATATTTTTCCCATCTTTTATTCGTGTAATGAGCTTCTGAAAAGCGTCTGTTGATGTAACATACTTTTTGTCTTGGCGAAACCGTATGCAAGTTATTTCGCAATTAGTTAATTTATTTGCATTTACGTTCGACGCAACTTTTGACGAACCATTTCAGCGATTGATCCTTAACGGGTTGAAAAACCATCTTCAAGAAAATATCTTGACTCGTCTCGAAGCATCAGCGATTAGTCTCGCAAGAATGAATAGTTCGCGAAATAATGGCCAATATCTGTATTACCAGGGCGAAAAAAGGTTGGCCGCGACAAAGGGGAGCAACGATCTCATCTACAACAGGCTACAATTTTCAATGACTCCGGGTCCTCTGTAAGAACCTTTCATGCCCTTCGCTGCTCCGCTCTATTGCCGTCGATGTAAAGTACGGTGGCTTTTGTAGCGCGAAATTTACAAGGGCAAGATATTTCTAAAGAACGGCACGCCATTGTATCATTGGTGCATGCGTGCGATAGATGCATCGATAAACAACGAAAAACGCCGAGGATTCATTATCTTCGTATCGCGTCTATGCAGCAGTACGACGTCGCCATCTATCAATAGGTTTCCGGAAAAGTCGTTTCGTATCGCGATATTATTATATACGGTAACATTATTGTTATCGTAATCGCGAAATTTCCACGGATTAAGATCACTACAATTCGATGTATTTTGTAATATTGTAATTGAAGGAAGCAAGCGTGCGTTTGAATGGCAGAATCTCGATTAACGGTACCATTGATCGTGGGAACATCGAAAATTTGGTAATTGGCCCGTGTAAGAAAAATCGCTGAACAAAAATAGGCATTGAAAGAAATTATTATATTTTTATTTAAAATCCTTGCTTTTATCTAATATTAATATACGTACATATGTATTATGTACGATTATTCAAAAAATGATTTATTGTCACGAGTAGTTGTACTTGATCTTTCTGAAGTTTCTGATCTTTCTGAAGCGTGTTAGAATTTCAAATGAAACAGTGTCCTCCTTAAGTAATCATAGCGTTATTTTCTCACAGTATTGAAACTGTAATTGGTTATATTTAAAAACGAAAGTTGCAATTATAATACTATTACTTTTCAGAAGAATGTCTAAGAAAGGAAAGGTGATACAACAAGTTTTAAGCAGAGATAAAATTGCAAAATAAATCTGTATGTACATAGTATAAAGTTACGCTCTATCTAAAAAGAAATGTTGTTTCATTTGAATTTGATTCTGTGTTAATTTCTTGATATTATCAATAAGTAGTTCGCAATAAGGAAATCATAAAAATTTGCACTTTATTTTTTTAACACTCTGTATGCACAGAGAGAAGTTACAGCGAAATTTCATATCGGTTAGGTATATTTACTCTTTACGTAAAGATGAAAAATAATTCTACTGCCTTAATATTAATGACCCGTCAACTTGATATGCCATATATTGATTGATTTAATTGCTTGAATAACAAGTCGATAAATATAATTGCTAATAATTATTTAGCTGGATTTTTCACTTTTTTTTACCGAATGATTAATGATGGATAAATCGATTAATGTATATTTTCGTTTAATTACAATGCTGATTGTTAAGAATAGATAAGAGAGTGGTTGATAATGTCATAATGTAAATATGCTCGTTAATAGTTTGTTAGTTTCAGTTGAGTGAAAAAAGATCTAAGACCGTGATTAATACTTTTATAATTAATATTCGTAGGGAGAATTTGGGTTTGATTGGTGTAGAAGCATTCTACAGGATGGAAATTTATTTATCGACGTGTGTTCGATGAAATGCTTCCCGGATTTCCCGTTGGCAGCATTTGCAGAAGCGTACGAAATTCAAATTAAATGGCGGGATTTATTAAACCACGAAGAATGAAACGTTGTTTCGAATTAGTTTTCAAGTGTATAAATTAAGCGTATAGGCGAATTTTAAGGTGTATTATTCGTTTATTTCGAATTGATTTTTTAACGAAGTTTTAGAAAAGTATAATCTGAGTGTATACGTTAATCGCAAAGCGCAGAATTTTTAGTAGAAAAGTATGTGTCAAGAGAAAAAGAAGAAAAGTTTCAATGAAAATATGTTTATTAGACATTTTTACTTTAAACGTCGTAGTTACCTTTGAAGGTATACAAAAGTCAAACGTCAGATACATTTTAGAAAAAGCTTCGCGATCAAGCAGACATTTTATCGATCTTTTTTATATTTCCATCCTTCAAGGTATAATAACATTTTAAACTAAACTCAACCTTTGTATATATTTTCTATAATCGTCAAATAGTTCAATTTTCTCACCAAAAAGAAAATAAACATTTCAATTTACAAGATTTACCCAGCGATCTAGCCATTCCCTTTTCACAATTTCTCAAAATTAATAAAGTTAATAGAATTAGCCTAACTTCAATTTTTCAACAAGAAATCCACGAAATACTTCCAACTTTCCGAAACCTTGAACAAGAAAGCACCTTTCGAAAGAAAAAGGGAAGAAATCGATTAGAACCGGCACAGTGGCAATATTTTCATAACACCGCAGCGCCTACTCTCCCGGAAGGCATTTGTTAGCATCACCGGAAGTGGAGGACGTATATCAGGTTTCTGTGACTTCCATAGCCTTCTCCCTTTCGCAACTGCTTGGGACAATGTGCACGCACGTAGCTCAGAAATTTAAATCAAAAAGAGGAGGACACCTTATCAAATCGTGGCTCGCGTACATAAAACGCGGGAACCTGTAATAAATCGTCTGGTTATAATTACCGTATGTTGTTATTAGGGCTGGATCGCCGCCAGAACTCGAGCAGAGACCACGGTAAAATACTGCTATCTACGGTAGATAAGCAGAGAGCCGAAAGCTCGCCTGGTAGAGGCGTACAGAGGCGGGAAAAATCGATATTATCCAGGTTCGCTCCGCGCAAACCGACGAGCCCTTCCCAGAACGTTATATTTAGATATAGACCCTTCCCTCGTCATCAAGTAGCACGGTAGAACGGTGGACCTTGCGCGACTGCCCCTGGAAACGGATATTAACGCGGTTAACGATGCCCGTTTCTGCATCGTGGTCCACCATTTACGTGCTCGTAACGTGTATTACAAACGAAACTCTCAAGAATTTGAGAGAAATTTATCAAGGTTTCTGAGACGTGCTGAGCGTTGAAATAATAATTCAGAGTGTCTTTATAAGACGAATATGTTAATGTATCGCGTGTAATAAGTGAATCGAATAGAAAAACTCGACTGGATTATATAGAATCACAATTGCACGCACGCACGCTCGCTCATATGGCGTGATATATCATATATGACAGGAACGGAAATAAGAAGAAGAAAAGAAAAAAAGAAGAAAAAAATCCACGCTCTATACTTCCTCAATATAGAAATCATCCTCATAAGAATCATCCCCAAGAATTCCAACACTTCCAAGATTTTTAAGGCGTCTAAGACGTTCCACATTTTCAAGATTCACGAAAACTTTCAAGATTCCTAAGTTTCGAATGTGTCTATGTAACGAAAAAGTCGCTTATAACGCGATTCGAAGCTTAGAACGCTTGAAACTTTGATCCCATCGATATCAATCTCCAACTGGATAGATATCGAGATGTTATAGCGCGATATCGCGTGTAACAGGCCCGTACGATTGTCTATTATATCTTAACGAAGCATTGTGCGTTATTCTATGTGGATGACTATTCTTTTTTATCTCTTTTTTTTTTTTTAGTTAGTCGATTTTCTCGTTGTTTTATTCCCATTCGATCGAAGTTTGGCTCTGTGCGGTAGAGTCGAGTGATCGTAACGTCCGCGTGCCTTTTTTGGTGGCATATTGTTTTGACATGAGCTTTTATTCGACGCAGTCAGTCTCTCTAGTTGGGTTAGGTCAACTTGTTCGTCTCAGAGGCAATTTATTTTGATTCCTCTGGTCGAACTGAATCTACGTAAACCGTAAGTAGAATAGGCGTACGTAAACCATAAGCAGAGTCGGAACCTACATATATGCAAATCATTATTTTAACGTTATATTTGAATGATATTTGGTAAGGATTCTCGACCCTAAAAATTCTTAGGTTTTGTTTGGCAGAGATTTTATACAGACGCTTTTCTTCAATCCTTTCGTTCCTCTTTTATCGAGACGAGAAATATAACACAAATATGTGGTGTGCTCGTGTGTGCATTTGGTTTCGAATCTAGCAAGTTCAATTGGTTGAAGAAACATATTTTTGTTTATTGTATTTGTACAATTTATATTTTTCTTTATTTCTTGGAATTCTATCGCACCCCATTTTGTTCAGTGACATGTCGTCTTTTTTGTTTCTTTCCTGTTCCACCAAAGAATGACTTTATTTCACACGTTGAAAGTTTAATTCGATGAAAAACTATTCTTCGAAGCGTTTGATTTTTGAAATTTTTGCATTTTGTTTTTGAAAGTTTTTTACATATCCTTTTGTCCACTGGCGTATATCATCCTTTTTACTTTTTTCTATCGCGAGAAATATAAAAAGCATGAGTCAAGTTTGCTTTAAAGACTATCCTGCGTAGTCTTTCCTTGCTGTTTACGCGTCCTTCCATTTGTTTCTCTCTCATTGGGACGACGACTATCGACGAACAATTTTCAATGAAAATTGAACAATAAAATATCCTTTCGACAACTTAAAAAAAAAGCATTTGCATTTCGATATAACGTATGAAAAAAAGAAATTCGAGAAAGGAAATTCGATGGAAGCGTCCAATGTCCGTGAAAATTTACGTGAAATAGTACTGATATTTCAAACGTGTCAATTCTCTAGAAAGGACAAACGTCATATTCTAATTTTATCTTTTTCCGTGGAATCATCCGTGACCGATATTAAAATCTGAAAGCATAAAAGTTCGTATGCATGGTTCTCAATGGTGGCTAAAGCAGATATTGCGACGTTCGATTCTATATCCCATCTTCGTTGATACTTTGAGTGTCGTATATCAAGCCACGGTGAATATTTGCTTTTATATGCACACCTTGGGATATGTACGCGGTTTTGGTACAGGCAAGGATCGAAATTGAATAAACACGCAATTTATAGCGGCAGATGAAAGAGAATTTTAAAAGTGATAGCTAAGAGAGGATACGATAATCTTAGAAAATGGAATTATAGTAGCTCATAACAATATTTGGACGTCTATAGGAACAGTTTATAAATATATTATTATGTTATGTGAAATTTGTTTGAAATTTTAATATCACTGTAATGAGACAGGATTATCATGATTGTATTGATAAAGTTTGAAAGAAAACTTGAAATGTACAGAGAAAATTGCATTTATTATCAGGTAGTTGAGTAAGAAACGTTTGTATGTCATACAATATGAAACAAGGCAGTAACATTTAATTTCATAATTCATATATGCGAATGTTATATTCAAATTGTGAAATGAAAATGATGTTTCGTGTTTCCCCCATGTCTCTCCCGTTAATTATACCTTTATTTATAACTTATGCAATGCTCTTTTAATACAACATAATAATATCATTTTTTATTTTTAATCTTCTCACTGAACGCTATATGCAGACGATTAAAACCTTACACTTTGCTGTTTCAAAATTCTATATGTAAAGATACAGCATAAATATAACAAAGTTGTCATAGAAATTGTAGAAATGGTTAAAGGAGTTAAAGTACAATTGAATGATTACGCTTCGGTAATAAGATTCTTAATGAATGTTTTATTATTTCAGGGGTCACATTGGAAAAGGAAAAGGACAGAAACGGAAATTACATACTATTTCAATATGAAACCAACGTGTGATGTGTAAACCTGCATAAAGAAGCTTTCTCTTTAATCTATAAAAGGGTGCATATCGGCCAACACGATGAATTGAAGAGAAATTGTGTAGGTCGAATATTCGCAAGTAGGTCGAGAAGTTCATTAGAATTCTATAAAGTACCATTACATTTTTTTTCACAAGAGAGAACAGTAATTTTCTACTTATTTTAATATGATCTTCCGACAGTATACCGAACGATTCTATAGATAATACTTTTTTAATTTACTTTAATTTAGTTTAATTTATGTGTCAGGAGAAGCACGAATCTTTTTGGCTCATTAGCGAGACTACTGTATTGCATTCCATAGTTCAATTATAGATGCAAAGAAATTTTCTTGTATTTCTATTTTCCTTGATTTTCATATAATAGCTTTTATTAGCCTTAACCTGATACTTTTTAACCGAAAAAATTATCTTAAAATCATAAATTACAAGGTCTGTTATTCTAAATAAACTAATTCCATCTTGACCCAATTTTTTTACCACAAAATTCTCCTCCTTTCAATATAATTTACGTTAAAGTACACAGATTTGAACCTTAAAAAACGCAAAATAATTATAAATTTAATTGAATTTTTAATAGGGAAATGTTAATCCTACGAGAAATAATTTTACAAATATCGTTATTGGAACGAATAGGATTTGATGATTTGGTTAAACGTAAAATTATTAAATTCGAACAAAAATGCTCAATTCTCCATCGATCAATTTTTTTCTCATAAAATTCCTTCTCAATCTTCGTATATCCCATTTTTTAACTAAAAAGAGCGAAAGAATTTTATCACCAAGTAAAGCTAAATTTTTTAAATATATATAGCAGAGGCTTCGATTAAAGGAAAATATTTTTCTAAGAATTCGGCTTCCGTCGAATTCCGTTGTTCGCTACACTGTTATTACATCAGCTTAAAACATTAAAAGTCCTATCTCGGTCGTCGTTTCAACGATTTGTACTCGCGTTTGGTTTGCACAAATAGCAAACACGACTGTGAAAATTTTACAGGAGCCGTCGCCACGGTTCTCGTCGACGACGCTATCAATGTTTACGTTTTACTTTAATTATACAGCGCACACGCGGTGTTATTAATAAAGTAAGGGCTGCCAAGAAGGTTGCATCGTATCACGTATACAGGGTAGGCAATGAATGAACTATTTTTTGACTTTGTTTTGCCGGATATTCATTCGAAACATTGGGGCAATTTTGTAAAATAATTTATTAATTAATTTATTAACTGATTACTAGGCTGCGAATGTTCTCATGTAATTAGATCTACTAATTGGAAACAGGAGAGTAGAAACTACCTAATAATAAGACTGTATTAAATCAATATATTATTATACAATCGTATAACATCAAAAATAAACAGCGTTTATTTAACACATTCGAGAGCAGTGGCATAGCATATATGCCATGCAGTATCTTGTCGCATGACAACACATGTATGTCATCAGTATTTTCAGACAATTTTCAGATAACAGTCAGCAAAGCAGTGACTGCAGAGATAATGCAGGTTTATATTTGGTAGAGTATCTAAAAAATTGTCGTCACGTATGATTTATATTACTTTAAACAATTTTTGTTTTAATTATATATATCAACATATTCTCATATTTTATTAAAATTTTTATATTTTGCGTGTGTCATATTTTGTCGGTTTTGGTCTACAAATATGAATAACGTTTATTTCTATCATATAATACATACGTTATATAACTGTCTCATTCTTGAAACAGATATAATTACCTTTTGTGTGTTTATCTTTATGAAGTTTTAACTAAAACGCTATTTTACTCGGAAAACGTACACGTTATGTTACATGGACGTACGACATCAGAATTATTACGGTTGCCCGATTACATAACGTGTATGTCACGACATATTTTTGAATAAAAATTGTCCAGAACGATCCCTTTTATTTCTATATCGACTAGTTCACTTATTTTTTTATTATGAATGCAAACAAGTTGTTGCTCATTTTGGAGACTTTTGTTCAAAGCCATCGGCATCGAACGTGTTGAGGCAATCAAGATTCGATGTAAAAGAACGACTTCTCACACGGAAAAATCTAGCCAGGTATAATTTATTTAAACAACTTATTTTACAACGAATAAGAAAAATCTGGAAACTCCATTAATCTGCTCCCATATATCACTCATTTATCGAGCTAACCAGTCAATAGAAACTTTCATCCCTAAGTGAAAAATGACCGTGATAAATCGCTAGTCGATTTTACGCGCGTCATTGTACAACTCTTTCATAGGTGTCTGCCATAGAACTATAGAACGTATGTGGTAACTTTAACTCCTTAGAGAGTCTATCTGTGCAATATACATTGACTTGTCTCGCAGATATTAGCTTCAAATTCTTCCTCTACACGTATTATTACGCGTAGATGCTCGTATTAATAATATTTAATCAGATACTGAAATTTTGTTAAAAATGTAAGATGTTCTAAATCCTTTGAACTCTGCTTACCAAACATTTTGAAAAAAATACTGCTAAAACCAACTGAAAAACGAATAAATCCAAAGATCCCAATATTATGAATCAGAACATTCGAATAGATACTAAATTAGTCAGTGGAATGTATGAAAATCCACAAACTATCGATCCGCTTATATTTTAAAACAAATGAAAGATTTATATACTTATGATGTGTGTAGGTACTTCTGACAATTTCAGAGTTAAAAGTACCAAAGAGAACCATGAAGTCTTGAAACGACGTAAATCCAAGAGCGCACAGATTATTTCTGAGCTTTTCTCTGAACATCGTCGAGATGACATTCGAGATCCTGATCGCTGATTCTGTCGTATTTCCATTATGAACACATCCGACCGGCAGTGATGTCGATCTACGCGAAGATGAGGCCAACAAAGAGGCTAGGGAAGAACCTTAAGGGAGCTGTGAAAAAAAAAACGATCTCGTGGAGAATTTTCTTCACGAACATCGAGGGGTTGTTGTATTACGGGCTGGGTTGAATTGACTACCCCTTCATGAGTCATTTTAAAAGTCGTTCAGCGTATAGTCTGTTCTACGAAATATTTACCTTACCATACGTACGCAAACAATTTCAAAGATATATCACGAAAATGATATCTTCGATCGTTTTAAAGATCTGTATGTGGATGAATGGGTTGAAACTAGACTTCGTTTATTATACTATACATATAATACACAGCGTTCTTAAAGAAATGTATTTGAAATATGAATAAAAATGGTTATCATCATCGCCAATAGTACCAAGAATTCCTTTCGAAGCATTTTGAGTGATTTAATAAAGAAGTCTCGTAAACTTAGATTATACGTGAAATGAAATATTTGTCAGAGATATAGGCTAACTGTATAGGTACAAAAGAAGACCGAGTCGTCGTAGTTTTTCTTTCGATCCTGCCAAATCCTTTTAAGAGCGACTCATACTCACGGTATAAACGAGACTTTCTTCGCTGTTATTGATTTCTACGCGGATAAAAACATAGCTTTCGCGACTCGATTAATTATTTCATCGTCGATGAAACGATTTTTATTTTTTCATACGAGAACACGCGTGAAACACATTCGATACGCGGTAACGCTGTTTCCCCTTTCGCTTTATTTTTCAATTTATTCTGCGCTGATCCATAAATCATATTATCATTAAAACGGTTTTACGCGGTGAGGTTTTGATAAATTTCGCCTCGTAAATAGGAACCTATCGGTATAACAAATTTTTCAAGTGAAACCGTTGTTTCTCTCATTCCATCGGGCAACGCATATAATTATCACTCGTCCGATTATAGACAGGATATAACCATATATTATAAATTCTCCACTGATACTACACGAATCCAAGTAATGTTTCCATTAAGCTGTTTCGCGAACGATAAATGCATGTAGCGCAATCCTCTTATGAATCCTTCAATATTTATGATTCATTCACGCGTTGATTTCAGAAGTTTCGAAGTTCTACGCTGCGTGAATTTTTTTCATTTGCTATATTTATTAATTTTTTTAATATTATATGATATAGGGATACACATTGAAATCAAATTGACCAATTCTATCGAAGTTGATCGTTTGAATCCTGAAACATTAAACTAATCGTGTTATTTTCTGATACTAACGTTGGCTAGTACCAAAAATTCTGATAATAAAATTAATCTCTTGGCATGCGAATTAAGAAAATGAGATCCTAAGAATACAAACTTGAAATTCGTAGCACGATCGAATAGACGTTTACATAGTTACGCAGACGATGTATTATGCTTATGGTAGAATATAAAAATCAGGGCACTGTTGCACAATAATTCACAGCAACATTGGTGAACTGAGAAGTTACAAGGTTGTAAACTCCTTTTTTAGAATTTTACAATTTTCAGTTAAATAGCTTTTATTATTTTCTGAAAAAATGGTTAGGAACTTTCAAGTGCAGAATAGGTAATGGCTTTACCGTATAAAGTCAACTGATATTAGGCTATAATGACATACATATATTGGAGGCGTTAAGAAGCTTATATTTGTCTCTGCGATGAACTTTAATACTCCTAAATTCGACGATTAATACAACAATTCCCACTATTGCCTTTCGGTAGTAACAGGAAAATATCGATTAACCATTTAGCAAGGACAAGCTGCCTTTTCTCTACAGGAAAGGGATTAGCAAATACTGAATAGCATTACAACATTCGTAAAGAACGAAAGAAAGCGAGAGAGAGAGAGACAGACAGACTGACGGACAGACAGATGGACAGAGAGAGGGAAAGAAAGAGAGAGAACGTACTGTATTTACTTTCGAAGTTGTAATATTCGGTACGACCGATTTTAAACGGTGACCTACATTGATTTGCTGGAATATGACTATGGATCATAGCATGGATGGTCGTAGAAAGCGAAATTGTCAATGTATGGATCCAATTCCTTCGAGTTGCTTTTGAGAAATCGGAGATGCCTGAGGGAGTTGAAATGATCGCAATCGAAATCACTATGGTTGGCAGAACGTGGACAACAGCAACAGGCGATTTCTGGCTTCGCAGAATGGATCCGTGCCTGCTTACGTATATACATGTATGCACATTGCTACCTGGAAAGCTGCACGATATGCGTCTGTGATGTATTGATTGGAAGCTGGGGCTACAGGTGGCTTTCTGGCGCTTGCGCCATGAGGGTATATGAATAAGCTCTCGTTTCCTTATTAAAATCCCCCATGAGCTTGCTGGAGTAATCATTACCCGAAGCCTGAGTTTGTATCTCTCGCCTCTACTCTCTCTCCCTTTTACTCTAAATTCCTCTACAGTTTTTGTCTATCGAATTCTATGGAGAATCGCTCGACGTTTTCAACATTTTCAATTTTTCTAAAGTAAAATTCGCAACCGTGGGCGAATTCTTCTAGCGAAGTTTATTTATTTCACTAGAGTGGTATATACATACATGAACCGACTCACGAAAGTATTTCAACACTCACTATAGGAAACTTCCCATCATTCATCGTTCGTGTATACTTTGTATGTACACTATACATAGATCGTGAATTTGTATATATTTACGCGAAATTTAAAGGTAGAAAAATATACTGGTCATGGTATGCAAAAACATATAAAGTACAGAAAGCACTCGTACTCTTTATAATTTTACCTCTGTTCGTAGAAATATAAAGTTGCATAAATCTTTAGTCCAGTTACTAGGAATTAGATTTTACTAAATCATCGACGAATTAATTTAAATATCGAATAACTTAGCCTCGCCCAATAGTTTTAATTTCCTTTATTATTTTGATAAAAACTTCGTTAATCTCTGTTCACTGAAAGTTCACTATTAATGGAATACATATGTTCGTCTTTTGGCTTAATTCTTGTTACGAGATTGCTCCTTTTTCTCAGCTATTTCTCCTGTCTCTGTTTCAATGATTAAAAGCTTAGCGTCACCTGCGTTAAATTAGTTCGAGGTTACTCGTTACTTCGAGTTCTTCCGTTTTTATTATCCTCCATTCTAACTTACTTATCTCCTCCTCCTCTTTTTCCTAACAACTATCAGCCAAGGATTTCGAATCACCAGCCACTTTTGTTTCATTCTTCTCGTATTTTTCTTTCCTCTGCACACTGCATTAGTAAGATGAAATAATTTTGCTTTTCAGTCTCTCATTTTCTTCAGCTTAATCATCACGAGAATTAAAAAAAAGAAAAGAATATGTGTAACGAAGCTTTTCCGTAAAAAATTTTCGATATACGTACATTCTTGAAATTATTTAATGATTACTTATGAAAGATATTTTCAGATATTAAAACAAACGATATTTCAATATTAATAAAATATTTCAATAATCTGAATAATCTGAAATGTTGTAAACAAGAGCAAAATTAACAATAATTTTCGCTGTGTCACGAAAGAAGTCAATAATCTGATGTATGTATTGACGAATAACTCTTTCATTAAAATATTATCTCATAATATCCGTTTTGCCTTTATTCTTATCATTAAATGATGCAATTATAATTAATATTTATTCGTATTACTCGTATGTCCACTCCAAGTAATAATTTTATAATAGTATTCAAAATGTATCACCAGAAGCCAAACGAACTTTCTTGTACAATTTAGTAATTTATCCAATGATTTATCCAATTATTTCGAGCAATATCGAATCGGATGGATTAATATCTTAACGATCTTAAATGATCTTCTTTTCTTCTTTCCTCTTTTCGTGATTAATCTTTTTATCCTTTTCCTTTTTTCAGAATGGCAAGGTAAAGAAAACATATTTTTGTTCTTCTTCCTTTCTGTATTTTTCTCTTCTTACGTTACGTTACGTATGTTTCAATGATCATCGGCAGCAGACACACCGATTTCATCTTTAGCTAATGACAGACGCTCGTTCATTTTTCCTTTCTCTTCACTCGCCCATTTTGTCTCCGTTTATTTTCTTTTACTTCCTTTATTCTTTCATAGCAAGAAAAGCATAGTTAGCGTTTTTGCTTCTTCGTACGTTCTGCTCCTATTGTAATGAGTATTGATTAGAATTATAATCGGTATTATGGTTTTTACGTCCGCTCGTATTTCTTCTGTCAGTGCCCATTTAAAAAAGACAAAAGTCAACGTCGTATAAAAGCACGGTGTGCTCATAAAAATATGAATATCTATAAATATTCACGATATATATATATCGATTAAGAAATACAATAAAAGGAAAGTTAAGTCACCAAAAATTTGTTCTTTTTTATTACCTACTCGAAACTTCGAAATAAATCATAAACTCGAAAAAAGATCAACCACCGAGAGATTTCACTGGCATAGTTGACATCGTCAGATGCAAAGCAGCAGTAACCATGACGTTTGGGTTGTCGAAAGGAGGAATCGTTTTGTATTCCAAGCAGCCATCAATCTTCTTGGAGAGGCCGTTCACGAGGGAACAACCTTGTTTTTCCGTTGATATTCGCTTTTTTTTGGGGGGCGCAGGTGGAACATCTGCTCTCGTAATGGAGCGTACCCTGTGACGCATGAAAGATTCAAGAGCACCGCGAAGACGTTGCACCGGCTGTGTCCTGTACAACTTTTTAATTAGAGGACCGAATGGAGCGTTTATCAGGTCAGGACACTTTCTTACGCGTTTCCAGGACGATACGTTATAAACATTGCATGCAATTTGGCGAAGTTTCTTTATCGCACTGTTTCAGGATATTGGACGTCGATCTTTACATTGTTTAATTATGTTCTTAAACATTTCAGGACTAAGTGTGTTCTTTTTTTCGGGACTATGGAAAATGTCTTCCCCTGGCAATTATTAGTTCGTTGATCGATTTTTTATTAATTTATTATTAATCTGTTACCCGAGGCGTTTTTTAATTAAAAGTTTTCAGAACCGAGGGATTAAAAATTAATCGAGATAAATCGATTTCAAACAGATTGATCTGAATTTTTGCAAATGTAACATAATTATACTCTTAACAGGAAGGAAAATATGTATAAAAAAGTTATGCGATTCCTAACTAGAATAATTACTATCATCGAGAGATTCGGCATTTAACGACGAATAAACTTTCCTCTGTTGTTAAACGACAAAGTTAGACTACTATTATTTTTCATAAACCGGCGCTCTGAATATAATTCGAAATTACCATTTCTTGTTAATTAACTGTGAAATTAAATTGATGATGCTTTCAGGGGTCGAAATCATGATTAACTAAACTCTCGCCACTATATCTCTCAATCCCGATATATGTGCCAGTATTTCTCCAGTTAGATTATACTTATTCCCTAGAGAAGTTATAATTTAGATTATATATATAGAATATCATATATATAGAAGAGATTAATATTAACAACACTGGCTGTACGCATCAAATCCTTTAAACACCCTGGCACTCTAGAGCTACCTCCATTTCTTCGTTAAAACTTTCATCTTTCTTTCATTTATTAGTCTGTTTTTATCCTCGAATTTTGAAGCGTCGAACACTTAGCCGTAGTTTTTCAGCGAATCTTTGATGCTTTGTATCATATTGTATATATATTGTAGAAGAAGGAATTCATTTTATTCGCGTATGAGACTGTACGAAATACATATCTAAGCGATATGGTTGCTGCGAGATATTTTACCTTTAACATTAAATATGATGAAGCAAGAAAGACAATAGGAAATTTCGTGCACGACAACGTTTCTTAAAATATTTCAACCGAATACTTCAACCTAAATAGTACCCTTCGAAAATACGTTCGCGAGATACAGAATACCGTAGGTGCAGTTAAATTAAACTTGCATGAAGAAGTACTCGAGACTTGTTCTTTTCATCTTTGACACGTTGTACAGCCCTTGGAAATGTAAAGGAACAGATAAAATCCCGAAAAAGATTCTTCCTTTCTTCCGCAGGGCTATTTATTTTTGAATCGAATTTTTTAGTTCAGTAACCATCTTGAAAACACTCAGATTTCTATTGGAGAAGATATCTTTTGAGTAGAATAAAGCTAAAGAGAAAAGAGAGCGACAAAACTGTGAGATCAGTGATGTTTTCATGTTTTTAAATATCTCAGGTATTTAATTTATTATATAAATAATAAAATTCGGATAAAATTATCTTCGAACATTGGATACTCCGATGTTTAAACAAACGTAGACATTTTTGCACTTGTGTATTTTGTTGAGAAAACAATTGTTATTTTATAGTTAACTGAAGTCCATATTGTAAAGGTAATTTAAGTTTAATGTTAAGTAAGATAAAAATACGTATTTTCAAATAATTTAATATCGATTGAAAATTCCTATTTTATCATAAATCATCTTGAAGTACGTCAAAAACAAAATGAAATAAAGGGATTATGTCATCAAATTAAAAAGTTAAAAGATCGTATCATTAAAAACATACGATATATTTCTGTCGTGCAAGTAGATCAGATACCTTTGCGAAGAATTATAGTTTCGGAGAAATTCTAGAAGCATGTACTTAGATTTTCCATAAACATTTCATTAGAAGTTGTACTCTTACCTTATCTTTCTGACGGATTTCCATCACGTACAGGGGTAGAAAGTTTCTTCGATTAAGGAAGTTATAGGTGAAATTTATAGGTAATAAGCCGACCGAATATTTAATGATATGCAGTTTTCATCGTTCCCAACTCATTGATCGATACGCATAATATTATTATCCATGCCAGAATGTCTATTGTCTCTCTGTTCTTAAGTTTTATGTACATTCCCTTCGATTCTCTCTTGTTTTTCGTTGTATCCAGCATTATATTTTTATTTTACATGTAACTTTTTTAAAAGTTATTTCAGTGAATCTGCAGTTTAAAAGAAGACACGAAAACCAAAGATTGAAAATTGAGATTCTGTCTCGAGCAGACGAACAGTTTCTTCATTTAATTATCAAAAAGGAAGAAAGATTAAGATCTGTATTCGGAGTAGAGAAATTTTGCCACAAAATATATATAACGTTACGATGTTATAATTATCTAGATGTATCTAGATGTAAAGCTATAGAAAAATGGTTTCACTATTGAGTTCGCAGATCTTTGGATATGTTCTCGTCACAGACTTTGATATTTTTTCTATACAAAATAATAAAATTATTGGCATTTTTCGTCTTTATTCGTTGATGGCTTTATTACACACTAAAAGTGGATTAGGTTCGGTTAGATTAGGTCATAATAGACTGATGATGATCTAGGAAGGCGTAAAATTTGTGCGTTACGTCTTATATTTTTATAATCATGTTTTCAAGTTGCGTAAGAGTAATCGAAATAAAGAAGAATAAAATTTGTATGAACTCATTGTGCAAAGGAATGAAAATCTGAAGATACACTAAGAATAACAACACCACACTGAGAGTATTAGAGGCCATACGCAGAAACAAAGGTTGGGAATAATAAATGTAAACACTGAATTATTGCCTAGAATAAGGTCAATATCGTATAAGAAAAACAACTTATATTAGACCAGATATATTCAATTTTCTTTCTCTCGTAACTTTTGATTGTCCCGGGCCTCGGACAAAGTGCATTTTACTCAGGAACATACACAAAAATCAGCGAAATTAATGTAAAAGTTCTTTTTCTATAGTTTTATCGTATAAACGTTTATATGTAATTTTATATAGTTGTATAATAAATGTATAATCATTATATCTATATACGCAATTATTATACGTAAATTATGTGTAATTAGAATAAAAATATTCTTTTTACGTAGAAAGTAATTAATCTTTGAAAAAAATCGCGATTATCAAGTAGGCTTTTAACTAATTTTCTTTGCTCATAGAGTGCTATTAATTTTCTCAAGTTATAGTAAATACAATGATATTTATGAAATAAACAATATACATTTTTAAAGAAAATTCTTGATCTAAGGAATGGGGATCTTTGTCTATGTTCTATCCTGTTTCTAAATTAAACTGTATGTACTTGTCAGGTGAAAAAATAAATTTTGGGAAAAGCCAGTGTGTTAGGAGTCTTAAGAGCGGTAAAATCGGGCCGGATACCCACGTAAAAGGGAAAACTTAGTGATGTCATTTCGGAGAAGTAAGAGTAAAAACATCCAGTAGTATCCCACGACCACGATGTTTCTTTTTATTGCAACCGGCTGAATAATTGACAGGTTCATTGATTTTTCTTCCCTTTACGAATCAACACATTCAACATGAAAGTTCTAGAACTCCTATAACTTTCCCCTTCGTTTACAGAAATAAAGGAAGTAGATTGTTACGTTTCATCACGTTCTTATTACAAATCAAGCTTTTATTGACTACGTCTTTTAACCCTATGTGTATTTAGTAAAAAGAATTATTTATTGTTGAAATATTTTTCAACTGAATTATCAGAAAATACAGCAAAGCGCGAAACAAAGGAGAAGAACATTCCCAAGAAATATGCTTCTCTTTCACGAATCTTACTACAATTTTCCAATATTTTGTTTTGAAACTCTTCCGAAATCTTCATTCTTATAAAGAGATTTATCAATATTATTCTCATAGAAAACGGTTTATTCCCAAAACACACGCATATCTTTCACGAATCTTATTACGATCTTTCAATTATTTTGACGCTGTCCCGAAAGAAATTTCGGGAAAAATGTAGCCAGGAAACTATAAATAGAAAACGTACGGTACTTTCAACGAATAAACCGTTTGCCATAAAAATCGACCGGATAATAAACGTTGTTTTCTTCGCGCGCGCAACGAAGTAACCCGAATTCTGCTTTATATTTTTCAGGAGTTTCCCGAAAGGATTCTTAAAGCGGAAACGCCCTTTAAAACCTGCGTTCCGATTCCTCACGGTCACTCACCCAAATTTCACTACGATTCCCTTGAACATTGAGCAGCAAATCTGCGGAAATGTTCTTCCATCGCACGTATTTCTCTACGTCGCGTTGCCGTGCAAGCTGTTACACGCCATCTTATACATGTAGTATGTCATGTTACCTTGTCTTGGGTATAGTAACTGGATTTATCAAATTCTAGCTTCGTGTAACTTTTTGGATTTCATTGGATATTATAATTATTCAGAATTAAATAGAAGGGTGACAGGCCTTAAGAATCATCAATCTTGAAATATCTGTGGAAATTGGCTTTAAAAATGAACTATTTCCTGGAATAAAACTGTCATTATTTTACCTAATAAGATTGTAATATTTAATAAGAATATTATGACTTAAAAACTGTCCTAATCCTTTCTCTAATAGTTAAGCTATATAAATTGAACTGTCTTTTATTAAAGATTCTTAAAAAATTAACTTTCCCAACTCTTGTGTTACTCTAAATTCTTTATTTCATACGAGTTCGAAGAATGTTCTACAATATATACTTTTAAAATTATATTACTATTTTAATTATTAGATTTAACTATTCTATTTCTATATTATATATATTCTGTATCCAATAATATGTAATCATCACTGTATAAAGTGATATACTTTATACAGTGATTAATGAGATTCATTGCAAATATCATTTTTCAAATTTTTGTTTGAAAATTTGAAGTATTTGTTTGTACATAAATTCCAACAAATAATCTTTATTACATTCTGTATTAAAATACAAGTTCCACTCCAATGTTCAGAATAATTATCTTCATTTGCAAAATTGAAAAATAAACTTGTGAACTGGGACATTTTTTGCTTTTCATCCTGCATTCAAAATAACTTCACCTTTGCAAAATTTATAATACAATATAATATATCCTTTTAATTATATCTACAAGAATATAAATTTCTATTCAACTCTAGTAAGTCAGCAAAAAAAAAAGAAAAAAAAAAAAAAAAGATTCACCTATTCTCCACCATCGTTCAAACTAGGATCTATCCTTTTCACGAAACAACTTTCTCCTTAAATTCGACTTTATTTAGTTGTATTCATAAGCAAAAACTTAAAGTAAAACCATCCACCGTCAAGTCATAATATTCAACCCTAAACGAGTTAAAGAAGAAAATTGAGTATTCAAGCCGCCAGGTCTTTTGCGCTTTTTCCGCGCTCGAGAATATTTCGCGGAGTTGCACGTGTATGTTTGATCAAGTATATTCGCGATACGATCCCTTGACGTTCCTTCGGTTGTTCTGTCCCGCTGTATCAGCCCCGAGAAAACCGCTGAGCGATCTTCCTTCTACTCCCCGCGTTTATCGTGTGTACACGTAAATGCAGAGGGGGTTGGAGACGCACGTCTGCGCGATGCGCGTCGAGAGAGGAGAGAGCCTCATTCGCGGCCGGTCCGACGTGCTTTTCCACCCTCGACGACAGTCCTGCCGCATCAACGAAACGTGCAACATAATCGTGAGTAAATCTCCTTCACCCTGGCTGATCACACATTCTCTCTCTGTCTTTCTGTGCCGTGTCCTTCGTCCACTCTTAAACCGGATTCACTGGGTACGTGATATTAACAGATTCATCCACGATCTTTTTCGTCCAGCTTTTTTTTTCTTTCGTATTACGGGTAACATAACAGTTCCAGATTATATAAAACGTAAAGTCATGTATTACACAATACGTGAATTTATATATTATTGATAAATGGAAGATTCTTTGGACTAGATATGGAATTTCTTTGGTGTATAATAATGTAGAACTATATGTATACTTATCTATATACATGATAACTAAAGAGTTCATTAAAATATCGTGGGTCACAACAATTGTAAGATTTCTTTGACCCATATTTAAAATGCATATTCTTGTCAAGTACAAGGTTCTTCGAACTGTAAATAAGTCTTCTTTGGAATATACATAATAACGTGAAATTATATAGTTGTTGGTAACCAAAGGATTCTTTAAGATTGTTTCGGTCATAAAAAGTGCAAGATTTCTTTGATCCGTAATTAAATTCTTTTGGTTCAGCGATCTTTCTGTTATTGCTTTTGCGAAGATTACCAGAGATAACAAAGAATTTTCTGAATCTGAATTAAATTGCACATTATTGATAAATATCCTTTGAACTTCTTATTAAATTACTGATAATATACTTTCGACTTCTTATTCTTATATTTCTTGATAATTATTTAAAGAAATTTCCAAATCTCTTGATTCATAATAACAATTGCAAGACTTATGTAATTCATAATTATTACAAATTCTTTTAGGTCACCAATATTACATATTACCACAGTTTTTGCAAAAAATAATCAGAGGTCTTCGAGAATTTTTCGAGAAATCTTTAAGAAAATTCCAGTCGTGAGAACATTTTAGCAAACATTTCACGATGATTAAATTTCAAAAGTTCTTATCTTATTCTTGGAAGGATGCATGTGAAGCGTTCCTAAGATAGTTAATCGTCCGATTTCCTCGATTAAGGATCGAATTATTCACCGAGTGGTAGATCGGTTTAAGAGTTGATTCAGCGGCGCGGCTCTTCACACTTCGTCGTACGTTTTTCTGAATGTTTCCGCGGAGGATCTCATGGAACGACGGGGGTGAAATCACGTTAAACCGCGTGGATAAACTATGGGCCACGGAATCAAGAATAATTCCTTCGCTACTTGACAATTCTTTGTCTCTTTTTTCTTGATATTGCTAAAACCTACATCGTGCAAAATTTCGAAGATCTCGAATGGATCTTATTTAAGATTTTTCGGATGTATCTTGAGAAACTAGCCAAAAATCGCATTTTAACCGCATGTTCTCTTTATTTTGAAGAATAGATGAAGCTTCATTTCCATTATATCGTCGGTTTGATAGAAGAGTGAACGCCTTTTAAAATTTCTGTATTTATTTAATTAGATAAATTATAAAAATATAATTTATTTCAATTCAATTACGTAATAACTATACTGACTGACAATAATACGAGAAAATGCTATAGATATTAAACAAGAATGACGTAAAGTATATGGAGGAGATATGTATAAACAATATTTTATTGTAATGTACCCAAACAGAAAGTTTTACAAGAACATACAACTCAAAGAATACTAACTAGATTGTAAAAAATCAAACTTGTTTCGTTACTGAATAGTTGAATAATTAATTATTTTCTATTTTAAATTAATCTCTTGGAGAAGTTACTTTATGTAGTACCGTCACTCTTCTGGCAAATCAACGATATTTTTATCACTGAAAAAATATGTATTTCATTGGAGATTTAAACAATGTATTTTTCTTATACATTACATAGTAGCATCGTAGTGAAACTTCTGTAGGTTCACGTTTTGATCGATTCCCTTCGTGCTATTATTAAATCATTTTGAGTAACCGGCTAATGATACGGAAGCACTTTCTCTTTTTATAAGCACCCGATAGCCGAGATTATAACTTTACATCGATCGTAATACATTTATTATCTCCCGGAACGAGAAAAGATCCATGATTTGTTGAGATTTATAGGAGAAATAAAATTAATCGTACTTTTAATATAATATAAACAACTAAACGTAATCACATAGAATGCAATACATTTTATAAGCTGTTGCTATTAATTTTGTAACAAATTAACTGACATTAATTGTTAATCAAAGAAAAGAGAGGAATAAATCGAGAGGGTAAATGTCTCCATCGCTAAATAGTAAAGTTATTAATCATGTATTTATTTTTATGTAATTTACGTAAAAATAAGGTATTTATACGTACGTACTTATTTTTTGAGAATTATATCTAAAATCAGTTCCGATATTTTAAAAGTTTATCCTCGGATTGTTTCATTTTTAACTTACATGTGTTTCTCGTTGTCAATCTTAAATATTATCGCAACTTAATTACTTGACAATTTAAAATATTAAAAGTTCAAATACATGCACTATTGTTTTTTCTATTAAAAATTTGGGTCCCTTTATTATTAAAATTTCTATTTAACAATCTGAATTCGCCTCTTGTAAGATAAATAATCCCAAATTTTTAATAACGGCGTATATCGTACAAACACAAAAATAGAAAAATAAATAAAAAATATGCGCGTCATACCTGAAGACTTGTAAATTCAAAAAATCTTTGCCAGCCAACCCGAATCCATCCATATGAAAAACTCTTCAATTTAACTTTTCTGTATTTCACCACTTTTTCACAATTTTTCAAAATTAATCCATACCGAGAACGTTTTCAGAGAGAAGTGCTTTCAAAGAGTTTTCGCGCGTGCGAAACGCGGAACGCGGAACGCGGTACGTTTAATCGAAAACGAATTTTTCAGCGAACGGAGGAGAATTTCCGCAATTATTCGAAATTAAGGTCCTCCAGCGTGGCACAGTTCTTTCGACGATATCGGGAAACGATGCTTTACCAATCATCCCCGTAGCTGTTTTTAAACGATCCGAGGAAACGCGGTTAGCAGAACGAGATTATAAACGACAGTGTCACCGTTTGATCCTTTGTTTGCTTTTGCACAATACAAAATGCAAACACTGCCTCGTGTGCCCAGCCCTCGTCTTCCACGAGATTTCTCGACCATGACATTCGCGGTTCGATTCAAGAACTGTTTGTATACAATTGTCTTCGAGGTTTCAAATTGTTTGAAACGTAGAATCTACAAAGGTGAAGATCACGTTCGTGTTATTTTTGTGTTGATTAAGATTGTAAGAAGTAACATGATATACCTACTATGTATGTAACTATTTACGTGTAGCATGCCGTTTTTGTGTGTTTACGTTGAGATTTTGTTGCGTTAAATATTATTTTGTACGGTGAAATGCGTGTTTTGTACGACGAGGTTGTAGGATATTTCAATAAACAACTTAGAGACATTTGAGTTTATAGGTTATAACTATAGGTTCTAAATTAATTGAATATTATTGAAACACTTGCAAAATATTTTAATAAACAATTGAAATTTGGATTTGTAGATTATATAATAAAAGATTATTGAAACACTTGATCCGCGTGTTATTTGAGAGCGAAATTATGATAATATTTATAATGGCTGCAGCACTTCAGGACAGGACTTGACACGACAGGACTAGTTATGATGTCATATCGAAGGAGAATAAGTGATCGCTGAGCCCTCTTGCGCGATAGATTACGAACTAACAATGTTAGTGAATTGGCAAGTGACAAGATGAAGGTTATATTTCTCTTTCATAATTTTGCAAATTTACGTCAAAGCGGATGGTCGAATGAATGATTTACTTTGTTACTTCATTTTATATAGTGGAGACTTTATTAATATTAATAACTCGTAACTTGTAACTTATAGACTTTTACTAATGATATATTTCAAGATCCACTGGTTCCACTGTTAGAGAAGTTGTAGCGGATATCGTTCAATGTTGAAAAATGTGAAAGTGTATCGTAGTGTGATTCAAGAATTTTTGTTTCAAAGTACATAATTGGATCTGAGAAGAATGTTATTTAAATGTAAAAATGTAATTATAAAACTAAATATAAGCGAACTTGAACGTTCTAGGAAAATTGTCGAAGCGCAATAATAAATCGATAAAGAAAATTTAGGGTGCAAAGCGTTTGCTTATACATGCGTCGCGTTTGGGCAAATGAAATTGCCATGTTGTTCGTTCATTCCTACTTCGTACCTATTCATGCGTTGTAAAACTTTTTACTTCCCTAACCTTTCAATTAACCTAAGTATAGTTTTATTACAACTTTTATTTAAATGATCGAATAAAAGCTGATTTTAATGCCATTAAATAGCTGTATCGTATTTCTAGTGAATTAACAAGTACTCGGAATAAAAATTTCAGAGAGACGACAATATAAACGAGTCAGTCTCATGAAATATTGTCGTCCAAAAATGTTGCTTTTTAGTGTAAATGTCACTCAAAAATGTTGCTTTTAAATGTAGCTATAACCTAAAAGTATTATTTACTAATATTACCCAAATTAATTTTGATTAAGCCTAAAATTTAATTCTGCAATTTCAAATTTATCCAATTAGAATTAATTCTGAATAAAATAAATTATACACAAGAATCATAAACAAATTACCAGCTTCAAGAAAGAAATACATTGTCACTACATGGAATTAATAGTATAAAAAGTTACTTCTTACAATCTTATCATAAATTACCAATTTTTCAATATGAAAATTCTTATCTCAAAGTTATATTGAATTTGTAAAATCATATGAAATTGTATTGATACTGGAAATTATTCTTTAGCGATATGAAATACAAATATTTTTTGAATTGAGCCTCGAAAAGTGTTTCCACATACACTTCTGTGCCTGGAAACTACTTTTTGCCAAGGTGTTGCGTACACGTGAATCGTGTGTTGTCCTGACAGCACTAACCGTCCCCTGCCCTTTTTTTATGAATGTAAACCACAACAAACAACTGTGCACAAATACTACTTTATGTGTGTATATGTGTGACAATAACGTGCCCCGTTAAAGTTATAACCAATATATTCTACCCTTTTCAAGAGAAATCAAGAGAGTGAATTTCTCATTTAGGAGATTTCAGGATCGTGTTGACGATCAGGCATAGCAGAGTTCTGAGTAGAAAAATTCACGTTAGAAGCAATAGATCTCAATTAAATTCGTTTTTAGAAAGGAAGAAGATAGAGGGGAAATAAACATAGATAAAATAATAAGATCCTATAACTACACGCTAAATTTGATCGTCAATAGGCTTCACTAGCCTCTTCCATCTTTGTAACGTCGACAGAAATCGAACTGATGTAGTCTTCAATTAAAATTATTTCAATTAAAAAAAATGAAAGTAGGTTAAATAGAAAAGATCGTAGAATCACATCCTAAATTTTATTAATATAGCGAGTAGCAATAGGTTTCAGTAGCCTCTTCCACCTTTATAATGCCATCAGGTATTTAATAGCCTTCAATTAAAATTATTTGAATCAATTCCTTAAAACGTAAATTTCTCCTCGATTTATTAATAGAAGCGATGAAAATAAATTTTCTTTATAGTAAAAGAATCATCAATGCAAGTAGTATAATATAGTATAATATATTTTTTTTAGAAAATACATAGATATTTTAATTTGTAAAATATCGTAGCTAAAATCTATAAAGATCAATGGCTAAAATAATCAACTAAATCAGAAATAATTGATGTTCTATATACCATAAATATGTGCATTAAGCGGATAAAAAAGGAATAAGAAATAGGTGAAATAAAAAGAATCTTATGCTCATATCACAGATTCTATCAACAAGGCGCTTCGCCATTTCTTTCCACCTCCATAATGTAGTCAGAAATCAAACTAATAGCCTCCAGTTTTGCTCTTACTCTCAGGCCAGCCCACTTAAACTCCGAATATAGGGTGCAGAGCTTTCTATCTGGTGGGACGAGCTAAATTCAACTTGTGAGAGCAAAGTTACGTCGTACGCAGGTATCGTAAACAGGTGCCCGTGCTCCATGAGTAGGTCTATTGTTCGCTGTGAAAAGCGGTCGAGAACACGCTTTGATTCTGAACATATTTCGCCACTGTTTCGTCGTTGCTTTCGTTTCTGTGACTTCGTTTCGTCCCTCCTCAATGTTAAACAATGCAGGATTCCTAGTAGACGGTGGCAGGGTCGACGTTCAGGCCGACTTTTTCACTCATTGTTCCGGAGGGTGAAACACGTAACTGGGTCAAAGTTTTTCGATCGATCGGTCGAGTCGTTAAGTTCGACGCGTTGGCGGAGAGGAAGAAAGGTGAAGGAAAACCTGTTGGTTCCTTGTTCATTCAAGTATTCAAGGAATAATTTGCTAGGTACTTGTCTTAGTTTCTTTGGTGAGACATCCTCTGTCACAGTGGATGTAAGATACAAAGGATGAACATTTTGGAATTTTTGCTTCGTATTCATATTCGTGTGTCATACATTACACGAGTCTCTCAGAAGCTGAACTGGTCGATATCAATTTTTCTTAATTTCTTCACCTCATTACATGTTGTTTCGTCACATCAAGTTTGGTTTATCATGGTTTGAAATACTATTATAATTGTTTTCAGATATACGTGCATATGATTTCTTATCACGATTTTCCTACTTCAATTTAATGTCTGGAAGTGAATAGCTGCTTAATTCAATTGAGTTGACTTGCACCACGAATGCAATACACTGTCTCATTTGAGGTCACTTCATTATTACAACTCTATCGTATCACGGGGCTAGGTTTTGTTGTTAGGAAACGACATTTATTTCATAAATTGAAAACTGTAGCCAATATTTGAATTTAGCATAGAGAAGGAGATAAAAAGTTGCACGAGGCAGTTCTTATTAAACGAGACTTTTCTTATTAAATCTTGATAATTTGCTAATAGAAAAACGAATTATTGCATCGGATATCGTATACAACCAATAAGAACAGAGAAATTCGTGCGAAGAATATCAAATGCAAATGCTTACTATGAACATAAGATTGACTTCAAGCGATTTGACTAGCCTGAACAGGTTTATTGAAACGAATACGTTCGCGAAAATTAGAATATGTCTGAATCGTTGAAATTGTGCATGTCGGAAAAATTGTGGAGAGGATTCCGATCGAGCAATTTCGCGGGCAACCACGGAATGGAACTTTTTCCTTCCGGAGTAATCACGTAGCCTGTGATTGGAGACCTCGAATGCATATGGTAATTTGCCAGATCTCCTTTTGCCGCGGCTCCTTCCGTACGTCGATCGATCGCTTTTCGCCTCTTTTCCGCGAACGAAATCTGTTTTAAATCCGGCCCGATAAAAGCAACTCTGCGAGATGAAAACTAAGAGAGTCGTATGAATCCACGTCGACGACTTTACCTACCGTATAATTTGAGTAATTTTGACATGGAATGTGATTAGTAGATTAATAGGTTTCTCCTTCTTCCTGTTGATATAACGATTACTATACTGCGGATTTTTGTGTATTTAGTAGAAATTTAAACGTATAAAAATATATAGAATCTACATAATATGCAAGAATATATAAAATATTCGAAATATAGCACTTGTTAGAATATTTAGCAGGCGAAATAATTTTCTATTTAGCTTCTATTTCTTTTAATTATATTTAAAAAATCTGTTTATTCGAATTGAGGGTATTGTAGTTCGGATCATCTGTTTTTAGCGACAGTTTTTCTAAGAAGAATAGGAAGAATTTTTCGAAGCATTTACTACGGTCACGGCCACTTAAGGATACTGTGACCATCATTGCTTGATTCTGTCTGCTCCACTTATTTCACTGGAAAAATTCAAGACGATTCTTAATTCTTTGATAGTATAATAAAATAACGAAGAATTTAGAATGAAAGATTAAGAAAATAATTATTTCTTTATCAACGATTCACGTATTACCAACGATATCAATTATTAAAATTTTATCTGAATTTCGATTTCTCGATAGAAAGAAAAGAGATGTTGCCTGGTGTTGTAACATTCGTCGTTAATTGGCATCCTCAACGAACAATTGAAACAAATCGCGCAAGCATTAAAAGGTATATCGTTAATGATACACATCGTCGTTTGAGATTCAAAGTAGAGCTCGTTCTAATTAACGCACTACTTGGCTACATCTCGTTCGATTCTACATGCACATAGAAATACTCTTACTCACTTTAATAATAAAAATCGGATGGTTCTACCGTTTAAGATTGTTTTAATCGAGGAATTCAGTGGGAAATGGTGCTATAAGCGTAATTTTCACAAGGAAACGATATTCGAGGTTTGTATTTGTTTCGAAAATCTGCTTACGAATTTCCAAATTCTCGTGAATATGTATACTGACGTATTTTAATATTTGGAAGCATACAGATGTTTTTTATCAAAATTTATCTTTATCCTCATCGGTTTCCAATTTTCAATATCAAATTAGAGATTTAATCATTCATATCATTATCTTGAATCTCCCATATAAGATTAAAGGCTTAAAAATGTTTGTTGTTTACCATCAAATTTAATCTTTGGTAACAATAACAATTTAATAGCGAATGATCTAAGTAAGATTATTTTCCTTAAAATTCTTTTCTAAGATTATTACATTGTGTTCTGTTCGTATTGGATCTCTAAATTTTCTATCCTCGTAGTATTGGATTCTTTCTGTTTTCAGCCGATTGCTACATCATCGTGTTTGAAAACGGCTGAAGCGACCAGAAATTAAGCAGAAACGCGATGAAATGCGATCGAAATGAGATTTCCTTCGTCCGAGATTCTTTCCCGTAGTCGATTTCATCGTCGACACGTCGTTAAGAATCATCTCCCACGTTCATTGGTCGATCGTTAATTTCTGTTGAGAACCCGATACCATCGTCGTTAAATCGCATTTCTGCCAGTAATTCACTTAACGATCTCCCATGGTACCGTTAATTAACGATGGTCAAAGTATCGAAAAAAAGAGCAACCATGTTGAAATCGAATAACCGGCCAGATTGTACACCTCGTCTTTTTCACTTTCCAGCCGACTCGTGTTGTAACTTCGCAACTGCTAGCTATTAATCCCTTTATTGCTTGGCTTTTCCACTTAGCCCTTTAATGTGGAATATTCGTTTTATTTTTTGCTCAGCTTTCTCTCAATCTATAGACTTCGTAGGAAATGATCGTGGCAATTTTTATACCAATGTTTACGGCTGTTGAACATATATTGGGTTGGTAACTAAGTGATTGCGGATTTTGTCAGTACCACCTAATGACAAAATCCGCAATCACTTAATTGCCAACTCAATAGATGGATGTAAGTATCTTTCGCGATTAAAACACGAAAAATCCAATGTTACTTTTTGGTACGTTAGGAATAAGAGAATTCGTAAGGCCCACGTAATTTGTACACTTTCCTTTACGAGTTGTATTATTTTTGAAGTTGCAAACATAAAATAAACGCGTTACAATTGCGAAGACGAATTCATCGAGCATCTGAATGGATCCTTTTGATCGAAGCACAGATAATTCTTCCTTCACGTTAACATAATCTTGCCTCTTCAGACGCTCCTCTCGATATCTGCCTGCTCAATAACTTTATCATATTGTGATCGGTACAAAACTAAATAAGCACTTCTCTTCTACCAAACGATATTGAAGTTTTGTTTCGTTAAAAAATCGAATGAGATTTTAATTCTTGCTTCTCTTCCCCGTAGTATATAACGATTTTTCTCTTAATTCCTCTTGAAAGCCATTTCAATCATGGATGACCTCATTGGAAGAAATTATTTATTAACTCTGTTTCTTCTTTTTCATCTAGCTTACGATAGCAATGAAAGCAAATAAGAGCAGGAAATTTGTACGAAGATACGAATTTACATAGTCGATGGAAATTCGTGCTAAACGTTGAAGCGTGAAAGCTTTAATCTGCATCAAGATGAAGCGTTTAATTATTATCGTTGGATCGAATGATCGACCTTGGAAACTCCTTTGAATATAAATCTGTTTGATGGTATTGCTACATCTTTAAGGCTAATTAGCTTGGGCGATTCGTGTGAGTGTATTTTGAAATCGAGATTTGAATTTCTATTTAATGTTTTCGATTCTTTGTTATAAAGAAAATTGCCTTTTAAAAGAAAATCTTAGGGACGATATTTGTCTATAATTCTTAGATTCTATAGGTAATTAATCCAATTTTACGATATCATACTCTTTTCATTCCAATTTTATCCTAATGTTATTTTTCTTTACGCTAATACTGTTCGTTTATATTGGAAAAATAATATAATTATATCACCAACAAATCTATTCCAGGCTTCTACATATACAACAATTTGTTTATTCAATTTATCGAATCCAATTGATTGCGAACCGATCAAGCAATTTCATTTTCTAGTAGTAAAACATTCGTTCCACGTGACATGATTTAATTAATAACGCTACGCGGAATAACCTGTTCCAGTGGTCCTTAATTAGTCTTCAATGCTAATTCAACTAATTGGAGTTAATTGATATCTAAATCTATTCGTCGATTAACTCTGATAATTTAGGGTCATCTGTTTCATTCGTAGAATATATGCATATAGGTGATAATTCTGTTCATCATCCTATTTTTGTCCCCTTAATATTCTGTTATCTAATATTTGCAAAAAGATGGTATTAAAATAAGATATATTTAGATAAGATATATTTTTTCATGCATTTTCATAATTTTTTTCCATCTTGAATTCATACATTTGGACAGTGTTTTCAATATTATATTAACAACTGATATATGTAGCAAATCAGTTGCGTAAAAAAAATTACGTATACAAAATTATGTGCAAAATTAAGTATAAAACCTTATATGTATGTTTGTAAGATGTAAAAACTTAAATTGTAAATTTTTAAACCATATAAATTGTTTTGTCATATTCGCAAATATAGTTTGAAGCAATCTGAGTTGCGTTTTATTTTGCAACTGTATCCGCAGTACGATAGACATAAGAAGTTACGATAAATCTTCATTCCACTTTCATTTTACCTCTATTTCGCGTTCGAAACTTTCCAATTTTTTTTTCTTTTTTTTTCTCTTTTGTTCACTGTCGAAATTTGAGAATTCGAGAGCATACACGTGGCGATGTTTCGTGAGATGGGACAGACGCGTGTTTTATCGAGGAAAACGCGGTAGATTCAATTAGTTGGAGAGAACACGAGATGCTTTTACCGGCAAGAACGTTGATACCGCGGTTGGGAAACGCGATATCACCCGATCGATTAAATTCGAAACTAACAACACGATACAGTTTTGAAACGGTCCTCACTTTTGAAAGGTAGGGAATTTTTTCCCGAACTTTTCCTCTTTTTCTCTTTCAATATAAACGCGACATTTTGTTAGAATGTGTAGATTCAGTTTTGAATTTTGTATGAAAGGTTTAAAAATTTTGTACATCTCATATTCTGTACATGAATATGAATTTTCACAGATGCGCGTTTCACGTAATATAAAGCAATAGGAAGAACGATAGTACGATCAAATGGAATGTTGTGCTTTCTTATACAATTAATATTTTATCAGTGAATATTTAATAACGATTAAAGATTTCGTGAAATTCGTGATATATTAAATTCTACCAATTTCATACTTTCCATTGGCCGGAACTTTACAATTGGAACTTGAATAATGTATATAACAGCACGTTTATTTTATTTGTTTTCAACTGCAGTATGTTCAATGAAATATACATTGTAACTAATTAATTTAAGTTTATTAAGTTACAGAAATATTTTCACAGTGGATAAATTCTTATTAAAATTCCAGGACAATGTGATATAATTTGAAATTCAGTTTCTCTTATGTTACTTCTCATGGATATAGTAAAAATTCCTTTGAAATGAAAGAAACTTTTATAATAGGCTATTTAACTTCGAATTTTTGAGAAGAATGAATATCCTGAAAATAGGTTTTCATATTGCTTCTATTCTTCTACGTATTTGTTAGTTCTAATCAAAGAGGAAATGTCATACATTTTAATCTTGCGCATGTATTGTGTAACTCAACATTTGCACACGAGCTTTGTGAAAATTAAACTCTTTCTAGGTTTTGAATGTAAATTACATCTTTTCTACACTTTTGGTATTCATATTCTGTGATGAGTTTTTCTTGAGACTTTTTCATATTTCTTATAAAATATACAGAGTTAAAAGATAGAGGAATTTAAAGTTTCATGGTACTCATCACGAAAAGTATGAAATACTAATAACGAACAAATGTGCATTTTAAAAGCGACATTTTTAAAATTGTTAAAATCGTCCAATGTTATTTTTCATGAAACGATATTCCCAATTAATTGTTGTACAAAATTTATAATACTTTTTAAACCATAAAAACGTAACATGAATCATAAACCATTTAAGTCTTGACTTACACCTTTATGATTTTTTTGCTCAGTGGAGTTCCTCGTTAGATTGTTATTAATAAAACGAAACTTCAGCCTTGCCTCAGCGATAAACGTTATATAGTTAAGGGTTAGCCTTTGTTCAGTTTTTGATTACTACAAATTCACCTTTGGATTTTTCCACTTTCATTTCTTCAGCGTTCGGTGTATTCCACGCACGAAGGCGATTAAAAACTGTGTGAGAAAAATACTTGTACTCCACAAGCAAGATTTGTTTCACCTGGGTTAATTGCAACGAAAGTCGTGCGAAAGGGAAGGATTTTGTGTAATTATCCAGGCTTGGCTTTAACAAAGTGAATGAGGCAGCGTGTTTAATTTATAGTTAGTCGAAGTGTCTCGTTTAATTAAATTTTTAAGCAACCTACTTAATTGCACGCCAACTAACGTCGAAATTACTTTGTCTCGACCGTTTCGTACTAATTACTATTCGATTAAATTTTTACACGCTGTTTGACGTGCGTTCTACTGTTGTTCTTCAATTTGAAAATTAATTGTAGCACGAGCAATTCAATTTTCTTTTTACTGGACGGAGGAGTCTTAACGGAAACGTTATGTGCTAAAAAATTGTTGAATTGTAAAGTGCTTACTATTGCAACCATTAAGGGCACTTAACTTGGTAAGGTGTGCCCTATAAAATTCAGGAAAATTGCGTAGAAGAGTTTAAGTTCGGGGGAAACTTTGCTGGAAGTTAAGAAAACACCGTTTTACACGAGAACCATATTTATGGGCACGAGCCATCGATTATGTGTTACTATTTTTATGTAGCCTCATATCTTTCACACGTTTCGATTCTAGCCGGGCGAAAATGGCACCTTCCATGCGAATTTTTACAAAAAAAAAAAAAAAAAGAAAAAAACGCCATTTATTTGCCCACGATTTGGTCACATTTGTTCAACCAAAATTTTTGTTCTTCCACCTTTCAAGTAAAGAGTGCTATCTTCATCCAGCTTTCAGTTCTTCGCTTCTTCTGCGATTGAGAGGAAACAGTTCATGTATATAGAATATTCCAAATTTTGAGGGTTTATTTTTTTATTTTGCACGTTTTCCACGTAAGAATCGAGAATTGCAAGAAATTTAGCTTTAGAATTTTTGGGCTTTGAATTAAAATTTTTGAACTTTGGATTGGCACTTTTAGAATCATGGATTTTTACGAATTATTATCTTTTTGTTTTGAAAACTTTGCAACAAATCATTCTTACTATTTTCGTTTATTAAATTAATTAGTGTTAGAATGAGAATTTAAAGATGTATCAGCGATGCTTCGATTCTTATTTCTACGTCACTAAAATGTATGCTTATTCAAATGACGTGTTACTTGCTAATACTCGCATCTCTAATACTCCGTAGACATTTCAACGCAATTATTTCACGTAAAACGTCAATTAGCATATCCTCTCCACGATCTATTAATTCTCCATTTCTACTACTATATTTACTTACTTACTATTTCTGTAAACAAAATCCATTATCATCTCTCCCCTCCAACTCCCACGAAAACTAACGTAATGCAAATAATTCAACGTAAATATTTATCATACAAACGATGTTCCATTTCGTTATTTCCAATTTGGATCGAACGCAAGCTGGACCTAATCTAACTTAACCATAGACCAAATCCATCTCAGTTATGAACGCGATATTCTACGATCGTAGATGTAATGATAACGATGCAGCGCAGCGGTCACGATGCAAATCCGTTTCGCGATTCTCTAACGGTATCACTCGGTATATAATGAGCTTCGTCAGCGTTTTCGTCATCCGGTTTCAGAGGCGATTCAATCTTTGAATTTCTGATTAGCCGCTGCGATACGACGAACGTTATCGGCCACCGAAATTTCCAGCTCATTATAATTAAGATCAGGCGTTTATTCATCGGGATTATCACGCCTAGCAACGACGAGTCTGGCCGGATGTATAATCACATCCTCAGGGCTCGTTCCCTGCGTTTCAAACTGTTCCACTTCATTCCGCCTCCGTATTTATTGATTAAACTACTTGCATCTCACCGTTGTTTTCTTCAGGAGAAACGGAAACAGCTTCTGTTTAAACAGCCCGGAGATACATTTATCTCTGAGATTGTCCTTTTCTGACGTAGGTGGACGTAAGGTGGTTTTAACTGTTTGTAAATAAATTTCGACACGGAGTGCGCCAAGTGAAAATTTCATCGTCGAACTTCTTTTTCTTTTACCGTAAACGTGCGATCGATCATATGTCACGCACAAATAGATTCACGAAAATATTCGTAGACTCGTAGATACCTTCTATGAATACTTGTATTATGCGTGTTATACGAAACATTGTAACATTCCGTTGGCACTAATTGATGCGCAAGATACACAAAACCCTATTTCTGGTTGGCGAGGAACAATAACGAATTAATTGATATCTTGAATATTGGCAAAGTCTACTTCGAGATATCGGAGCAACGTATACGTCATCCAAGTTAGGAAAAATCCAAAACAATCCCCATCGCTTTCTCGCATCAGCTAAAGCCCGAGTCTTCACGAGTTCATAACGCGTCAGTTGTTTTCGAGGTACAGGAGAAACTACGGATTCTTCGTTAATCCTGGAAAATCAGTTCTTCTGCCTACGAATAAATCTAAAACGAAATACGTATAAAAATCTAAAAGTAAAAAATAGAGAAATCGCGTCCGCGTGACGAAGTCGGTTTAAAATTATCGCTTGGCAACGCCTTAACAATTTGAAAAATTTGAAATCAGAAAGAATTTCACTGTTTTTCTAACAGTGTCTAATTGTCCTCTCTTTTCTTTTCCATTAATGAAGATAAAGTTTCGCGAACGTTAAAAGTCTATAATTCCTATATCTGATTCGTCCATCGTGATCAAACTTATCATCGGTTGATATATCGTCGTGCTATCGATAAGCCATAGTTACTGTCTCAATCTCCGGGGAATCCTGACGTTGTTTCTGTTTCTTTCCAATCGACTGCCACCTGTTGAGAGAGAGAAAACATGTCCACGGGCTTCTTTGCTCGAGCACTCGGTACGTAAGGTTATGGATGCGATGGTAAAATGATCCATCGAAGAAACGAGTATTTTCACTGATTTGTCGGAAGGATGGAATAAGACATATCTCTTATAAGATTATCTGTGACGTTGATTAAAGGTACGGGATAAATTGCATTGTAATTGGACGCGCGATTTACATTTATTATGACATTGGAAGGAATATTATATTTGTAATTATTTCAAATAGAACTTAATTACTTAAAATCGTACGGCGTATGATTAAAGATTACTTTTGGATTAGAATCATCCAAACGTTACACGTTGCTATAACGAATTCAGATCTGCGCATCGTAGCACAATTTTTTCATGAATAAAATTCGAATTACCAACTCGGCACGTAATTTATTCATCCGGATGACTTTCGACTTGTAAAAATTATTCGTCTCTAAAATCTCCATTCTCCGTATAATCTGCATTTTTAATAATTAGCTTTCCAAATAATTCTGCGAATAAAAATGTTCATTTCTGCAAATAATTGCTACAAATAATTAAATTCGTCAATTTTACGATTCCACGATTGCGATATTAATTTCGTCCTGGAAATTTATCGCGGAGCACAATATTATACGAGGCGGTTTGAATAAAAGATTTTCCCAACCAGCCCATTGAAAATATCCTGTCAAATGAAAAATTCGCCGACGTAAAAACGAATTAATTTTGCGAAGTATTATTTTTTCATAAGAAACAGGAGCCGTTCTATATGTTTTTTAAATAGCGCATCGTTCAGAATATGACAAGAAAAATATAATGTGCTATTTAAAAGATACAAAATGATATCTGCCTTCTACGAGAAGATAATACAAATTTTTAATATCAATTCTCCTTTATATCGGTAAATTCTTCGTTTGATACCAATGAGCTTTTGTTGGAAAAAGTTCTTTGTTAAATTATCAGGACCAAAACCGCCTTGTACGTCAATGGATCGTCGACAGTAAAGGCAATCAGCAGTTTGTTGCCATCGGTGGCTAATAAAATCTGCTAATAATATCCCCGAGGACCATCGAGATCGCGGACGTTGTTCGATCGTGCACGAGCTTCCTGTGAAAGAGGAAATCTCATCGATGAAACGGAAAAAGGCGATTGGAACCGATTTTTTACCGATACGCCAATCAATGAACACGCGAGAGCACTCTTTCTCGACAAAGACCAGGATTCACTGGAACTTCTGCTCCGATATCGGAAGACTTACGCTTCTGTACAAGATTATGGCCCCGAGTAATGAATTTTCGCTGAATTCGTCCGTTCTTTGTAGCTTTTTCACTCCGGTCCTTTGATATTTACGATGAAATTTCATGACATTGCCATTTCTCCGGATTTTATGATACCAAAGAAGTTAACGAGAAATGTTTCCTCTGTGAAGTTGATATAACGAGTCTGATTTCTGTGAAATTATTTTTGTAACAATCTATTGCGAAGAGATAACGGAAGATATACGCGTTGTTGCAAATTTCTCCAATGAAATTGTCCATTTTGTGTGCTTTTGCGTCTATGTTCTTTATGTTTACGACCTTTTGAAATTAATTTTACACAGGACAGCAACTGTGAACTGTTTGATATTTGTTTCTTTGAGCGCTTATTTAATTTATCTTTAATTTTTTTAGTAGGAAAGAGCGTGTTCTCTTGTTTGATATTAATTTCCAACAATGAGGATAAATTACGAAACAAATGAAATACGCATAAGTAATAAACGGAATTAAACGAGTAAGCGATTCGGTATCATTTTAATCATTTTTTGACATATTTTTTATGACGAAATCTAAGAATTTTTATATGAAGTTTATTTAAAATCAAGTCATTGAGTCGATTTTATCTGTACGTTTAAATTTTTATTTTGAATAAATTCCAGCCAGTTTTATTTTTCTTCAAATAAAAACCACTCCGATTAATTACTATTTAAATTTGTAACGCAAATGTTTGCGCGCCAAGTTAATGCCTAACTGAGCGAAACACAATGTACACGACAGGAAATTAAAGGATGTAATCTGATAGATGTACCATATTTGCAACTTGACTGCTCAGAATGTATTTTTGAATGTACTTTCGTGTAATACGCTTCGAGTTACATGTATTATATATCGCATTACTGATAAAACTTTCGCTGAATAATTATTGAAACAGGGTAGATTACTTTTCTAATTAACTTCTGGGCTTCGATTTCAGAGTTTTATCGAAACTTTCATATTAAATGCGTTGGATCAGATATTAACGTATCAGGTTGCCCGAAAATTTCTGTTGAGCGTTCTTTTTTTTTTTTTTTGAAAGAAAAAAACCAAATCGACTTAATCGAAATTTCTATTAATCAGTCTCCGAAGCAGTATACATTGTTATTTATGATCATCTATCTACAATTCTTCATTTATCCTATATTTTAATTATCTGTGATTTATGAAAACCTCTAAAGAAAATTATAAATACACGAGTAAAATTTGGTAACAGAACTTTCTATAAATTTATATTATTAGAGGTAATGCATATTCACACCAGTATTCTTCTCCAACTGATTCCAATTCAACGAAACAAAACTATGCACTTATATGGAAATGCAGGCAAATCAGATACAGGTTAACAAGGGAATTGTTTCGATCTGCAATGAAGTGGTGCACGCGAGAAAAGGGTGTTCGCCTTTATTTACGATTAATGTCTTCTGAAAATTAGGATTAATAGCCTGTAGCGCTAATGCTTCCTATATAATTACTTCACACTCGCAAAACACTTTCTATTATTATTTTGCATTACTTCTGAACAAGTTTTGAAGAATAAAATATCAAACAAGTATAAATTAATAAATATAATTTGCAATTGAGTTTGGTTAAAAATCGAATGGAAAAAAATTGAATGATCTCACCGCTAACTTCGTAATTACAACAATGTGTATCTGCAAATTAAAAATACCTCTTCTCTTAAACGCGAAATTGCAACGTTGATCGATTCTTCCAAGTATTCTGCGCAAAACAGTGTTTGGATATTACATTATTGAAAGGATCAATATTTTGCGAGATATTTTAGATTTTTGATAAGTCGCGAGTTTACTGAAGATATTAGAATCCTTCTACCTTCGCATAGTAAGCATCTCGTAAATAATTTCTTTATATTTTTCGTAACAGTAATAATACGGTAATTTATCTACTGATCACCAAAACATTATAACACACTATAATTTTGAAAACCGTCGAACATAATAATTCACTGTAGTGTACACGTTTTATAATATTCTTCCGAAGTGATTGCCAAATGACGACCGATTTTCTTTAATTGGTTGGAGATAAGCGTAATGTACATAATTTTACTCCACTGTACAGTTTCTGTATCAGTTTCCCCTACTTTGGTAGCATCACATGTGTTAAAATCTTTCTGGCATTTTCGTAAACTTGAAACTTGATTAAAATTGGAACAACACCGCTCTACAAATAATTGCTCTTTTCTGTACGAAAATGGAACGAAGAAATTCCATGGAAATGGATGTTGTCTATAAATTTCACGTAACGTAGTGGAGAGACGTCGTTGGCTTAGAGTAGATCGCATCGGCAAAGAATCCACAGCGTCGCCGCATAAAGAGAAGGAAATATCGGTTTTCGATAACGCGCCACGGAAATGAATTTGCGTTCTAATCGGTGTATCGAATTGGCTGGGACGCTTTGACGGCTTCCTCGCGAAAATTTTCCGCATGACTCCGTGGCTGGCCGCGAAACAGTTTGTCACGGGGCCAGCCACATTCGATTCTATCGAGTTTGTTATAGAGCGGAGCGAATGGTGGCCGCGTGGGAGCTAATTAACCGGTTGGACTTTACTTGGAAATTTGTTACGTTCTATATTTGCTTGATAGACCATAATTTATAATTGGAAATTTTGAGACGCAGATCGTGAAATACAGAACTCGTTTTATATATACACGTTTTTAAATTCTTGAATATATGTGTTATCACTTAGATAGCTTGGGCCAGGTAGAGTTTGATTAGAGTAAAATGTAAAATAAAACAATTGGTTAGGATCTATTTCTTTTTCCTCCTGTTTTTTTTTTAAGTTGGTTTCAACGTTGCTTCAACATCGACATCCATTAGCAATGTTCCACTGTTCGTTTATATGTAAAATATTAATTAAAAAATTTAGCGCAGTTTCGATTCTATCAAATTTAATTGAAGAGTTCTTGTTTCGAATTCTTTCTGATAAGCGTGTATATTTTACGCAAGGTACAATGAATAAGATTTCTGTCACAAGTGAGACATTAATTTCTTCTTTCTTCATCCACAAGCCTTTTTTCTTCTGTTTCTAAATTCGATCGCAGCGTAGATCGCATATAGAGAGATTCTTTTCCTTCGCAGTGACATCCTTGTAAATTGTGACCGATGCCGGCTATTATAAGCCTGGAAAAATTGAACTTACTTACGGGAATACTATTCCCGTGAGATCTCGGTGACGATCGATCATACGATGCTAACCTTCTATTTATTTTTCAAAATCCTCCAACGAACATAAGCGAGGATGCCACGTCGACTTTTTGACACGTATATTACAGGAACTCGAAGAAAGGGAGGTCATTGCTTGAACAGCCATCACGAAAACAGAGGCTTTAAGGAGTTTGATACGACGAATGTATTACGAAATATAAAATGTTTACATTAATAATCTCCTACATTTGTACCCTTATATGCTTCTTTAAAGGGTTTCTTTTTTGTTTGAACGTGCGTTTGTTATTTTCAGAAAAATCGTGTTAAATATTTCGTGTATTGGATTTGAAAACTCAAATGAAATTTCATGCTGAAAGTCGCTTTTAATATTTAGAGGTAATGTACAATATGTAAATCTTGGGTTGGAAAGAGTTTTGTTTCACGAAATGTTAAATGAAATAATGAAACTATATATTGAAGAATAACGATACAACTATCGTACTTCTATTCAATGCTGTTATTCCTAATTTTTGAGTCTCAGCTTTAATCCTGACTCTTGATTAATTTCCCAACTCAACTTTCGGCTTTCGGACAATTGAACTAATATTATCAACAAAGTTCTAAGCGTATAACAGGAACAAGTTTGATAATAAAATAAGAGCAGTTCTGCAAGTGGATTTACAAGTTTGTTGTTCTGTTTAACTTAAAATTGTGATATTATAGAGAAGTCGTTTTCGTGCAACAATAGTTTATAATTTGGCATTTATTATTTGTCAATTCGTTAATATTATATCATTAATAAATGAAATAATTTCTCTTATTTCTGTCTATCACTCCCTATACTATCTTCAAAAAATATTTAAAAATTATTACTTGAATTATTTATTCAAGCTTTTAATTTCAAAGCTTCAAATTTATTTTAACAATATTGGATACTGTAATGTACAATTTCTACGTTACCATTGGAAAGAAGTTTCATTTGGGAGTTCTTCAGTCATCTCGAGGGAGGATTCCCGAATTCCCAGTATTCTCAATAGGGTCAAGTACCACTATGTAGAATGTAATCGTCGAAACGCCACGGCAACGTTTCACATCGATGTCCATACGATCGGATTACTTTGCAAGCTTCGTAAAATGCGTATGTCGCACGACTTTTAGTATCGAGGGCATCGTTTGCGTCATACGTTAGTTGAAAAATGTTGTCGAATAGATTCGATTTGCACAAATCGAAACCTGATCCACTCGCTATTTCGTAATTTCTACTTGCGGGGAACATGTCCCTCATTTCTATAAAATTGTCGTTTCTACACGTATCTCAGAATTTATGCAAACTTGAGAAATCATTAGGAAATTACCAAAATATTTAAGCATTATAATTTCATTTGGAACATTAGAGTATAAAAGATTCGGATTTTGGCTAACTTTTTAGAGTTAGTTCTAGTTATTGTTCTAGTTCTAGTTATTGTGTATTAAGAATTAATAAGTTACCAAATAAATGGGGAAAGTTATATTTAATAGGAAAAAGGATACATTTCAGATGAAATTATTTTGTAATACTTTTAAACGATAATTAAAGTTAGCGTGGAAATACAATGTTTACTTATAGTACAATCTAACAGTTCGTGTAGATCGACACGTATCTAAGCACCATCCAAGGGTTATAGCGAATTTCTTTGCATGATAGTAACACTTACAGTCTTTCCTGAATTTTTCATTCCCTTCTTGCCTCCATTTTCTGTTTCCATGTAACAACGAAGGAGAACGTTTGCTGTAATGGAGTTGCTCGTACAATAGTCGCATTGTGTAGGCTCTGCCAACTCTCCAACCTGTCGAGTCTTCCACTCCTTCGCTACTTCCGGTCTCTCATCCCCGTGTTCGAACACTTGGAGACTAGTCCGTTGTCTCGGCTAAATACAATATCGAACGACTTCAGCGAATCGACAGTCGCTGAATCGTGAATGTACCATGTCTATATGATGCATGGAGTCGAAAGTTCGTTAAACCGCAGATTTTCGCCTGTTTCAATTGGATAGAAGGTTTCGTGACGTTGATCTTTTGTTATACAATTGTACATATATGTGAATAAAGATATACACTATTGGAAAGAATTATGCGAGTTAAAATTTATATAGATGTTAGCTTAGAATTTTTTGGTTGAGAACCTATCAAAATGGATAAAATTGCTACTGAGATTACTACGTGGATATAGAATATAAGGATTTAGAGAAATATGAGCTTAGAACTTGAAACCAGCTGGAACCAAACCTGTCAAATTTAAAGAAATTGAAATGAGCCTTAAAATATATGTAAAAGTTACAAGATACTTTTTGCAAATGCAGTGGATGATATAATTGATAAATAATAGATAAAATTATATATAATTGTTATACTTTTATATTTTTTATACTTTTATAATCTCTGCAACATTACTATATATATTTTAATATATTAAGTATAATTACTATTGTATACTTGTATTAAATATTTTGTAATTTCTACATATATTGTTTCAAACTTTATCGATATAATCATAATAGCCGACTGCTGATAAAATTTCAGAACATTTTGTATAATACAAATAATACGTTCGCAAAAAGCGTCTGCAGGTAATTGAATACTTCGGTAAGCATGTACATTAATACGTTTGAATCGCGCGCCCTTAGGACTGTTCGTCCATCGATTTTAGGTTGGCACCACTGAGACGCCAGAAACTGCGCTGCGCAGTAACGCGTCCGAAGCTGAATTCGAACTTCGTTTCAAGCAAGCTTTTGTGCAATATTCTTTTCTTCTCAGCGTATTTGCAGTGGAAATAATGAGTGTAGTACACATTATAGTGCAGAAATTGTCTGTGTGAAATTTCTTTCCTGTTCCATGTCGTCTTCTAAAAGTAAGTCATGCGAAATAACATTATTCTAATTTCACGAACCAGAGATTTGTTTGACAAGATTAATTAGATGTAATATTACACTGTTTAGAAAGTTCATAGCGATATCTGTGAAAGATTTCAAAATAATGTGTTCTAATAGAATTCACAGTTTATGAATAATTTACACGTATGTGTTTTTGAATGACTATAATATAACCACCTTTGAAAAGTTTTCATCTTTATTGGCAAGGAATTATACTTCGAGTAGCTTTCATGAATCTCTAAAATATACATATATTTTGCAATTGAATAAGATTTGTGAAGATCAGAATAAATGTAGTACGATTATACTACATTCAGTGAATAAAGTAGAATTTTCATTGGTGCCCCCATTATAAGTTTCTAACCAATTCTTAAGTACTTCTTTCTAGTTGTCTTCATCATTTACATAATAACAAAATTGGTTCAAATTTAGTAAGATTTAATACAGGACATAGCAATTATAAAAAATGCTTTAAACTTTCTGAACAATCTAATATACATTACCAGTCATATGTATATACATCATTTTTCTATCAGCAAATATAACATACATATATATATATATATTTTTCTTTTTCTTATTATATTGGGTTATTTTCTGATAGAAAAATTTTAATGTTTTCCATTGTGTTTATTTTCTATTTATTTTATTATGTATTTACTATTTTGTCTGTAAAATATTATAAAATTTGATATAGTTTCCCAATAAAGGTAACGAATATATATGTATCGCAATACTTATGACTGATAATATATTCAAAAATAGATGACTATTACTAACATGATACAAAAATATGTAAAGATTAGTGATATTTATATATGATACCGATATCATTTTAATACTATACAAAGCTGGTATCGTTCGAAACTTTGTTTTGTCCATCACTGTGCTTTATTCTATCAGAGCCTTTTCTTTAGCAACTTCTTAGAGAATTATTTTACCATAAATGCAGAAATCATGATGCACATAAATAGAAGATACGAAATCGTATCGTAAATCGAAAGCTTTTCACGATAAATAATAAATCGCAATTTGAAGTTCCATGCTTCGTTGTTCGCCTTGGTTCCCTTTCATCAAGCATTTTACGGTCTTAATAAATTCCTCGCCGTTGAACGGAAAACTTTACCTATCAAATTATTTAAGATTCTGAACTTCTGTGCAAGCGTATTTACGGAGCAGTTTCAATTATTCGTTTTGCGATTCGAAAGTTCGATAAAGAGCATTTCGATGTGCACTTTCCAAATTATCCTGCGTTAAACGTTTTGATTAATTTCTAACACCCACTTTTCCAATGGGTCGAGCTTCGAAAATAAGAATAAATAGAATTGTAAAGCAGACGACGAATAAATGAATAAGGAATTAAAATTACAAATATGAACATTTTACTCGATATTATAAAATTATTATTGCTATTAGCAGAACAAACTTTGATTTGTTATTTTTAATGCAAAAAAGCGTTTATTCAAATAATACCCGACACTTTATACATGTTGTATATAAACTTATTCCCTGAAGATCAAAAGGACACCCTAGTATTTTCTCATTTCTGCGACCTTTATTCTGCAACGCAACTTTTCCACCTCCCAGCCCCCAAATAATCCATCTTCAGATTTTTTCCCTCCTAACGATATTCATGCCAGAATTTTACATATACGCCCCACATCTATTTTTACATTCAATGTCGCAAAGTTAGGGTGTATGTAGACATAAAACCCACTCGCAACGAAACACAGCCGGTGAATGCGTATCGATTTTGCAACTAACGCGCCTTCCAAGCTACTTGGCCCATTCTCGATGAATTTTAAGGTTGACACCAACCTAACAGCGCACGGACGTCATCAGGTTAATATCGATATAGTTGCGTACTTAGTATCGGCATTATTATATTAACTTTAAATGCATTAAACTGTAACATGTAAAATATTCGCTTAATTTTGCATCTGGATCGTATCAAGAAGCGCATTACTTGATGATATGGTCATCATTATCGCACATAATATGCAGAAATATATATATCCGATGTCTAAAGCAAAGTAATCGTTGTAGCACGTAGAAGGTGAAACAATTTTTTGTTAGGTTCGATTCGTTTAAGTTTGTTCATAAAAATATAAATTTCATTAATATCCGCGAATTACTAATCATCTTATAAATTCTGCATGAACGATGAATTTCAATTTATAGAAATCGGTAATTCGATAATTAATTAATAATTCGATTTCTCCACCCGTTATCTACCATAGAATAGTAACTTTTTTCCTCATCTTTCATCCTTTCTTTCTTTCTCTTTCCTGGATGTCATTCGCTCGAGAGGGTGCATTGTTTCGATGATTATTCACGGCTGTTCACGTAACAGCGGCTGGAAGTTGAGAAAACATCGGTGATCCATGCAGGAGCCGTTCGAGGCAAAAACGAACCGGTCGCGTTTTATTAGAACGATGGAAGGCCGTGACGCGTCCTTCACGCGTATTTTCATCGGCGGAGAATTAATCTTAAAATAGGCGTCGTGCTGCAACATCGACCAGCCTCTGGTCGGTTGATTAAATATGCACGATTATATAGGGTGATTTTTAAACGATTATCGGTACAGCAGGGGTGAACGTAGGGGATGAAACGAGGGAATTGTGCTATGCTTTGTAATAAAATGAAACAAGTAAATTAGGTAGTTGTAAATTAGGTATATTGTAAATTGATTTCACAATTTATGTTAATTCCTTTATCCAGATTTTAAGCAAATGGGTTAATAGGTTTCTTTGAACTGAATCTTTGACCCGCAAATTATTGAAATGAATTGTTAAATTAGGTTAGAATATATGGAACTTCTGGTTTATACGAGGCTTGCTTCAAACACACTTAAAAATATAATTTATATTTCATAAAGACTGTGCTTTAACGTCTTTTAACCCTCAAAGCTCTCGTAGTGAAAGCTTAGTATAACTTTTAAACGTATGATCAGTGTTTGACGAATAAATCACGAGAAGCATATTAAATTGTAGCTGTTTCCTGTGACGTTCCATGCCAAAGACTCTTGTTTAATAACGGAGAATGGAATCTCATACGGGAAAATGTCACCCCAGGGCAGAAATCAGTTGGTAAAAAGTTTGCGAATTGTGTTCCGTGGAAAGATTTGTCTCTGGAAAAATCAACGTTAAATAAACGATTCCGGTCGCTTTAGAACAGTTTGATCATTAGAAAAGCAATAACTAGTGGTTAGGACAGTTAGAGAATATTATTTTGTACAATACTATGGTAGTTATGCGAAGATTTAGTAAGGAAAGTTGAGTACAAGTTGGTAAACTGGACTTCGATTAATTGAAATCTAAATTGTTACTAATTTTAACCAACTGGGAGCTTGATTGCTTTTAGTCTTAATTAACTGGAAAATTCACTTTGACTTGGATTAACTGTAAATGTATAAATGATTACATTTGATTGTTTCGCGTTATTCATTAATTAGTAACTATAATTTTAAACAATTGCCGTCGTTCCTGAAAAAGCAGTTTCGGGAAAATTGAGTGTAGAGATTCTAACTGCAAAATGATATATCTATTTGATTTAATATGTCACACTTAACTTGTGAAAAAAAAAGAAAAAGCGAAGCTGTAACCTGTTAAATGACTAAACTATATAACCTTTTGAAATAAATAATAATTCAGACTGTATTACATAAGTATCTAAATGAATAGCAATTCATACCTAGTATAAAGTCTTTTTATAGAAAATTACAAATTTGTCATTTCGAGCACTCCATTAATTCTAAGCACACACTACAAATTCATTTTCCAATGTGTTTCGAATAACCGATAATTTATTCAAAATTTCTTTCCATCATTTCACCGAAGCTTCTCATAATACTCTCTTCAACATAAAATAAGCCGTCGATCAACCGAGATCGACGTATGCGCAAGTGCAACGGATTTTCAATGAGTAAGACGCACCCCCATAAGAGAACACCGCGCGCGTCTACCGGCGAGCAAGCTTTATCATGGCGTTCTGAGTCGACCTACTTTCCTCCAGCCGCTGACCCAGTTTTAGCTTTACCCGTCGTCGATCCGCTTTCGCTTGCTATGTGTGTATACTGTATATGTGTATACTGTATACGCGCGCAGCTATACAGACATTCCCTGTTGCGCCCAGCTAGCCTGCCTATCGTCCGTAGTATACTGTATAGCATCGTACAATACAGAGAAGTGAAACGCGCCCTGCTACCCACTATGCACAGCCAGCCAACAGGTAGCTGCGCTGGTCCCCTGGCCCGTATAAATAGACACAGCCGGGATCATCCCTGGACAGACGCGACTCCCATCCACTTTCCACCCTCTCTATGCTACTCTTCTCCGTGGTTTTCTCGTTCGTGTCTCTCTGCGGGAGATATATATGCTTTCTCCTTTTGTTTTTTCTTTTAGTTCGAACGATTTTCCTTTGGTACCTGTTGAAAATATGGCAAGGTAGTGAAATGGCGATTGGATATTTCTGATAGAACCCTATACAATGGTAACGATAAATAAATCGCGGATTTTTATGCAGTTTCATATTTTTATGAATATAACTAAAAAATGGGATCGAAAAAATGGGATTTGTTTCGTGTATTAAATATTATATTTATTTAATATAGATTGCGAACTTTTATGCATTTATAGAAAATTTGAAAGCGCAGATTTTTCTTTTCTTTTTCTTGTTGGACGTTTGTCAGTGTTCTTTTGTTCTTCCTTTCATTTTCGCTCAGTTGATGGTTTATTTTGTGACTGCCTTAGTGATATTTGTATCTTTTCATAAAATTTATAGGACATCGGTTATCGATCGTGGAGAGATACAGTGTTCGAGATAAAAGTAGTTTCGATTCTTTCGAAATGAATTGAAATTCTATGTGATCGGTTAAATGGTTGTATTGTTATGGGATGATGGAATAGTAATTAAATAAATTATGACAATTATCTGTGATGGATTAATGCATTCGATTTGATCGTTGGAAACAAGAGTTTTTTTTAGATTTCATTTATACAGCAATTGACAATGTATCTGGTCAACCTGTGATTGTACTTTATTTTGAATTAAACGTTAATTATATATTAAATTACACATTGAATATAAATTTACTGTTATATACCATTAAATTAAACTATATGAAATTTTTCTTGCAAAAGATTAATAATATTGTATTTTACAAATGTATACGCATTGTGTTCCCAAAAGCTTTTCATTTTGAAAATATGATAAATTAGCTGCAACTAGCTGTAACTGTAATTGTAGCTGAAAACTGCTAACAGCCATTTCATGTCTAGAAGAAAAATTATATTTATATACGCAGAGGCAACTAGGCCAAACCATAATCTAAGAATAAAAGCCAGAAAGAAATTTCATTAGATAAAATGAGATGGAGTTGTATGGTTACGTGATACATACGTTTGCACTAGAGAGGTTTTAAGGATTTAAAGTCCTCTTTTAGTTTTATAAATGAAATTACATGATTCGTAATTTTGCAAAATTTATATATGAAAGACAAAGAACGTATAAATCTATTGTTTTATTTCTCTTGTCTTTCATACAGATCTGTTAATGCATATCGATTTTTAAAAAATCAATTTAATCTTGTTATAATATTCTGTGCTAGTTATCATCAATTTATCATTAATTCATGCATTTTAATAAGTATATACATTTAAATTCATATTTTAAATTCGACATTGCATTCCACTTCATTACATAAATGTTAAAATTTCTCGCTTTTTTCCATTCTAAAAGATCTGTCATCAGATTTTTTCCGAGTATCCTTTCCTTTTTCTTTTCTCTTTCACGTATCGTTGCAACTGCGTCGTCTCTTCCCTCCACTTTTTCCACATCTTTTTCGATGGGTTTCTCTTGGTCGTTCCTCAACTGGTTGATGCATCGTTCGCGAGCAAAACCAGCGACTCTTCCGCTGCTGCTTCATTGCAGGTCACCCTAACGAATATCGACTCCAGTTTCTTCCCGTTTCCTTCTTTCATCCCTTCCTTCATTTTCCATCCGCCTTTGCCTCGCTACCCATCGTTTACTCTATTTTTATCCGGTGCGTGTTTTCCTTCCGGAACCTCGACCCAGTAATGGCTTTAACCGGCTCGTAATGGGAATCGCTGACTCGTTGTCGTGCTGCCGCTATGGTTGTCGACGTGATGTTTCATGTCATATTGTCGAGCATCGATGGTTCGTCGATCATGGATACGTTTTATCTCGAGCGATAAACGAATCTCTGCTAAATTACATGTATAGGGACTTGCATTATTATCCAGACAGTAAGGTTAGACATTATGTGAGTATCCTGAAAACCAAAGGGATCAACTCCATTATTGATAAATTTTTCAATTTCATTACGTAGATAACGTAATTGATGTTCAATTTTTAAGAAACAGATGATTTCTTTCCACGAATCCATTTACCATAAAAAATGGCACTAATAACAGTGAATTCCAAAGTCAACATAAAAAATAAAGTTAACTTTCAATTCTCAATGACTCATTCAGCTTACTGTTCGTTATTTAGAAAAGTATGTGCATCGAATAAATAAGATGTTTCTACCAACTATAAAAAGATATTTGTTTCGATATATATTAAAAATTAAGGTTTGAACAAAATTATTTACTTATATAAAGTTGCGCAAATTAATCTAAGCATAGTTAAATAAAAAAAAAAGAAAATAATCTCGACTTAAATACTCGAAGTTCAGTATAACTAAAATCTCCGGTTTTCTTCAACATTTTCGTTCTTCGAAATTAATCACGCGAACGTCAAGATATGTCGTCCGATTCATCACAGTTACTATTGTTCCCTGGCTTGATGAAAGAACGTGGAAAATTGCGGTGTTAGATCAATGCGAGTAACGCGTGAACACGCCATTTAATGAAACAGAGAACTGTTCGTGCAGATTGAGGGGAGTTCTTTCTTATGGTGGATACTGTGGTTGAGGATTAGCCCAATGACCTTGTCAAAGTTTTCTCTCTAAAACTGTTTACGACACGGCAACGTGGCAAAGCATTATCTGTAGAGCTCAGGACCTAATTCGCTGTCAGATAATGGTACATAAACGAAAGATCGAGCCATTTCCCGTGTATTTTGAACTGTGCGTGCGTTATGAAATTTTGTAGAACATTCTCAATTATACAAAGTTTCTAAAACTTTTACAATATCGTTAGTAATTCTAGTTTCTAAATATACAGCGAGTAACGAAAGTTCGTGTATATTTTATGAATTTTATATCGTATATATTTTGTAATTTTTGAATAAAATATGAAAATATGAGAAAGTGGTTTCAATTCTGTAAACGTCTTGCCATCTGTACACGACTCGAAGTTACTTCGATAAGAATTAAAACTTGAAGCAGTACATCAACGTATGACACATTGAAACGAAGAACGATGCAAAACTTTTTAACAATCTGCACTTTTCTACCGGTTTAAATATAAGTCGGCAAAGACAATACGTCTCTCAAAAAGTCGAGGAAGGATTTACTGAGAAGTTAACCGTCGAATTAAAACTTTTGCATACGCCGTGTTCATGAATATTAAACTCTGTCTCCGGTGCCAAACTTCCATGGATTTCACGCGAAATTTACATCGCTTCTTCAACATAGAAACTCTCCGCAGAGAAAGACTCAAAACCTTAAACTTTCACTAGCAAGACTAATTAATATCAACTCCCGATATCCTACCTTACTCGCTACCTTACCGCACTTTATTTTACTTTCTTTCTTTCTTCCCATATTTTGCCTTTCATCCATTTTATTGGCCCATTAAAAAGTAAATGTACATAAAAATTTTTATAAAATACACAGAATATAGAATATAGAGTATTATCGAGAAATGTAAATAAAATATTTTAGATGTTGTTTTATCGATGTACAGATAATGCATCAGAATATATAAAATAGTTTTTACTCAAGCTGGATAAAGAAAAATCAGAGATATAAAGAAAGTTCCATGATTCAAGAAGAAAAATTCACCACACTACCATAAACATTTCAATCTTTTCAAAAAGTTTCATTACTTGAATGTCACTTTATAAACTTCAGAATGTTTATATTTCAGTTTATCTCTTCGTTATTTTAATTTCTATTACACAAGAAAGTAATATACCGATACTATACCAAACACGTATAAATAGGTCTCGTGTATTTTAACTTTTAACTTCATTTCCAGGAAAAATATTTTGAAAAGTGTAATAAAAGGCTCTGTAGTCTTTAGTTTTCGTCCGCTTGACGTTCGACGGATAGCAAAAATCCATTAGAAACCATCCGTGATCTGACGAAGAAAGATTGAACGAGTAGTTGTAAGTGATATGAGAACGTATGTAGTTCGATGTGACAGCCGTTTGATAAAAATGAACTGCCCTTTAGACGAAGATTAATTACAGCTTCTGAGTTACGGATTAATGTCAGAAACAAGTAATATCGATTATTGATTAATTATGTAACAATTAGTTTAATGTAATCGTGTTGTATGACACCATATTGACACTTAATCCTTTGAACTTACGTATTAATTCTACATCGATGTTCTTCACTAACGCCCCCATATCAAGCGTAATATACGCGTGTTTTAGGTAAGCATTCCTTTAATAAAAAAGAAAAAAAAAAGAAAACAAGAGATGCAAAAGATTAATAAACTCCATTATGATGAATTTCTATAAACGTCTCCCCTTAGCCATTATAAGCACAAACGTCACGTTTCGAGGAATCTTAAACAAAATTTACTTGATTAAATTCTCCTTAGCACCCTCGTCGTTTCATTTGACGGATGAATTGTTCCTCAATGCCATTGTTCCTCTGCACCGTAGTTTTTCAACCTCTCTCGTTTCTCCAGCGCTTCCATTTTGTACCCTTTATTGAACTTCGTTTCCCTGGCCACTGGCTTTTCACATTTTGTCGTCGAGAAGCGAAATGTTTGTTCATTTCGCGTCTCTATAGACGCGGCGAGAGTTGTTTCATTCATCGGTGGCTTTGCTTCGTTCGATGACTGGCCAAGAATTTTATTGGTCAGTGTCGAAACCTTTGAAACAATGTAATCATCGAATTGCGTGGAAAAAACAATCCTTTTGTAACGAATGAGTTTTCTTTGCCGACTGGCCACTTTGATGATTATCCAGTTTGCTTTTGCTTTGTGATAGCACAATAAGAGCTTTCAGCTGCGTTTGTAATAGCGCTTGGATCGACTTGGTGACACGATTTCTTCTTCGTTTGGTGGCTTTTCTTTTATGCTGACCAATAATCGTGTTTAATTCGTGTTGCTTGGGTTACTGACAATAGAAGGAGCTAAGAGTTTGTACATTTATAACGATTAAGAATACGTAGTTGAAGAGTTCCGGCGTTTCTGATTTAGCTTTCTAAATTGAGATTGCTTGTGCGCAAAAAGAAGATATAGATTTTATTATCATTAATATGAAAGATATAATTCGAGTAACAATTAACATTCATTTTATTAAAAGTATGTTAGGCGTACAATATTTGGTGATTGTGCAAAAGAAAAATCCGACATCAGTCATTTTTACACGATATAATTTAATAATTATAATTTTAATAAAAGTAGTAAATTCTATTACATCAGAAATAATACAAAAATGTTTAATTTTACGAACTCTATAATAATCTTTTTTTAATAAAGTTTGTTATTTTCCTACGTGTTTGGATTATACCTTCGACTACAATCTTTTTTTTCGGATAAAATTTAAATGATCCTGCTAATTGACTTCCTGAGTATCCTCTTTAACTCCTGACGATACTCAATTCTATTGAAAAACATCATTTAATGTTGCTTTACATAAACGAGTTTAAATACTTATATCTGGAAAAAGTGGAATACATAAGGTCTCTGAAAAAAAGCACTGTCATGAATAAAGAGAATATCCTTTGCCTTTTATTGCGATTCTTTTATTTCAACCTTTACCTCTACTTTCATCTCTCGCTGGAAAAAGGATTAGCATACGAGACACGTGGAAGATGGCAGAAATTTAAGAGACTTTTTACGCACGACGACATACAATGTTCTAACGAGCTTTCAAGTATCCTTTTTGTTTCGTTTCGTTAAAACCTGCATGAAATGGTCTATTAAGTTCTCTGGTATTCCTCATCTCGATATTTACCTATTCAAACAAGGCAAAAAGAAGTGAGAAATCAAGAACAGAATGAAAAGAGACAGGAGAGGTTTATTTTCTTTTGCGTAATACGTTAACCTGACTTACTATCGGGTCTGTTTGCACGTAGGACGTTTGAGAAACAGGTTGTATCGGTTTAGAATGGAATATTCCTTCTTCGAACTTCTCGTATTTATTTACGCCGCGAAACGAGCAGACGCGCGTTCAATAATTTCAGTTTACAGGAGAACTATTTCTCCGTGAAGGAGCAAGCGTTCACAGCGCTTTCATTCCACTCGTTTAGCCAGCTTCTTTTTTTCGATTTTCATCGCGTTATTGCATTGCCAGCCAATTATTTTCATCTTCCGTTGCCAAGTGTTTTTGTTTCTCTCCAGCGTTATCGACAATTTTTCCAAAGGTCTTTCTCACTTTTCATTTTATTCTTCTGTGTTTTCGTTTATATTCGGGTACTTTGTAACATATAGTAATTTACGGATTGGCAGAAATATCAGTTTATCCGTCACTGGACTGCAGATTTTTATACATTTACGAGAAAGCACAGAAATACACAGAATGCGCATAATAAGAAGAAATACATAAATATATCAAAGATATAATACTCGTTATAATAGTTAATAAATGAAACAGTTGTCAATCTACTTCCATCTTCTTAATTTAATGATATTCATAGAAATATGAACTTGCATAAATATAGGCAATCTACTCATCGTTATTATTCAGTGCGAGACAGAAACACGGTCGCTGAAAGTGCTTTCCAAGTCTGATCCTAGCGATCCACAACAAAGCGTTCTTCGTTTAATTATTCAACGATTCGTCTGCGGAGGAAACACTTAGTTTTAGTGGCATACTCAGAAACTGTTTTCCAACTGGTAGACCAGCGGCTACGCGTTTTCCTTTCTTTTAGATTGAGCTTTTTAATCCCTTTTTTTAAAAACCGGAACGTTTCAACCCCTGCGTAATGAGGTCTGTCGAAAGGAGGAAAACGAACGTTTGACGAGAGAAGGATAAAAGACGAGAGAAAGATCGTGGTGGTTTTTTCATGTTCAAAGGAAAACCACCGTTTGAAAGAGTTTCTTTTCCTCAAATTCCTTCGGCAGCTTACCAAGATATTTTTAATTGCCTTGTTCGTACCTTAGTAAATTGTTTGTAGCACAAGAATCGATCGATAGAGGAACATGGTATTTGCACTTTATAATAATTAGTTGGTTATTAATATCTTAATTACTTTTAGAAATATAGCTATTAGTAGATTGCGGTTTTCGATGGATTTATGCGAAGCTTATGGAAGGTTTAAATCAATTAATAATTCTTAGAATATTAAGCATTTGTTATAATATTTAATAGGTAAAACAAAGCTTTTACATTATATTTATAAAAGTGTGAATAAAAATCCGCGTTCTAGTTGTCAGTGTTACAATCAGTCGGTTGAAGTTTCGTTTGAGGACAGCATAATTTAGAGCCCTTTATTTTCCTATTATGTTCTTTATTTTATGTTGTTACACTTTGTATCTCCATTTTACATTTTGCATCAAAAAGGTCTTCTTCTCTCTCTTTCTGATTCGTCCCTTTACCAAAAATACATTTTATTCTTTAAAACAATTATCTTTTACATCCATTTTTCAAATTAATCTCCCTTTTCCAATATTTAATCGTTTTTACTCGCTTACAAAAAGTTCTATCATACATCATACATATTATATTTTACAAAATGCCAACGTTGGATATTCTGTTCAGTAAAATCTCACGGAGCTTGGTTTTTTTATAAAGAGCCTTGTAAAGCGTCAGGCATACAATTCCATTGTGATATTCCAGCGTGTACGTGCTTGCAGGGATTTCAACATTTAATCTACATAAAAAATAGGACGATTCATCCACGTGGGTAGATCCTTAGAAGACATTCGAATCATTCGCGTATGTCTCTCTCATCGAGTGGAATTTAATCGAAATAGAATGAACACAGAACATGGAAATCTGCCCGGTGAATTATCGTATCAAAGATTATATTATTACGAGTGTTGGTATTCCGCACGTATAGCTTTTTCCACTTTGGAGACGATAAGATGAGAAACGAGGGCCATGCAGTCTCACCAGGGAAATACTGACATTAGTTTGCATAGTTTTTGATACACCTGTTATGCTCGAAGCAAGATACACAAGCGAATTGTTGTGTGAGCGTGAATTTATATCCAGGAACATTATGGAACTTGTGGCTGATAAATTTGTTGGATAGTATCGTGCATGGTATTGTTTATTTGAGGATTGAAGGAGTATTAAATATTATTGGATCGTTTAAAAGGTTTGTTTAAAGCTCGGGAAAAGTTGAAGGATGATTTACGATTTCTAACAGTAGATAATTGATAGTAACTTAATATCGATCAGCAAAAACGCTTCCAATAATACCATTAGACTACAGATTTTTATGGAATTTCATATTCTTATTAACGTAACTAAGGGAATGTAACCTACATAAGGATTTATCTTACCCATATTATATGCATTTTGTATATATCTGCGAATTAAAATTTTTCATAAATAAAATCCTCGGTCTAATTATCATTAATACTATTAATGAATGTTATTATCATTAGATATTGAGTATTATTTAATTACCTATTCTTTATTTTATGTATTAAAGGAACATAGAGAAAAGTATTAAATTTATGAAAGAAGTCCATAATATTTTTGTAACAGAATATCGCATACTGCAGGTCGAACGAGTAATGGATAAACATTGTGGAGGCGACAAGCTCATCAGAAAATTGGCTAGGCTTTCAGATAATTTAAATTGTAGATTGCAGCAGGAAAATGTTTAATATTTCATTATTATACATTCGAGTTCGGAGATATTTTACTTTTAAATTTTGACCCGGTTTGTTTGCATAATCGTAATGTTTCTTTTCTTTGATACCTTTCAATAATGCATTCTAAATATAAAAGCTTCGCGCTGATATTTCTTTTGTAATACGATACATAAATTCGATATGTATAATACCTGTATATCTATAATGACGGACAAAGGTATTCGAATACTCGCAATAAAATTCTTACGTGAATATATTTTTCTACTGCATCTTGTAACACGCATCAAAAACGTATGTTTATAATGTAAACAATATATACGAAAATACAAAAATTTAAGACAAGAAATTTTAAATTGACGATTGTGGTACACGTATCCTTCTTAACTTAAGACTTTGGAATTTACATAATTCCACGGAGACAAAAGTAGCTACCCTTGAAAAATTTCAGTTTTCACCTCCCCACAAGGAAGTTCCCTTAAGGTTTTTGAAGCTTCCCCTTTTCGTTACAAGGAATTCCCCTTTCAAATGATGTAACTACTCTTCTCCAGTTTTTAAAAAAATTCCCTGATGGGTACTCCAAGGTTTTCGTGTCCCTTAGGCGTATCCTACATTCCCCTTTCTTTTTATTAAAAAATAGGAAAAAGAAGCGAAAGCAAGGAAGAAAAATAGAAACGAGTTGTATTTAACATATTGGAAACTGCTGTTTCTTTCTTTACAGCAAATCCTTTCAGAATTGAGTGGACTTTTTGTGTCCCTTTGGAAGGTTTGGAAGGTTTCCCCCTTCCATTTTCAAGAGGAAATTCTCTTGGAGTATCGCGAGTTATGCAAACGGGGAATTTTCAAAGAACTTGTGAATAACTTGTGATTTCGAAAGCAATTCGTTAATTTGATGACGTTTAAAACGAAGCTGTATATTATTGTGCAATCTTTTGGTTTCAATCGAAGATCGCGGAGGAAGAACGTGGTAGGTTACATTTTTCATGTTTTACAGAGGAACAGTATTAAAATTCAATATATTGTCAAGGAATTTTCCATTGTTGGTTTTTGCTCTTTTATTTGGCTTTAATATTATCTAACATATGTATTTTTGCCACTTTTTTGAACATTTCAAAATACATTCAAAAAACATCGTGATATTTTATAGATTTATGAACTGTGTCTGAAAAGTTTGTAAGGTCAGGTTTAAAATACTTTAAAAAGACCCTCCGTGGATGAACATATTCTCATACGTTCCATGGATAAACTAGGTCGTTTATATTGATGTCCAATTTTTGTTATTCGTAAAAAGATGCGACAAATTTCTAGGATGCTTCTTGAAACTTCTGCCATATACATTAATATGTAATATATGTCTTGATATACATTATAAATTTCTATATAGAGGTTTGGAAGAAGTTTTTGGGAGAGAAATTCGTTTCACAGAGATTTATGAGCAAAATTTCGTTGTGTGTACAACGGCCGCCCATGAAAGTTTAACAATTCTTCTTCCCAACTATAAATATTAGGAATGTAGAAAGTTCCCTTCTACCCTTTGAATAGAATTGAAACTAGAAAATAAACAAAAATGGCCTTACTATATCTTCTTCCTGCAGTCTTCAATTTATATCAAGGAAATTAAAAAGAAGATTTTAACTAATTTTACTTTCAAAATTAAAAAAAGGGATATAGTGGAAGAAAGCGAGTGAAAATGCTTATTTTCGCTTTTTCCATCGTTTTAGATCACAACGCCGTCGCATTGTTTGCCTTCAATTAGAAACAAGTTCGAGCGTCGATTCGGGCAGTTTCGGGGAAAAAATTTCTACGCGAACGAACTTTCATTACAGCAATTAAATATTTGACGTCCAGTCTCTGTAACCGATATGTATTGTCGTTTTTGAGAATCGTCGACTCGGTCGAAAATGTCGCGTTTACTCGACTGAATTCGAAATTCTGCGTTCTGTGTTTCTGAATAATTTTCACGATACGCAGCGCTCCATGTGGATTTTGTTGGGTTATAATTATGAAGAATAAATATGAGATGAAAACATTGTTCGTTAAAATTTTCCATGGTTTCGGTGCTTTTTCCTGTTGCTTCTTTTTTATTGAAACATTTTATACCTCTATAGAGAGATTACAGTACGTTCTATATATTAACAGCACGAAAAAGATTACAGAGTATACTATATTTGTTTACTTTTTACGTTATTCAAGTTTGATATGTTGCTGGTTTAAAGATTTATTAATTTTATTTTCATATGTTGGAATCGAGGGAGTTTTGAAAAATTCTATAAAGCACAGCGAGAGATATTTTGAAGCTATATAACCTTCGACAGAGAAACATTTTTTAATAGAATTGGAAACTCCATGTTGCTATGAAACGTTCTCCCAAATTAATCAACTTTCAAAGTAATAATAAAGCGTTCGACACGGTGCAAAGACAAATTAATTGAGAAAATGTTACATGAAAGCTGAAGTAATTTGAAGTCAAATGCAACGCGCAAAGCAACGTTCAATTAAGAAAATGAATGCACCATATGTAGTTTATTTTCAAAGTCATTTCGATAGTGTTATTCATAAAGCGTATCTTATAGTTCTTGCGTTAGTATACACCTTCGATTGCACTTCGTTTAAAAATCATTTTTGCTACAATTTAATTTTCGAAAATAAAATTTCTTCGTTTGTACATAGTGAAAGTTGAAGATACAAAAATTCCTGTTTCGAATTCGACGAGAAAGCTGTTATCCGTATGTTGTTTTTTCCACGAGAATAGAAATATGCTCTGGCATCTTCGAATATTTTTTCATCTGTTCAATATATTTCAACTTTCTTCAACAATATTTTTCAAGTGAAAATCACAGGAAAAAAGCTTGGAGAATGCTGAAAGTAGTATCGTGACATAATATCAGTCGTTCGAAGACGACAACTGAAAGTGTACGAATATTTCTGTGACCCAACGTAGGATTAATTGACGCAGTTAAAGCTTCTGAACTCTAAAGCTTCGTACGAACTAATGTAACTGATCGTACTTTTCCTTTCATCCTTCAAACGTGTTGTGAAAGACATTTTATTGGAGAAAAGCATTCTATTTGTCGGTGGCTGCGTTCTCGAGTAACCGCTTAAATCAACGAGAGAAAGAATCGAGCAACAAGTTGGAAGAATACCACGCCGTTTTCACTTACCATCGTGTATTTGGTATACTTTTTATTTGTACAAAAGCCTGTTTTCAACGAGATATCGGTTGTTCGATATCTGTTCGTGATAGGACGTCGATAACGCCGGAAATTATAGGGCTATCGACTAAGATCTTCGAAAAAAGGATGATGATTATCGTTGAATGAAACAGAGGTGACAATAATTATCGGTGGGACAAAATAATATTTCATAGGTACTATAACATCGTATTCTAAGTTATTTTATTTGGCTATTTAGCTTAGCTTAGTTTATTATAGTTTTTAGTTTATTTAGTTATAGTCTTGTATAACGTGAATTTTAAGTTCGATGTATTATGTTATATTATACATAAAAGATGTAGATATAGTTAGATTTCATTTGTCAGTACTGTGAAATTGGTTTGTTTGTCGATAAATGGAACTGTATTGTATATTCAGCGAATAAGTGGAACTCTATTTATATTTATCGCTGTCCTTTGAGATTTTAATGGACTTATCTCCTTTTGATTTTAACACTGAAAGGATTAAAAGCTTATATTCAGTTTTTAGAATTTGGAAGTACGTATATAGGTAGAAATCGTATTTGCATGTATTCGATCGTTAGATAGAATTCTGTTACATGTATAGATCGCTACCTTTGAGATTCCGAAGAATTTGCCTTTTTTTGTTGGATTATATTCAGCGAATATTGCAAACTAAAATTTTTTTAAATGACTGTGTAATACTGTATTTCCATGGTTTGGTTGATTCTCAGGTTGAGTCGGGAACGACTGGCATACTAGATATATAGACTCGAGGGATGTTTAATCAGAAACCTTGGAAATCTAATCGAGATTTAAATTGAGTTTTAATAAAAAGAACTGTAGAAGGAAAAATGTAATTTTCTCTTCGGAGTCTAATCAATAACAAAGATAGCTGTAACCGAATCCTTTAGAAAATAAAAATTGAAGTAATAAAAATGAAACGTATAAAAATTTTACATTTTATGATTTTAAGTATAAACTTAACAAAATGAAGACTGCTTTTTTTTAATGGATAGACCCAAGAAAATATTTGATCATTAATTAAATAGCGAAATGACTGTGATTTTACTTAAAACAAATTTAAATGCTAAAAAGTGCCGTTATCACCTAAAATATATTACTTTAATAACGTCGTCGTTTCGAAAACAGATTCTTGATTGCGCTCGGCCAAGACTCACAACGTTCTGAATAAATTACAAGTAAAATATACATTCGGAGAGTTGTTTGATAATAACAGTTGGGAAACGAGGAGAATGCTGCATAATTTCTTGACGTGCTTCGAAAAATATTCGGAACGTCTATTTTTTTACCGTCGTTCATTATGACTACTTTTTTAAATAATGAAATAATGAATTTCTTGCTTAATAAAATCATACTCGATCTGAATAATATTTTACTGTTTGAAATGGCCATTTGTACGCTCGTGTTATTCTAACTTAACATCTCACTCGGATCCTTTAAAGTTCATTGAAACAGACGTAAAAATGATTTAATTAATCGGTTTTAAATGTACTCTAATTACTTAGAAATATACTATATTTTATAAATTATTGCTCACAAGTATGTAAATATTTCCTTAAAGTCGTGGTAACGCTGTATGAAATTTTCTGAATTTTTAGTTAATGACCAAGAGCAACGTTTACTATCTCTTTATGGTGTCAACAAATTATAAATTTCAATTGTGTTAAAAAAGTTAGTAATAAGGCATAGACTTTTTTAATTCTACAACTTGGTGTACTTTAAAATGATATATTGTTTTACAACGAATTTTGTATCGACTGTAATTTGATTAAAAACTCACTGGATTAATAACTTTTATTTATTCTTATTAATATATATTAATTATATATTATTACTGTTATTATTATTGTTAATAATAACTTTTCACCTACGCACAAAATTATCAAAAAAGATGTTAAATGAAAGTATTTTACATTGTTTATTTGTTGTACAGCATTCAATCGTGTTTGTTTTTTTAAATTGAAATTCTTCGAAAACAGTTGCGCTTTTTTATCGTATTACATGAACCGAAATTCCAGATAAAATTTGCTCGTGCTTCAATAACGAATATTTAGTAGAAATCTAATAAATGGAGAATCAGCATCGCGCTGGATTCGTATCCGGTTAACGATATCAGGTGCCTGTGTACTAATGAGAAGCATGTTCGTTAATTATCATACGGTTTCCATGGAAATCCTTTGTTCGCAGAATTTATTCGGAACTTTCTCGTTTCATGATGATGAGATGCAATTCGATTCGATTTCTTGGTTTATAAGATTGACGTATACCGATATATACCTAACTAATTGACAAAAAATCATTCTTTATTTTTTTTTAGTATTTATATCTATCGTATGCCGTTCCAATTCAATTATTTCAGTTATTTTGTTTATTACAAGCAATTTTCTAAGTTCGATAAATTGCGCGCTGTTATAGATACAACAACAGCAAGAACAAAAAAAGAAAAGAAAGAAAACAAAGGGGAGGAAAAGGTTTGTTGAGAAAAGAGAAAAAGAAACAAAGGTCGTTAACCTACAAAAAACAGATCCTTTTTTCTATTTATGTAGAGATTGACACTCTTACGTTGGAGTGTTTTCGAAAGGGAGAAGAATAACGTGGCGATGCTTGTTTTGAATGTTGGTTAGTTGTTATGTGAAAGTAAAAAGAAATATTCGTAGGGGATGTTGGTTTTTAATTGAAAGTGATACTTTGATTCAACGTCGTCGGTAATTGAGAAAGAATGAAATTGCAGTTGTGAAATAGAAATATAAAAAATTGTAATCGAATTACGTTGGATCTCTGAATATACAAAAAAATCTGTATTCTAAAAAGATCTCTGAGATTTGCAAAGTTAAGGTCTACCAAGCAATCGAATCTTTTTGGCGATATTAATAGTTATAGGATAATTCTTAATTTATCATTTATCTTATCTTGTAACTTTCACAAATAATTTCTATAAATTCTCAAATCGTTATCCTAAGTCGAACTTTGCAAAATTTTGATCGATTAATCGTTTTTTCGAAAATTTAGAGCTTGTGTAAAACCAGGATATATCGTAATACTTATGGACAAAAATATATTTCTAGGATTAAATGATCAAACTGTGGCAAATATGTTTAATTCCTGCATTTTTACCGAATAATTCTTCTATTTCTTCCTTTATCAAATATGACCTTATCGTAAAGAAAGTTTGTACAAAATGAAGTTCTCTCAGATGGATCCTTGAGCAAATGCAAAGATAGAGAGAAAGAGAGAGAGAGAAGAGGACGAGATAGACGGACATGCAATGTCGAACTCTCTCGAGGAAGTTTCAATTTCTTCGTATTCAACAGAGTCCTGTTGGGGCTTCTCAAATTTTCGAACCGTCCGCGTCTGGTCCCTCTGTTGCGGATAGCAGCGTCACAGCGGTTGCGGTGCTCTCGTAAAGCCACTGGCTGGCCTCCTTTCCCTACCTCGTAACTTCTGAAGTTTCCAGTGAATTTACCCGTCGCATCGGTTGCTCCGATGTACCCTATTTAGGCGAGCTTCTCGGTAACGAACTGCGAAACGTGGTGACACTGATGATTTTCATAAATTCTGAACGCCGATCGAACGATATTTGGAACGATCCCTCCCTTGGTTTGATTAACCTCTGTTATGATCCTTGAACTTTCATGTCTCGATCGCATTTGTGGTTTAAAGGAGAGAAGATTTTTACGTTTTCAGGAAAACTTTAACGTAAAATTGAACACAGAAATTACGAATAAAATCTTCAGAGAAAACTGATTCACAAGTTAATTATATATTATTGTGTTAATTTTTTACGATTAGTTATCATATAATTATAGTTACTTACATCAACTATACCTAACATGACAATTTTTCTAATTACGTCAACCGATAACGAAGATGTATATAATTCATCCAGTTCAAAGATCACTAATGAATTAAAGAACAAACAAAGTAATTAAAAAAGCAATTAGAATAGTAGAACAATTAATTCGCAGCGCAAAACCTGTTATTTCCACAGTTTATTATTTCGCCAGAATCTTCATCAAGTATCCTTAACTTGGTCAAGATATTTTCCAACGAATAAAATTCCCTCTCTACTTGTCGTTACGGCAATTAAAATAAATCACCAAAATCCATCACGTTCCACTATAATTATCGAAAAGATCGTTTCAGTCTTCTCGTAGCTCGTTGAAATAAATCCTCGTATCAGGTGATTCGAAATTCACCCATTTTATGACCCAATTCGAGATATTCATTTATCCGAATTTTCGTAAACAGGAAACAGAGAGACGAAATGAGGTATAAGCGTAGGATGAAAGAAAGGTGAAAACGAACCGATTTGTTGAATTCAACTGCGTGTAAAAATGGGACCAGAAGGGATTGGAAGATCAGAGACGGATAATTGATTCAGTCACGGCTTGCCGATTTGCACCCTCCTTTTTGGCTGGGAATACAGCTACGGAAATTGCTGTTTTCCCTACCACTATCTCCGATTTTCAAATTAAACTGGCAACCAGGTCCCATGATCCCTTTTCTCCTATCGATGAAAAGCTTCTTTTTCCAACCAATAAAATCGAGAGATATTGGACTGTGAAATTAATAAAGCGCGTGCTCTTGTGTACACAAAGTATTTTGGGGTTTCCCATACGAATTTTACTCTGTTGAGTTTTATAGATAAGGGTAAGATTGAATATATTATGTTGCAAAATGTCTGCAAATAATCTATGAAGATTTTCATGACAAAAGTATAAAACGTAACGTAAGAACTGTATCTAGTAATTTGAATACTTCACGTTTACTTAAATAGGTGTCTTGTATAATTTTTCTTCCTCCATTATTTTAGAATAAAAGAAATATTTATCAGAAGCATACTTTGGCTTTGTTTCCTCTTCTCTATTGATATATAATACATACGTATAAAGTTACGTAAAATGTATTGTTTGTGAATATCTACGAACATGAAATTTATTATAAAATGAAGCTTTTTCCACAGAAAAGAAGTGCATTTATATATGTAAGTATTCAAAAGATGAAATCATCGAATATCGAACGCGTCAAATAGCTGGCTCTATGACGTAATAATAATTTATACGATCGCTAGTCGCTTGTTGCAACTTTGCGAACAATGTTTGTGTTAGCACGTAATATTTGTTTCTACCGAGATTTATTAGAACATAGTAAATATAAAATGTACATGGTTGAACAAGTTTTGACAAATAACCGATGGAAAAGTAGGTCACAAAACTAGAATTGCGTACATCGGTTCGTGTTAGCTTTTCCAACTAAACTAAACTTTCGTTTAAACGTTCTTCGAATTTAAAAAATTCGATACGAATACGAAAGTTGTTTTTCTTTTTCTAAATGCAGCACGATCGATGTTTCATATCACCTTTCCATGTTGAAAAGATGAACCGAGGCAAAGATACGATGAGATCTTTTTTAATTAAATACGTAGGTGAACTACAATCGATGATAACAAAATATCGAGAAACCGATATTAGAGAGGGGGACGTAAAAGTATTAATGTAAATAAAAGTCTCGGTCATGGGTAAATATCGGATTAATGAAATTAGGACGAGGCTAGTTGAAAATGAATTTAATATCGACGTGATATCGAAAGAAATAAAAATAAATTGTCGACAGATATAAATGTAATGTCGTTGGTTGAGGAGATCTCGGCTTCGATTAAATGCTGTTACATTACGTCGTGGATAAGTAACCGATTTTATTCTTTTTTGAGGCTCCACGTAAAATGATTGATTCGTAAATTCAATCAAATTTGTATTTTTCATGCTTTCAGAATAAAAAATCATTCATAAAATTAATTTTTACTTTTCTCTGAGATTCTTAAATAAGAAACGAACGAAACCAACGAAATCTATATTTTTGTTCAAGATTTGCGAAGTCAAGAAGAATTAATGAAACCAAGTGCATTTGTTTGTATATAAAATTGCAAATCGAAAATAATTAAATAAAATCAACGAAATCTTTTTCTTTTTAATGTTCATAAAATCAAAAATAACTCATAAATTTATAAAATCGATAAATTCTCGAAAACCATGCCTCCAATAATAAAATTTTATATCATATCTTTTTCATGTAAAATCACCCGTTATCTGATTGTATTCTTAATTATACCGCGATATATATATATAAAGAATGCATTAAATCTAGCAGAAATGCAATATTTTACGAACGATGAAGTATCGCGCTCTTATATAATACTTTTCTTTATTCTTCGTTTCATTTATCGAGCGTCTTGGAGTATTGTTTGTCTTGGAAACGAGAACGTGCCCCCCTCGACACGTGGAAACCTAGATTCCACCAAGATTCCCTGCTGTTGTCAGTAAGGTTACGCTTCCGCTCTTTTTCGTAAGCCACGGCGAGTGGCGACTAATCGATAGAGCAAACTGTTGATTCTGACCCGGACGCGTCAGACACGATTCCAGATTTTGCGGGCCACGGGAACTATGCCGATCTTGGAAATCAGTTCTCGGTCAGCTCGCTGAAATTCGAGCATCAAGTCGATCAATATGACGTTTGGCTGCAAGTTTCTTTCCAGATATTAAGTTATGACATATATAACTTGTCCCGATTTCGTTGTATCGATTATCTTAATCTCATTCTTGCTGACAAATACTTTTATTCTTATAAACGTGCAACTGTGAACATATACGAGTAAATAAGTACAAGCGCAGATTTCTAGAAACGCGTGAGAAATCTCGACGAGAAGGAAATAATTTTCTAAATCGTTCGTTCTCAATTCATCGTTATTTTATTACGCTGTCAAAGGATTAAATATAAAGCGATAGCATAATTACTTGAAATTATCCGTAGCGTATCCTTTGAATCATTTTTAATCGTATCTTTCTTCCTTCTGTGTGTTAATTTCTTCCTACATACTTTTTAGACATTTGTAAAAGAAATCTTATAAGCTAAGCAATTCAACAGTAATTTAAATACGAGTAAAAGAGTAAATTAATCTTTAGAGTTTTTAAATACGTGAATCCTTTGTGATTTTCGGACGAGTAAAATATTATATTATCTTAATTCCGTCTACCCTTTTTTAAATTTTCGGCTATTATTTTCACATTTTGGAGAAACTACGAATGCTTGTTGCTGACGCAAAGCTCGTGTAAATCAATGTTTTACATGCTCGTGTCGCACGTGCTGTAAACCTACAGCAGAATTCATAGATTACAGAGGGATTCATAGGAATTAGACAAAGCTTGTATGTTCTCCAGCAACGTCTCTTGTTCATCGTTCGTGCAACTGCTTTTCCATCCACGTCACGGCATCTGTTATACATCTATCGTGGTCTCCGCAGTAGAGACAAGCATTTAGAATGTGAATGTCGATATGAGAATCGTCTATAAAAGAATGTCTATGGATTAAATGAATTAGGATTTGTATTTGAAGAAGAAATTTGGGTTTTTAAATTTAATTTAAAATTCTATATTCCTTGTTATTTCTTTTATCCGTCTAACTTTATGTAGTTTCTTATATTAACAAAAATTGAGAAATTGATTAATCAGATAACGTAAGAATTTACATAAAGTTAAATGAACAGAAGAAATAGCAACGAACGTACCATTTTAATTGAATTTTGAAACCAGTCATTTGACCGGCTGTGGTAAGGTTCGTGTTAAAAAAAAATGTGTACCATAAGATAAAGAAGAAAGGGAAAGACGTAACATATTGGGTTTGATAAATCCATTTCCAAGATGAGATACCGAAGAAATCGCATTAATATCAACACAGAGATTTCAAATATAAATCATTGATTCTTATGAAACTACGTATGAAGTAGTCTGCAAAGAATTATTGGAAACATATTTTGTAATCAATGTATTGATATTCGCATTGAAGAAATGACGATGGCCATTATAGCTGAGATGGAAAAATTGCAATTTGTAAAAAATACATCAAATTTCGATTGTAGAATCTTTGCAGCGTTGTGGTCCACGATTTTTCCAAATAATCAAATAGTTGCATAATACTCAGGTTTGTTACATTATCGTGAAAAAGCACACTGGTCGACCATCTCCAACTAAAATTTAACCAAACTATCCTAAAATCAGAGTTGGCCCGACAAGACAGCGTGTCAAACGAGATCCGAAGTCACGTCACATTCTGTCCCCTTATTTTCCAGTGAAATCCCGTGATACCATGATTTCGACGTGCGCTGCTCCTCCCTTTTCGTCGCGATTTCCCGTTTCATAACACCAATACGCCACTCCGGCCGCCTATTTATCTTTCCTCGCCTTCAATCTCGTCGCCCATGGCTTCCCTTTTATTCTTGGCCATACTTTCTCCTTTCTGTGTAAAATCCCGTTGAAAAAGCTACGCGTACTTCATGCCATGGGGCTAATATCGCGGCCCAACCTAACCCCCATGCGAAATCGATGGAGCTTAAGTCCCTGGACAACGAGGGGCTGACAGAGCGTTCCTTCGATCGTTAGCTGTCCCTTTTTCGGCTCTTTGTGTGACCTGTTTCGATTCGTTTCCGCGACTTGTGTATGTCTTGCAGATTATTTTCTTAAGCATAAGACAGGGGTCTATTGTCTGAATATATTTGGTTCTCACAGTTGCGTTGATTGGAGGAGATGTTTGCGGAGATGGCGAAGGACAGGTTGGAATTTAATCATCGGAGTTTGGGTAATTGTGGAAGGTTTCAGGCTGTTTGGTTTCATTGGAAGATGATGAAGTGGATACATAGTTCTAAGGGAAACCTAGTGTATAATCCATTTGCTTAGTTTTATATTTGAATAGGTTATTTAAGTTCTGTTATATTTCTTGTTTATCGCTGCATTAGTTGGTGAGGTATTAGTGATTACGTGTATTCTATATATATAAATGTTAAATAATATCTACATGCTTAACTCTTGGTACAACTGTTTTAGTTATTTATTAAGTAATTATTTAACTATTTGTTAGTTAGCAAGTTGATACGGTTTGTATGCTTCTATAGACGGTGAAAAAAAGTACGTTTCTTCTAAAAACTTCGGAGCTTTTTTACATTGTGTTCTATCAGTTAGAACTGATATGTTGTTGGATATCTCTAAGTTGCGTCTTGCCTCTTCGAATTTTAGTCCAGTAGCAATGTAGCTGTTCGATGGTGTTGTCGGAGTTCTGTCTTTTCTGATAAGATGAGAATGTGTAATGTCGGAGCGATCTATCCTGAGTTTGGCTTATTGAAGTTTATTTAATTTTAAGGGTCGCTTTGATTTAAGAAAGATATGTGAGAAAGAAAGGACGAAGAAACAAAATTATATCGATACTATATACTACTTCATAGTAAATTAAATCATGAAATTGTTGAGGTCGTTTGACGTTTTGTTGTAAGATAGTAAATTAAATACATGTTTATAAGGAAAATTTGATATGCGAATGAGTCATACAATTAGTTTTATTTCCAAATTATTTCTGTTAAGCGTCAAACTCTTATTAAAAGGAAAGGAGATTATTTAGATTGAATTTTTCTACATTGCAAATCCAACAGATCAATCCAATCATATCATTTTCTCTCACCCTATTCTTCATACTTCCATGAAACTAAACTTCCAAATCAATCAAATAAAACACGAATTTCAAGGCGTAAGACCCTTTCGAACTTTCTCCTCCTTTCTCTCTTATTATTTTTACCCCTGCAGAAAAGGGTAACTCCGCAATAATAATTCTATTACAAAGACTGGGAACCAAGTTCGATCCCTGTTCGACGTTTAAACATCGTCGTTTCACGCTTTCGTCGCAAACTCGCTTTCGCAGTCCCGATGGAGCGAAGTTCGATTATTAGGTTACGTGCCGAAATTTCAGTGAAATTTCAAGCGAGGGAAAAATCATGCCCGGGACGTCACGTTCCGTGGCGAATCTAGTTTTCGTCGACGTTTTCGTACGTCTCGAATCGGAGGTTCATCGATCGTAGACACGGAGACGACGAATGCAAAGCACGTGTCAAGGTAAAGTGGTAGTATCGGAGGGAAATCTTTTCTGAACGGCGTTCAAACGTGTGCCTTTTACCTTTGCCCGACTTTCAAGGGATCGTAGTTTTACTCACGATTTCATCTTGTTTCCTTTAATAGTGTAACTTTGTGGGATCGTGTAACTTTTGAAAAAGCCATTTTCTGCCATTCTCTGTGTCGAATCGTAGGTCCTCTGAATAGCGTAGTGAAGTAGGAATTATAGAATATTAATAACGGGAAATGTAAAATATGGAAGTGTTAATAAAAATATTTTTCAAATAGTAACATGAAGTATCGACGAAAGCATTAATACCCGAGAATATAAAGTACCTAAGTATAAATTTATAAAATTAATAAAAGAATTTAAATGGTTTCAATGTTTTGTGTATTAAAATTATCCTAATGGGCAATTCTAATTATCAACTGATAATATTAAGAATTTTATGAAGAATTTCCGTAAGATGATAAAATTCAATATTTCGTTGGATGTTAAGCTATACATTAATACACTAAATTTTGTTTCGAGTTTGCGCGTTAAACTTTTCATTCAAATCACTAATGTCCCCACCACAATATTTAATAAATTTTTAAACATCCATTATCGATCCTATATGCTACATTGATGTTTCTTGTTTTCGTTTTAACTGTTTTATTTGTGTGTGTACGAAAGAACTTTGGAAATAAACAGAAAATTATTTATATTCATTTTTCAGAGCTGCTTATGACGGACTTTGACACCATTTTTCTTCGACCGTCTTTTTTCTTCAAAACTAATTTAACATCTGGGTAACTTACCTTGTGAGTAAATTCATCGATAACTACATCGCGACTACTAATTATATCCCTACGAAATCTTGATGTACTTCCTTTTCATGGCACTATATCGATATTACCATAAGCAAAACACCTTTCTTACACGTGTCTTAATAGCTGTTACAATTTCAGCTCCCTGAGTATAAACTGTATCCAACAGTAATTATACTCCTTTCGAATACTAATTGAAACAGCTATGTTAGGATATAATCGTATAATGACTATGTATATCTGCATCATGAAAATATCAAACTTTTGATGCACACCTTATTCTTTTAATTATTAAGTACGGCAATAACATTCACTGGAAACATAACTGTTTTGCTTAATTATTAAATGTACAAGTTGATTCGGTGCCTTTATCACATGTAATTTATAATTATTGTGTTATTGTGTTATTTACACAATTAAACATATTATCAAAAGCAAAATAGCTTTCAATCTTCCAGATAGTCAGCGGTGTAGAATAACACAAAATATAATCAACAAAAGTATAATTTAAATACTTAAATAAAAGTATAAATTAAATAGAAACAATTTAATAAATTGAAACTTGTCACTCCAAAACCTTAGAATGATAAGAGAAATTTTTTAATTTATAACAGAGTTACGATGGATTACATATAAAGGCATCCGATTAATTTGTACACTTAATAAAGTGTCCTGTTTATCAATTTTCATTTTCTAAGGTGTTACAAAATTTTTGGTGTTTCTATATATGTTCCACTTTATGCTTCATGTTACTTCATGTTACTAATTTTTTACGTGTTGAAAATTTCGCAAAAGGAACAATGTCGATGATCGATTCACTGAAATAATATAATAAAATAAACGATATAAAATCGAAATGAACTTCGTTGACTAACGAATTTGATTTTCTACGCTATCATCAGTCTCGTATGTATTTACTAAGAGGGATGGTGGACATTTCGAAATGGGACATTCTATTCTTCCCTTCTACTACTGCTTGAAATCAATTACCATTCTTTTCATATTTTGTATCTTTCTTATAACTTTTTAATTAATCTTCAAATTACCTATGACATTTAACACCGTTTAATTTATAACATTTTTCCTAATTTACATATATACATAGAATATATCGCAGAAGTTTGTCTAGAAAAAATGATTGCCACTTGTTTGAATTTTTCGTACATTATAAAAGAGCTAGAAACTCGATAATTTCAAATTTTCCTTATTTTTATCACGTTCGATTATTTAATTTCTCCAGCAGTTGATTATGGTAATATATCAAAAGCAGTTTCGATTATTTGCGATAACAATATTCCTATGTTGTCCCTTATTGTCCGAATAAAGATGCACGGAATGTAATCGTTAGCAGTAATGTTCCACTAATTTGGTTCGCGAATCACGTATAGGCAGCAGTTTACCATAATCGGGCGGAACTATTAATTGCACGGCATGCAGATGTTCCTGCCGACGAGCTTTGACGATCGACAAGATAACATCCGTGTAAATTATTGACGAGCTGCGGGGATACGCCAGAGGATTTACTTCTGCCGTGACTATTTGCATTCCTAATTAATAAATTTGAATTGTTCCGATAAAATGCCCCGCAGTGCCAGTGAAATAATTCATACGCGACGTTATTGTGTTTTCGTTAATTATTACAGGGCTAATTGAATACGAAGACAGGAAAATTGGGAAAAATGATACAGGATTGGAGTTGGAGATTGCGTTTCGAGAAGGTTGAGATAGCGTGTATTAGATTGAGTTTGATAATGTTCAATAATATCATTGGGGAAATAAAATGTAATGGTTCAATCGAACGATACAATTAATATGAAATTTTAATGGAACCTTGCAATTAATTGCTAACTTTAATAGACATTCATATTACATATTTTCTAATTAAATTAGTTTAGCAACTTCCTTCATTTCTATGCAACATCTTGTTATATGAAAACAGTTTAGTAAGCGTAGTTAAAAAAAGAATATTTTTCTTTCATAATTTCCTTCAACAAAGTTATTGAGTATTTTGAAAAAATACGCTACTTCTTTATTTATAATGACATTGAAGGACGTAAGTATTTGATATCAATGTACCAATTCAATGTGAAAAGATATTTCAGACAGGAGATAGTACGCCGATACTTTTTAATTTTGCTCCTTTTAAAGAATAAGAAGAACGATATTTTTCCATCAATCTGATAATATTCAATATTTGCACACTGACACACACGACCATGCATTATTTGTATCGTATGTACGTGTGTGTAAATAAGAATGGTTGTGTAAATAGATTACTTTGTTAACGAAGATGGTGGGTATACGTATAAGGAGAAAGACAAGGTTTGTTTCAGTTTTCTCGTTAAATCGCTCTTCTTCCAACAATCAGTAGTATATGTTTGTCGTAGTATAGCCAAGTCGATGTTTATTGATTCTTAATAATCGATTGGCTATTATTGTGACGAAAAAGAAAAGGCGAATTGTATTAATCAAAGATTAAGAACATTTTTATGAAACAATATTGTGTAACTATAAACTAATTTTATTAACTTGAACAAGGTCTATCTTTAATGTAATTTGATATAAATTAAAAATGTCGTTATTGCTGTTTAGTATAAAACATATGATACCGAATTGTTTACGTTTTGAGATACTGTAACAGTAAATCGTAGGAGCAATTAATTAATCTAAGAGTTATTTTACAAGACTACCAGGTATGTAAATATGAAACCGGAATTTTTGTATAGAAAATACACGTTTATTGTATGTGAAATGTCAACAAAGACTTTTGGTATCAATGACGCAGTTTAGTGATAACATCACATTAGTGATAACATACATTATCAGCTAGGGCCATCTATAGGCAAATTCCGGTTTCATACTTACAGACCTGATATCAAAACGGGGTTAAATACTTCTTAACATCGTAACGATTGAATCGTTTAATCAATGTCCTCTCGATTTTATCCTGTTTCTACGTAGTTGTACTGTGTTGTTATTAGAATTTATTAAAACAGTACAATCGCTATAATTGCATGGGCCTGGTTTTGTCTTTTTTACGTTCATCTAGTTTTTAACGAAGATATAACTGAGCGAGGTTCATAATAATGGAATAAAATCTCATTATTAAGCGTAGCAGTCAGAAGATGAGAGTTCTGTTAATTAACTGAAAAATTAGTTTAATTTAACCGATATTAACGAAGTCTCAAAAAATTCACAAACTTTTTTCTATAGAACATTTTTCTATAGAACCATTTCATATTTTTAATTTTTCAAATATCATTCTCCTCTGCATCGTAGTATGAAACAGTATAACTGTAATTTGCCTGAAAATTTCCCTGCAATTTTTATAACTTAAGATTGAAACTATTAATAAATAATCGAACCACGATTTTATAAAAGATTCGCGTAATCTGTACGTACTAAATACTACAATTATAATTATTTCGTGAATATTTCTGGATTAATATTACTAAAAACTGTTAGAGCAGTAACAAAGTATTTGTTTTGATGGATATTTGCAGAAGGTTCGCGTAATCCCTGCATCCTGGGCGGAAATGAATATTTTTCCGAATGTCTAGTCGATAGAATTTCCGATAATGTAGAAGATAATAGCGAATAATATTTATTCAAGCTTCGAAAATATGTATAACTGGTATAATATAATTTCCGATATTTGTTCGTAGTAATTGATGAAGCATTTGTTCAATGATTTTATCTGAAAACTATGAACGTGGGAACCTCTCTTCTCCATTTCGAATCGGCGTTTTTATACAGACACCCATGTTCTTTAAACAATATTCATTTTCGACTTAATTTCATCTTAGCCATTTAAATCTTTTATCGAATATCACGTTATCGTGTATTCATAATAAATTGACGTACATGGGAATTCATATTACCGTCTTATTTATTTATGAATTCGAGTAAATTGGGAGATCTTTTGATGAATTTATAATAACAGTTTCGAAGCTGAATCCATACAAAGCGATGTTGTAGCAAAGTGATTGCCTGTTTTAGCTATTCCAACACGAAACGTTGATTAATCTTACCATCTCCGAGTTCAATTCATTATTTCCAGATTATACCTCGTTTCTCATTTATTTTGTCGAATGTTCAGATTAGAGCGGATAAATACTTTTATTTTCCAGCTATGATAAATTGCCGTGACGTTAGGAGAGATCTCTCTTCTATATACTATTATTATCTACGATTCAACGAGAATTCAACCAGTCTCCGCAATTTCCAAGTTAAATCCACATAAATATTCGCCCTCGTGACATTTTAATTACAAACGAGAATTATATTTATCATTTGCGAATTTTTAATCAAACGATATTAGCTCGTTGCTGACTGTTTATTTCATGTACAAGCGTGTACGTGTACGTGCCACTGATCTAATAATGAACAATAAAAAATTGAATATGTGTTAATATAGCTTTATTTATATACAGTTTAGCCTTCGATACGTATTTATATTTCATTCTAGATTTCAATTAAAGCTTCATTCAAATATAATTTAACACATTCTCTCTGTTATCTGATACGATAAACACTATTATAATAACAACTTAGTCGCGAGCGCTAGGAGATTTTCCAACAAATCGCATCATTTTGACCCGTCTGTTCGAAACATTATTCAACATAACACTCATCAATCTGCAAGCCCGTATCTTCACCTGTTCCTCCATTATTTTCCACGTTTTTGCTGCCGAGCAGCTTTCATAGAACACGACGACACTTTTTTCGCATCTGTTCGTCTCCTCGGAGACATTAATCAAAAAGCAAGAGGTTCGTTTGTTCACGTCGCTACGAAACAGCAAAACCTTCGATGAAGAAATGCCTCTCGTTTCACTTTTATTCCAACATTCTCATCCCTCTTCTAATTTCTTACCTTCTCTTCTCTTCTCTTCTCTTCTCTGTTTACTTCCACTCGGATTTATTGGCAAAACATCGCGACTAGGTTGACTGGAAGATACGGAACAAGGAATTCGCTGCAGCTCGCGAAAAACTGGATTTATCTCGATTGAAATTTTCCTTCGTAGGAACAAGAATTATTTTATTTCCGGTATTCGTTGAACGTTGTAAACACAGATGAAAATCATCAGTTTTTAATCAAGCGTTGTCTTTTTATTATGTTTTCAAGTACGTTGATTATATTCTGATGAATTTCTACGGCATCTTAAAATTTCGATGACGCAAACGAGTCAAGAGTTTTAAGTTTCAAGTAAATTTTTAGAATTGTACAAACTATAAAATTAGATCTCAATGGAGAATAACATTTCTTCATAACGATTTCTATCACGGTTTCATAGTCTTATTTTACATCTACCTACGATGTTATAAATTGATAAGAATGTTCCATTACTCGTTTGTTCGTTCCTAGTGCCTATTATAACCGCAAGAATTATCCATTTGAAGGGATTTTACCGTCAGATTGATTTTATTGTCAGTTCAGTTATTACCCTCTCTCGTATTACCCCCTGGCTCATTCTAATTGTAAGAACTTTATAGCATCTTCGTTTATGCAGAATTTACTGTTTCCAGCAGTTTCACAGTTGTTCTTTTGCGTTACGATTCTTTTATGCGAAATAATACCATTATGTAGTTTTCTCGCCGCCTATATTCTTCGAAATTGTCTTACTATTACTTCCATCGGTTAAATCCATTTTATCTTTCTCTCTACGATGATTCTTTTGTTCGTTACCACGCGTAGAATATTTGTCGTTTACCTCTTCCACAATGCAAAGATATTCCTTTCGTTGTTTCTTTTTATGTTAGTGGAACTATTTTCAGACAAATGACGGTCGTAACTTGTTGCACGTATGACACGTAAAGATTGTTCTAAACTCTCCAGCAAGAACCGTCCCGATTGATGTGTAAAGAAGCTCTCCCTCGGTTTGTTACTTTCTTCTTACAGATTTTTTTTCCGTAGAACGATATATCTTTGTTAACATTGTGTGTGTTTTACACGACACAGCTTCCTGCCTCTTGAATCGTATTTCAGTCGCGTGGAAAGTTACGTTGCTAGTGCTTGTGTGGATCGTATCGTTACTGCTCGTGTTAGTGAAAATCACGTGCGAACATTGATGTTCCTTGCACGGTGTGTTGACTGTAAAAAATCCTTCTTGAAGGATCAACCTCTCGATGAGGTATACAAATGTTTTACTTTGTTCTACTTTGAACTATGCGAATTATACTGTACAGATATGCTTGCGAATTATGAAAACATTGCGTTAAAAAAACTTATGAAACTTCCATTCTAGAAAAAGGGAATTACATTAAGTAACCGGATGTAGACGTTTACGGTGAATTAATGGCGGTTTTACCCTCTCTTACAAATCGTCAAATTCTCCAAGCTGGTTCAATGTTAGTGAGCAGTCGAGCATCCATCGAGAAAGAATTCTGCTCGCTAACTGCCGATGTAGGTACTCTGGGTTGCGGATTTACGACATGTGACTAAACATTGAGGATACACAGCCCTAGTAATTTGTCTGGTTCGCAAACGTGTGATTCCACGATCATAAACTAATTTCTAGACCTATTGTAATTTCTGGCTCCCTAAGCAAAGGACTAAACCTAACAATAATACCTAGGTTTGAGATAGTTGTAAAAAAATACTGATTAGTAGTTACGAGTACAACTCCTTAAAAATTGAATTTATGCATTTATCGTATCCACTAAATATTAGGTTGTCCAAAAAGTGTCTTTCTTTCACAGACACGTCTTTTACAACGATGCATCTTTATACAAACATGAAACCTAATCTGTCGAACGTTGTGATCTTTATTTTGATAAAACAAAATGGATCATACGTAATTCGATAATATAATATAAAACAGAAAATGTTGTGTATCTATTATTTCCTTATAAAACGAAAGGAACTTTCCGGACGATCTAATATTATAGGAAGTACTATATTTTATATACTTTTACATATTATTATGTGCATCCCATGCATTTCTATATTTCCGACAAATTTTTCACGAATACATAAAAATCTGTAATCTGGTGATCACTTATTCACTTGCTTATTCCAAACAAGACTTATTTAGCACAATTCGAACAATAGAGAAGTTAAATCTCGCATTCTTCGGTCGTTCCCTTGTGAAACTCGCGTTACAACTTCGTTTCCTACCTTCAATTCCTTCTACGACCACATAACTCATCTACATCCCTACCATTTCTCATTTATAGTACTATCATTTATAAAATTCGGCGCGATTTCGTCTACTCTGTAGATATCCACGCTCCTGTCGTCTTTCATCTCGCCCGACAATTCTACCGTCAGTCTTTCTCAGCCATATAATCAATCCATTGTCTGAGACGTAGGGTTCAGAGGGTCGTGCTCGCTTCTTGCGTTCCAAAAACGTCGAGGCTCCGCTCGACTCCCTTCTTCCGTTTAAAAGCTTGCTAGCTGTAAAAGCTTGGCGCGAAACGTGTTGGCTTATTCAACGACGAGGCGCGACACGCGTCAACGATTAACGAGATTTCACGTGCTGCTGAATCGACGTCTACGTTGCTAGCTGGCGAAGAGACAAAGGCACAGTATCGACGCGTACCTACATGTAATCGACAGACTGTTAAAATTTTCTTTGTGCCAGCTAAGCTAGGCGGTCTTTGTCGGCCACCCACACGTGACTGTTCGGTTGTTGCTCCGTTGCTAGGAAGCGTGTGTTCACGCGAGTGTACACTCTTCATGCCGCTCTTTCAACCCTCGAATGGCTTATCCGTGTTCCTTTTAGCTGGAACGCCTGTTGACCGACATTCTCGTTTTTATTGCGTCCCCTTATCGTTCGCTTTAGCTACTAGGTAAAAGTGTCGTATGAGCGAAGGTTCGAATAGCGTTGAGAGGAACATGTTTTCTTTCTTTTTTTTTTTTTTAATTGAAGCGTGATTTGATGTTGTGCATGTTCGTGTTCAGGTTGGAAATTGAAGTCCATCGTGGGATTCAAATTCTCGATATTGTAGTTCTGTTTGGGAATATTCTGAGATGTCGATATTCTATTTCGCGAGTTTCTTTCAGAAATTTGGATATCGATTTGATGGGATGCGATAGAAAATAATATTTGGAATGATAGTAAATCGAATCTCGACTCGAACATTATAGTTATTGTATTTTGTAATACTAAAATGTAATGAAAGAATATAATATAATAAAATTGTAAGATACTAAGGTATTGTAACAACAGAATTAACGATGAAACTAAAGCGACGATACTTTCAAGATTGAAAATACGTGATTATATTCAAAGCCTGAAAATCTTGATCCACATTTGTGATTTACGGTCGGCCATATATTATATGTTACAGTATAAAGAAGTTATGATATACGTGTGGTATAATATAGGTAATCTAGGCGTAATCTAATCGCGTTATATAAAAAACAATTTATTGATATCGATATGATATTATAGATATTAGTAAAAAGTAAGTAAAAATTACACTGTTCTAAATTAGCTGGAAGTGTGTTGAAAGCGATTTATCGCATGTACAAATTTCAGGGACATTTTTTGATAGCCAAATCGCGTGATGGATTAAGGTTCACGAAGTTTTAAAAGTTCTGGGTCTTGTGGAAAGTCTAATATTGAAATCTAGATCGTTGATATCGGCCAATTTCGAATTAATTTATCAGAAATTATGCATGAATTTGACAAATATTTAAGAGATGTCGCTTCCTAGAAATTTATTTAATTAATCAAAAAAATTAATTAAAGTATTATGAAGCAATAAGTATTAAAAAACTTCGTAAATATCCAATTTTTTAATCAAACGTAATTTTTGTTACCTAAAAATTGGTTTCATGACAGAGAACGAATATAGCAAAAGATAAAACTTATCATGTCGAAGTGGTAATAGTCCTTTTCCGTAAAAGCCACGGAATTTTGACGTTCGTGTCGGTGAAATTCTTTAAGGTGACACGTATGTGAAGTAAAAAGGGACGAATGGCATGGAAAATGGAAAACCCAAATAATACAATCAGTGGTGAAAAAGATACGTAAAGCTCTTGATAAACTTAACAGGAGAGGATCGTGTGTAAATCGAGCTGAAAATAACTGACACTACTTCAAAGATGAATCCGAAGGGGATGTGTTGTCTCATAAATAGAATAAAACGTACGTGGCAGGTTTCTTTTATATTCGTATTATAAATAGGCAATTTTTAAATCAAAACGGAAATAATTACAATAGTTTACAGAATTGGAACAATTATGATATTGATAATTAAATCGTCACATCTTGGACCATATATTGGACAGCGATGCAAATATCTTCGAAAGATGAAAACCTTCTCTTGTCAAACGAATATTCGGATATCCGTGATATCCGAATATTCACCGTGACGTTTTTTTTATGTATAATCGATACCTCGCGCCGTCGAATTGCGAAAATCACAGACACGGATCTGTTTCTGGTTGTCGAAATCGAATCTTTTCAGTTATCGACAACTGTTCGGCAAGCGGCCAGCTTTTAATTGATAGCTTCCAATTCAGCGTTCTCTTCCTGTCTCTATTGTTCTTCCGTGACGGAGAAAAGAAAAAGATGTCCGACAGGAAAGATCTCGAAAACATGTCAATTATGTTGCGTCGAAGAAAGAAGAAAGCGTTTTGTAAAAATTTCAATGATTTTGAGGATTCTAAGAATATTAAGATAAATGTCAGCAGAATTTTATCGAAAGATATTAGAAAAGATATAAATATGTAAGATGTGTTTCCGTTAGAATTAAAAAAAAAATACCGACTTCCTTAAGTAAATGAACATTTTATTCGCGATATTACCACTTTACGTTAATTGAAATTTTTATTCATCCAAAAACCGACGAGTGTACGAAGACTCTTTCTAAATCAATTTTAGTTAGCGAAAAGTTTCAGCAATTTGTTTGTTTCGCTTTTCAAACGATTCTCATCTTAGAAAATCAAACAATTATTTATTTAAATAACGATAATCCACCATTCACTCGTAGGTGAATGAAATTTTCATGTTGAACTTTGTTTTCTGGCCGCTACTGGATCGCTCCACGAATTGAAGCAGACGTGGTTAATTAACGCAGAACCGCGGTTCATCGAAACACACGTCGACCTAATTCCTAACATCTTGTGTGCCTTACACCCCGGGTGCACGCATAAATTTCGTAGCACGAATTACACGCATCTGAATAGCCTCAAAAGGAATTTCTGTTCTGTTTCCTCGATCCTGTTCGTCGATTCGCGATACCAAAAGCGAAGATAACGAACGCGTGCGTACGTGTGCTGGATTATCACAAAGGTGATTGAAACGTAGTTTATGTACTTTGTACGATCCGCTAGGAAATTATTCAGATTCCACGAAACAAGCTCTCGTATCATCGTCGTCGCTTCGAGCAAACGTTGATACTTCCAGTTCCGAGTAATTTTCTAGCGTTAGGATTCTATAGATTGAACATACATCGTGTGATGGAGTATACACAGAATTATCTATAGTTGAATAAACAATTCCTTTCTTCGATACGCGTTATATGTATATTATATGTACACTATACGTAGTATTTATTTTGAAAATTTCATCTAAAAGTTTCTTTTTCATTAAATGTTTTGCAATGTAAATTGTGGGTATTCGCATCACTCATATGTAACGCTCAGAATATTCTGGTTTCTAAAATGTATATACTGTAACATTTATATTACGTTTCGTTGGGGGCTCACGTATTTCCGGATTGTAATCGAATTATACGCGTATCCACTCTTCGGTAAGTTTGCAATATGGTGGTGGGTGAAAACTCGCGGCGAACTATCCCATTTGTTGTAAAATTTACGAAGCCATAATAACCGTTTCTACCAAGTCGATATCGGATATCGGCGTCCGTACAACTAATTGAAATATTTGCCGATATTTGATCGAACGTTCAACGTGCGTCGCATCGAGTTTAAAAGTTTTGCGGTCGCGTCATCCGACCAGCGTTCCTTTATTGTACATGCGCCATATCGGCGACGTACTATTTGCTTGAAATATGAGTTGCTCAGAAGCCACGACGCTGATCAACTTGATAAATTAAAATGCACAGGAAAACGACCATAACGGGCATTATTTCATTAGAATTTTATTTGAAATTTACAGTTATTCGCTGTCGTAAAACATTTTTCAAATGAAAAAAATTTACAAAAGCGTATAAAAGATATATAATAATAAATCTACTAATAAGTTTGTAAGTTATCAAGATAAAGTTTCTATCTTCTCGAGAGGTTAATAAAACTTTATCCAATTTTAAAGGAACGTTCGTTATTGTATTTATAGCCAAGCTAATCGACTCCATCCAGATGATAAAAATTTCTGAAAGATTAGTTCAAGGGACAGTAATCATATATATTTTGGTATACAGATAAAAAAAAAAAATTTCCAGAACAGTAACTGATCAATTTGGTTTCACGTACGAGTTCGTATATTATTATTTATTCTTAATTCCTGCTTTGTGGCTTAGGATGGCTTCCGATATACATTCTATTTGCTTATGATATGTCTACGTATACGAGTTCATATGTCTCAGTAATGTTACATTCTGCTCATAAATTGCGTATTTATTACTTTGAAAAGTGGAGGATGAAAGAACAAGACATCTGATGCCGAAAAACGACAGCAACACAAAGTAAAATTAATTATCCTGAACGTAAAAACGACTTAATACTGCCGTTTCTGACATTTATCCGATTTATCGTCGCCAGCAAAGAGAGGAAATTAGAAAACAACAGAGGAAGCTTTAGAAAAAAAAAACCCGCATTCCAAGCGATTTTTAACAACGAAACATCGCTCGTTTCGGATTTTATCCTCTTCCTTTATTCGATGAGAATTATCTTTTGCTCCATAATGCTCTAGCTTCTGGCGATGCTTTGAATCCTTTGAGCCTGCACTCGTTCATTAAACGATCCGGTTTGATTAAAACTAAAACAACGAACCTGTGTCTCTCGTTCGCTGATTCGTTCCTTTCTCGAATTAAATTTGAAGAAACGAGAGAAACGCTTGAAACGGTGTACAACTTGAGATCTAAGCGATTGACTCGATTAGATTCGTTGATCTCGAAATCTCAATTATCTCGCTTCGGTGGATCAACAGGGTTGGAGACATTTGATACCGGGGATGAAACGAGGATTCTTGTAACTCGTTAAGTCAGGAATGGAGATAGCTTTATTGAGTGGGATTCGATAAGCTTTTCATACGTAATAATTGAGAATGTTATTTGGGCGTTAACAGCGAATTCTATTCTCATTGGATTTAGACGTTGATACGTTAGGCGTAGGATGTGTGTAAAGATTTGCATATTGGGGTTAGGTTGCGGTTATATAAATTATATTATTTAAAATAACAGGCCGAGTTTCTGTAATATTATTCCGATGGATTAAGTGACAGATTATAAATATAAGTTTCAAGTAACAAATCAGTTATTTGAAAGTGGTTTAAAAAGTTCAGTCGATAACAGTTGTCTGATTATTCGTCGTTGTATATTTCATTTAAATTTACATGATTTCCTGCTGAATAATAATCATAATAGATACTTGGTGAAACAGGTTTTGATATTACGTTCGCAAATCCCATTTCACTTGGTCAGTCCGTTGAAGTAATCTCATGTTTATAAAATATAAAACGTCATATGCGACTGCGTTAGCATAAAGGATTACCAAGAACGTTCTAAAATATGCGACGTACGTGTTTCAAAAAGTGAATCGCGAATATGCCACGGAACTTCCATGAGATGTTTCCCCGTATAAACTTAATTTTCAGAATATACAGGGTGGTTGGTAACTGGTGGTACAAGCGGAAAGGGGGTGATTCTACGCGAAAAAAGAAGTCGAAAATATAGAATAAAAATTTTTCGTTTGAGGCTTTGTTTTCGAGAAAATCGACTTTGAATTTTCGCTCGGTACGCGTGCACTTTATCACGTCTCGTTATAACGGATCTCAACGCATCTCTTAAGTTTGTTTCTGCCGTAACGGAAAATTAGGAATACATAATGAAATAATATGAAGTAATCATAAAGTTTATTATTACAAAAATTGCTGAAAATGTTGCTCATTCTGCCGAACACATACTTTTGCTCTTCTAATTAAATTTCTATGAACACTTTCTAACGTATTCGATTGTTTTAAAGTATTCGTACCGAGCAAATATTCAAAGTCGATTTTCTCGAAAACAAAGCCTCAAACGAAAAATTTTTATTCTATATTTTCGACTTCTTTTTTCGCGTAGAATCACCCCCTTTCCGCTTGTACCACCAGTTACCAACCACCCTGTATATAAGCTAATCGTACACAAGATCGGGCAAACGCTTCAGAATTGTTTCAATGAAATGTTGGAGAGAGCTATTGCTCAAATAATATATCATTTTATCATTTTATTTGGAGATATATCATATTCTGAGAATAGATATGTAGATTATAAATATATCTAGCTGGCAAGAACGCTTGGGTATTATTATTTCATCGAAGAATATTAGTTGAATTAGAAAAATTAGGTAAAAGTTCTTTATTTGTTCGCGATATAAATAACGTCATTTTTTTTGCAAATGAGTAAGTCGCTTTCAAAATAAATATAAAAATTTAGATAAAACATGGTATACTTTTTATTCCAGGCTTTCATGTCGTACTTTTATTTCGTATGAAAATCGCAGTGATGTGATACGAATATCAGCTTTGCCATTCGAAAAGCATAATATTTCCTGGCATTTCTAAATGGCGGGAGTTAAAACATAGACAAGAAAATTATTCTAAAAAATATTTCCACGCTGGTCCAACGGTATTTTCCTCTGGCATTTCTACATATAATTCATGAAATGGCGTATAACAGTGACAATTCCCAATATAAAGATTAATGGCGCGTGAGGCTGGAAATCATGAATAGGTGATTTTCAATAATCCTTTTATAGGATTTTCATGGGCGAAACGCGGTCGTAGAAGGATGTTCTTGAATATAGATGTTAGCAGGATCGATTCAGGTGCCTAATAGCTTCTACGAGTGTAAGCATCTCGAATTCTAAAGCTGATTCGATGGAATCTACTTCTTTGAGAGATTAGCAGAGTGACGAGAACTTTGTAATGAAGTTCAATGATACCCACGCGTGTTCTCCGTGAATTTGCCTCGAGTGATCTATAGAAAGTTTCGAGTATTCTGACAAAAGAGACTTTGAAATGTTACAGAAATCTGAGAAGGATTATACTTATAAATGTGCGTCGCGTGTGTACATCAGCTTTTAAACTATCAAAGATAATTCTGGTAATATCAACTTTTTATAAGAAGCATTTTATTATTATTACGTTATTGATATTAGTAATCATTATTATTTATTATTAGATTGCATATGATAAAATACATACATATATATATATAAAGTTACCAATGTAAATTTCTCATTATATATAGTAATTAGAGAGCGAAATAAATCAATACTCGACCCCCACTTGTATTCACGTTAGTTGTATCTATAAAAATACGATTTTGCATAAAATGGAGTATTATAAATACATTATTGTTGGAATTGTTTTAACTACATACGATCCTAGTATACGTTTATTCGTTTTAAACCTTTAAGATATTATATTAAATGAAATCCCACTTTATTATGACAAATCTGGCATTTTAAGTTACAAATTTAAAACTGTTGCTTTAGATTTCGTGTTCTATCATTCTCTATCGAATACTTTTATGGTGGAGAGTTTAATGTTTCCTTTAGATATATGAAATCAGGAGAAATGTCTTTCACTCGAGCTGTACTTTACTTTTAAGAGCTATAAAAGGCAATTATCTTTAAAAGCCCGTTATTTCTTTATCCATACAAGAAAAGTAAGAAAAATTGCTTTACTGCTTTAATTAATTATTCATACAACTTTTAGCACCGTATATTTACGTTAAATCCAATAAAACGTCAATAAAACGTTTTAAAGACCCTAATTGTATCTTGAAAATAAGAAAAAATGAAGAATGGAAACATTTTGGATCATAGAACGAAGGCCTGGTAGTATTACCTTTTTACCATTATATTATCACGTGCAATTTATAAACCATGTAATATTGGATAGTATTAGCGCAGTATAACGCGTGTAAAATACCAATAACCGCGTTCGGTTTGGGGATCCTCAGGAAGAGGTTTGGTGGTTTTAGAGTACGTGAAACCACTAATGAACGAGTTGTCGTTGATATTAATTTTAGCCTATCACGTCCTACACCGTAATTCACTATAAAAAAATATTAAAGATGAATATTCTCTCATCTACCTTCTTCCAAAGAATAAATTTGATGAATATAGTAATGAATTTTCAGTAAAGTAGTATTAAGATACATTTACCTTACGATTCGCTTAATGTTTAGAAAGAAAAAATTAATTTACATAGATACATCACTACTCACAAAGAAGTCTCGCTCATAAATATATTCATAAATTTTACAACTTTTATACTAACAATATTTTCAATATTCGAAAATCACAGGAAAAGGACGAGGTAAAAAACGTTCAAGTTTAATGATATTCGTAGAACTGTCCTCCTACTTAATTATGAAATTAAGTATCCATATATTCTTTTAGCCTAATAAACATTTCAAAAATGTCGATTGACTATTCACAAAATTTCACAGTAACATAAAAATAACAAAATCGACAAGAATAGACCTGTCCCGTGTTCTTTGCGTTCTCCTTAATTACCGTAACACAAATTTACTTCGATACCTTTGCCACATGAAGTTAATCCCCGATTCGATTCATGATCAAATCACTTTTCACGTGGCTTCGTTTTCACAATAAAGTTAGCACGATTCGTGATACACGAGCTAACTGTTGAACATTCGCTAGCCGAGCACTCGTTAACCCGGATTGAAAGGGAAGAGTGGGTCAGTTAATGCGACCTGAAACTGGCCTTCGCGTGGCACGAACGTCTCCACGTGTTGGAAGTCAATTAGGAGCGGCCGGAAGTTGAGCTTGATCGTGGTACGGGGGATTTTCCGCAAGTCGACATGCCTTAGCCATAACTTGACTCACTCCCATCACGTTGTAAATTCAAAGGCAACTCGCTATGCCTTTGATGGTGTTCAGATATGGTGGAAACTAACTCACTAGCTTTTGTGCTTACGCGAATTGTTTGGCCGAATTGTTTGGTCGAATTGTTCGCCAAATTATGGAGATTCGGGCGATTGTGTTCTGTGCAAGAGAAAGGTGGATATTAGATTGTATTATTTCTGCCTGAGGACCTTTGACTGCAGATAATAATTGGTTGGTATAACCTGATTAATCGCATCGCTTTATGTTATAATGGAAACAAGGAACGATGAAGGATATCAATTAGGCAAATGAGATTGGTTTTGATAAGGATATTTAATGTTAGAATGCTCGATCCTTAACGTGTTTTCAGTTATTTGAAAAACGAATTAAAGCGATGGGTAGACAACGAATTTTTATGCAGACTCATATTTTTAAAAACACTTTACAGAAGTTTGAGAATAATCATACATACAATGTAATATCAGTTTTGAAGTAATTTTAGGATTGGCTTGTCTTTTATAATTTTACAATTTAATCAGCCGATTTGTAATTCGACAAATCTGTTTCATTATCGAATTTGTTGCTGTTGTAGTAATATTAGTTCAATTGCGTGCAAAAGTCTCAGGAAATTAAAAGCTCCCAAGAAATTTCTAGTCAATGACCTCATATTTTGCAAATTATGAAATTCGTTGATACACGATATTTCTACAAATCAAATACCAATTATAAGTTGTAATATCCATTACATACAATAATATAATATAATGAATTGCCGGGAAAATATTCTATACAGGCGGAAAGAATTCCGCGAACAGAAATACGAGCCTCTTTGTACAGAAATTTCAAGTGAAGCATTAATATTTGTTCGAACACAATGAGGATCGCAATTTATTGTCATAAAATACACATAATGGGTAACGTGGGAACAAACAAAGATAGACAGAGGGACAGATTACTCGTTTAATTTCAGTTATACTTTTCCAGTATCTATGGCTAAAGAGCAGTTGAATCCAGAATATGAATAAAATATACCTGTGCATTGAAATGTTAACATGTACACGAGTTGTAATATTCAATTTTAAATGGTTCATCGATATAATCATCAATAAAGGACATCGAAATGAAATCGATGAGACATCGGAGTTCATTGGAGCTAATATTGAACGGCTGAATGGCGAATTTAATTTCAATGGAACAGTTTTTAAATTTCTTTCTTATCGTTTGTAAACAGAGGACAACGAAAGAATAAATCGACAAGTGACATTATCTTTGGTACTTCGGTTTTAAAATGTTTATTATGAAAATCGAGATACAATATATTTTACTATACATATGATAATGTTATTAGTAATGAAATACCTAAAATCAAAGAATTAATTCTTAATATTTTAATTGTAACTTTTAAATGCGTTTAAGCAGATCATACAAAACAAGGTTTCTATCGTTTTAATGAGCTTGTATATGTATAATTTTTATGTGTAAACAGATTGAAATCGAATTTGGTTTCCACAAGTTGACAAGTTATTAAAAAGACTTTGTTTACCTGTGTCTTCTTAAGAAATAGTAATTTAAGATAAATTTTGTCGACACATACCAAGGAAACGAAATAGCTGAGAGAGATACTTTTATATTCGTGTGAATATTCTGACGATATTTTTCCTCGGAAGTTTTGTGCTCCACTTACTCGATATCGTCGAAACTTTCGTCGACAGCTAAATTATCTTCTACGTCTCTTATTTTATACGTCGTCCATTCCGAAATAAATCTTCGATCCTTACATCCACATTTGATTATCGTTTAATATTTGATTTATCACTTTAAAATGAAATTCAGCTTCGGCTGATCCTGACTTTTCATTTGATTGCTTGGTAAGTTCCAGACAGATTTAAAATTTCGTAATTAATTAATTAACGAGCTGAATCAATATTAAATATCTCGTTAATTGTTCAGCTTCGAGATATCCTTACCAAGTTTTCAATATGGAATATTCAATTAGTAAGAGAAATAAATAAGTGTTGGAATAAACATTTCATATTTAGAGGACATCAAATTTCATTAAATCGTAATTTAGCGCGTTGTGTCAAATTATTGTCATAACAATTAGACCGTAGATTTTTATACATTTACACGGAATTTAAAGATATTGGTGCGAACGCATAATTGATGATGATTAATGATATACAAAAATATATAAAACGCAAGAAGCAACTATGATACTCATTATAATTTTTAATGCATTAAACGAGTCTGTATGTTTAATTTCTATTTCTTTAATTATGTTCATAAAAATATAAATTTGCATAATAATAATCAGTCTAATAATAATGTTCTGGCAAGATATATTGAATTACGATTCTGAAATCGGAAACTTATCGCAACAACTTGGTTATACTGGCGATCAATGGAAATCATTGAGCCGTATAGGTAAGGAATCGAATCGCGTGGAACTGAAATTGACTGAGTTCGTAAATGGATTGGTTTGAATGTAAAAGCATTCATCCATTATATTCGATAAACAATGTCGTCTGGAAGCTCGATATTCACGGTGACGCTGGTAACAGCGTTCAAAGAATAGAATAGCAAGTATATAATTGTTTATGGTCTCCATGGCGGCCATCGATGCATTTAACTATGTCCGCAAAAACACCCGATCAATTTCAACGCAGATCTAATTATGCCGTGACATAAGAGACTATTCGATGAAATTACCTTACTGATACGCGTGTACACGCGTGTTTATGGGCATATAATGTGTTATACGGTGCATTGTCGAAGCGATCTAACGTAATTTATGGTCACGTACTCTATCATGTACTATTAAGCGTTCTTATTTTGTTCTGAATTATAGTTGAAATTAAAAGAGAAAAAAGTTAGAGATAAGCAAAGAACGAGAAGAATGTCCTTTTACAGTGAATTCTATTTGATGTTTGTTTCAAATCTATAATATGTACAAGTTATTAGTTTAATTTTTGGTTCTTAGATCAATGTGTACAGGATGAAGATTTCATTCTTATATGTCGCTTGTTGCATTATAGCTTTTATTTCTTTCTAACAGTGATTGGAATTACACGACCTAATATAAATATAAGAATTTCTATAAAATTTACTATCATATCAGCATTAAATGTTTGCAAAAGCTAAACAATGGAGATATTTAGAAAGTGCAAAGTTAACTTAATCAACAAATACGATTTCAATCACTTCTTCTTTGATATTCAGTGATTTGTTTTAGCCATAGATTCGATTGCTTAGCTTAATCATGTTCCTATTGTAGTTACACCAAGCCACGTTGTGTTAGATTGGATATCAATGATGATAATTGACAGGATTGATGACGAAGTACATAAAGTGTACAGAGTTACGTAGATATCTGTCGATCGATATAGTTTCCTGATGCTTTTATTCACTGTAGCAGCACTGTTCATGTGTATGTTCGTATAAATTGTTCGACAGTACGTTCGTGTAATTAGTTCTATCTTTTTGGGGGATTTTCATGCATTTTAGGAAGCCAAGCTGAATGTAATACTGTTATAAAGTTTAAATTACCCTTATTTCAACATTGAGCCGCTTAATTTCTGAAATTCTGGCTTATCGATTGTACTTTATAAAGAAAAATCAAATAAGAAGAGAATTTTACGTATTTTATAATTATTTTGTTACTGTACCAATGAACACCTGTATTCCATATTTTTTGACTACTTTATTGGGATACAAAATTAGAAGACATAGTATGTAACAATAATAAATTAAATAATAATAATAAATAATAAATAATAAAAACAAGCTTCTACATGTTCAATAGTTACTTTATACAAATTTTATACAAATTCTATAACTTACCTTAACACCTAATAATATTAAAAAATTACTATCTAACGAAACAAAATCGATAAACTTTAATCACACCCCATTCTTCATTTTACATTGCACAAAATTTTAATTATTTCATTTACAAATATAATAAACTATCGCAAAATTATTTATCAAACGACATTATTAATAACGAAACAAAACTATATCAGTACTTAACTAAAATTAACCTCATGTCGTTATTTCTGAAACGAAATCCTATCCATGTGAACTGAATCTCAGTGAATCAACATAATTGACCATCGTAACTCGCTCCATAATCCACGACTATGACTTCGTGTTCCGTATCAACACGAGTCTACGCAAGCTAGGAAGTAAATCAATTTTCACGTGTGTGTTTCTCTGCTAGCGCGTCCACGGTTACCTCGGTAAACGAGTTGCCGGTCGTATAAACTTAATTGGCTCGTGGCGATCGCTTTGGTTGACGATATAATCGACAACGAACGTGGAAACGTGGAAAATATGGTTTCCTCGGACGAACCGGCGATACCAGGTCCGTTTAAGTATTCTTTGGCACTAGCAGGCGTTTATTGGGTTTTCTCGTTCAACGTAACTAGCATATTCTCAAACCGCGAGTATCCTGGAAAATCGCTCTAAAAAGTCTTAGCCGCAGAGAGCTACGCGTAAAGCCACATGAAGCGGATTTATTACACGCTTGGTCGCTGTCAACGGTGGTTGTGTCAACCAATGGGGACAAAGTGTGAAACATTTTTGTAATATTATATGGCGTTGTATCCTGTATATCGCCGTTAAAAAGCATCCGGATATTATTTTTGATGCGATGGTTTCGGAAGTTACGATGAGAATTTTTCTATGAAAAGACAGATCATAAATGATTTCGTTTCAGATTCGTACATCTCGTGTCTCGGACAGTTATTTGTTCGTGTTTATTCAAATGCATTCGTGTTCTATAAAATCGTGAAAATGTATTTATGAAACGATGAATTAATATAATATAGCGATCAGCAAATAATTAAAAATAATATTTTCACTCTCATAGTAATAAAAATCCGATACCATTATCTATTTGTTATGTAAACCCTACAATAAATACACAAATCTAGAATACAATTAATGGATCTTATATAAAGAAAATGTATAAATTATAATATTATGAATTGAAAATTATTTAATTACTTTGTAAGTCGTGTGCGTATATAAGCGGTATATATCTAATGTTAGAGGAGGTCAGTTTGACTATGGTTGACTAAGATATATGAAACTGTAAAATAGAGATGATGTTACATTTTTTCACAAAACAATCACTAGCTTATCAAGAGTTAGGTTTCTCAATACATCCATAAAATTCTACTTCTCGAAGCTCCAGTTTACTTGGTGGTAATGAATGATCGCTCAAAATTCTCGTTTCCGTAAAAAAAAAAAAAAAAAAAAAAAAAACGATCAGTTACGATAACCGAACAATAACCAACTCTTATCACAATATTGATCATCTGTTATCAAACACCCCTATTCCTCAATGTATCTAATTCGCATGTACTTGCACGACATCTGCCACGCTACAAACTCGCGTACAACGTAGAAACCCAAAGCAAACACGAAACTATAATTTCTCACAGCGACAACATCTCCAATTAAAATTTGTCATGCATACGGTGCGGAGTAACGCGAACAAAAGCGCTGAAAAACGAGATCCACTAACTCGTGACTTCGTGACTCGTTCTGGCGGGTAAAATCGCGAAAAGCGCCGTCACAAATTACGAAACACGTTTCCAGGGTAAAAGTAATCTTTGTTTCGTGAATAAATAATATTCGTGTACGATAAAATCGGTTCTTTGTACGGGACAAATGGCCAGGTTGAAACAATGGAAAGTTGCCAGCGGTTCGAAACGCCGTGAAGCGGTTGGCAAGATGCGATGATTCCCGTTTCGAAAATGGAAATGGGACATCGAAATTGGGTACAGAGCTGCGTTAGCGTTCACCATGATCGGATTATGCGTGCGTGGGAACGACGTGAACGCTAACGCAACGTGCACGAACGCGATGGACACTATGTAATTAACGCTTAATCGATTTGCATCGCTGCAATCACTCAATCGTGCATTTATTGAACGGTGTTGATTTCCTTTTTCTTTTTTAATCTTTTCCTGGATTTAGAATCTGTTCTTTTATTTTGAATTCTGGATCACACGCGTCTTTAATCCTGCTGCATCCTTTTGGTCATTTTCCATTCAATTATTATATTTTTCTAACGTTATAGTATATCTTTATACAGTTTGGATAAAATTTAAAAGAAGCTTTATTGGTATGCATGATCTCTTGTTTAAATTTTAAGTTAATTACAAATTTTGTTTGTTTGCTAACACGACAATAAGATTGAAGCGTAAAAATTCGAGGATCGTGAAGACTATTAATAATTATTTTATATTATCAGTGTATAAGATATAATGTATATACCGAGTACACGCGCGAAGCGTGGAATTATATTTTGTATTACATTTCAACACGTGGTAAAGCGCAACATTTGTCAGAAAAGATAACGTTTTCTTACGGGAGCTTTATTCTTTTATTAAGAAGAATTCCGAAAATTTCATGAAAAAGCGCATTGTGTCATTTTAGCTTTATATTTGCGACAGAGTGGTAGAACGTGCTCGATGAAAATTTTAACGTTACACATGTCACAGGTGGTTGGGTTCTGCTTGGCAATAATAAAGAAATGAGTTAGGTTTGTGTGGCTTGAGAAAATTGGGCGAAATTGGTAGTTCTTTAATATTTAACTTTATCGTTGAGTCGTAAGTAACTTGTATCAATTTTGTGCAATAATTTACCGAATAATAATGTTAGTAAATTTAAAAATTTTAAAATTGTCCGGGAAAAGGGACCTCGAGACAAAATGACGAATTGAATAAATTGCATTGGAAGTTTTAGTCGTAAGTTAAATAATTTTCACTATAGTTTTATAGTTTTAATAGATAGCTCCGCAATAAATTTTCGTGTTCTAATTTTTTAATACTACGTAGCTATCGAACGTTGGAATTAATTATTATGGTAGCTCTTACGTAATTTTTCATATAATTTCATAAATTTAATATATAGTTCGGCAATCAATTTTCGAGTAAATAAATGAGTAACTTACACAAGCATTTCAATCGGCAAACACAAGCAAACGGCAAATAACAGGGCAGGTACATTTCGTCAAAATACAATTATTTACGAGCATTATGATAGCGGCCTGTTCGTAGAGTTATCAATTGCGAGCTTCATTAATGCAATATCTAATTGCAAATATTATTTCTGATGTAACGCAACACGTTTCCACGGATCATTTCCTCCTCTTCTATTTATTAATTGCACATCGCCTAGCAAAATTTCAAATACAACTGGCATCCATAACGCGAATTATTGTTCGCCTCTCTGTCATATATTGCTATCTGATATCAAACGATCGATTCATGCCAGCGTCGATTAACCGTCGGATGAATTTCGAATATTCGCGGTATGTTTCTATGCAGGTATGAAACGCGAACTCAAAGGAAACACGGTTATACAAGTTGAAATTACATTTTAAAGATAGAACGTTGGATGGAAACTTTTGTAGCTTTGATCATTGCCATGGTAACGACTTAATAAGCTACGATTGTGAAGTTAGAATCTTGCTCAGTACAAGGTTTTCTTCTGGATAATTGTTAATTAAATATTTCTGCAAAACTTCATATTTTTATAATTATAGTTAAAGTAATTAGACTTTGGTAAACATTTGCTTTCTTTATTAAATATTATAACGAGTACTACGCTCTGGTATAATGTATACATATGTATAATATGCGTTATACACATTTTTGCATCTTCAAATTTCTCAAAAATTCATGAAAATTCGCAGTTTCGTTAAAAGGATAGAATTAGGATAGATATGGAAAAAAGATAAATATTCTAGTAGTCGTTTGACTTTTAGTTTCGATTCTCATTGTTTTCGTTAATTTATTCCTTTGATTTCTATTACCCTTTTATAAAAAATAGCCCGTATCTTCTTCAATAATTATCTTACCTGATTTCACCATGAATCACTTTCCAAAATCCTTAAAATACATTTAACGCGTAGAGAAATACTCACAAAGCTTCACTGTTCGGTATTCACTCCATAAATTTCCCGAGCATTCTGCCAAACGCTGGTCGCGCGTGTAACCGCTAAAAGTTTACATACTCGTCGAGCTTCCTGGATCTCGTTCGAGTTCGCAGAGAGTAGCTCGTGTCTTCGAGCTAACGGACGTTGAAAAAGATCGTCGGTAAAAGCTCTCCGCTTCGTGGTCGTGAGCAAGCAGAGCAAGCTGACGCTTACAGCTCGTGCTTCTCCCGCAGAAATCTTTTCTCATGTCGCCTGCAGCTGTAGCTTTTGCGGTTCTGTTTTTGGAAATGAAACGAACGTTTCAGAGAACGATCGATTTCACGGGAAAGCTGCAGTATTTAACGGAAAATGAACGGTGCAAGGTGTTTCTCTGTATTCTTTGTGACTTTTGAAGGTATCGTTGAAATTGAAAGAAACTTATTCGAAGGATACGAATCAGATGGTTTCTCGATAATAGTATGCAGAATTTAGAGAATACCAGTAATTTCGTACGAAATGGCTGATTTCTAATCGAGAACGTCTCTGGTATCGTTTTAAAAATATTATTTAAAATTGGGATACAAATTCTTATCATACGTTTTGTGCTTTTTGAACGAACGATGCAAGGTGTTTCATGGATAGCGTTGTTTCTATTGTATAATACATTTGTATGTGCATTGTATTCATTAAAGCGTTGTTTTTGAGGGAATACTTGAGATTGGACTAAGAATTGGAGTATATTCGAAAGGAATTGGTTTATAAAGTAAAAGAAGAAATTACAGCCATGAAATTTTTCCTATATATGTATATAAATAATTTTAATGAAAAATCGCCTTGCAAAGTATCTCAGTATCATTAAAATGGTCTAAAACGACGATTTATTTCTCTACTTTAGAAATCAATTGATTTCTATTTCAATTAAATGCCAAACAATTAATAGTCTTAATAAATATCATTTATTAAAATACGGACGAAAATGGAAAAGGACAAATGTCAAAACTTCATAAACAATATAAACATTGCATTGACCTTTATTCGAGGGACAATATTTCCTACTGCCCGAATGTGTCAAAACTTGCGATTGAAAACACTGAAAACACAATTCGTCACGTCCTACGTTCTTTTTCCCATATTTTCACATTGATTTTCCGATGCGACGATTTTGTCATCGGTGACGTCCATTTTTGTCATCGGCGTTTTCAATAAAACGAATCTGTACGCTGTAATACGCGATCGTCAAGCTTGATCACGTATTTTTTTCCAAAACGAGACGCTTCTCGTCATCGACCGTGGCCACGTGTTGCGCTTTGCTTGCATACCGGACAAAGAGATTTGTGAGTTCGTGCATGTTCAACCAGTGCATGAAATTACCATTTATGAAATCTCGATCATCAATTGACAGACTAAATGGAATATATTAGGGAAAAGGACTTTTGGCTTTTGGCGAGACTTTACGGTATCCGAACTATCATAAAAATGAGTTGATCTAATCATCGTGATTCGTGGTTTAGCGATTGAAAATTTAGCGAGATTACAGAATAAAGGAAATACGAATAGCGACAGCAAAATGATCAAGGTAGAAGCATTATTTTTCCCCTTGATATTTTTATTTTTTGGTTGAAAATTTGTCGAGAAATTATATATTAGGCTGTCCGAAAAGTTTCTTTCGTTTTATAAGGAAATAATAGACGCACAATGTCTTTTGTTTTATATTAGTTTATTGAATTATGCACGAACGTAATAATAGAAACATAACGAAATAGATCATACCTGATTCAATAAAATAATGTGAAACAAAAATTGTTGTTAATCTATTATCATCTTATGAAACAAAAGAAACTTTTCGGACAACTTAATAATAGAAATTATATTTTAATGTGTCGTGATACAAAATTGTCGTGTACGTATATAATTACAACGTTACAAAATATTTTACCGTATATACATATTATATTCTATATAAAAGTTCTATACAACATGAAAAGTAATATAATGAATACTTTGTAATAATACATCTTATATCAAATAACATTTTATATTATAATATTATGCAATACACATCATCAAATTATATTGTATTACACCTGCATAGTATACAGGCTTGTGAACATGATAAGGACATAAAAATTCTTCATGCTAATCGTTCAGATACTTCGTTACATATTATTTGCTTGGTTATTTAAATACTTTGTTACTTGTTTTCGCTTTGTACGAAAGGAACGAACGAGTGTGATATATCAGAGAATTCTTGAAGAGTCAAAGGAAAGTGCGGTGAGGACCGCAATATCGTTGAAAGTTAATCAAAGGGGACACAGAAACGACTCCTTCGTTCTCGTGCGTTTCGTATCCCTTCGGAGAGCAAACGAGGCTTGCAATAAACATCCGGTACGAACGATCGTCGAAGCGGAAACACACTTTGTGCTTTTATACGCGTTACGGTCATGGCCAACGAGCTCTTCGAACGGTATACGCGGCATGTAATCGAGCTGGTGAATTATTCGAACCTCGTGTCGTTGGCAGTAATCAAGGAAAGTGGCTTGGAAAATGCGAACGTTCGGTTTGAGTGGTCGTCCAGCCTAATTGAGTGTGAGCATCGATAAAAATTGCTATCGGAAGAGTTCTTTGTTCTTTTGTTTGTTCTACGTATGTATAGTATATATAGTTGCTTATAAATCTGTCTTATAGTTCTCTGTATAACTCCTTTTATATCCTTAGAACACGAGAATACTCGATAATTTTCAGCACTTTTCTTTCTTTCATTATCCTACTGTATGTGTTAATAATTAATATCTTCTTAAGAATTATATGAGAATTATATATATTTACATGCATTTAAACGTTTAATACATAGTAAATTTGTGCGTTGTTTAGAAATTTTGCGGCATCAGGATTTTTAAAAATATCCTTGCAATATTGCTTAAATTATAAATTTGAATATCCTAATTTCTATGATTATATTCATGAGTTTGATACACATCGATTAAATACGAAAACAAGATAAGAAATGTAAAAGTGTCTCTTTCATTTATTTATATTTGAAGGAAGAAGGAAGAACGAGATAAGCGACGTGAGGTCAATGTTCCGCCTTGAACGAAACGTACGACGGTTTCTGATATTATGCTATTCACTAGGGAAACGTCCTGAGTGTAGACACTCCTTAAAACCATTAGGGGAAGCTGGGTAGGTCAAACGCGAGTATCATTTTAAGGGATAGAAATTGATGGAACGCATAAAATCACCGAGTTTAAATAGAGCTGTCTAAACAGACATATCCACGTGTTTCGTTAAAGTATATCAACTGAACAGTATTTTCTTTTTTTTTTTTTGTATAATTCAAGCGATATCGAATACACGTGTCTCTATAAGGGATATAGAATTAAATTAAAATTGGATGTAGAATACACGTGTTTCCGTAAAGAATGGAATTATTAAACAGGTGTCAAGACTGCCCTTCGACTTTCAGTTTATGTCTTTCGGCTATTCATGAAATTTCCAGAGTATAACTTCGACCTCGAAGTTACTATCCAGATTATTTTTTAATTAACACTGATAGTCGGAGAAGTTAACTCGACATTCGAGTTATCTGGGTTTTAGACGTATTATTTTATTCATGGAATCGCACAGGATCTTTAAGTATGTGGTTGTATTTATACTATATATTTTTATGTTCATATTTACAAGAAATAAAATGTATCGATTTAGTTTTTCTAACCGGATATAATTCAAATCGAACTGATGCAATTTATTTCGAATAATTATCTGTTTTTAATTTAGAAAATAGTTACATCGTACGCATGTAAGTGACAAGTTGTTAGCTCGTTAAAGAACCTTCTTCTGCGAGCGTGCCGTTTAAAACGAAAATCAATTTTAGAGAACAAATGAAAGCGGAGGTAGAAAAATGTATATTTTCAACGGAGTTTGCTCGGAAGCAATGAAATAAATCGAGTATGGTCAGTGGAAAATAAGAGAACTCGAGTCGATCTTCTTTCAGTCGCATTCAACAATTACAAAAAACTTTTTCAATTGCGTTACCATTGAATAGAATCTCGATTCTCAGACGGGATTACGTTTCGTGGAAGAATTCACGGCATTGGTAATGATTTCTCTGACCAAAGAATTACAAGTTGAGACTATTTAAGTGGGACTAAGGGGATCTCCTGAACTAACGAAAACAAAGTTCTTCTTGTGGAAGATCGTTATGTTCCTTCCCTCAAAGAGGGCTATTTTGTGCGTTAAACAAAATGTCTAAAAATGCTCTAGCATAAAGAAATAAAAATAGACACGAGAAAAGTTGGTAAAATTACAGTTGCTATCATTTTATTTTACTTGTAAAAATCTAAAAGATTTTCTCAATCTTTAACTTGGTTAATTGCTATTTTAGCATCTAATATAAATACCGCCGGTCTATTTCTATTTTTTTTATCGAATGAAAAATCAGTTCGTTGTTATTTAATACTTTATTGCAACTGAATCACACGTATAATGTTTTTCTTTAGTTTTTTTTTTATACGTTATGCACATATTCTCTTGTGGGAAAAAAACGTGACGTCTAGTATCTTGCTTAAAGCTACAATTCTTCTAATCATCAATTATTCAGTAGAAAGCAACTAGCTACTTCAAGCTATAATCTCGATTTCAAATAGTAAACGATCCCTTTTATCGTGATCTTTCTTCTACTCTTGCCTCGATTCTTAAGATCGTTTTTCTTATAACTACAGCAACATTACGTTATTACATGGAATACTTACGTTACACTTACATTACATGGGATACTGCATTAGAACTACAGATAGTCGACATGGAATTAACGAAACCTTCGTGAATTTCTCTATCAAGAATTGTTTCTTGTTGTTAAAGCATGATGTCTATTATATAATAGATAATGAATCTTGTAAATATCTAGCATTTTATTTAGTAAGAAGAAAAGCGAAGTAAATATTTAAGAATTTTAGGTTCTATAATCGTCCGAAGCTTTCGAGCTTTATCTACTGGGAATTCTATCATAACGTTTCGTGACCACTGAAGCCCTGGCCTCATCAATATGTCATGTGAGGTGACATTGATAATGACGTGTGTCTGGTAGTTGGGAGTATATGTACTATATCTACTCATATCATTTCATCATTTATCAGTAATCAGATATCTTAATTGTAGAGTAGAAAATAACAAAAATTGTTTATTTTCTACTACAAGGATTATTTGCAGAATTATTATTAAATCTTTGACAATAACGATTCGTAGATATTAGGATATAAAAAATGGTGTGTTTGGCATTGTAATAATAGTAACAATTAGATCGTAAGAAATTTAATCCTTTCTATTATTGATTTACGGAGATTGGATGATAAAAAGACAATTCCACTAAAAAAATCTTATAATTTCTAACCGATTAAGCAAATGTTTAATTAAAGAGCATGATCATCAACAAGTACAATCAAAATGTATTTCTACGTAAAACAAATAACTATTTAAACATAAGATTACACGAACATCTATCTAGCATAAATTATTCTTGCGGAGAACGTCGAATTTCCAGTAATAGTAGACCAAATGGACCATTCACGATACCGATTATCTTTATCGCGGTTGCCGCGTGGATGGTTCGCGACGAAATAATTAACAGCCGACGTCTGACGTTGGATCGCCGGAAACACGAGGCGCATACACGCGGAACTGTGGTTCAGTTGATTTCTGCTACGTGTCTCTGGATCAATCTTCATGATCTAGAGGCAATGTACGTAGTCGGAAGTTCACAAGGTATACCATGGCCGCCGTATTATCTTCATTGTCTCGATTGATGTCCTATCGGTTGATCAATGGGCGAAGCGCGTATAATAATATGATCTGCGTTATTGGTACACAATATACCAGTACAAGTGTGTACATAATGCAACCTGCGTATTAGTAGTACGCGGTATGGTAAGGCCACCGTATTTACCTCCATTGACACTCGCATTAGTTGGTCGTGCTCTCTTTACCATCTCTCCGATAACGAACTTCCGGGTAAATTTACACGGCCACGCTGACGCTGCGGAAGAGACCACGAGGTTGTTCCTCTCCATTGATTTATTGTCAAATGAATTACCTTTTTGGATAATTTCGGTTGGTTGGTTATGGTAATAGTTCCGCTTATGGTGATTTAACGTTGTTTAATATTGTAATATTTAACGTTATAATGTAATTACGCGTTGTTTAAGATATGATGAATATTTAATATTTTGATGTAAACGAAACGACCGATGAGTCACGTTTTTTATTATCTTACAGGAAGACAGTTTCAAAGTTCAATAAAAATAGACGCCAATCAATCACATGTTATGTTGATTTTCCAGCTAGAGATGCGTTTCTTTATCTTCTTAAAAATTTTAAACATTGCTCGTCATAATGTCAAGCGATCGAGGATATTACGAACGATTTGACTGTATTGGGTTATTTCATTAAAGGTGCGCGAGGATTACCAAATAGATCTTCCTTGCTTTCATGTCCTTTTATCGTATTACGTATTACGTATCACATCTTGAAGTAGTCCTATGATACTGTTGTTATATTAGCCAGAAAAATTATTTATAGCGGAGCATGAAAAAATATAACACAGAAACTCCCTAATACATATTCAAAAAAGAAAAATGCAATAATAATAAAAAAGACAAAACTTGCTAATATTTTGTACAATCCATCTAAATTTTCATGTTTCGATAAAACTATCTGTAAAACTTGTTAAAATAGTTTCAAACGTTCGTAAAATCAATCGTTCTTAATCCTCTTATTTCAAGTAGTACAGCTCAATAATTTCATTTCCAATCCTCCTTCGTCCGGTATAAAATTACTTTCTAATTCATTTCAAATCTGTATTTTTATCTCTATGCCAAATTATGTACATGGATTCATAGACGAACCAATGCTTAGAGTTTTGCACACACACATACGCACACATCCTGCAGATCTTCCATTTCGTACGGATGAAAAATTAATCCACGCGTCTTTGCCAAGTTTCTACGTGCATTTGGAAATTTCGAGATGTCGCTACGCGAACAATCTCCTTTGATCACTGCAGAGTTCCTAAACGCATTCTAGGTCAACGGTACGCCATTACGCCACGGTAAATTAATATGAAATAGCACTCGCATTAATCACAAGAGGACAGTGCTAGCACGGAATCTGAGAATCTCTATCCAAGATCCAACCAATCTTCTGGCTTTACGTCAACCGTTCTTCCCGAGGAAGCTCGAGTTTCAATTAATTTCTGCTTTATTCACAACTTTATTCCCAGATAGATTTCGAGTTTAACACTTAAATCTGCTTGTGACGCGATGGGGGTCACCCGTGACAGGCGATATTAGAATTAATTGAAGTATTTAAATGAAAGAAGCAGACATATCTGTTATGTTTTTTAATATATACTATCTACGTATAAAGTGTAGAATGTTAGAATGTTAATATTTATAATTACACTTTATAATATTTATGCGATTATGGAAAATCTGAAGATATAAACACGTACAAACCGCGTTATAACATAACGCTTATATAACATATAAAATATCGAAATCAAAGTATATTTCTAATATTTGGCGACTGAGAAATCTTTGTTTAATTGTTGGCAGACTGCGGATGTTTATGTAAATTTATATTTCTACGAATTCGATCAAAGAAATGAAATCTAAACGGATATTTGTTTCACTTAACGTCGACTTTATCCCTTTACTGCTTAGTTCTTGTTTTATTGAACGGAAACAAGGAACGTACGACGATTTATTTTCCATTTTTACTCGAAAAACTTTTATGAATAGTTCATTTCCCTTTGAATAACTTGCGCAGGAAAGTTTTAAAAGGATGCTCGTTATCAGTTTGATCGATGAGAGGATTTCAATTAAACGTATTTCGTTTGTCGCGTTTATTGCATTGCGAGTTGATGATTTCTGACGAAATATTTATCGGATTATCATGTCGCTTAAGTTCGAAATATTTCTATCGAGGCACCGGTATGTTTCTCAATGTCTTACCTATAATTTTATAGTAAATTTATGAGTTTATGTAACTTTAATAAAACTGAAAACTTCCGGCTATTAGTACACGTCAGATTATTTGGAAAATTCATAGTAATATATAAAAAATGTTTTTTTTATTTTGTCGAAGTAATTTTTCCAAGAAAAACTCTACACCTTTTCTTTTGTATATCCGTGACTTGGAGACAGCTGTTACGAAGAGAATAGAATTTAATGAAAACATTCAAAATAAGGAGAGGTCCATTTTATTGTGCCTTTGAATATAAATTTTGTTTTGGATTACAAGATCTAGAAACAAAAGAGCTACAAGTAGATTTCTATTGCTGTTTCTTGTAGTCTTTAGCCAGAGCTACACACCAAAGTTAACTTTTTGATAATGTCTTTTGCTATAAATATATGAACGTGCTCCCTATCATACCTTCTTCTATTATATTGTAACACTGCAAGAGTGAGGACCTGGATCAGCATGTACTATATCTGTACTTATATCTATACTTATTTCAATATATTTTCTATTACAAATTCATCCACTCGTTCCTCTCTCAGTAAACCTCAACATATTTTATTTTAACGTAAATGATATTTTTATATAAACGTGATATTTCTGTAGAATTAGCATTTTATCGTATAATGTATTTAATGTATGGCGATTCTTCTCTAACTTTTCTAACAACGAATTTCTGAAATTCAATTTTATTATACGTAAATTGAAAAATATTGTACGAAGAGATCGAGGCTTCAAAGAAGATTCGAAGGTTCCAGGGCAAATTCTAGAAATCAAACGATTGCTTTAATATGTTCTTTCTTAATTACTTCAATTAAATTAACGTCGTGATACAGGGCAGCGGAACGTTCGTAATCGAGATAGGAATTAATGCAGCGGAATACTCGATCCAGCAAGTTTAACATAGCTAACAACTTGCTAACGAGTGCTCCTCGATACAGTTTCATTTAATCGTGGAGTCGAAAGCTTGTACGCGAAGTTCATAGACTTCGTTGCTTATTACATCCTTTGTAAAATTTAATAGACCATTAAGTGCTAACGTTGTATTAACGCAACAGTTTTATTTATAAATTCGTTTCAATCAATTCGCGTTATTGAATTTTGTTTTTCAATATCCCGATGGAACAGAACGTCAAGAACTTTTTTAACACATTTTTTCATTACTTTTTCTTCCACTTATCACCAGATCTTACGATATTACAAGTTTTGAAGAAACTGAAGTATTTATATTATTATAATCAACTATTCTTCTTCATATTTTTATTCTATATGCATTCCGCGAGAAATAGAAATCAAAAGTCAAAGATAAAACCATTATCCTCAAAATGAATGATCAATTCATATATAACGAAGAAATTTCAGATTTAATTTTGTCGAATTAGAATTAAAAAGGAGTACCATAAAAAAGATCTTGTTTTATACTTTCGGTTCATCTTTTCACATAAAATCAGCCCTTGCTAATTGTACCATTATCGCTGGAACATACTGTATTTCTTTAGCCATGTTTTGCGTGGAATGTAAATTTTTATTTACGTCTTCCACGAAGGAAACGGGGCCTGAAACGCGAGGTCGAAAGAAATTTGCACGTAAATTGGAAAAAAATCCTGACGCGTAGCACTCGTTGAAAAAACATTTAGCGCCATTAAAAATATCTCGTGAACTAGAACTTTTTGAGTATTGGCGAACAGGAGTGTCATTATAACTTTGTTAGTTGCACGATTTGGAACGAGGTTCTACGTAAACGAGTTTTTGATTTTACGTTAACAAACGATCCATGAACTCAATGCTTTCTAACACGAAGTTTGACGATGTCCGCACAAGTATAAATATAAATTGTACAAAACAAATATAAAACAATATAAATATAAATTAATAACTCTAATTCCTTCCTCGTGAAAAATCTCGATATCAAAACGTAATCCTTAGAGCTTTGACTGCTGCCATTGTCAATTAACAATTCGAACTACCACGTTCTTTCCAGAAACACCACTTCAAAGTTCCTAAATAGGTATATAAATGTATAGACGTCGTATGAATATGTTCAGGTTCTCTTTAGCTTTTTATTCCGCTCCGCTAGCCTTTGAAAAATGTCGACAGGAAACCATGCTTGCGCGTTAATCTTACTTGCTGTGAAATGGAAAAGATAAATGTAGGATTACCTTATATTATTATAGATAAGTCAATCAGTTGGGGCCAAAAGAAGGGGGAAAAAAATAAAATTGATAACAATTTTTTTTCACATTTAAAGGCTTAACCTTTCTTTAAATTCCCGCATAACAGTACAATACGCATAACGAGAGTAAAACTCGGTCACGCGAACTCCCACATGGTATCACGTAATATTTCCATAATCTCGTTTCTCACTAGTCCCAGAAGAAACAACTTAATCGATGGAAATAGCCAGGATTTGAACGGACCGTGTACGGTAATTTCTTAAATTAACGCGCGTCTAAGGTGCACGAGGCAATGACAGTTTGTCCTGGTTTGAAAGGTGACCACTGGGAACTAGGACTTACCATCCACGACCTCTTCTTCCTTATTGTATTCGTTCATTCCTTCTGCAACATGCTCCGCCTCTTTTCCTGCTTCATCGGCCATTCACTGAAACCACTTTCATTTTGTGGCCTGATTAAGGACGAACGTATTCGATGCGCGTTTCCAACCGAGAATCGTGTTCCTTCTTTACTTTCCTTTTTCCTGTTTCCTGTTCGAGGACGTTCGAAAGTCTCGTGTGTCTGGCTTTCGTATGAATTGAAGGATGCTTGGAAAATGTGTGCATTATACAGGGTGTACCAGTAATCGTGGTACAATCGAGAGAATAGGGGTGATGTCTAAGCGTGGAAAAATATATCAACAACGCAGAATGAAATTTTTTCATACAACGTTCTGTTTCCTGGAAGATAGAGTTTGAACATTTGATTAATACTTGTACGTGAATTTGATTATCTAGCGGGCTATGAGTAGAAGAAAATAATTACCAGAAGGTTATTCTACGTACGAAAGTAAGTGAAAATGGTAGACTAAAATAATGGTAAATATAAAGTAAATATATGTATAATAACATAATTTAAGGCATCAGATTTAGGGAAATAGAGTTTAAGTATGTTTAGTTGAGAATTAGTCTGGTACACGTGTGCCAATTTAACATTCCTAGGAAACGAAGCATTCTATGGAAAAGTTTATTATTTTACCGGTTGTACCGCGATCACTGGACACCCTGTATAGTGAGATGAAATGTAGGAAGCTACTACCTCCAGCGAGAGTGCAAAACGTATGTTCTCTTAGTGATGTGTCAGTGTTGCTTGATGCTTTGTAGGAGAAATAAAGGAAAGATTTAGAGTCTGGTTGGAATTCTAGGAGAGAATTTACGGAGAATTCTGTTGTGTTCACGAATGGAATTTATTTGTAAAATCACTTCTCCGATTCTCAAAAATTTGAAATGAAATTGATATAGAATTTTTATGGCGAGTTCAAGTAGTAATTTCTCTTCAGTATCGTGGAACTTTTGTTTAAAAGCTTAACGATAAGCATATTCGCTTAAAATTTACTCGAATCTTCAATTGGGTTCTTTAAATTAAACTAAACAAAAAATATCGAACGCTCTTAAAATTTTCTACGTGCATTAAAAAATTTTATCGTAATAGTAATTTACAGGAATTTCTTTTTAAATAAACTATAATTCTTGAATGAAAAATGACACGTCGAATTTTAACACTTTTATGAAAATTAAGGCACTTTTAATAAATGCAAAAACTTGGAGGATTTTATTTAAAGGATTGTGGAATTTTTAACGAACGAGCTTTTACGTTTCGAATATTCAAGTTAGCTGAATTGTCTTGCGAACATAACAAAAACCATATTTAATATAATCATAACAACCACATAACAAAAACAGAAATTTACACAGAAATACATGATTGCTTTCACAATTTCCCTTTCAGTCGGTATTTTCTTTTCAACCAGTTACTATTTCACGATTCACTCGCAGCACTATCCTCCACACAAACTTGAAATTGATCTTAAGAACTTCTTTAACAAACTCATTCTCCAAACATTCAGTTTCCTCTGTTATATTTATACTTCTTTTATCTGTGGTTTTCACTCCGCAGAGAATCCGAGCTTTATTACGCAGCATTATTACGTTTCATAAAGATACAATTTAGCAGCGTGTTAATAGAATTTTATATTTGGTCCGTGTCTGATCTTCGACGAAGCCAGTTGAAAGAACTTTACTCTTTCTTTATCTTTTTCGCGCAGTTTCATAAGTCAGTTTATTCTGTCGTTGAACCGAAAGACAGTGGCTCTTGTACAAATTGTCCTTTCGACGTGATGGCGCGATAAACCGGCAGAATTGGATTTAATAGTTACTCGAGCTTTTATAGCGTTCCTCCGATGGTACTTCTTTATGATCACTTTCCGAAAGTAGCTCGGTATTCCAGGTGGTCGAAGCTTTTGTGGAAAAAAGGACAGACAAGATCAGCGAGACTCGGACAAAGAATATTCTGAATACGTAGAGAAGTTGTTTAATGAGACGATTATGTTAGTGAAACTGTTCTTGCGTATAAATTGCTTCTTTAAATTAATAGAAATACTTTTCCTTTCTTCGTAAAAATGACTAAAGTAATCAACTTCAGAGAAATTTTATAGATTTACATGTAATGATACATTTTTGTCGATTTAAATGATTCATTATAAAATACATTGTTTAGAATTTTTAATCGTCTATGTGCCTATTTTCTTACTTCATAATATTTTTTGTTTTACCATTCGCTGCTTTAAGAGGTTTGAATTATTTGAAAAATATCTGAATAAAAAATTCATGTTAAGTAAATTAAGATTTTCTTGAGAACTGAATATTCCCTGTAATATTTATTCCTTCTTTATTTTTATATTTAACACTTTGAGAACGTAGGTTATCAATAATTTCTATAATACGTATACACGTACACGAGCGTGAAACAATTCTGCAAATTAATTTCGTTTCAGTTATTTCATCGAACTTTGATATTTTAATTCGACGTAATAAATTACGACCCATATTAATTTGGAGTGATTTTCTAATAAATTATTAGTTATTGATTCTTGTATGTATAATATAATAAAACACAGTAATAATATTATATTCATGACCACGTATTGTAATTTAATTTTCAAATAATTCATTGTTTATTAACAATACGTTTTAACGTTTCGTACATACCATAAATTTAAAGTTGCTTAAATTTAATATTTAATATTATTTATATATTAATATTATATTATATATAAATATATATTATTATATTATATATATATATATTATATATAAATATATATTATTATATATTAATATTATATATAAATATATTAATATTTAAATTTAATATTTCGCAGATGTATATATTTTTCAAATAAAATCGTCCATTGTTAATTTTCAAATATCTAACAACTTCTTTTTTTTAATAATTTTATTGTTTCAAATTTTTTTTACAAATTGCAATTTATCATTCAAAGTCGTTATATTTTTGCGACATTTATGTTGCATGATAAATGTATTATACTTAGTATTTTCTAGTTCATAGAGTATCTCTGGGCTCGTTTTAACAGTTAATATCATAAGTTTTCCCTTTGGTACCATTACACAGAAAACTCTAGGTAACTTTAGACTAAAGTAACAAACGAAATATGGTAGTCAGATAACATGTAGAATGTTTGGATAATGCAGTATTCTACTCCGCGTTAAAAAATTTAGTAAAATTAGAAAAATAAAACTTAATATATTCTATGCCTCGTTATAAAATTTATTACGGTAGAATTGATAAAATTCGCATAAAATTTTACTTAGAACAATCAATCTCGGATTATTAATAATAACCTCACGTTTTATTATTATCCTTTTTACTTATACAATCCATCATTTTCTTTTTGCGTGTGATACGGTTTAAAGTAGGTTTTAGGTAACCCTCGTTAGTCATTTCTGTCAACTTTATACGTCACGATAAACATAAAAAATTATATATTCTTACTTTCATCATTTGTTAAAAATTCATGAACCAAACGAATTTTCGGTCCAGTTCTTCTTTTTCTGTTTTTCATGAAATTTTCTCTCGGAAAAAAAATGTGCACAGGAAAAGTACTCGAGTACTTTCCTCGAGCCAGCAGATTTCAACGTAGTAACGCTGTTTGTATTCGTTTTCGATGCGCTTTTCTCTCGCAAATAATGGCCGGGGACTCGTAACACGAACGTCAATGGAAGTGATATCGAGGTATAAAATGATTCGATCATTGTACGTCACATTTCTCCGCTTTACGGTGAACATCGTGTTTTACCGTATTTGTCCTCAATTTTTGTAGTATATTCGCGTGTTGACTGAAAATGAATGTCCGAAAGTTGATTAACTCTAAGAATTATCGGACTGATTATTATAAAACGATCGATTCATAGTATTTTTATAGATATATCAAAAGTATAGTTTGTATAGTTTTCTTTTGTAAATTTTGTGCACCTTGTACACATTTGCAATGTCGTATTTTTCAATTTTCTCACTTTATCAACATTTTTCTAATTGCTGAGCTAAAAATGCTTGATTTTCGATTATTGTCCTTTTGCCAGTTTCAACTTGTTCGTTCTACAAAGATCCTTTCGAGCAATAGAAAAAGCTTGATTTTTAATAACGTTTCTATTACTCATACATATCAATATCCGCGACGTATTGACGTAACATAAATTTTCTTCCATTCAACCAAACACAAATGAAATTGAATTTTCCCAATTTAATTCGGAGCTCTAAATTCTCACAAAGGATACTTTTCCCCTCGAATCGCATAGAATTTTTCCATTCGGAAGTCTATAGATTTACGATTCCAGATCGATTTCATATTAAGAACCAACAAGAGAAAACAATATTTCACGCTCGAAAGGAACGACAGAATGATCGATGTGAACAAATCTAACGATTAAATCGTAATTCGTTTTTTCGTCAGAGAATGTTCCGCCTACGCTGTAAGCTGATTGTAAAAGTGAAATTCTTCGATTCGAAAAATAACTATATTTTGCAGAAAGCTGTTCCGCAAACACGATTATCTGCCGACGTTGACTACGATGAGGAAAAAACGAGATGAAAGTTTCTCGAAACGCGCGATGCCAATGGAAAAAAAAAGAATGAAAAACCATGGTGACAGTTTTTGTTACATCATGGTTTTATCTTGTCCTCTCGTCGCATATCCGTTTCGCGAAGCGACGATTCAAGTATTTATCGGCAAATCGTTCTTCCATATTACTTCTCGTCGTATTATTGATCTGCGGATTATTATGCATCGATGGGAAATTGGAAAGTGCAAAAATAAATGTAATTCATTAATTTTTACGGCCTTAGTAATTTTGTCAGGGTCGATGATCGTTTGAGAGTAAAGTAAAACGAAAGAATCGGAAAATACGAGACATTTCGATTTATCGAAACAGTTGGCAGGCTTTTTTGCTCGAGTATGGCAACGTAAAACATGGAAAAATTTTTTCACGATCGAAAACCAGCTACCGTGTTTTATGGCCTTTTTTCGGAGAGCGTGGAAATGGATGGAATTTGATGAACGTGAAATGAAAATTCTTTCGTGGGAGTATATTGGGAATCGAATTATAGCGTTTCCGAGCTTTGATAGCGACATGTTAGCTTTCGTATATATAAACAGCTTTGATTTTATATAAACTTTAAAATATCTGTGAAATATAATTAGATTATAAATTGTAACAGAATATAATTGGGCTTTTGTCAATTAGAATTCCGTAAAACATTTCCAATCGTTTTCATCCATATTCCTTCATTTCCTTCTTTATACGTAGTTTATCTTAATGAGTTTCTCGGTGAGCACAACAGGAATGATAGGCGGAACCTATAAATCACCGATAATTCAAAAACACTTGTGGAGAACGTTTATACGTGAAAAAGGTATCGAAAAACTACATTCATATTCCCTTCGAAATGCACGAAAAGCTTTTGGGTCATCAGATATAAAAATCCATTAAACTTCCGTCGCAATATTGATTTAGTAAAAAAAACCTAAATCCCTTGTAAATGTTATGGATAAAATTGCAAAGTCTCCTATTTGCATATGACAATACGTATTATATGCAACTTTCAACAAATAAATAACTAGTCAATTTTTAATCTCGAGCAGTCAACTCGAGCATTGTTTTACCTAAATCCAATATTTCTCATATATGAGGACTAGAAAACAAAAGGATTGTTTAATTAGTAAAAAGTTGTCGTTATTGGTAAAAGTTATTTATTGACAAGACCTCTCAACACTTAGAGCGTTACCAAAGAAATTTGTTAAGAATTATACCGGGTTAGATGAATATTATATATTGATGGAATAATGTATTAGGATCATGTTAGAATCATTATGTTTGAATCAAACTAGAAAATAGAAGTCTACGATAAAATTTATTTAAAAATGTAAAAATCACCAACCTAGGTTTTTTAGTCTAAATGTTTGCAACTTTTTTCTTTCACTAGCCTCACTTACTCTGTTTTCCCATTATTGCACTTACATTGGTTATGGTTAAGAACAATAATGACACTGCTCATGATATAATAAATGCTCATTAGTATATCCAGGCTAATTTAACGTAAAAGAAATTGCTATTTAAATTTCATTTCTTCATTAATCTCCTATGAAACTATATATTTGCATAAATATCCGCAATCTGATCATGGCATATTTATTGATAAATTAATCTTTTTTGTAAGAAGAAAAATCTATAAAGTAGAGTATATATATGTCGATATATTCACTCTTTTAATGACCAACAATTTTTGGTTTCGTTTACGGATTCTTTACTCGTCTCCAATTTTCAGATATCCTGTCAAAACAAACTGACAAAAAGCTATCCGGATGGAGGGCGCGTTAAGTGACTCTGTTCAAAGTTCCGTTGGCGCAGCACGTGCGGAAGTTAGTCACGTCGTCAGTCACCTTTGCAATCGAATCCTTGTACTTATTTTTCCCCGTTCCCGTTTTTTGCTCTCTTTTTTTCCGCGATTCTCTTCCACGTGACACAATTTCGAGAGAAGCTTTTTCATTCCTGACAGTTTCAACTGCTTTCCCGCTCTTTCCTCTTTTCTTTCATTTTGCCCCCTCTGAACTAGATACACGAATGCTCCGATGATCAAATTTGATTTACGCTTAGATCGTTCGATAACTGCCTCTTCGTTTTGCGCCGAATATTGGCTCTACCTGGGATTCAAGCCTCGATTGATTCTTGGCAAACGAATCCACTTATTTTAACCATGTAAATTTATATAATTATATACTTTGAACTAAAATTATAGGTGTAGTGCAACATAGTAGTGCAAAAGTGCAACATAATTTGCCAGGATATCTAAATTAAAGAAAAACTAAATAAAATTATTATAACTGACATTACATAAGACATATAATAATATAATATATTATATTATTATACAAATTATGTTCACTACAGTATTCCATAAGCGAAAGACACTATTGAATAGGTAAATTTGCATAATGAATTCGTAAATAAAATTTCGCATAAACATTTTCAATTTAGTTATCAGAATACTCACCAACTTAATTACAGACCATAGATACCAAAATTACCATATTTCTCTTTGATCTCTTTCATAGTAACCAACCGAATATTTCAACCCATGTTATATTATCATTATTTATTCTCGAATATCGATCCACTCCATCATTCCATTATCATCCAATTTTTGCCCAGTGCGTACACTTTACTAAACAAATTCCATAAAACCACCAAATTTTTATTGTTTACCTTCGATATTGACTTATCAGTCTCTCTTTCCTCTTTTTCTTTTCTCTTTTTCAAACGAGAAACATTTCATGCATAGCTTATCCAGCAAAGGATATTACATTGGTTTTAATTAAATAGTCACAAAGAGAAAACGATTTCGGTCGATTCTTTATACGAGTGAAAGCTCGACCGGCCTCGCACGTTATCATTTAACAGAGGTTGCTTTCATCGCCACTCACCTGCTGCCAAATTTGACTTTCAAATTCGAACCGGAAACCTCGTTCACCGGGCTGTTCTTCCTTTATTCGATTGATGGAAATTCCTCTTTACAGTCTTACTATGGTACTCGTTGACGCGTAACGTACGATCCTCGAAAACTTGCCACGGCTTGTTCATGAAAACGAAAATTTCTGTTCCGAGCAACTAGGAGAAACGAATAATGTTTGAAAATGCAGAGTGTTCACATTTTCCGGTTAAACTTTGTCAGGATGTTTTATGGGTATAAATAAGAAAAAATTTTTATTCAGGCGTAGGTCGTTGGAATTTCTGTTAAAGAAATTTATAATAAAGATTACAAAAAGTTGGTCACAACTAGACTGCGGATTTTTATGCATGTATGGGAAATTTAAAGTTGCAAGAATGTACGTAATATACAAAAATATAGAAATTATTCGAAGTGAAGTATCCAGCTGTTAAAACACGTAATGGGAGAAATAAATCTTCGTGTTAGTTCCGCTCCTGATTAGTTAGGTTAATAAAAGTATGAAATTACGTACAAATTTACAGTTTAGTTGTGACCAAAATAAGTAAAAATATGTAAAAAAGACAATACATATTTATTTATTCGTATTTACGTCATTATGTAAATATCTAGTCAATTCTTCGTATAAAAAAAGAAAAGAATTTTAATCTCAATTTGCTCGAAACACGCTCACTTTGGTATCTGAATTTAATTGAAATATCTCGAAGCACGTATAAAACGAACTTTCAACCGAATTTTGTTTCATTTCAACAAGAATTGCAGCATCGTAATGGCGAAGCGTAAATTCATACTTAAAAGTAACCATACATCTATATCAGCGTTGAAATGTTCTACCATTTGAATATTAATTACGAATTTCGTGTACGTCTGGCAACAAAATCGTATATTGTTCGTTTAATTCTGCACGGAGAGGTTTGATTTTCCAGAAATTCTTGCTTACGATTTGCCACACCATACAAAAAGTGATTTATGTAACTGGAACAACTCGTATCTCTTTTCTGATTGCAATTAGAAAAAAAAAAAGAATGGCAGAGATGGAAAATGAATGGTTCAAGGAAGAGTACATTTCCATAACCATATTTCTTCACAAGTGCTATATGAGGATGTATATGCGTTGCAAAGAAATTATGCGCATTTTTTCGGCAACACCGGGAAAATAAATATAGCGAAATATTTCATCGTCAGTTCGCGTATTTCTATAATAAATCAAGTTTACGGAATTTCACTCGAACAAACGAAATTCCATACGCTCTACGGCCAAGTATTGTACATGCAAGTGTACGCGTTTAAACTGTCAGACGACGAAAAGAGTAGCCAAAAATAAATCTTTAATCCGCCTTAAATAACTTCTCCCCAGTTTATTTACTTGCTCAGAACGATCTTTGATCACAGCACAACGTGTTCAACCCTTGCATAAGAACCTCTTGTATATTTTCAATTTCCTCTGCTCCCATTCCTTCCACCAATTCCTCTTCATTTCGTCTCACATCGCATCCAATAATACCTTCATTCTGTACTAGCGAACCTCGCCAGGCTACCAATGTCTTCGAGCACTTTATACGTTTCGCGGGATGATAATAAAGCCTGAATTCCGTTGATATTCAACATCCTATTTGCACCGTAAACGCAATGATAGAGCCAAGATTCCAACAGGCATTAGTGCCATTTTTCTATCCATGGCGATCTTCGTCAGCCGCAGATCTCGCCGATAAATTATTCTCGAAACGTATTGCGCGAACGTTCGACGACTAACAATGGGATCACGTTCGATATAGGTACCATTGAATTCCAGTTAAATTTCAATACGATAGTTTCAATTCGTGACATTTTAACGATTAAACTCAAAATATTTATGCGCATCGATCACACAGGAATATCTTTTTGAAAAATGAAAATACACTGTACTATAAGCATTAGGATATCTACTGATATTTCATATAAATTAAATGCTATTCGCCGCTCTTATCCTCTAGCTTTTTCATTATGCACCAGTCGTTTCATTCGCAATATATACGTGCTTTTTAATATGAAACACGAAATGAGGTAAAATTTTACTAGCAGTTTTCCAAATAGCGTAAATTTCTAAAAAATACAGTACGTGTTCTAATACTTCATGGGCATGGTGTATCTTCGAATATGAAGTTCGTGCCTGGCAAATTCACAAAATGGATAATAACGGATTTTTAGAGTTGTTGTATTTGTAAAAAAATGTATAAGATGCATATTTATATCGATACTTCTCATAATGAAAAATAGCAAAAGGCTTTTAAAGTATTTACAAGTAATTAAAAATTTGATAGATAAATTCAAACTTAGTTGCAACATACTCGATCCTACTGTTACCCATGGCACTTTCTTTTAACCCGCTCGCTCTACTCTATTTCTTTCTTTACCTTCCTTTTTCTTTCTTGTTTTTCTCCCTGTTTTTCTTCCCCGTTTTTGCTGTGATCCATAGACATAAATTCACCGGTAGGAAGAAGGAAAACGATATTAGCGTTCCTTCCGCTCTAGGGAATTCCGAGAAACCCTCGTTTTCTTCCTTTCTCTTTCCGTCACTCTAGTCTTCAGCTGCCAGTTTCCAGCCTCCCCTCTGTTTCCTCGGCCTATAACACAACGCACAACCCTCGTTGCTATGGGAATACCCTGTTCTTCGCTATTGTTCGGCTTTAGACTAACGATGCGTGTGATTCTCCCTTTTTACATTATTCTTCATTTTCTTCTTCTACGTTTCGTTCCGGCGTTTCTTTCTAGTTTTCACATTATATCAACGTTTCTGGATACGTTGTTTTTTGTTTGCTCGTGGATTATTTAAAGGGAAGGAATTGATTTTTCGTTTTAGCTTGATTTACAGGTCGGTCGGTTTTGTATGTAATTGATAGATGATTATTGGGTTTTGGTTGCTATTAACTGTGTAAAATAATCAAACATCATTAAATTTGTGGATCGTGCAATACAAGTTTGACTGGGTTATATTATATTTGTCTATATTACGTGAAATTACGTAATATATTTCTTCAATTCTCGTTATTAGAGATAGAAGTATTTCAATTTAAGTTAGTTATTAGAAACTGATAGATTCGAACGAATTTAGAATTAATTTAGTTCGCTTAATATGTTTGTTCATCATATAGGTAAATTTATAGACGGATTATGGTTGATTATGTACAATACACTGATTATATATGCTATGCGGTCGTATTGGATATTATATGATAATAACTATAAGATTTTTAAGTCAAAATGGGAGAAAGGAAGGAAATAAAGAATAGAAATTAGCATTTTAGGAGACTAAAACCAAAAAAATTATTTTTATTAAGGTAGTCAAAGCAAGTGATAAAAAATATTTACTGCTATGAAACAAGTATGTTTCAACATTTACCAAATCATTAATCGGGGCGTGACCCAAAATATTTCCACGATATCGTCGCTTCCACTTTTATTTACCGACATATTCAACATCTCGTAATAAATTTTATTGTCCATTCAATTAAAAATTAATTTACCAATATTGTAGGAAATGTCGTACAATTAAATGTCATAACCAGCGTATGTACGTTATTTGGAATGAAAATTCCAATACCTAAAATTTTTATCTATTTTTGTTTCGTCCAATTTTATTTATTGACGATGTTCCGTTATTTCACAAAGGATTTAAATATAATCAAAAATTGATTTACAAATTCCGCGAATAATACAATATAACTCATAACAATAGCTAATACATTTAATGAAAATTTGAATAATTAAATAACGAGCTTGCAAGAAACAGTATATTCATCTTTCACTTGTTGCCTTATTTGCAAATTAATGTGTTTTATATTTATTTTAAACAATGAAAGGATAAAAAGTATAAAGATAAATCAAGCTTAAAGGGAACAACGTGACAAAGACCAGCGTCTAATCCGATACGGTCTTAATCTACTTAGAGTGCAGGTGTCCTCAGAAAGGTGGACAGATTGTTCTGTTTCGCTAGAAAATTTGCAAAACCTTAATCTTAAAGAAAATCAATCGCTTTAACTTATTAAACAAGGAATTCTTATTTTGTTACATAGAAATTTATTTTACTATTCAAATATGAATCCAACAAGGAAATAGGACATTTTTTCCTAAAAACATCTTAACATTAACGTCAATTAACTTACATCGAAAATGAACTATTTCATATCTCTCCTTTATTAGAATCGCATCAGAGAATTTTGTATATCGTATTTTTCATTGTACTCGGTTCGAACAATGGAAACGTCAATAACGCATCGAAACGAGAGGCTGGATAGCATTTATCGCTTATTATTATGCTTTTTACATGTTTGAATTTTCTGGTGGTACTGTGACTTGGAAACAAGGCTATTAAAAGTAACTCATCACGATAACTGATACATAAAGATATCCTTTAGTACTATATGGCGTGACTGGATGTTGATATAGTGACGTATTATAGAGAAACGAGCGGATTTTCGTGGATTTTCAGTAGATTTTCGATAGAGTGAGTAGTAGTGCAGAAACGTAAATGAAAATTTATTGAGTGTACTGGAAGTGGAACATTGCCAGCTGATTGGTTAATCCGCTTCGTGTCAATTGACGTCACGGCGAATGGAATCACCTGAATATTCGCCGCCCGCTAAAATTTTTGGACAAATATACCAGAGACAATAACATCGTATCGCAACATTTTACTTTGGAAGCTTGTTAATATCCTAACAAAGGAAACAATAATTTTTTGATATAAGAACATACTCACAGAAGACAATTTTTCCATGAATTTTGAGAAAGAATTCAACCGTTTTGGAACATTAAATTTTGATAAAATATTTTTGATAAATAATTACATTTTCTTCTATACAAATGTTATTATTTAGTTATCCATTTGGAAAAAGTTCACTTTATTCTTTATGGGAATTAATTTCCATTGTGTTTGCTATAACATATTCTATCTAACATATGTATCTAATAACTAGACTGCGAATTATGTATTTAAGAGAAATTTGAAGATGATAGTGTTTAATAGGTAAAATAATATTCTACTAAAGTTCCATTTTTGAATCATATTCATATAAATATGAATTAGTGACGATTTAATAATAAAACAAATTTGCAAATTGTATAAGCAGATATTACACGAGTATGTTCGTTAATTTTCATTTTAAATTATTTGTCGATATTCGCACCAACTTGTCAAGCTCAATTATCTTACGAGCAAGTCGACGAAATAATTCCGACATTAATAGAAATTTTGCGACAGGGTTGGCGTTCGTCGTCCATCAGAATTCCTTCGAATCCATGGATTTCATTGTTCTTCGCCCACACCTGCGAACGCTTATGCAATTGCGGCAAATTCATCTGGTCTTATTTCGTAACTATCTGAAACCTCACAGCACACGCGTCTAGCTAGTAAACAATTTAACGTACTTTGCTGGAATGTGCGGTAGAATGAAATTATACAACATGCTCCACGATTCTCGAAGGAGTTACATTGAGAGTAACCGCGCGGACAGATTCATTTTCACGGTCATTTAGATCTCCTCTTAGAATACAATCAATCTTCTCTGAATAGTGTTGTCACATACTAGTGTACAAGATACTTTATGTAAGATGATACACTCAAATGAAAAGGTATTCTACATCGAGCGGAAATTTCAATAAAATAGATGAGAATGTCCTTTGGAAAAATGTTTTCGAGAAAAGAGCGTGAATTTCGAGTTCGTTGACTACACGAATCGAATAGGTGAATTTATTATTAGAGAATATTCGATAAAACACAGCGTGGTTATTGAGAAAAGATATCCTCAAAAAATTAATTCGGAAGAAGGTTTGATAATTCGAAGATAGAAATCTGCTGGAACTACCTTGCTACTTTTTATGGTAATGACTCGATGAATAAAATGGTCGGTTGCTTATGTCCTTATTTGTCGAAAATGATGGCCGGTCGTAAAAATAAAGTAGGCCGTAAAATAATTTCGAAAACGTTTTATTAGATTTGTCCCTCGGATTTAAGAGCCACTTGTGGCTCACCAGCCTTATCCACATCGATTGTTGTTTCGATAGTATGATCAGGTATGATCAAAAATTCATAAAGTGTTACGCAAAAGAAGCGAATACACTTGAACAGGAAATTTTCTAACTAATAACGTTGATGAATTGACAAGTTTGGCATCTCTAAAGCTTCATTTCTTAGATGATAAAATGCATGGAAATAATTCCAAAAGTAGAAAGATTCATAATGTCTCGTTGATTTACAAATATTTTTAAATTTCGAAATGGGGAAAAAACTTTGACGAAGCTAATTATCATGACAGGAAAAACTTCAAATGAGATTGTAATATTCACATAAAATACTAAAACATAATTAATAATAAATAAATCTAAACGATCAATAAAATAGCACGATTCATAATGTTCCATTGAGGAAGCATCGAGGAAGTTTAATCAAATCTTTTTCTAAGAACAAACGAATCTGTACGAAATTCTTTTCTTCAAAGTTGCACGTTCAAGGTACACTTTTTTCCGTAAAATAAAGCTCACTCGCTCGGATGTTGTTTTAACGTACGTTACCCAGTTTCTTGCGCGCAAAGGGGTTAATTTCATCTGTTCGATCGTCAGACTGGCCTCGAAAGAAACTCGCGAGGATCCGTCTGAAAATACCAGAAACTGCGTGCTCTTCTCGTTCCCTCTTGATCTATCTATCTCTGTAGATGAGTTTTTTTCGAACGATGTTAGACGAGACACTTTCCAGATTACTTTCGAGGATGGATTTTATTAAGCCGTGGAGCTAGTCAGCGGAGATGCAAACAAGTCTTGCAATTTAGCAGAGAGAAAATATCCTGCTGTAACGGTTCCGCGGAAATATCGTTTATTTCTACAAAAATGCAATCACCGTAGTGTCCGTCGCGTCGGGAAACAAATTTTCACTACCTCGAAGAAATAGATTCTCGTTTTTTGAGGTCACTTTTAAAAGCTTCCATGTTTAACATGTTTTGATCGTTAACCATACCAATCGTATAATTATAAGAAAAATCAAAGCTTCAGAAGTATGTCTTATTCTAACAGAAAAAGAATTAAGCACATAATTCTTGTAAGAAATACATACAGATATTTAACGTAAGAAAGCATAGAGAAAACATTTATCTCGTTAATTCTAATAAAAGAAAAGTATATTAATTCTAAAGTATTTTAAGTATAAAATCTGATCAAAAACTAATTGACACCTCTCAGACTAGACAATATAATCAATGTTGGATGACGATAATACAATCAGTGTAGGATGACAGAGTCATGACAAATTAGGCAATCGGTCGAGTTCATCACTTGTCGTTTATTTGTCAATTAAAAGAGATACCTGGTTTAAAAAATTGTAGCTCGACCGTAGCAATCGATCGTTCGATACCAAACAACGCGTTTGTGTAATGTTCAACGAATGGACGAGCATCAGCAGCAGAATTAATGTCGTGTCGTGAAATGTCGAATATATTCATCGTATGACACGTGGACGTTGCACAGGCTGTTAATGCAAACCGCTATACGATGTCATATCACGGCCAAATTATTGCAATCCGTGTCGTGTTTATTAAAAAGCTGTTTACAGCTTCCTGCCTACCAGTTCGTATAATTCGAGTAAAATTTCGCAAGTTGCGAATTAAAAATTTTTTAGTTGAATTATTGTATATAGGCTAACGGATTTTTACACGATTATATAATTTTGGAAATATAATTAAAGAAGTGGAATTTATATAAAAATTCTTTTGTGTATTAAATATCGTATGATAGTAAGTACCTTATTTTGCATATCTTTATATATCTCCTTGTATCTTTATATTATCTGTATTTAGTAGAATTTTAGAAGTTTGAAAGTTGTAACACATTCGCTATGTAAATCGCGGATTTGACATTTTCTTTAAAATAGGTGGATAGATTTTTGTCATTATTACCTTTGTTTAATATTATGTGTATTTACATCTTAATATTCATTTGCCAACATTTATTTATTTTATTAAATCTCCGAAAGGTTGAGGTAATTCTGTATTTTTAAAAAGCCCCTACAAAGCTACGCAAAAGCTATTTAAAAAAACTTTCAAATCTGTGTCCGATCAGCCCACATCCTATAATCCCACGTCTGACTTAAATATCATCGACGTAAACATAGAAAACGAACGACGATATTGAACGATGCGAAATTTCGAGGTTCGTGCGCACGCTCGAGCGCATTCTTCCAACGAGATTGATTTTTAACTGATTTCGGACTAACTGAATTACGTTCACGCGTTAATTGCGTTTACCAAGGCCGGCGTAGGTTGGAATATGAAACCATGATCCGTAAAGGGAGCCGACCACGCGGATTCTCTTAAGGGAGAATCGTGAGTAGGGCAATTTTAAATCCGGTCGTATGCTAATTCGACCGATCATCAACAAAGGGGGTGGGAAAAGGAAACAGAATCTGAGGGGTAGATTAAAGCAGTTTCCTGAGTATAATTTGATAATTGGTCCTCGGGAATCTCAAATTAATTTTCACAGTAACGACAGACGCTTCTGGAAATTTCCAAACTCTGCAGAGTATAATGTAATAAATATTGTAAAATTACGAGAATTATTTACATAGTAGGGAATTCTGCAATCTGTTGCTTGTCAAGAAATTATCACTACCTGTTATTAAATTATTATGTAAGAAAATTCAGATAACTTGTAAGATAAATTTTACAAATTAAACGTTACTGGAGAACTTTGTCCTGAAACATTGGTTTGAATAAGAAAGTTTGTAAAGGTGATACACGGTCGGTTTGCAAAAGAGGCATGTTGAATACCCTTAATGGGATCTTGGATGGAATTATTGCAAGTTGTTGGCTGTATTATGATGTGAATTGGAAGTTTGGGACTACATTAGTGTTTCGTTCCATTCGTTGTTACTATTTAGTTTGCATTTCCTGTACCTAAGATAATTTTTAACGGCTACTAGCTTCTGAAACAAGTCGTTGTTTCAATGTAAAATTTTATATCTCTTGTAAATGGGATCGTGGCTTAAATATAATATATTCACAGGAATAAAAATTAAGCGACAAGGATCCAAGTATGAATTACTGAAGTTTGTAAATTATTTTAATTATAATCTTCTTTGTAGACGAGAAGATGATCGTACGTATTAATTAATTTTACTTTTGAAATAATAAAGCTGCGGTACAGCTATAAGAAAAGATACCAATTAATAATAATTTGTATACAGTTTATAGAAGTTTAAATGTCCTAATTATATCTAGAATACTTTATTAAATAAATTACATTGTTCTTATTCATATTGTTCCTGTTGAAGTTCATATTATTTCAAACAATAAACTATAAGACAAATGACAAAATGAAAGATGAAGCATTAGACAAACACTATTACTAAAAAATGCTTAACCTTTATGTTGCCACGTAGAATAAATACATATAACATAATGAATTGCAGTAAAATTTTGTATAATTAAAAAAAAATGTTTTCTACGTTTTATTAATTTACATTTTTAACAATTTGAAGAATATGTTTAAAATTCGTACGAGAATTAAATCTAACTGTCTTCTAATTTATTTTACAAACTACTCTTTGTAAGAACAAACTAGCATCAACTTATTTTTATACTGTGTTTTACATATTTAACGTCTTGCCTGCCTGATACACTTTGAAAAGCAAAGTACTACAAACCTCTATACTACAAGCAAAACATCGTCTTTTGTCTTGTCTCGAGGACTATTTTTAACTGTGGCTCGAGAGCCAGTGATTTATAGCCAGCTTGGTAGGGTGCATCTTGTCTAGAAGTTATTTTATCTTCCTGCTCCAAAGCCTTTCCAGTACAACAGCCTCCGATGATGCTTTTTTTATGCTGGAACGAATAAATCAATTCTTTACATTGCTATCAACATTCACGTTTCACAAAGACGGGATAAACAGATTCTAATTTCAGTCTATTTGAGTTTAACAAGTATGTTAGCAATTATCGTGGAACTTGTTTCAATCATAGGAACAACGAATCTTGCTTTATAATTACGATAATTAAACTCATTTCGTTAAAAGCTCGTTGCAGACATTAACAATCATCACAAACAGTGTACAGAATATTTTTTTAAAATAGATTGGGTTCCTTGGGTAAATTGTAGAGCACGTCGCAATATCGATCATAAAATTAGGAAATACAAAAGTATGTTACTTTTATTATTGATTCTTTGAACTATTTTTCATCGAATCCAATTTTTTATCGTCAGAAAATTTCTCAAGTTCCAGGGAAATGTAAAAAGGACAAAGGAAGATTTTTCGAAAATATTAAAACCCTTTCTGCCGCGTGAAACCAAAGCAAAATTTATGTATCGAATATTTTTATCATCGACAACGCTTCGATTCTCTGTAACAAAATTTTATCGTATTATTAAAATTGTTAATAATAATTTAATTATTATACTACGTATTCTTCATCAAATACATACACGAGAAAGATTATACTATAGGAATTTGCGAATTCGTATTGCAAATGCTTCAAACAAAAGGATCTCACTGAAAAAAGTATTATTCTTAATAAAATATTTCCAACGCTTTTATCCTAACACAAATTTGAAACTCATGAATTTTTTATGGAACACTTTACATACCGAACAGCCTGTGGCATTAATATGGAAAACCAGTGGCTGGTTAAAGCCTGAGAAAAGGATTGATGGAAGGATAACGCAAAGCAACGGAGAACTTCGAGTCAGAAACTTTCACGTGGTTGGGAAATTCACATGGCGCGGTATCCGCTATATTTTCATAAATCCTTAAAGTTTTTCTGTTTGCAGTGGCGAGGGTAAACGAGACCAAGCATGCAGTGGAATTCGTACTCATTTCAAAGTTCCGTTGACCTTGGGTAGAAAGTCCCACGACGAAACCCCAAGGTTACATAAATCGTCCTTTCTCTTCATTCCATGAGAATATTACACGACACCCTTGCGCCACTGCTTGCTGAATTATGAACGTTCTGAGTAAATTATAAATTCGAAAGATTAATAGAGGGTTTCGCCTAAGGAGATTTACACTGCCGTGTCAGCCAGTTGTTATGAATCACTTGCTTTAATCCTTTCAAGGTCTTTGTTTAACAATATGATATTAGATTCTGTAATAAGTTGGACTGCTTCTAAGTGTTACATTTTCAAGGATATTAAAGAAACGTTACTTACAGTGGTTAAAATACTCGAACATTTACCATAAGAAATTTTTATGTCTACCTATATCGTATACCTACGCTACATAAAATATCTTGAAATTATCAAGAACACGACTATCGTGATAAAATTGGTCTTTGAAGCCAATCTGAGAATGTGCATAGAAGTTACAAGATACTTAGATTGCGTTTTATAATTTTTGGAGAAAGTTCGTCTTTGGGATTGTATTATTTGATGATAGCGATGAAGGAGATTGCACATTATGAGTCGTTTATTATGTTAGAATTAGGATCATCTATTATTTCTATTAGATTATCCTCAAGAAAAATAGATAGTATTCTTAACAATTGCGAAAATAAGAAGCTTTACATAAATCTGTAACAAAGAGAGTTTTATAGAAATGTATGCAATTGAAGTACCATAACTGTATTATACAGAGATCGTAATTTCTTAGCATTTTATTTTCTAGTATAAATACCATGTTATTCGTCCATTATCTGTAGCTGTTCCATCGATGGTAATGGAACAGGTTTTCGAAACAAACAGGCTATTTATTTTAGAAAGTAGGTTTTCCAAATAAACAGGCTATTTATCGATGCTAGTGACGTGGTTTACGTGGGACACGAGGTGTCGTGGAGACTCATTACTTCTGTTCAACCATATTTCCATTGTAGGTTTCGAAGGACTTCGTGGAAAGAGGAGAAAAAAAACTATTTTTGTGTGTATGTATCTTTTTGCAGGTCGGCCAGATCCTTGCCATGCGATGTCGTTGCAGAACCCCAGACTTCGACATTACAGGTCGAATCGTCAGACCAGATACTGAATTTAATACAGATTTGTTCTCATTTTTGAGGATCGTTTTCTGACAGTTTTATTAATACGCTGATCGATACGAGGGCAGACACGCGGCTATATTTTATATATTTCGCTCTTTCTCTATCTTTCTCTATCTTTCTCTTTCATTTCCTTTTCTTCTGTATAGTATTTTAATAAACGTGCACAGGATGCGGTACAGATAGAGCGATTTTTTCCAGGTACAATTAAGGGGAAAATCTGTAAACTGTACTGTAGAAGAAATTGTGTTTAACGTCTTAGACTTGCATCGCATAAAAATATGATTCAGTCTGACTTATGTCGTTATTTTCACTTAAAAAATTCATTTCAAAGATTATTCTTTCGTGAATGGTTCTGAGTAAAATGCACTTTGTCCGAGGCATGAAATTTTACAAATCGAAGGTTTTTAGCATTGAAAAATTCTCTTCCATATCAATGACAGTTTTGGCAATGAAATTTAAGAAATTTTATAAATTATAAATCCTCTGATTTTTTTTCTTTGACAAAGAAATTGTAGAATCGTAGGAAAAAAGTTGTAACTTGTCAATTTATTAATATTATTACTGGTATCACTAGTTGTTCGATATTATTTTATATTATTGTTCAATAAAATGAAAACCTGATAAAAAATCGGTAGGATATTCTTGGAAATTGTATAAAATGCTTGAGAGAATATCCCGTTTGCATGGAGATCGTGCAACATTTTCTAAATCCGATAACGTACTTACTTTAGCGGGCTTATAGAATGCTCACAGAATGGTTATGACAAGCTTTGGTGCAAGTTAAAAGAGAACAATAGCAAAATGTGCTCAACTCCAGAATTCTATAATACAGAAAACTTTGACGTAAAAGCAGTTTTTTCTTTGTTTTCCAAAGATTCTTTCAATTCCATCAAACAACTAAGAGCGTAAAAAGAAAAATTCACTCTCCGTCTCGAAATAGTTCAATATCCACTTGAACGTATTCACACGATGACAAACGTTCAAAATTACTAGAGTTCCTTTGTATAATTTTCCGATTAACGATATTAGTGACAATTCATAGATTATACATTTTTTTTTTTTTTGTAATTCCATCAAAATTACCAGAAAATCAGATTAGTTTCAATTACAGTAACTTACTTGAAAAGCTACATTTGTTTTATTACAAATCTTGTTGCTGTTACATGAAGAAATTTATTAATACTAATCATTTATAATCCGTGATTATTAAAATTTCATCAATAATATTAGTTCAACTGTACCTGCAAGAGGATCTAGAGTATAAAAAAAATCTATGAAGGCATAAATTTCCATGTTACGAACTTCACTGCAAACGTCACATTAAATTAGAAGGATTGCGATATCTCCAATGACTAAAATACTTTCTGTCAGTAATAATGAACTCCTCTTTTTATTTTCGATCATTTTGGTAACTTTTTAAGCCTTCGAATCTTCTTCTTACGATCACTGTAAACTTTCATAAATCAACTACAATATATAAATATAAGATAAAATAGATTATTGTAATACGATTTTTGAAATGAATATATCTTTTTTTTTTTAGTTAGAACTGCATCGCAAATTGAACGATACTCAGTAACCTCAGTAATTAGCTATTGTCTATTTTCGCCATTTTCAACACGGTTTTCCTCAAAAATATATTACATGTTTTCAACTTATTGTACCATCATGAATTGTTCTTTATCTGCTTAAAAATTTGTTCCACGACCTGTGCACGGACTAGATACAAGAGTACACATGTGCATAAAACGTCTACGATATATCTGGTTTCCGCTGCATCCACGCTTTTGGTATGACGCTGGCCGCGTGAACGCCAGCTCTGTAGCTACATATTTGCGTCACTGTACCTCCATATTGTTGGAGCGTTGCTCCATTTAGCGACCGTTTTCGTGGCACATCCGTAAACCGGGAGTATTTTTCAAAAGAAACGAGCAGGAGCGTGTCCCGCTGATTAAATCTGCTTTCAGACGCGCTGCTACTCGGATTTTCCGCTTTATGTTTATAACGTTGTTGTAAGTTACCACGTGCCAAGTATCGTAGAAGTATTATTTGTTGACCAGTAAGTAAGAGTCGGTCGAGCAGGAAGTTGATGGAGCTTGAAAGATGAATATTTTAATTTGAGGAATTTTCAGAGTTGTAAATTTTCTGCGAAACGAATGGCTATGTTTGTAGTTTATTTTAATTTGTTTGTTGCAATAGTGTTTTTATGTTTCTAAAATGAAACACGGAAAAATTTGTTCAACTCCGTAGATCCATTTGAGTCTGTAAAGTTTAAAAAAGAAAAACGCATCTTCAGTTTTCCTATCCGTTTTCTGATATAACTTCTTTGAAAAACTTCGATGCAGGGATGTGAAAGTAAGAACTTCGCCTCTTGAAACGACCTCGTGTGTGTGCTGTTTCAAGAGCTTTTTTCACGAAGCTACAACAATTGAAAGATCGATAATTTTTCGGGCAAAACTTAATGGACCCCCAATTTTGTGGCGTAGTGTATTTTATTTAAAATCCTTGAAATTTTATTTACATAAAATCCGAATAATATTCTATCTTAAAATTGTATTCAAGCCAAACAACTAATTACGTTCAATTTGTAAAGAACGCAAACAGTTTCGTCAAATGTAGAAATTGAAATATGCAAATGAAATATTAAACATGATGTTGATAAATCAACATTTATCAACGTTTTAAATTTATACTGTTCGAATCATTAGTCTAAAAATCAATGAAAAAAATTCCAATATAAAGGAAGAAACAAGAGGAATCTTTATCGATGTAAATTCCATCAACCTTCTGCGAGAACTTTCAGTAGTATCGTGAACGCAGTAGCTTGCTCGAAAAGTGAACTCGATTACGCTTCATCTTCGTTTCGTTCTCCTTTTCTGGTCGATAGAGACAGCGTCTCGCTACTTTTCAAGCATGAAAATGATCCTAGAAAGATCCACGTAGAGGGTAGCGAAGAAAACCACGATCTCGATCGAGTGTCACTTCACAAACGCTCTGTTGGCATGGCCTGGATTCACGTAAAACTCTATCGTTGAAACGTTGCACCCTTTCACATTCAGTTAATTCCGCCTATTCCCGACGAAATATCAGCGCTTATACGTGACATTTCGATTTCAGGACCATGACAGCGATCTGTTTCGTGTGTAACCTACCGATCCTGAGCCATCAGGTTGGCCTGGTATGGCAAGGAGGAAACGGCTGGGACGATCTAGTGCGGGAGCAGGTGGAGGAATCTACTTTGAGGCAACGTCTTGGTGGGTATTTGTCTCGCTGTCACAAGTCCTCTTAAGTTAATGTTCTCTTAAGTAACGTATTACGTTTGTTATTTTCGAAGATATTTGAACACCTCTTGAGGGTTTTATGGATTTTTTTTTAAGTAATTTCATTCCTTGAAATTCCTTAAAATAAAAATGTGAGAAATCTGTAACATTAAAACCCGCAATTTGCCTACAATACATACGTTTGCGTCGTTAGACCCAAGAAATTCTTCATAGCAAACTTTGCATCGCGATTCTTTCTTTCCCTGAAAAAAAAAAAAAAAAAAACAAAAAAGAACACGCACATACATTCATCATCGTACTTTCAAGAAAATAAATAAAAAATCCAATGAAATGAGACATAAAATATAAATACCTTATATATTTATTTGTCATCGTACAGGAACCGGGAGACGCGACTCAGCGACACAGATCACGTCCATATCGCCGCCGAATGAGCCACAGGAATCCTCCACGACGAATCAGCGTCGTCGAAGATCCAGCTTGGCGCAGTTGACGGACATTTTGCGGGAATGGAGCGGCGGTGGCGCTTCCGCAAAGAGCGAACGTGGAAATAAATTGTATCGTCGCGAAACATTGGCCGATATCGCGAAATCTTTGCCGTGGTCCAGACAGACGACCACGGATGCGAGCCATTTGGAAAGACTGCGCAAGAGACGCGAAAGCTCAGTCGATAGCGGGATTAGAAGCCAGGCGTCGACGAAATCGAGGAAAGATTCGACGATCAGCGAACTTAAGAACGATATTGCCAGGCTGTGGGGCAAGAAAGAGACTCCACAGGCGCAACCACCTCCTACGGTTATTTCGCCTACTTATCGAGGTTAGTTGGACGAATGTACCGTAATATTCGCTTTACCATACCGACCAAGTCTCAAGTCGTTATATTTCATAATTATTAGATCGTAGATTGTTGGACGTTTATAGAAAATTTGAAGATATAAAATTTACAATGCATATAATACGCAGATATATATGAAATATTTCAAATGGAATACTTATTATAACGTTTAGCGGATAAAACAAGCTTTTACCTAGTTTCCATGTAATTTATATTCAGAAAAATTTGAATGTTCATGAATATCCGCGATATAACGCCATATAGGTTCGACAGAACGAATGTATTATACGAATTTACAATTTTACTTCGATTAGGATGTAAGAACGTATACAAGTAACGTAAAATTGATTTATGAAATTCCGTTTGTTTTATCGTCAGTCTTCTACTTTTATATATAAGAATTTATCAGTTCTAGCGACTTGTATAATCTCACTAACTCGTAATATCGAATCAATTGTACAAAAGATGTTGAACAGATGGAGGAGATGTTGAAAATTTGAAAAGAGAATATTATTATAAATAAATAGACATTAAGGTGATAGTTATACATTATACACTATATAGAATTAGGTTGCCGTTATATAAATTGATTATGTGACGTTGAAAGTTGATGCGTCTAAAATCGTACGTTATCAATATTATGAATAACCCAATTTCGCGGATCATGTTGTGTGCATTAATAGAATAACCAAATACTGATCCCAAAGTATTGGTTATTGCTCAATCACGCGATTATTTGATACGCGCGTGCTATTTCCATAATGATATACGATATCAGCTTAATATTATAAAATCAATTATAATTTCTATCGCTACAAAAATGGAAAAAGTATTAGCTTGATGCAACTAATCGCTGATGTACGATTCTTTACCAAATAATTTGCTAAGATAATACATTACTGAATTGACTTATCGTTTAATTTGTTGGTTCCACTGATCAAATAGAGATGTCGAACTTTTAATTTGTAGAAGTTATTCGTGAAACTTTATTCGTTTTGCTGATCCTATTATGCAAGAGAATTTATTAGTACTAATAATTTGTGAATTTTTATTCCCAACATTTCACTGATAATATTAATTCAAATACCAGATGTGTGCAATTGTGCTGGTATAAATAAATGACGTATAATAAAATAATAGTTTTTCAATTCATTAATAAATGAAAACAATAGAGTTCTTATAATATTAAAATCTTTATAGAACATTGTTTTAAAACACAAAATTTTACCCAATATAAAATCAATGATAAAGCTATTTAATTTTGAAAACTCTTTTAATAGTCGAATAATTAAAATATTTTTCAGGCTCCAGTGATCCGAGAGGTTCCCGACGCGGTTCCGGTGAGAGTGGAAGAACCAAAAGCCAAGGAGAGCGAAAGCATACTTGCAGTCGTCACAGACGCAGACAGTCGCAGCAATCACAGCAATCGGTGGACAGTAGTAGCGGCATGATGCCCACGAAATATTATAGAAGCGATCAAAGACCGAGCGCTTCCAGCACTGACAGCGCAGCCAGCAATGCTGTCAGGTACATAACGTCCACCTAACAGTCTCTGGTTTCGATTGTGACGCGTATACGCGAACTTGTCTCTGCTGGGGGCAATTCTGGAGGAGGGAATTTAATTACCTTGTTGCTGATTCCGAATAATCTCCTGTAGAGTAGAGGAAACGATTAACTTTGAATGCTACTGACATGTTATGTACGTGAGTCAGGTTGATTCTAGATATAGATTACTTTGAAAATAATTATTATATAATTGTAGTAAAACGTAGAATCTTTGCCTGAGGAATTGAAAGTTCATTATTAACAAGAAAATTGCAAGACAAATTCTTAGAGTATTCTTTTTTTATCATATAATACAAAGATATATTCTGTTATTCTATCGCATGTAATGGTAATATATTCTAGTCTTTTTATAATATGCGGTATTTATATGAATCGACTTGGAATGAAGTCTTTATTCATAAATTCAAATAAATTCAATTTAATTTAAATAGCGCGATTAGTCTGAACGACGCTTAAACCTTATAATTTCAGGAGTCTGCATCATTCTGGGTATCCACTTTCCATTTCGGTATTCATTAAAAGTCAAATTATTTACAAGAAATTTCAAGTGAAGTAATTTACACGAATATTTTTATGGATTGAAGAATTATTGTTGATGAACTTAAATTATTTCAATTCTAATAACTTGAGAAATCTAAATGAAACTTAAACACAAAAATTTCACAAATCTAATAAAGTAACGTTCTGTAATCAGGGAACACCTGGAAGCGCGCAATTCCATGGATAAAAGCGACCGATCGAGCAGCATCGAAGGCAAGACACCCGTGACATCTAGTACTGAGTCGAAAACGTCGACCACTACTACAACAGTCTCGTCAACGATCGCTACAATAACGACCACGTCGGCTGCGTTAACCACGTCAACCTTAGATCCAAAGAGCGCCACAGAAAGCAGGAATCTAACTCTTGACTCATCAATCACACCCCCCACTATCGTGATGTCATCAGTGACACCACCAAGCGTTTCACCGACAGTTGGTAGTAACCTTCCGCTTCCCGGAACTTCCACTTCCGGTAGCTCCAGCCCTGTCGGTTCGCCAAATGTTAACACGCCAACGCATCCTTTGCTTAGCACTAGAAGAGACTCAACTACTCAGGTGAGGTATAGAAAAGTTTTGTTAACACGTAGGAAGGAAGTTTAAGAAAAATTTCTGAAACTTAGAATATTTTTATTAAGTCGTAATACAGAAATCAAATATCCGCTTTTATTGTACCATATTTTTAACTCTTTCTCTTTTTAATAAATATATTTATCTTTAGATATGTATCTTTATATATTATTTTAAGTTTGATAATTTTATTTTTAATAATTTAGAATTGTATCTTTTAACATCTTTATGTATAAATATATCTTCTCTATAGTTCAGTAAAATTTTTAGATGTTTAAAAATTGGATATTACGTACATTACAATTCAATAGCCTTGGTTTATCTACTATTTATTTAGTTATTTCATAATCCAATCTTCTATACGAAATAATGACGTGTCAAATATGGATAATACTGTTAGAAATTGTAAACTAAAAATAGAATTCGATAGAATTCACAGATCGTTCAAAGTCGAACATTTCATATGTTACTACCTAATAATAGAATATGCATTTATTAATCCAGTCGCATGCACAACATAATAACGTATGAAATATGTTCAATGCTGTCAGAAACCTCAAAATAAAATTATGTTTCAATCTTCCTTCTCTGACAGACGTATCCGTATTAAATGATACGTCACGTTAAATGAAATAATAGCAGACACGTCTAGTTAGACACAAAGTAGAAATAGAAACTAGATATTGAAACATTCTATTATTAAATTATCGATTCTGTTACAGTGCTATCAGAAGGGGAAGGAGCTTTCCCCAAACAAGGCGTCAAGATTAATACGACAATCAGCTGCTATAGACGAGTCGATGCCACCCGCACGGCATCGTCGCGGAAGTCAGCCAACTCTGTCACCGGATACTGACGAAGGAGGTACAATCATTAACATCAACCATTATCGACCACTTTCATCCTTCGCAAATGAAACTATCAATGTAACTTTAAATATAAATACACGTATCTATGTCCTAATTACAGTCTTTTAACACTACCTGTATCTCTCTCTTTGTGCACGATGTTTCATTTAACCCTGCTGCATTCTTCCAATCATTTTCGACCTAACTGTATTTTTACAAAATATCTCAAGTTTCAAATAAGTATGAACAAATTCTTCTTTATATGCATGATTTCTCGTTTCAATTTTCTGTTCTACATTTTCCTAAAACGTAACAAATCCTTTCTCAAATCTGTTTAATTAGGTTTCAAGATCGCACGTGCAGTGACCCGCATTAATATTCGACCACCACAGTGTGTTGTACTATACATTTCTTTGTAATGAATTATGTTCGGTAACGAGTTCATTACTCCTTGGTATATTAAGATGGATACTGTAGTTGATTAGTTTTTGATATATTAACATAAATATCGTAGTTGATAGAGAAATATATTTTACTTGTTTAACGTTCATACTTCTAAATAAAAAAGAAAATAAGCTAAATAATGCTCAAAATGTAATATTCGAATATTAATGACGAAGGCCGAAAATATCGTGAAGATTGTATTCTGTTATGTGTATTTATATTTTATATTTGTAAATATAGTGTTTGTTTGTTAAAATGAGAGAAAAATCGAAACACAAAACTTCACAGCAGGGTTGTAAAAATCATATCGTCTTTCCTCCACTTCCTGCTGTCGATAACTTCCACGTTTATCTTGTTCCTATCGTATTATTCGAAAAATCTAGATCTTCTTCATCTTTCTTCCTTCCATTATTTCTTCAATTTGTTCTTTCTTCTAACATAGTGTAAAATAAAATATAGTGTACAATTGTATAAGGATTAATAATAGGAGAGAATTTTGTGGGGGATGTTTGAAGGTCGGAGAGCTCGTAAAGATTCGTTAAGTCCGGATTCTGCTTCATATCCTCGGCGTCGGGACTCGAGGAGCCATCTGAGTCCAGACCGGGCTGTCGATAAAAGGGATATCAGTCCTATCAGAGAGAGATCTCAGCTGACAAGGCAGTCAATGTCTATGGCTGGTCGGTCGCCGCCCAGGTACCTGCATTTTATCGATTCTCGGTGGTTGCTACTAATGCGACTCTATCGATAGAGAACAGATTAGGAATTACAATTAGCAACGGAATTTAAAAGTGCGTCATTGGAAGCTTTGCTACATTTTTGTGAAGATAAAATACTACACTGCTTTTTTTTGCACTCTGTTTTCAGTTTGACATGATACTTTGAATACCATACTTAATTTAATGTATATAAATGTATTTTTGTCTTCATAATTTATCTCTTTTTCCAAGTTAAGAATGGTACAATTGAATAGAAAAAATTTCTTTTATATTTTTAAATTGTTCCATGTCTTATTTTTTCCTGTGGTTTTTCTTATGCAATTAAGTCGAAAATTTACATCTTATATCTTCAAATCGTTTTGTGACTTGTCTATGTTCTTAATATAAATTTAGTACGAATAAAAATTCTGCGTTGTAGGTCGCCAGATAGCTCCTCTTGTTCTTCGAGAGACCCGAGTCCCTGTGCTCGTGCACCGGGAAGCATACCACATGCTCCAATAGCTAGAAGGCAGTCGACAACAGACGAGATATTTATTGCTCGTGGATTTCGACGACAGAGTACCACAGAAGAAACAATAAGATGTCGAAATTTTAGAAGACAGAGCTCTCAAAGCGAAAAAATGGTTGGTTTTCTTATTAATTAATTAGCAAAATACTAAAGTTTCTGTTTTGTTTGGAAATTGAAGAATTGCTTTGACTTAATTACATATTCTTGATTTTTATTAGGTTCAAAGATATCAAGGACGAAGAGACAGCTCCACTCAAATCACTGATGGAACATTCGCTACGATGTCTGTCGAGACATCGAACACCTTTTTCGATAGCAGTACCCAGACTGGTGAGTCATAAATTTCATAATTGGGCAAATTGCAACACGTGAGAAGGAAACTTGAAACTTGTATCCTGAAATACGAAAAATATTTCTCTATATAAATCATATATAATAGAGTGATAATAAATGGTCTCTGTTGGCCAATATCATTTCAAATCTCCCGCTCCGCGTTAAGTAGTATCGTTTGTACATTGTCAGACGCAAACGTACCTTTAAAAGGTACCACTTATTACAAATGAAAATGTACAATTATTTTATCATGATATTTGTTGTTCCTAATGAAATCATTACTTTATTTATATATCACAAATCCTTTATTTTCACATTTATTTCTCTCGATCAAGCGTATTTATTTAGGACTTAAATTAAATAATTAGAAGATTTTGCTAAACCTTTAATTATGTACGACATCAATTTAATTAAAAGTATATTAATTATCCTACTTTCTACGTCAATTTCATTGCAATATCAAAATATATCCATATTAGCGATAAAGGATTTCCAAAATAATTTATTACTTCGACTTAAATACTATTATTTTTATCTTAATTACACAATCTCGAAATTTCTGCTTTAGTATTGCTCGGTGAAATTACTAATCACACATATATTAAGAATCCTCTCAAATCTCAATCGATGGGCAAATTTACAAAGGTACTATCAAAATTTAAATCTAAATCTGCCTTCTTATCTTCACATCTGGAGCTCCAACGTCCATCAGTTTCCCCCGCAATTCTATCCCAATGTTCGGAACCCATAGTGCTCATAAGGTTCACGAAAGACCCGCAGAAGATTCACGAAACCATGCACTAGCGCCAAAAAATCCGCTCAAATTTCGCGCCTTCGATATATCTCTGTAAAGCGGAATCGAGCGGCAGCATGCGCCTTGGCAACGGCGCGGCGTTCGCCGTGTTCAGCCGGCGTCGCGACGCCGTGCAGCGTCTCCGTGGACGCAAGCGTGATGCCAGCTACTCTAGTTCCAATGGAGTGACACTGGGTGCATGACAGTCGACAACCAGCCGAAGAGGAAACCAGCCTCGATGAGCTGCTGCTTGTCGAGCGTGTGCGTGTACTTCTCGCGTCGAGACGTGTTTCCTGGTTTCATCCTAGTGTCCTGAACGCTCAAACACCATCGTCGTATCAACGACATGCAAAAAGCTCTGTGACCCTTGTAACCATGCAATCCAACCGGACATAGTGATCGTGGATCGGCTTGTTGTCCAGATCGACGATCGAATAATTCAACATCCTTATACGCCTTCGAAGGATCAACATCTCCTGTGCCATCAAACTAACATCAAGGAAAAGGATGGATCAAGAATGATCGAGATTTTTCTGAATTATCTAGACACGAAGCTGTGTTTTCACTAAAAAGCATCGTGTGTTGACAAGCTTCTCTCAAGAGATCACCTGTTCATCTTTACGCTGTGTTTACTTTAACGACGAGTCTATTCCGACGTGAATAAAATTGTATTCTTATTAGAAAAGATCTAATTTTCTCGGAGGATCCAGCTGTTCTATTGACCGGACGAGAGCTTCGATTTTCCATTAGAAGGATGGGTGGTGCCCTTCAAACGATGATCGAGGAATCTTTCGAGGGATCGATCGACTGATCAGATCCCTTAAAAGCATGTCCAGTCGCAGGACTTGCCCTGGATATCGTTGTCCTTGGCAAAGCTAATTTCAACTGACCCAGTACCTGACTAGTGACAGGACGCAACCACTTGTGGCGGTGTGTGGCGGATATCGCGTATCACGAACACTTGAAAGCCGGCTAGCGTACTTGCATATGGCATTTGGTTCCTTTAAATACGTTTTTGGGGGGGATAGAAATAATTTCGAAGGACTGTTAGATGGTTAAAAGCAGATTCTTTGGTCAGTGGTGCGCGCGTTCGATGTTTGCTTGCGTTCGCGGTGTACTCTTGTGACATGTGACGCGAAGACAAGGTGTGCAACGAGTGTGATGGGAAAAAGGACTCGTCATAATGAAAGAGGATTCCGTTTGGCCAGCGACGGGATGAGGTTGCCGCTTTTCGTCGAGTTGACGCTCCGTCGGAGGTAGGATCACTCGTCGTGTCATTGGACACGATGTATATATCATATTATTTACTATACCTTTGCTGTTCTTTAACTTTTATGCTGCGTAGTTCATTCGTTAAAGTATTTTTTAAAAGAATTAATTCCAGAGGATAGGAAAAAATTGGTTGATTCTTAAGATATTTTTGCTTTTTTCCTATTTGCATCAATTTATATACTAGTGTTTATAAGTATTTGGACAAATTGGAAGAAAACGTGTCTTAACTATCTCTTTAAGAAATCTACCACAAACAGTAGTACAATTAAACGCATGACTCAACGATGTACCCACCTGTTTTAGGTATCACTGTTTGAACTAATCACCATGGCCTTTTAACTATATATTCTGATACAAAAAGCTATATATAACAATGATAATGTTATGCTAATGTTGAAAAACTAAAGGAGAACCTATTTTTAATCTTATTTATTGTTTATAAATTAAAGGATTTAAAAATGAGGGAGTTGCCCATGACCAACAAGAAAATTCGACAAAGTTTAATAATCATGACAAACTATATGTAATATTCTATTACGTATAGCTGTAATGATCATATATAATAAAATTAGTATAGACACGTTCTATTCGGACATTTTTTAGAGTAGATTTTTGCCAAATTCCATGTTAAAGAATAATAAATTTCAGCGATACCAGAACTATAGCCGAATTCTGCAGCGCAAAGGTTAAATTAATCACATCCATTTCTCGTGCACTAATTCTCTTAATTTAGTCAATTTGTACTAACAGTACATGAATGTTACTAAGCTATATAAATTAAAGAGAAACTAATGGCTGAAAGCAATACTTACCATCTTCCTATAAGATCATCAAATAATAAATTTTAATTACTAATAATTACTCGCTCGTATATAAGCAATTCATCAATGTATTTACACATTTTCATCAAAATATTTAAATATTGGGAACTTAGTATACAAGAGAAGTCTAATCTATATCTTAAAAACTAGACACTTTTCTAAGAGTATTCTGTTATTTTAATTGAAAAATTTTATCATCGCTTGCTAATTTCATCTTTGTTCTATCTTTTGTAAATTCTATCGCTATCGCAAATACCAATATTTCATTGAATATTTAGTCCTTTTAAAATCAGATTTGTCACGTTACAGTGATAAATAATAATACAAAATGTATTCGTTATTGGTCAACACAAAATTCATAATTATATCGCTGTAACTAAATTACTGTATAAAATAGTGGTTTCTATCAAAACTATACTTCTATCAAAACTACCAAAACTATACGTTGAATAAATATGTGTTTATATGTCGATTCGACAAGAAGGTATTATAATATTGCTTTTGACCACTAATTTCCCCAATGGAAATTAATATTCATACATTTCAATAACACTCATATATTATTGACGTACAGTTAAAAAAAAAAGTACAGTGGCTGTAAAAGGTATTTTTACACGTTATATATTACGTGGACCTTATTAATTACCTAATCAATTAGTACCTAAATGCTTCAACAAATACAACGGTGTAAAAATGCTTTTCGCAGCCATTGTAAATCATCTGAAGTGTTATAGACTAATGACCGATAATTATAACATATATTTTTATGTCTATCGTTTCTTTTTCCTTTGTCAAGTAGTTTACATAGAAATGTCGATCGAATATTTACATCGGTGGTAAAACGTGCGGGAGAAATGCGTTTCGCGCGGCCGTTAAAAGAGCGGCGAGTATTTTCGTAGCACGGTTTTACGAGTCCCGTGATTAGCGGAGCGGAGAAACGCCGCTCGTTAGAATGCTTTCATTGTTGGAGCCACGTCAGAGGCTTCCTCCCGCGTGTTGAAAACACAACGCGTGCGTCCGTATGCATTATGACTGGCGTGGAACAGCTTTCGCAACGCGACTTTTATGGAAATTTTGTGATCAGCGTTGACAGGACGTTTCCATGAATCTCGCGATGTTTCGTTTACGCTCAGCTTTGATTAAATTCGAGGGAATTTCTAATTGCGATGCCGGACTCGTTTCTCGTCAGGTTTTTAATCTTCGTCTGCGAGAAATGCATTTAACCAGAGATTCTGATAAAACTTCCAGTAAAATTGCATATTCAAGGAAATATCCTTGCTTAAGGATTTATGAGAAATAAACGCGATTTCTAATTTTCAATTTCCAATTTTATGTTAATCTTGGGATTTAACAACATTTTGAAACGTATCAGAAAAAGGGAGCTTCAACAGCTACATTCTTCTTAATGGGTTTCGAAAGATATTCAAACGCTTGACTTCTATTTTTTAACGGAACTTCATATAGGTATAAATAATTCTATTTTATAAAATTATAGAAGTAAACAAATTCTATTTTACGTGGAATCATGGCAATAAATTGATTCTATTACATATAAAATTTACACATATAAGTTCTAAGTTATTTGTACAAAAATTTCGATTAATCTCTATGCGAATTCTCAGTATTAACAGAATTTCTATAGAAAATTATAATTACCTACCTAAAGGAATTTCATTATACCATCCTTTACGCGATTATTTCAAACATTTGTGCGATTTTTCATGTCATTAAATCGCAAAGAAACAGTCACCATTCCACATTATTAAATCTCTACACGAATGCTAACTTTTATCTTAACTTCTACATAAATTGTCTTCCTTTCATTGCACAATCATCTCCATCTCTCAATCCTTTCACAAAGAAAATTCCTTTACCCAATTTCTCCTTTTAAATGCCCACTCTACCATTCCTAAACTGCTTATCGATTAACCACCAATCTGTAAAATATTCGAGCGATCTTTCGTTTCATTAAATCGTCACGAGTTGCTGTTACAATAACCGTTCGTATTTATCATCGCCCCTTTATTCATAGCAATGACAAAAGGAACTTCTGTTCGTTAACGAGAACGAGAAGACGTTTCACGCGAAATTTGCAACGAAAATGTAAGTTTCATGCGATTCGTGTCGTCGCCAGCCAGAAGGCCGTTCATTACGTGAAAAGAAGAAGAAGAAGTCGGAATAACTCCGGGCCGGAAGTCGTTACAACGCTTCTTCTGGCGCTCCCTGTTGCGCCAACCTCGAGTTTTCATTCCGTCCCGTGAATACTGCTCCCCTGTGATTATCGTCGAACAAGAAATTCTTGCTACGAAACGCTTTCGACGAAAGTTCGTCGGCTACCGCTTCGTTGTATTCCTTTCTATAGCGCTTTGACAATGAGTTTCTACCTTCGTGAATTTAATTACCGCGCTGGATCTCGCTGGGAACGTTGGACAATTGTCAGAGACGTAGAATCTCTCACTTTGTAACAAATGGAAATATTTGTCTGCTGGTTTGTTAACTTCAAGGACGGTCCACTTTGGTTGATGGCTCGTTTCGAAGATCGTCGGACATATTTCTTTTTTATGTTTGAGAAATTTTGAGGATAACTTCAAATGCGATTAGAAATTTTTGCGGCGTCTAGAATTAGTATTTTATAACAAAATATATAGTGAGAATATAAAGAATTTAAGATATCAAGGATTCATATTTATCTGAAAAAAGAATTAAATATAATCTTGATAATATCTTATCTTATTAACATCTTATTAACAATATCGTGAAATTGTAAATCGTATATAATCCTGCCGATGTAAATCAAAACGCTTGTTCACGTTTGTACATTTTATTTTCATACAAATCACAGATTGACGTACAATTTGAACCATTTTGCCTTGAACCTTGTATTGCACGATATGAATTTTCTAAATTATAGTTTGCAAGATTCATTGTAAATTTCCAAATGATATTTCTCTCTTCTTTCTCCTTAATTAAGGTCAAAGTGAATAAATTGTGTTGCGTTTGAATAATATACGAGTTCATATACGTGTTTAAAGGATTTATTTTACGAGCCAACGTTTTTCTACCAGATTATTTTATGTTTAATGGGTATATATAGATTTATGTATACATTATATATTTAGTATGTGTTTATATATTTCATATACGTGTTTAAAGGATTTATTTTACGAACCAACGTTTTTCTACCAGATTATTTTATGTTCAACGGGTATATGTAGATTTATGTATACATTATATATTTAGTATGTGTAGATTTATCTCGTTAATCTAGGAAAAGTCAATTTCCGAAAATCCATCAGTCAGATCCACACAAAGAATTCACCCTTCACGCTACCTTTTAACAAACGTTTCCTTATCGAATAAACACGGGCTGACTCTCCACGTGGCGCATCCAGCGCACTTTCATTATCACAGCAGTTCATCGTTATTCCTCGTGACACTCTTGTCTCGAAGCCAACCTCTCCTCTCGGTCCATCGTCGATCTTCCATTCCATTCCACGCACCAAATAGAAAGAACACGAGAAAGAAGGAAAAGAAGAGGAAAAAAGGAATTGGCCTTAATTCATGAGCCGCAGACTAATGCAATCCTCCGGCAGTTCGCGGCTCCATTTCGAAATTGCGTTAGGGTTTGTTTCCGCATTCTCGTGTTGATTCTCAGAATAATAAGGTGAAACATACTCTCATCCGCCGTTCTCACTCTTCAGCCAATCCCATCGTTTCTCTTCCTTTCATGCGATAGACAATTTCTTTCTTTTGTATTATACTTCTCGCTTTTATTTTTCTGGCCCTCGATGGAAGAATAGGGGAAAGATAGTGTTGTGTTTTAACAAGTGACGGCCATAAGGCCGAAAAATTGTAGATATCATTTCTTTATATACATATATTCATGAAAATATGTTTTGCAGAAAATTGCACTGTTATTTTCCAACTGTGACCTTTCACGTGTGAGTTATAAAGGTGCTGTCACACAGCCACGTATTTGTATCAAAAAGTTGAACGAAATTATTTTTCTATGTACTGCGACTACGAAAGGTATTTGCCACGTGCCCTTGTTTTCCAGTGAAGCGTTTTCTCTACCAGGTTATATATTTCATTTTCATAATATCGAATTCTTGCGATCATATGACAACGCTAAATGACACGATATTTAATATGCTTGGACCTAGTTTGTTGACCTATGCTGATCTATGGAAGAATACACAGGGTATCCTGGTGGTACAATCGGGCACGGGATGATTCTACGTTAGAGAATAAGTCGAAGACATAGAATAACATTTTTTCGTATAACGCTTCATTTCCGAGAGAATCGATTTTGAAAATTTGTCAAGTATATTTAAACTTGGCTATGTACCGACTATGAGTGAACAATCAACAGGAGGTTGCGCTACATGCGAAGAATGTGAAATAAAATTTTCCCATTTAAGGCCTCATTGTCAAGCAAATAAAGTTTGAATATGTTTAGTTTAAGAACTGGTCTACTGCACACGCGTGATGCATTTTGAAATTTATTTTTCTCGAAAACAAAACATCTTGGAAAAAATATTTATTCTACATTTTCGACTTATTTTCGCCTGCAGTTTAACCTTCTGACGATTATTTATTTCTATTCAGTTAATTGTCAAAGTTTAAGTATACTTTGTCAATTTTCAGTCTCGATTTTCTCGGAAACGATGCGTCACATAAACAAAATTCATCTTACGTCTTCAATTTCTTTTTTTTACATAGAATTATTCCCCATCTGGTTGTATCGCTGGTTACTAGAAATCCTATTGTATCGTAAAATTTAGAATCCAAAAAATATCTGAAATATCGAAAACGCTCGTTATAACATTTAGAGAGCAAAACAAATCCATATCTAAATTCCATTTCTTCGAATTCTATTTCTTCATAAAAACGTGAATTTGCATAAACATCCAAATCTAATTGTCACATCTCGTAACATAAGTTTTAAATTGTCAGACAAGCTTACGATATGTCACTTATCAACATTTAACGATGAAACAGGAGAAAGATACAAATCGAAGGAGGTAGAAGAACAAGAATATGATATCGAGGGAAAAAGTTAGAGGAAAAAATGGGAAAAAGAAAGGAAAAGTCGCAGAGCTAGCAGGTCGATCGGTCGGTTCGTTTCCTTGTCTGGACCATTTGTAGTAGACTGGCAGAGTACAATGGCAGCATTAGATGGAAGACGATGGACCGCGATGGACGAAGGAAGAGAAATTGCGCCCGACGAATGGAAATTCAATCGAACGGCCTGATCGCATTATTCCCTAATCTAACCTCTTCCTCCTGCCGCTTGTCACGCCAGCTTGATGGGCTTTTAATCGAAAAATGTTAATCGACCGAAGGGTGGATGGACTTGCGAGTTTCTTCGTGTGCGTATTTTGACAAGTTTGTTTAAGATTTATATTAATTTCAAAGGTAGATTGGAAGATGTTTTGCGATTAGATGATTTTATAGAGTTGGAAAGTTCAATGTTATTGTACGATTTGTTCTGATTAAAGCAAAAATTCAGCAAGTAGAAGAAAAATATAAAATACGAAGTACTAAATGTCGTGTGATTGTTAGTTTTAAATAATGTCTCGTGTATTTGTTAGAAATGATTCGATATCGTTAATCTCTCTTTTTTTTTTTAAATCAATAATCTAATTAAAAAATTTGAGATCAAACTACAGCTCTATTGAAGTCTTTTCGTAACTACTGTATTTATTTTTTATGATACAATCTGAATAATCCTGGAATTCTTGGAAACTAATACTCCTAATGGATGATTGCATATGATGGAAAATTTCCTTTTTGTTTGAATTAATCATAATCCTTCGAATAATGATAAATGATAGGATGCATAGGTCGACGACTAAAATATTGAGTCCTACTACTTGCCGACGTTGACTTTTACTACTTCAGTGGCGGTTCATCTTTATAGAATTTGCGAATGGAAGTTATCACGAATACATGATATATTGGTTACTCGGAATATACGTGATCAAATTATGGTGGTCATGTACGATATTGATGTTTATTGTAATTTAAGCGAAAGTTTCTTGAGAGAATGGTGAGAATGAAATGGTCGCGTAATGTATCGAGTTTTACTACTGAAAGTCATGAAGTTTTACTTCTGTTTACATAAATTGATTGATACCATGATTATTACAGAGTGTTTCCGTAATCGTGATACAACCGGAAAGAAGGAAATTTCTCATGTAAAAGTAAGTGAAAAATATAGAATAAAACTTTTTCATGTAGAGCTCCGTTTTCGAGAAAATTGAGTTTGAGTCCTTGATAAGTAGGTGTCAACTAACTGCAATCTTGCTTGGCGAATCTTATCCCATCTTCCATATCCTATATCTTACATCCCACATCTTATATCATGTATCCCACAATTAATACTTCGTCTTCATATACTCTTCTTCACATTCTATACTCCACATTTCGTATCTCTAGCCCGTGTCTTTCATTCTAATTTCAACAGCGTGTATGTCCATTTCATATTTTATATTTCATATTTCCATATCCTTATCCTACAGCACATTTTCCATATGCCCTTTCCCACATCTTGTGCCCAATATTTATTGGACCATATCCTACACCCCGTGTATCCTACTCTATATTCCATATCCTACACCTTATTTCCTTTTTCGCTAAAACCATTTCCTATATCCTGTATCCTGAAACATTGTAAATTACAAATAAGCGAGAACATAACAACATATCTTTAAGCAGAAAAATAATTTTTTTACTCGCGAAACGTAATATGCCTCCAAATTGCACAAAAAATTGTGCAGAAACTCCCATGAATGAAGACAAATGAAATTCGTTATCCCATAAAATGAGGCTCGTTATCCACGTTCAGAATAAAAGGGACATGTGGATATCACTTTGTGAAATCGATATGTTCAAAAATGAATTTCCCTTTCATTTTTCGAACATGCAATATCTTGATACAATATCTTTCGAAAAGAAGTAATTGTATAACATTGAAAGGGGTGTGAAAATCGGCTTGTAGAGAACTTTTGCAACTTATGAAATTACAAGATGAAAAGTGTAGCTAGGCTTTATTGAATAAAAGTACAGCATCGATATCAAACGCGAAAATGAAACTTCTTGATCGAGCAAGAAGTTTTCGAAATACAGTAACTAAAGTGAAGTTGATCGGTATCGATACTGAGTTATTGCAAACTGCTAATTATTAGATCTTCATCCGGCTATCGATGAATCTTGCATCCGAAAATTTTATATTTAACATGTTTTTATTTTATTACCGGTAAGTTTAATTTCGCCTATAAAATTCAAAGTTATTTCATGCGTTGTCATGGAAAATCAATTTAGATTAAAATTCTAAATATTTCTTCAATTAAACTTTAATTCTTTTCACTCGTCATTTAAAAATTTGTATTTGCGCCATAAGAGTAATATAACAATTATTACAAAACTCAAAGAGAATTTGTAAAACTTTGAAAAAAGAATTAAAAGATATGACTTTTGAAGAAAAATCTCAATGAACAGACGAATGTCGTTTCCATCGATTCGATGATCGGCAAATCTGTAATAAGTGACTTCGTGGTGTTACGATTTCTTCTTTTTCCCCTTTTCTTCTTTTGTTCGTGAGAATCGTCAAGGAATTCTAGCCGTAATAACTGCCTGAGAAATAATTATCATTTTAACAGGACGTGACCGTAATCGCCAGCGTCCCGCGATTCCAGGAATTTCATTAGTTTCGATAAATTCAGTCCGTCTAGCCTCGATTGTCTTTCGTCATTAATTTCCGACAACGCAGCCGCATTCATTACTAATTCCTATCTAACACGCCAACTCAATTCGCCCACGATCGATCGATAGTCCGATCATCATTAGAAACGTTTTAATTACCAAGCTCTTTGTTCCCCTTCTTTATTTTTCTTTAAGATTGCTACAAATTTCATGCATTTTTTCTTCATCTAGAAAATAAAATAAAAGACGATTTACTAACTCTAACGAAGATCATTTCTACGTTGTATTATGTTGTAATGAAAGTTAAGTTTCACGTTATGAATTATTTTGTAACGATACGTGATTTGTGCTTGAAATACCGAATTTCTTAAGTGTCCATAAAATTAAATAAATCAGAATGGATTGTGTATTTATATTAATTTCATGTATATTCGTGCATTGGTGCATTTTAAATGCGAAATTGTATCTTCTCTTTGAATTACACTACAAATAAATATTAAGATGCTTATGTCTTAAAACTATTAATTTTAGGTCATTCTGAATACTTTGCGTAGTCAGTGCAAAAATGTAATTAATATAATGTAACAGTTTTATTTCACATAATTAGTACAGTGTAATGTAATTACATAGTTATTATATAGTATAATATATTTTAATTAATATGTGTATAATACAGTTAATAAATCATTAAGATTACACAATTCTAATTTTCTTGAGTCACTGAATCGAATTGTACGGCGTACAATTCCATATAATCGAAGAATCACGAAAATTAATTTTTTATTTTTCTTTGTTAACTTTCGATCTTCCCAAGTTAATTCTTCTAAAGCCTAAATACTTCGACCATACGTTGACCATTCTAGTTTTCTTTCTGTTCTGATGGAAAAATTCGAAACCTGTTGCGGTACGACCCCAAGAACTCTATTCTCCGCTGGCTTGCGCTCTTAACACGTTTTCCCTAGAGCAGAAAGTAATAGGGTTTCCTTATTCTTCGAGACGCAATTTGCGCCTTGGTAGAGCTCTATAAAGGCTTGTTTCTCGAGATTTATGGCCTTGACAAGTGTCCATCGTCCTTTCGAAACCATAATGAAATCGTAATGTATCTAGATATTCCAGCCTTTCATCGTTTCATTGTTATTATTAAATTACGTCTATAGACACTCGTATTTTTAATTCTTCAATTTTTTAATCTTCGGTTCTTCTTCGGCAATGAAGAAAACACAGATAAAAGGTTGACCTACATTTTAATCATTGTGTATAGGTAAAAGAATCGTTTGTTACCGTGAATCTATCATAGTAATCTTCGTCTTTTCCTATTTTTAATCAGCATCGTTAATCAGCAGACTGTAGATTTTTACGCGTTTATGAGAAACTTGAAAGTGCAAGATTATAGCGCAGAATGCACGTAATACGGAAAGACATAAAATACCCAAATTATAGTACTTTTTATAATACTTGCTATAATGGAATATCAATTTGCATAAAATTCCATGCTCTATTAATCGATAATTCAGTATGGTTCCTACGTGATATTTGAAGAATAAAGCTGGAGGCAGTGCGTGCGTTCGTTCGACGAGTTAGATGGGTTACTTAAAACTGTATGTGTACATCGGTGTGCGAGGGAGTGACCGTACTTAAGGAACGAAATAGCGAGGGATGGTATGGTTTAGAAGATAGAGGAAAGAGGGTCTTCGAAGTTGAGTTGAGAAAAGAGAATCGAGCAGTGGAATCGTAGAGGCACGCTCGAAGTAGAGGAATTTAGTAGTCTTAGGGCGAGGAATTTAAAAAAAAAAAAAAAAAGACCGAGCCGAGGAGAATTTTTTGGAGGAGAGTTTCAAACGAAATTCGAGGAACAGCTTACGAGATAGGGAGTTCGAAAGGTCGTGGAAAGATAGAAGAAACGAAGATCAGAAGGAAAAATGATGGAAGGAGTTTCGGCGAATTTGAAGAAAAATTCCTGACATTTGTTGGGACTAAATTTACAGAGAAAATTGTGGAAAAAGGAGGGCAAAAAGTGAAAGAGGAAGTGTTCGGCGAGAATTACATACTTGAAGCAATCGATAAGGAATATCCATAGCAGAGACCTATCAAAATTCTAAACTTGCTATATTTATGAAGTTGATAACATCTAATTAAGTTTATTTTATAGGGGCAGTTTCTTTGGAAGTTGTAGTTATAGTTTCGAAGAAAATTTATATCAATTTATCAGAATTATCAGAGACGTGCATCTTCTGTCGAAATGTTATTTGAACCACAGATAAGCGAAATTGTTTTAATAGCAAAATTAAAAATGTTCAGCAAATAGGGTTAATAAAGTTTCTGGTGATGATTAACCGAATAGTTTACAATTGTAAGTCACATGATATGATTTGTTGAAAATGACCGTAATATACATATAATTGACATAGAGACGTAATATGACAGGGTGTATTAAATATTAGCAATTGCATTTCGATGTTACAAATTGAATTCTCTTGGTTGATGTATCACGTGCAATCTACATATAGAAATAATGCTACTGCATGATGATAACCTAGACGCAGTGGAAATAGAGAGAAGTTAAAAATCGACACAGTAAGTGTTTGGATGGTGAGCGAAATTTAGTAGAAAGTGAGATTTTGAAGAGTTCTGCAAACTAGAGGAACGTAGGCAAGATTCAGGAAACGCGAGAAGAATGTGGGGATAAATTAAAGATTACTGATAATTAGTTTGCTAGGCTGTTAAAAAATTTCAATTATTTCATTATCTCAATTATGTGCTGTTTAAGTTATTTATGGAAATTATTAATTTATGAGACTTTTAGAAATTTTTCATTATCTTGTTATATAAGTTATTTATTCTTCAAGTTACTTATAGGAGTAATTTGGATATATAGAAGTTTGATAAGTTTCTTTGATCATTTTACATTATTTCATTACGTATTATTTTTTTCATAAGTTCGAATGATTAGTTCACTATTGTTGTAAACTTTAAGTTTCGATTACGTAATGGTTTTATAACGATCATTTGCTTGCCTCGGTTGTGTAACCAAACAAGACTTAAGCATTATATAAATGAAATATTTATGGAATGGTTATTTAAATAATATATCATTTTATTACAGTAAATTCATTTTGCAATAACCATGAGCTATTTATTTAAATATACAAATCATTTAATTACATAATTATCAAAGTAATAATTTGTCATTTTATATATGAATAAATATTTCCCAATTTTTCAAATAATTTTTTATTTTATCATATCAGTATCATCAACTGGGTCAGAAATACAGGTATTTTTACAGTTTAGATGTCACCATCGTGCAATATTCAGGGACGATAGACAACCCTAACAAATAAAAATTAACCTGCAACTGGAAAAGAAGAATTAGCTCTCAGTTGACGTGTATGCACTTTTGACAAAGCGTAAGCAGTTTATCTTGTCAGATTTCTGTTTCTATTCTATTTCTATTTCTATTACATTTTGATATTCGAAATTCGTATACTATCGAGCCTGACTAATTGCACTACTATATTTTTTTATATTTTTATTATTGGCTATACTTTTCCTATCAAGAGTACGCTATACAAATCACGCGAATTCGTGCGTAATCACCTTCCACGAATATTCTAATTGTCCCTTGCTTTCACCCGAATTTCACCAATACCAGGGAAAATCCAGCCGTTTCCCTTTTCACGCCGATCGCGATCCCTCGATACTTCTTCCCTTTTTACTTTCTTTTCTTTACGAGCCACGACAGAGATCCCGCTTTTAGACGACCGAGCCAGATAAGCCGGATGCTTGTTGGCTCGCACGAGGAGAGAAGCGGAGGTTAAAGCGCCGATAAACCGGGCTTACCGCGGTGACGCGCGTGCTTTTGCCTCGTAACTTCTTTTTCTCCATTTTCTCGTTTGCCATTCTGCACGAAGAATCGCGACCAAGCCTTGTCCACGTCGCAATTTCTCTGTAACTTGTAGCTTGCTGTTAACAGATTTTTGTAGAACATTTTCTAGAACAAGAGGCTTCGGTACCCTAGTAATTGAAAAGAAATTTATTGCACAGGTTCGTCGTCTACAGACATGAATAAAGGAATCCTTAAAATTGTCACTTGTGAATCCATGAATATTATTAGATTATCATATATGAAACGCTCATTTGAATGCTTTAGTTTTTCATGTACGATGCAATGTACATAACAACAAGTATATCATTTGCCTGCACTATATTTACACTACATTATTTAAGAAAATTGAACAACAATATTTTTATCATTTTCCACGTGTACTGATATTTCCCTTACATTTGCCATAAATAAATTTTTACACAAAACATTCTTTCATAATACTACCGGGATCGGCTCAAATATTATGGCGACTGTATATTCACTATAATCCTAAAAATGAAACTATAACGTTCCACTTATATTAATCTTTCTTTTACATTTACTTCACCTTCTTCCCTATATTCCGGCAAACTAATAAACGCAAACTTAAATACCGCAACGCGTTGCCCTGAGATCCATAAACGAAAGGACGCAAACAATTTTGCAAGAGCAATATTAAAATTGTCCTGGCTCGTCTCCCCACGGATCTTTCGTTGAATTACGCTTTATTATCCCTGGCGGGAATCTTAATTAATCGGGCTTTATCGCGCGCCTTTTACAAGTTCCGAACTTTATCTCGTTTATCGCGTCGCGAATCAGCACGTAAAGTTCACTTCCTGTTTAGGAGAACGTTAACCCTTCAACTAGCTACAGTGTTGATAATGTAGTGGTGTGTGGCGTGTGTTTCGTGTTTCTACGAAGATACGAGATTGTAGGCGTAGAAGAGACGAAGAGACAGGCTCGTGGGATATTTCATTTTGTTCTAATAGTCGTATCGATTAAATTTGGGGATTAGACTCGAGCTTCTCGGGAGCTCTGCATCAACGATTTCCTGTCCCAGCTAGCGCACTTCTTCCAGTTCGGGGCAAATGTTTCCCGTTTCGCGCAATTTCTTCTCGTGGGTGATATAATTGGATTATTGGGAAATTGATCGTGATATCACGTTGAACAGATACCGTAATTTGCATGATTTGTGTATGTTTTTTTATGACGTGTATGCTGATACTTCGTGCGATATAATTGTTTTTATGGACGTACGAGCAGTACGATGCATTTTAATGAAATTTTTCATTTCATTCGACGTTTGTTACATTACATGTAAGTACCATTTGTGAGTATTTTTATACGTTGTTATGTAAGTATTTCCAATTAAAATGATAGATCTGTTCCATTTAATCTATCCTTCTGCGTCCAATTAAAGATGATCATATCATATTTTATAAAACGTATCTTTTTGTTTCAACGATAAGAAGGAAATGCTCCTATTATATCATTATAATCTGTTAAAATTGAGTTTCTGCTTGTTATGCCACGTTTTATAATAATTTTTCTGCGTTTTATTCATACCTTTAAATTGTTAACAGTTGACAATTAATAATGATATTAATTAATAACGCGATAAACTGATTTTGCTTTCAGTTTACCTATAGATCTATACAATCTATACAAGTATTTTCCAAAAAAATGCTGTATATTCTAATTGCAGGATTTCATATGTCTTGTATTACAAATGTTTATAATATTCGTATTTCTAATTACTTTCTATCTGCTCGTTTATTACGCTATAGCTCGTGAAAACTTCTCGTATCTGCCCAACTACTCACATTTCTGAGAAAGCTGAAAACGAGCTTCCTTAATTCATCCAAGCTTCTTATCTCTTACGTTACTCGAAATTACGGCATAATGTAATAAAAATGTAAAACTTTGCCTCATTAGAAATCCATCATCCTTATCGCGTCGTCCACGTATCCAAAGACTGTGATCTAAAAGGAAAAGAATCTGTTTCGCACGAATTCAAAACTCTCGAAACTTGCCTTTCGTTTAAATTTCTTACATTTGGAGCAATTATTCGAATTTGCAGGAGTGAGGAAATAAAATAGTATTAAACCGATTCCAATTAATCCACTTCTCGCGTCTAATCCATCCCACTAAGTATCTCGCGTTTCCGTTACTCAGCGGCGAAAAGCTCTTTCAAAAGCTTAGCGAATCCCTTTGTCGTCTAAATCACATCCACCTACTTATCAGTCGCGCAGCATTCGAAATTACCAAAGTGGCATAATAAAAATGTAAATTTCCGGTCATTGGCCTGTCAAAGATTCGCACTGAGAAGTATGAAACGTCTGAATTTACTCGCGTGATAACCTGCACGCGTGCGTGCGTGCAATTAGACTTCAGAGAGTCGGTCACGAAAAACGCGTCTCGACGCCGGCGCCGCGGCGCCTTCCTTCCTTCTACCCGGCGATATCAACATTCCACGCTCGGCACGCGCTGGAATTCTTTATGGTCCCCACGGCAGCGGCACGAAAGAAAGAGAGGCCACACCCTTGGCGAGTGGTCGTTAAGTATAAAACACGAGGAAAAAGAGAAGAAAGAAGGCGATTTAGGGCACGAAAAAAAAAGAACTTCCAAGATATCTTGCGACTACTAAGTTTTGCGCCAAAGCTTCAGATTTATGTAATTTTTGTTTCGTTAAAGTAATTTCAACTTTTGTGATAACTAGACTGAGGATGTTTATGCGCTTTTGGGACATTTAACATTTCAATAATCCACAGAATGCGTAATATTTGATATAAATATTTGAGATGGACAAAGTAGGATACTTTTTCTAACGTTTGGTACGTGAGAGAAAAGTTTTTATGTAGGTTCCGTTTCATAAAATATGTTGGGAAACATTGAAAATATCGTATAAACATCCACGGTACAGCGATTAGATTAATTCTAGTCGATTGTATGTTATACAATATCGAGTAAATTAGAGTTATGAATTCGATATAATTACAATTATAATATGTTGTTTTTTTATAAGCGTATATAGACTGATGAGAGACAAATAAACTGAACAATCACAATTTGTAAAAAATATAATCTTTAAAAATCATATTTAAAGATATGTAAGTAGGATCAAGTATCAGTGTGTACAGTAGATTTAGAGTGTGAAATACTAAATAATTGCCGTTTTTCTTTGTAATATAATATTATTTTATCATGTACAATATTTTGAATAAAACACGTGAATTATTTCTGCCTTTGAAAATTCTATCTGAAATAATTGATTATTCAGCTTTCACCATGACTTTATCGAAAAATAATTCATGATAAATTTAATAAAACAAAAAAAGCAAATGAATATGACTGAACAAAACAATATCTAACAGTAATGTTTGTTAAAAAGAGTGCAAGAAAGTAGAAAAGAATTGTATGTAGATAGAATATACATATGTAAAATCGGTAAAGTCGTGGGATGAAATATTGGGCTATACTACTTACTAGTGTTGGCGTTTACTGCTATCACTACAATGGAGATAAAAACTATAATACTTATGTAGAATATCCCAGTTTCTTTCCATGAAAGGATGTGAACGTCTCACGAGTAAAATTAAGAAATTGTACAAAAATATTACATAAAACGTGAACATATTATATAAACACTGCACAAACATAAATTCCCAAACGTCTTCTTAAAAAGTTAGGACAAAAATCCTATATCAATACCATTTATATTACATTCATCTTTCATAGCACTAATACTGCTTATGTTATTCTTTTATATTTAAATGCTACGTAATTTAATTTTCAAAATTTCGATCGAACATTTGAAATGTCTAAAGAGTATTGATTTCTCAAGTTATTTCATTTTTAATAAATGATCGGTAATACTTTGAGAATATTATTTTATGGAAATAGCATTACACTTTACTGTATATAAAATATTATACTTTATAGAAACATTTTCGAAATCAAACTATTATTGTTTTTGTACCATAATAACAATAAAAAGAAAAACGAAACAGTAAATTTCCTTCCTCATAAATGAACTATAGGACAATTTTGTTGAGAAAATTTGAATAAATTATGGACATAATTAATGTCTAGCGAATCTAACAAATTTCAGAAAGTCGTGAGCGAAATTTAATTACTTTAGCAGCTCTAAAATGTTGTAAACGGTGGTGGTTCTATTGGTTTTGGACTAATCATTGGAAATTCGTTTCGAGGAAGGTTTTATTAATTTTATAAACTTTTTTCTTTCAGTGGAATAATTTCTTAGGAAGTTACGTTATCGACGAAGGAAGTTTTAGATGAAAAGACTTAAATCAAAATGATTGGAGATATTTGGTGAATTTTAAACAGCAGGTCGCTCTACTTAATTTCTTTTCGTCTCAATTCACGTTATTAACTTTCTCTCTTCCTGAATCTCCCGCGAGAAACTTCTTCCTCTAGTCTTAGTATTTATAAGAAAATTTACTTGCAAGTCCTATCTTCTCCTGGTGCTTTTGTCTAGGTATACTAAATTGTTTAATTTTTCCATTTAATCAGAATAATTTTATTCCATTTAATCAGTTCACATAATTGTGACTAATAAAATTGCATCAACTTTAAACAATCGATCTCTTTGTTGTCTCATTGTTTTCGACATGCTAAAACTAAATTGATCTAATAAATATAAATTTTTCTATCATATCTATTAAATCAATTTAATATCATGATAAATAAAAGATCATACGTATTAAATACAATGGAGGTTAAATCAACCAAATATTGTTTTTATTGTTTCAAGAACCGTCGCCGCTGTACGACAACAATCACTACCATGAGGAATGCCTAAAATGTAATAGCTGTGGCCTGAATCTCACGGGACCCAACCAGAAACGGGCTAGGCGGTGAGTAGAAACTGTTAATACACGAAGAAAATTATAAAAATGTAGACGAACATATAATTAACAATTCCATCTTGCTTATCACGTCAATGCAGAAACTAAGCTGTGAATTTATTATCCATCTCTTCCTTTTTTACATTGTTATTCCTTTTAATGTCTCTACACAATTGCAAAATTGTCGAATAAAATTATGAGAGTTGTTTGATAATTTAAAAATTTTAAATTAAAATCGTATCGCAACAATTGCCTGAGAATCGTAAAATCGTAAAAATCGTCGTTGTACGTAGTATACCGTTGTATAGATCGCGATTGTTATTTGAAATTTATATGGAAAGGTAGCTTTTATTTTGCAGGTGTTTCGTATATCAATTTTTCTAATAAAAAACACTTGGATTCAGGTTGTCTATTTTCTAGCGGTTGGTCTAGGTTTAAAAGACCTCAGGATCGCTTCACTGCGGATTTTTCATCGTAAAACGCATTTCCACATGACGTGGAAAAACGTCATATCGTTGGAAATACGATTCGGTCGATCGGAATTGGAACGATCGTGATTCTCGAAATGCATCGCCGTATTTGTGGTGAACTGGATCGGGGAATCGATCCATAGAACGAAAATCGTATCGTATACGTTTTTATTGCATATAGGATAGAATAATTGAAGATATTCTACCACCTGAAAGAAATAAGAAATAAACATATGTATGTAGTAATAATATAAAGAAATAAATCTATATGATAATAGATTTTTATCATATCCTTTTATCGCTTAATTGTAATAAATATAATGTACGTATTAGTATTAAAATATTCGGAATGGTTTAATACGATAACAGAGAACGTGAATGTTGTGAATATTATATCGTTGAACGTGAAGTAGTATCAAAGTATATAGCTGCAGAAGCTATTAAATTTATAGAATGAAAAGATGTATAGTCTTCGTTTTACCACACGCCCCGAGGGAAGAACAGTTATTTTTATTACACATCGACCTATAAATATATACAATTTAGTTGAGATACTGAAACAAATATTTTACCAGCCGATATATCGTCAATACACGCAACATGTAGTAATAAAAAATGTAGTATAAGATTGAGACGAAAAATAACAAGTATTAACAATAACTTTTTCATACTTTTGATACGTCATGAGAAATTTTCTAATTGTACAATAACAGGATTAAGTTTCACTAGTTTTCCATTATTTAATCAGCGTAGGAATAAAAAGTTATGACTCCATATAGAGACAAAAATATCAAATAATATGAGAACGAAATAGCAAGCGACAGTTTTCTACATTTGATATGAGAATTCGAAATTTTACAGCTGATGTACCAAACATTTCTTCGAAACGTTCGACCCGGCAATCAATAGAAAATTTTAAAGCTTCAAAAATGTAGGAACCGTATACATAAACAGGATAAAATATTTCTGTCGAGGTTTCGACTTTTAAATCATATTTATACAAATTCGCTGATTGTTAGCCAGCGTAAATACCCGTAGTTTATACATAAATCATAAAAACCCAAAGATACTTAGCTAAATTGCAAAAGAAAACAGAATTTGTCCATTTGAAAATCATTGAGTAACGAACAACTTTCAATCACTAAACAAGATTTTGTTAAAAGTCTGCTTGGACAAATATTATATGCATAAACAGATAAAGCGAAAGATGATATTGGAAATGAGGAAAAGATGTTCCATCAGCTCGTTATGCAGCATGTTCGACGTTCATTAATCAAAAATTGTGTTCTGTGTGATGCTCTTACCCAAACGACGCGAAGGATCATCAATTTCTTCTGTTCCGTAGGTTCAAGAACCAAATACTTTGCGATCTTCACTTCGCTGACGTGGCGCTGATGGAGTGCTCGGACTTCATGCAGCAGTTGCGCAGCTTCAAACCACAAAGTTTAGGCTGCGCAGTTGCCCGAAGAAAATCATCGACAACCTTAATCTTCCCCTTACCACCGCAAGCTTGCTCAGGTATGGTTAATTAATTTATGAATCTTCTACGTATAATATTCCACGGTGTAAGGTGTTAAGCAAAAAATAAGGTGTTAAACATCTCGTTTTAATTCGAGACGGTCGATTTCGATACCTAACAGCGAACGAAGTCACCAGCTTGTATGCAAAAGCGCATAATCCAAGACAAGGGAAACCACCTGTAGCATCGACTCATACATATGCACGCTGGTACAAGTTGGCGATCCCTTTCCTTCCTCTCGACTTATTTTCGTCGACTTTCTTATGATGTTAACTAGAAAAGACGAATTAACTCGTCAGCTTTGGCGAGTACCATATTTTGGACTGTAAATATTTATTGCTATAAGCCTTTTTAATTAAAGACTTGTCACAAATCGCGTTTCCTCGATTGAACTGATTTTTAAATTTAATAAAATTTTAATAACATTGCAAGAGATAGATGAAAGATAATAAATTTTCATGAATCGACTGTAATGTAACAAGAATTGAAGAAAGAGCAGGAATTATCGTTAGATAACAGTGCAGGTACAGTATCTTGTTATTTTATAGAACTTTGGTTGAGAAAACGTTTGGATTCGATTTATAAAAAGTTTACTTTAGACTGTAGTGTTAAAAAATATGTTAAAAATTGAAGTTTGTTACGATGGATAGATCATGGAATCGTCGAGAAAGATATTTCATAAACTTAATATATTTCGTAGCTTTTTTAATGAAGAGAGGTTGATTTCGAAAAGAAAAATTTTCTATCAAAGAGATTAATTTATGAAAGGCACAAAAATCATATTAAAACCTTATCACAGTAGTAAACATATTTCCATTTAATAGTACTGGAATATATCTCGACATATTTGAAGGAACGTGAGACGAATACACATGTTTTGCATCCTCGAATCATTTAAGCAAATAAACATGTTTTGCAATATTGAGCCTCTTAATTCAACGAACGTGTTTCACATATTCAAGTTATTTGTTATTTCAAGGGACATGTTTGTCGTCGTGAGTGAAACAATCGCGCTATTTACTAATTCACAAAAGTTGAAATATTGTTCAACATTAGTTCGGTAGAAAATATTTGAAAATGGTAAATATAATTCCACTTGAGGTTGCTTAAAAAGTTATTGTTCACGTATCATTTAATTATACACGATCTGAAAATTTTCAAATTTAATTTCAAACCTGCTAGCATTTACTAAAATATGTAACGTGTAATACCAAGGTTCATTTCAAATAAAATTTATCGCAATCTAAATATACAATCAATACATTTCACATGGTACCAGTATATATTATTATATTTGTCATTAGATTTGCACAATAATTGATAAGAAATTTAAAAAAGAAATTTTTACTCAATTCCTGAAAATGTTCAATTTTTCAGCTATTTCAATCAACGTTTACAAGGAACGAGAATGGAATTTCGTTTAAAAAAATTTGCAATTTCAATATTTTTCATGCATAAAAATACCCATTGTAACATGACAATCGTGTGTAATTTGCATCTTTCAACGGTTGAATAATAATGTTTGGTATATTTTATAACATGTAGTCCAATGTAATTAAGTGTACAACAAAATGCAACGAAAATGGTGAATCTGTTTCATCAACGATTGTCTTTCACTTTTGGCAAGCTTAATAAAAGGGACACTACTATAATTTGACAAAATTATGAATAATTACACAGCACAGTAAAATTTTACAAATTTATTCTCGTATATATAACTTAATCGTTATTTAATTTGTTACACTGAAACAAAATGACAACCGCAGCACCGTTCATGCACAAAATTAATAAAGTTCACGTAAATCCATGCAGATGCTACGTTAAAAATATTCCCTTGCAGTAACAAACATTCATTTTGCACGAATCACTCGACGAATCGTATCGAATGCAAAAGGTCAAATAAATGTTTATACGGGATTTCTATTAACAACAACATAACGACAGTTCTACTATTATAGAATTTACTAAAAAGCCAACAAAATCGATGTAACATCAATGATGTAATTAAAACATGTATGAGATAGTATAGGTAAATTTGTCTAGCTTTATTAAAAATAATATTCACACGAGGTATAAAAGCATTGGAGTTTTCGCTTCGTCTCATTTTCAACATTGCTATTTTCGGTAGATGTAGATTTTAAAGGGCACCCAAGTAAAATGAAAATATTACGAGTAATTTAACACGAGATATAAAAAGATTTGGAGTTTCGTTGCATCTGGCCTCAACGTTACTGTTTTCGATAAAAAAAAAAAAGATTCTGAAGAATACCAAAGTAAAATATAAGAAATATTATGAAATAAGATTCAGCCGAGACATATTTCTACAAAGAGTTTCCAATTTCTATTTCATCTTATTCGTAACATTACTATTTCTGATGCAAGTAGTAAAATTTTCAAACGTACTCGACTAAGGTATAAATATTCTATATCATTTCATAAGTATCAGGAGTGTTTCTATATCTCAATTTCACCCTGTCCTCTACAGTTGCTAAAACACCTACAAATACGATAAACATGTAAGCTACACACCATAAACGCGGAGATTATAAGATTAAAAAGAAGAACGCAGCAAATACAAAGTTACAAACAAGAGAAAATTTTCAAGCCATATTTGCCGCCAGAAAAAGCTTCCTCGCATACAAACAGCGTCGATCCATCAAAAATTTCATTCGACATCGTGATAACATCACGTTCATTCTTCAAAAAAAACCAGCGAAAGAAGCTCACCGAACCTTTCCGCCTAAACTCATCTTCGATCGAAAGAAACCGAGAGTTTTCGCAGGAATCAACCCTCGATCGTTATTTTATCACTTCGAAGGGGATCTCGCGATCCTGTACCCGTAAGAAACGAACGAAGAAGAAGCGGCAAAGGGAGCAGCATCAGAAGGAGTGAAAAACTGGAACGTGCTATCCCCCCGTCCCCTCTCAAGTATCGACGATCGAATTTACGAAGCACTGCAGACCATTAGTTCCTGCTGAGAGAAAGCTGAGATTAAAGGAGTGGTAAGACGACCAGAAGACGGGGATGCACCGGGGCCGGTTCACTTTAAGTTCGAATACCAAGCCTGTCTATAAACAGTTTGGTGTTCTACCTTACAGTGAGTCGACCGCGGTATCGTCGACGTTCTATAGGAAAAAATAAGAGAGAAAGATAAAGAGAGAGAGAGAGAGAGAGAGAGAGAGAGAGAGAATGGGAAGGAAAAGGGGCGAATCGACGAGCGAGAAGTTGGCTGTTGCGAAGGGGAGAACGCGTTATCGATGATACGTGTCTAAGTGGACGGATAGTCGGCGTTGCACGTGGAAGGAGAAATCCCTGAAACAGGTCAGCCCCAGTAGCGAAGGCTCGATATAGGTCGGATTCGACTGTAAGAAGGACGGATCGGATTGCTTCCTTTAATGATTTCCTGGCCTCCATTTTCCTACTCGCGTTTCCACGTGGTTTGGAAAAATGTTCTGAAAGAAGGGGAGATCGTTTAGATCGATGAAGCTGTTGCTTCGTGATGGATGGAAAAGTTTCTATAGGCTTAATACGAATCGACGTTTTATTTGTGTGATACTTTAATAAAGATTTATTTGCATACTATCATTGAGAGAGTATGGATATATCAGTCGAATATGCGGACACATCAAAGTGAAAAGGAATACTGTCTTCTAATTTTAGATTTTTCTTAGATTTTTCTACTAAATTGTCTACTTGTTTTGAGCAATCTACGAATAAGTATGAGGTGTTTAGAAGGGAGTTAGAGTGTTCAGGTTAGAAAAGTTAGCGATATTTGTAAGCTGTATATAAAATACTTGAAGCATATTTTTCAGTTATAAACAATTTACCTTTATGCTGGAAACGCTCTATTAACTACACTGTTAGAGTGAGAAACAGGAAGCATGAATGAAATAGAGGCGAAGTTTCGTGAAATTAAATTGTAACTGTAAAAATAAGCCACAAACGACATTTCTTATTCTATAAATTACCAGGGAATTATTATTTATTTCTTTACGTGCAACTCAAAAAATATTTGCAACTGAGACTCGAAACGTCCACTTCAAACTATCGAATGTTTGAACCTTATTTGATGTCAATGCTAAAAACTCGATTAAGGTTGAGCTTTAAAGCTTCGAGTATTTAAATTTTATACATCACTATAGATAGATAGTATAGATCACTGTAAGTAGATCGACTGTAAAAAGAGATTCACTGAAATTTCTGCCGCGTTTCGAGTGTTGTCTCAAAAAAGGAGGGCAACAGACTGAACTGATAATAATATTGGGAAATGAAATTTGCGGAGAAAATGGATTTCGAAGCGTGTGAAGTATCGTACTTGCGTGTTGCTGGAATGGTTTTCGGTTTACTTGAGATCTTGAGGAAAGTTACGCTGACAACGTTGAGATTGATTGAAATTTTTGTTATCAAGGAGAAATTTACTTTGGATTAATTTTGTACAACGCGATACTTTAATCTAAGAAATTATTGTAAAAATTGTTATGGATATTATTATATCATTCTAGATATTATCAATATTTGTCATTCCTAAAATTAACATTACAATTTACCAGGATCCATATAATGTTATTCATAAAATTAATATATACGTTTCTAAAAATTATTATCCCCCATAGTATTTAATTTACTCATCGTGCAATAAAAAGGCAATTAAGTTAATCCCAATTTAATCCTAAAACTCCCCAAACGGGTTCAACCACTTTACACTCCCTTCGGCTCAAACTAAATCAAATCATTAAGTAGAATATTAAATATTTCCATAGATGAGTTCTGCAACGAGTTCCCTCATAATCTGGTACCTACACCTGGTTACTGGATCGAGTGCTCTAGACAGCAAATCACTTCTGACACGATTTGGGACGAGAGCGAGAGCGGAGAAGCGACTGATACTGAATTGGTTGAGGTTCAACAAGAGTCGGATACCGACGAAGTGCCCAGGAAGAAGACCACGATCGAGGAACAATGGGAAAAGAATCAAGGATTCGAGCTGACCTCTGTCGAACAAGAGACCTATGAAAAATATTTCTACGGGACTGAGCATTGGAATTATTTTGCCAACGACGAGGATCTTGGCCCGGTGATACTGAGTATCAAGCAGGAAACATTGAATAGCCGAGATCAATTCAGAATTCTCGTCAGAGCCATCAGTTACACTGTACACGGGCTAATTCCTGCGAGCTGTGTATTTGCTGACAGGTATTTGGCGATATTTTGTATTTTTTGGAAGCATTTGCGAATACCTTGCGTAGTTCTAGATTTTAAATTTTCACGATATTTAGATGACGTATCTGTGGTTTTTCGGGTTTCGAAATTGCTGTTTTTAATAGTGATTCGAAACACTGGTTTCAGGTTTATCCTGAAGAAATGAGCTAGAAGGTCCGCGATAAGTTGGAACAAAGCGCAATGTGTTATTACAAATACGATAAAAATTGCAAATATTTCATATTTTGTAATTGTTAACAGATACAGTGTTGGATAAAAGAGAGTTTAAAAAGTAAATTATATGGAGAAACGGTAATCACAGTAATATAATGACATAGATTATAAATTATTAAAATTTGAAAAAAAGATAAGTTAAACATCATTGTTAAAATAGAATACGTAAGTGGTTTAATTTATCGTGGACTAGTGTATCCGAATAGATCATTGATGTAAGCAAGATTATAAGGATCTAGGAGTCTTTTTAAACAATATCTTGAAAAGTAAATGGATAGGACAATCTGAAACATCATAAATATCGATTAAATATTTCATAAAAAACTGTAAATGTAAATGTAGAATTAATTGGAACCTCTTGAAAATCCCAACTGCAAAGGGAATATTAAATGAAGTAGAAATGAAACAGTTTGGAAAGTTCTATAACTGGAATTAGACATTAAACAAGTAGTACAAGTCAAACATTTTGCTTACAAGCGTGATATAGATGTATCCAATGGCACAGTTTAGAGACTAAACAGTGTAAGTAAGCAATAGTAATATCCTAACTCTCACAGGAGCTTTTAATACCGCCTAATTAGGTTAAACTGCATGGTAGAATCGAGGTGAAATTAATTCTACTCTTCGAGTTACGTAGAAATAACAAACTAGTAGAATACATAAGCTTCGACTTGGACAAATCTTTCTTTTATCAAAATTTATCGTAACTACGCTATTCGATTGATCAGAAACATAATCCCATTCTTTCACTAAAATTATAAACAATTGAATAATATTAACAAATTTTAATTGACTTCGCTTCTTCCATTTTTTTCTATTTTCTCTTATCTGACCACTTCATATCTGACGTGATTATAATAATATAAAAAAATAATTATAAAGTTATAAAAAATATTTTTGTCACGATGAAGTGTTTTTGAAAAGATTTCAGATTTTTTTTAATATTTTCAGAAGCATATTTATAAAATATATGCGTACAGGGTAAGACCGAAAGTATTATATATGTGGGTGAAAGGTGATTCCTGAAAATATATTGAAAGTGTAAAATAAAATTTGATCATGCAAGGTTTAATTTTCATGAAAATAGATTTTTAGATAGCCGGATAAAATAAAGTACGCTTGATAAAATTCTCCTTTATGCTTCTTCAGTTTAATAACTCATAAAAGTCGCGTAGGTGTTATATATAGAAACAATAAGCATTATAACGTCCTTCGACAAATCGCACAAATATAAATAATATCACAAATATAAATTTTTAATCAGTCTTTCAAGATCGATTTTCTCGCAAAATCAGACTCGAGCAAAAAAAATGTTATTCTACGCTCTTAATTCAATTTCACATACATGAATTAGATATAACACTATACTCTTGAAGATATTTAAAATATATTACACTTGACCTGGCGCGAAAACCGCGAAATGTTGTTTGTAGTGCAAATAGCACTTAGCTCTATCTCTACGAAGAGTACATGTACACTTTTAAAAATCATTTGCTAAAAGCGATATACATTCTGTGTAAACCAAAATCCTTTTTATTTATCATGTAAAATAGAGAAATAAATTTCTTTTCCCTTAAAATATTATGGAAAAGTAAAACAGCTTTCAAACTTTAATTTCGAATAGTAATTGCAAGTAAAACGGACTAAAAGTAATCGCACTAAATTAAATTTGGTATAAGAAGAACATTCGCTGTATTTATTGTGCTTGCCACCGTTTAGAATCTCTAAATTTTAGTAAAACAACTTGCCGTCTATATTCTAAAAACTGCTTTCGGCCTTTAACTTCACGTAGCGAAAGAGTCAAATGTCGTTAGAAATCAATGAAATACCGTTCTTCTCGTAAAATGAACACCCACGAGTTTCTCATTTCTCACAGGTACAATCGCGAGGAAGTGGTCCGCAGCTTAGGCAAAGAGGTGAACGTGAATCCGCCATTAACGTTAGGTCAATTACCTGACACTCAGGATGAACTGCTGAAGCTGGATCAGGTGTTCATAAAATCGGAGTTGAAAGTCGGTGTGCTGTACGTTCAAGAGGACCAACGTACCGAGGAGGAGATATTGGACAACCACGAGAATTCGCCGCTTTTCGACGAATTCCTACAAATTCTCGGTGATAAAATTCGTCTGAAGGGTTTTGATAAGTATAAGGGCGGCTTGGATACGATTCACGATCTGACTGGATTGTATTCTGTGTATACGAATTGGCGAGGCATCGAGATCATGTACCACGTGTCCACGTTCCTACCGAATGAGAAACACGACGTGCAAAGGGTAAAATAAATTTTTTGGTACTGTTGACACGTTTACCACCGACAGCGTTTTAATTGTTCTTTTCTTATCTTGCCTAAATTAAATAGCTAAATTGAAGTCTAATAAATTAATCGGAATGTCTTGGCTTTAAATTTTATTATACATTATTTTACTATTTGTTAGTTATTATTGGACTGCTTAGTTATTATTATTCGGAAGATTTGAAAATGTAAAATCGCATAAAATGTAATAGTATGAGAAAACATATAAACTGTACAAAATATAGTGACTTTTATAGTATCTGGTAAGTAAAACAATTTTCAATTCTTTCAACTTTTGGACAATTATTTAATCGCGTAAGATTGTAAGAAAACTACAAGAATATTCTGATGATAGAGTTCGCAAATATTACTGTGGCGTAATAACTAATTTTCCATATAGATGGAGGACAATCATAAGTAACAATAGATATTAGGTACATTGAAGACTAATTAAACCCGGCTTTGTAACACATATCGCGTTACACGCATAGCAAGGATTATAATTCCAATTCGATAAAGGCAGATAGCATTCAGAATTTTGGTTGAATGAAATTCTCGGTTCCAAGTCCTCAAATTGAGAATTATTAATCGTTTAATTATTGACCTATTTATTTATTTATTATTAATTAATTAATTGATTAATTTATTATTTATTTATTATTGACTTATTGATGTAATTATTAATTTAGAATTATGTATAACATGTGATTCATGATGTATATGATACGACTTACGTATATAACATTACGTATATATCAATATTATATTATTTGACATGATATTAAACTATGTGCAGTTAATACTTATTACTATGAATGGCAATCGTAAACAACGGAAATATTTAAAATTCAACTTCAAAAGTAAATAGGAATTTTTAATTTTTCAGAAATAAAATAACATATTATTGTTAGAAAAAAGAGTTAATTCAAAGTTAATTAAAAAGAGTTAGTTCAAAAAGTTAATTGAAAACAATGCTGTTTTCATGAACTTTGATTGTATGAATAGTGATAATTACAGGCTAATAGCTACTTATATTATAATTATATTAAAAAAGATTGTATTGTTTAGGTACAAAAAAAACGACACATCGGTAACGACATAGTATGTGTCGTATTCTTGGAAGCAGACAAGACTCCGTTTAATCCAGCCTGTATGAAGTCCCATTTCCTCTACACGTTCATTCTAGTTCGAGTTAGTCCACGAATAAAAAGGAAAGTCACCAGATATGAAGTATCAGTCGCCACTAGGGACGAGGTTGGAGCGTACAAACCCTATCTTTGGGAACAAAATGTTTTTAAAAAGGGTAATAATACATAATATATGAATCTTTAAATATTCTAATTGGACACACTATAAGTTTAAAATCAACATTTGTTTGTTATATAACTTGTAATTAGAGTCTAACAAATGAAATACTTTTTATTATTCAACTGGACAATTGATTAAAATTTTATAAATAATTTGAAAATATATTCAAAATTTATTAGATAACATTTGCATTGTTGTGAAAAATGCAAGAATTATTTTAAAAGGGAAGAAGAGAATCGGAAAAAGATTAGAAAAAGAATAGTTTCATTTCAAAATGAACCATCTAAAACGCAAGGTAGTAACTTGGAGATAAAACTAGCTCTTACTACATTGAAGAAAGTTATCGAGGAACTGTAAAAGCAAATTTAACGATCTCTCGATGCAACAGGTCCCATGTTCCGTGAGTGGTTATTGACGAAAATTGTGAACGGAGAGCGAGCAAGTTATTCTGCACCAAAATTCGCGAAGATGCAAGAAAGAACGAGAACTCAGATGTTGGAAGATATCGTGGCCAACTTGGCTAATCATGCAGAAACAGGGCAGATTCCGAAACCATACAGGTGAACGAACATGAACGGCAACTACCACAAAGAAATTAATTATATTCTAATTAAAATATTTTATCATATTTAAAAAGGATAAACGAATCAATGAGAACGAAATTTATTGCTTTAGACGCGGTTCGTGGAGACCAATTGGCCATATGAGACCATCTTCCCCACTTTTGGATTCTGTCAGAGATCAATTCGAAGATCACGATCAACTTGCCAAAGACTTCACTAAAGTATTTTTGAACAATGAAGAGAATACCACGTTAAATACGAACCTGTTTGATGTTTGTTTCCTGGTACATGGACCACAGAAGCAGAAAGTCCGATTCTTTGGCGTCAGAGCGATTTTGGCAGTTAGGAGCAGGTGATTGGTCAAAAAATTGATTTACGTTTTCGGGTAATTCAGAAAATGAAGAATAAAAAATATAATCATATTTCAATCTTGATAGAAGTGAACGTTAATTTTGTTAAAAATATCTTTAAAATAGTATTATAATAATTATTAATCTCGTTAAAAATACCAGCAACAAAAAATTGAGCTTTGAACAAATTGACATTGGCAAGGAATAAAAATTGCTAACTTATCTGATTTCTTTAGAGTATTCCAAGAGATGTTGTATGGTATTCAAGCGGGTTTCGGAAGTCCACAAGTGCCGGTTGCTGAATTACTTGCCAGACCGGTACCCACCTTGTTGAGCCCACAGAAGCCACGAAGTTCTAACTTTCTTCAAGTTCCTGATGTCGAAAGTCCAAGGTTCGTATCTTGTGAATTATTTCTGTTAACCAGGATTATGCATTTTTTATCTTCAAGAGTCCAGTTTATATTCAATACGTGAATCAAAAAATATAAATAAAATCTGTCATCTTGTTTGAATGATTTCATGATATAATCTACGCAATATATGATGTATTAACCCATTCTTCGCTAATGATAAAACGATTGTAATAGTTTCTTTTTGTGTGATTGTAATAGTAACTTTTTTCATTTTATTATTAATATTTATTATTTTGTTATTTTTACTATTAATACAATATTCCGTTTATACTCGTCTATATTGTATTTTGTGAATCAAAATAATAGTTTATTTTATTATTCATCAGTATTTTATTGGCAACTTCCTTTCCGTGTTAAAAATATTTAAAATATTATCTTCTCCCGTATCTCTTTAATTAGAATCCTTTTTGTAGCTGTAGTAATTAAAAATCTGAAATGAAGATTGCAGGAGAAGAACATGATAAGTAAGTATGATTCACATTTTTGTATCTTCCTTGAAGGAGCACATTTAAAATAAAGCAAATCTTGTGAATTTATCAACCATCTTTATATTAAGTTTCTTTCTGAATGAATCACAAAAATCTAAGAAAAAAGAAAATGGATTCATAAAATTTATTTCCTGGAATCTTCGAATATCAACTTGAAGATCTTGTCTTTTCAGTTAAAAAGCACTTATTACTTGCACGAGAACAAATGTGTGCCAATCTCAATGTAATCGTCCCTAGTTTCAAAAAATTTCATTTTCCAGTCCAATTAATTGCATAACTAGTCCGTAAAATGGGTTAATACAAATAAAGTGAAACGAGATGCATAAACGATATAACTGGATTTATTTAGCGATTTAAAAAGCCGGGAGATTAACGGTGAGAGATTGAACTTGCCTTTGGTGTCGTTGTCGAATGTATACTATATATACATATCTATATATTATATATTATATATCGTACATATTTAATCGTAATTATGTGTATTTTTTACGGCACTTCCATGTCTCCTATCCTCACACACACACATGAACATGTACACCTACAGAACATACACACAGCACCGCATGTTGATTATGAGTATTATTCACTTTCTTATTCGCTATATCTTTCTATTGTATTTGAATGATTAACTGTGTAGTACGTTTTACTATTCGAGACCAATCGATAAAAGAATAAAGAACAAGAAAGCAAAAGCACTGCAAGAGTAACTCGAAGTATCACACCAGTCACGCTAATTATTATCATATCTATCTTATTAGCTTCGGTCGAGATCGACGTATCGATTTTTCCCTTATTTTTTCCTTTATTTTGTATCTTCCTGTGTTCTTGCGGCTGCTCTGTATGTCTTCTATCGAATTCTCGGTTCCTTTTTTTTCCAATCTAAACACTGACTCTTTGTTTACGAATTTTATTCGATTTGGTAATTTGGCTATCGGCATGCAGTGAACTTGAGTCGACGTGTCTCGTGAACAATCTTTCTCCTCGAGTAACTGTAACAGCAAGCTCTGATTATCTCGCCTTTACTTCGGTATTTCTATATTCGCATTCACGTTTCCAATTTTTCCGATTTTGCGAACGAAGGAGACGAGCTTTCGTCGTTGTCTCGTACTGTTCGTTTTTTTCCTTATTGCTATTATTCGATGCATTCAGGAACTGTAAGGTCCACTTGAAAAATCCGTCATCACCGATTTCCTTTTTATCGATCTCAATCTTCCTTTCTACTTTCCCTGCTGTCCTCTGTCTTTGATCAAAGATTCTTCTTCGAGAAGAATTTCCTCTCCGTACCCTGAGGTGCCGCTCTGCGGTTTCTGTGAGATACTGGCTCTGACTTGTTTAGACCTAAAAGCGTGCCCTCGTCACCGATGATGAAGCGAGCGTTCTCGAGGCTCGGCACGATCACGGCAGGCTGGGGACGGAGCATTAAGAAACACGGAAGCGGAAACACGCTGCAAAGCGAGGATCGGAAACGTTGGGCTAGTTCGCAGGATTGCAGCAGTATGTATATTATTGACTCTGTTATACGACTAAATATTGTACTTCGTTTATGGTTTTATACGTTTGGAAAGACTAGCTGTAAGAAAGATACTGTTAACGGAAAACGTAATTAGCGAAGTTGTAAAAGTTATTGTCAAGTATTAAATTTTATGCATATTTCGAGAGACTAAACAACAATTTCAGACATGTAGACAAAGGAAGATACGGAAGTCGATTTAGCCTATTCAGGATAAAATGATGTCAACCAAGAATTATTTTGGTATATGCTTTTGTTGCATATTTAAAAAGTTTGTGTATAGGATAGCGCGTTTGAGAAATATTTATTATGATTGTAATATTTGAGTGTCTGTATAGATATTAAATATTATAAATACCTAATTTAAGTAAATTTTATATTAATTAATTATATTGGCTCACAAAAGACTTTCTTAATCTAAGATACAAGGTAATATTATACATGTTTCAATAAGACAGGCAGAGTCTTAACCGTTTAATTATGTCGTTACATTTCTTCCATCAACGGTATACACGGCGAAATTAATTGTTAATAGATACAGAAGTATTAGATATGTATATCGAATGCATAGAAATATTGGATTTGAATACGTGTATGTAAGAATTTTTGTTTCTGTGATTCGTTGTAAATTTTCAATCTAAAATTTTAGATAAAGAGGCGAAGGAAAAGGAGAAGGCAGCTCAACAGCTGGCGGTACCCAGACTCAGCGTATGTGCGGATGCGCAGAAAGTTGATAGAGCAAAATTGGCACAAACGGAGGTAAATTTAATTAATTCGCAGTAACATTCGTATTATTAATGATGTTCTTTTATATTTAAACACTGAAAAATACACTATTCACGGTTACAACACAGTATGCTTATTTTTATTCCTGGCAAATGTTAACTTATTATTTTTTCAATAACATTTCCTATTTTATCGTAAAGCTTCTGTATCTAATTTTATTGTTCCATTCTCCTCCTATTTCTTCAAGTTAATGATTTATTTACACATTATATTTGACACAGAATTTTGTCAACAAGTAAAGAAACCAACCACACTGTTACGTCGCGTGAAAAGGTCTGCGCGACGTACCTTAATGCCTGGTTTTCCCTAGCATACAATTAACAGTTTTTCCCGTCATAACTACCAGCTTACTCCGTAATTTTTAAGAACGTTCAATAAACCTACGGACTTATTTAAGTACCAGCTATAAACCGAAAATACTTGCAGGATTCAAGATTCCTGCAAGCTAATGAGAATCGGTTTATGGTGGGCCTTAGCTTTATTGAGGGTTCTCTAACCGCGGACCTTTTCACGCGACGTAACACACACGTTACACCAATGTCAATTGTTATCATTATATTCCAATCGTTCAATTTATTTTCAATTTATTTCTTCTTCCTCCGTATATTTTATTTATTCAATATTAATAACAAGATGCTCAACCTCTTACACTCTATATATCAGTATCAACATTCACCAATTAATATTTACAAGACTGTCTCTTAACACCTACCGCACATGCAACACACATACCACACAACACTCAAGAGAAACAAATAGAAAAGAAGTTACATACTTAACATGTACTTTAACGTTAAAAAATTAAAAACGAAAAGAAGAAAAAAGTTACAAGATTTTTAAACGAAGTTATTCTAAAGACAGAGAAATATACGCCCTATAACCCACAATTTGTTTTAATACGATATCTCAATCCGTTTATGAGATGCGAGGTTTCAAAGTATTGCGTGTAGAACGTGCAGAAAGCTGAATGGCGATTGAAATTCTTAGAAACATCGTGACCCACTTTTTTCCAAGAATTACGTATGTCACGAGTAGTAGTAATAGTAGTAGTAGTAGTAGTAGTAGTGGCGTAAAAAAAGCTGTGACTCAGCGTCCGTCACTGACCATTCGCACGTGCCACATGTGCGGTAGGTCAGCGAAGGCGTGTGAGTGAAAGAACCGAGTACGCGAATGAAATAGCAATAGCGAAATACTGAAAATTATGCTTTACTTTGAACGAGCATATCTTCGAAACGGGAAATCGTATCGAAATAAAACAAAAATCATTTTAAAGATTTTAAGCTTCTAATGGTGTTAATTATAACGGCCTATTTCTGGTCTGTAAAGATATATTATACAGGGTGGTTAGTAACTGGTGGTACAAGCGGAAAGGGGGTGATTCTACGCGAAAAAAGAAGTCGAAAATGTAGAATAAAAATTTTTCGTTTGAGGCTTTGTTTTCGAGAAAATCGACTTTGAATTTTCGCTCGGTACGCGTGCACTTTATCACGTCTCGTTATAACGGATCTCACTGTAGATCGTTGTCTCGATGGATATTATCGCAGTTTAAGTTTGTTTCTGCCGTAACGGAAAATTAGGAATACATAATGAAATAATATGAAGTAATCATAAAGTTTATTATTACAAATATTGCTGAAAATGTTGCCCATTCTGCCGAACACATACTTCTGCTCTTCTAATTAAATTTCTATGAACACTTTCTAACTTATTCGATTGTTTTAAAGTATTCGTACCGAGCGAACATTCAAAGTCGATTTTCTCGAAAACAAAGCCTCAAACGAAAAATTTTTATTCTATATTTTCGACTTCTTTTTTCGCGTAGAATCACCCCCTTTCCGCTTGTACCACCAGTTACCAACAACCCTGTGTAATGATATTTGGAAAGACCTCTTTTTGTATTAATTTGATATTAATGTTATCAGTATTCTTTGATATTACAAGTACATGTTTAATAATGATATGATAAGACTGTAATTCGTGCTTCTGGAGCAGAAATATTGTGAAAATTAAATGGAAGAAGAAATTGGAATTTTTTAGAAGATAAAGTCGTCAAACTTAATAAAGAAGAGTAGGTATAATAATAGAATGAGTTGATAGAGGAGGAGAAATTAGCTTAATAATGCAAAAAATATTAGAATCTATATTTTTATTCACTGTAAAGTAACAAGAGGTAGAAGTAAACAATACATTCCATATTTCTCAAGATATTTGTCTCTGGAGATTAGAATGGAACAGCTTGCACAGATAACTTTTTTAAACTACATGATAGACTAAACGATAAAAGTTGCTCCAAATAAAAGGCAAACATCTCCATATATCATTAATTTTTTTTTATTATATAGTTTAATATCATCGAATTCGACCCGAAGACGTTCAAGATTCTGCTCAACTACCTGCAGACAGGTTCTTGTCCACTGACATGCAGCAACATACCAGGCCTGATCTGTGCAGCGGAACACTATGATCTACCAGAGCTTCTACAGGCGTGTTTCCATCACGCGAAGCAATTTTTACGAATTGAAATTGTCTGCGTGATGCTGTGCGCGTTGGAAAACTACTGCTGGCGTTACACGTCTGCCTCGGAGCTAGTTAATATGATCCTCGCGTTCATCGAGACCAGAGCGTACCAGTTGTTCCAGAATCCTGATTTTCTCACATTAAGTGAATCTATGGTTCAAATGATCATGTGCAGAGGTCTGGAAGTTGGCGAAATTAGGAAATTCGAGGCGATGCTAGAGTGGGCGAAGAATAGGATTAAAGACAGGAAATCGACCAAAGTAGACCCGAAAGTTGAGTTCAAGTGTATTATGGAGAGGCTCAGTAGAGACTTGAAATTGTATAGAATAACGCCTCAAGAACTTATTAGGGTAAGCTTCATAGAAAATGTTTTTAACTCTTTCACAATGTAATACAAGAGAATCTTGAGCAAGATATCGAACATGGTACTATAAGAAAAAATTCAAACTAATAACTATTTTTAAATCTCTCTTTATAAGTAATTTAACAAATCCACATTAATAAAATATAACAATAAAACTAATTTCTCCAACGCGTCTTTCAGATTGTCTTGCCATCCAAAGCAATCAGAAACGAGAGAATCCTGGAAACTCTGATGTACCAAGCAAACTCTGGCATCTACAGGAACGTCGACAGCTATTTGGAAGCTTATCAGAAAAAGGTGCAAAATCAGGAGAGTTTCGACTGTGGCATGTAAAAGACTATTGCACATTGTGTACCAATTCCAAGCAACCCTTAACCTTCACCCTTATAAAAATGGAAATAACAACTCGTACCTGAGGAGAGTAAACTCTAAAAAGTAGTTCGCCAATAAATGAGGGTGATCTTTCCGAGATTTTAGTCAAGAATTGTATCGATCATGAACTTTGCTAGTTACTCGTAGAACTGTTCCTTAATTAAAAGCGAGAAAAAATTCAATACATGCGTTAAAAACAACAATAAATTATCTGCGACAGTTAATCATTTTTCTGGGAGATTCTCGAAATTGTTTCATCGAATAGTCAACTATTAACATGATCAAAATCACGCATAGAATGTGTAGATGTTAATCGATGGAAATAATTTCAAAAATTGGAAAAATTTAATAATGTGAAAAGTAGTGAATCTAAGTTGTGACAGATTTACGATCGCTTTTCTATTGCAAAATCTTGTTTTAGAAACAAACATCTTGTTCTAGGAAGAAGATTGAAATGCACGATCTATACAATAGGAAGGGAAGTAATTATTTTCCTGGAAAAATCGTCAGGAAAGTAATAGACTTCGATACTACGCAAAGGAAGCTTAAGATAGGAGAAAAAGGGATGAGGAAATGGATTGTGAAAGTTCGTTGATTAAACGAGAAGATGGACTCCTAGTTTCAGTCATTATCAATCAACGGGAAGCAAGAGAAAATGCACAAATTTCATATTGTATAAGAATAGAACAAAGCAAAGGACGTTGAAAGTAACTTGGTGACGACATTGTTTCAAATGAAAAAGAAGACAGAATAAAATAGAAAGAAGGAAGATTCTTCAAAAAGAAGGGAAAGCGCCAGAGGCTGAAAGAAAGACGGCAATACCATGCCGATTATGACAATCTGTATCATAAAAAGAAAAATACAAACCAAAAAGAAAACTCGAAGACAGAGAAACGCTATTGATAATACGATATACATTATATAAACGTAACGATTAATTATTTGGTAAGCTTGAATGAATTTAATTGTATGTATACATGCATAAACATGTGTGTGTATATATGTACGTATTAAGAGTGACACTAATAATAACAATAATATTAATAAATAATTATAAGAGGAATAATAATAGTAATAACAACAAGAAAAAAAATAAATACATAAATAAATATGACGTTGATGTTGAGTGTGAAATATAAATGGAAATGAAGAATAAGGGGCAAACTGAAGCAACAAAAGTATTCGAAGTCTGTTCTGTTTTCTATCGTAGTTTTTGTATCTTCAATACTCTAAGGCAGATATTCTAAAATTCACAGGAGCAGGCTAGGAAAGAAAGAAATATAAAAATAAACAATTGTCTTGACAAAGATTTTTCTTTTCTTTTTTTTTTCTTTTTTCTAAATATCGACATAAAAGCAAAATTTCTTTTAGTATATACAAACCAAGGAATAAAACTTAATGTGTCCATTAATTTCTAACTCTCACAAAGTATGTGATAATAAAAGATCCCATCGTCAGTCATTTTTTTCTCAAACAAAAATCGTTCGATAATTTAGCCTGGCCTGGTTCCCAAGTTCCATTGACTGCATTTTCACGAGAAAAATCGAAAAGAGGAAAAAAAAGAGAAAAAAGGAGAGTACACATACACACATGAACACGAAGAAAAGGAAGAAACAAACGCGTGGTTTTATACTACACGCGGAAGAGGCTGATTTTCGTCCCCCTGACTCTGTCCCCGTTTCGCTTTCGCTCTCGCTTCTCGATTGTCCTCGACGCAACTTCTTTCGTAGGTTCCAAGAAGAAGAGATATTTTTTACACACTCGTCGACGATTTAATGCCGTTTTTGATCCCTCCCTCGTGTGTATTCTGTTTGTTATACGCAAATGTAACGTCGAGACACAATTGTTTAAGAGACGGAGAAAAAGAACAAAAGAAAACTAACAAAAAAAAAGGAAAAATAAAAAGGGAAAAAGGCGTAAAAAAAACATTCATCGATTCCCAGATATGGGGATCGTCCAACTGTTAAGTGTCTTATTGTTCAGGCAAGCGGCTGGACGAAAGTAGATCTTTTCTTCGCGTCGTCTCGCAGGCGAAACGAGACTATCGCTTGTAGAATACAAATCGACGCACCCTCGACACTGTAATCACATAAAATATGGTACATTTAAAATGACATAATGAAATGTGGATATGGATTCGATATGGATTTGAATTATTCGATCTAACACGTGGTAGAAAGATGGTCCTTTGTAATATTTTTACAGAATACTAGAGAAAACAAGAAGGTACAAATACCATATGTGACGTGCAGTGTACGAGCAGAGTCGTGAGACAGACTGTGTGTATGTGTGTGTGTATGTGTGTGTGCATGTATGTATATGTGAAAGAGAGCGTTAATAATTAAGATAAAACTAACTAAATATGCAAACCGTACGTGTAGCTGTAAAACAAGCTAAATAAAGAAAAGAATGGAAAAACGATAAAAAAAAAAGAACATATATGTACGTAAAGAAACACGTCTCGTAAACGTGAACGTTTTTAAAGAAAATCGTATGGATGATCCGTGGACGATCCCTGGACGATGATCTGTCGCGATTCGCGCGTTTACATTTTATCGCGACAATTAGGTTTCGCGATCTTGGTCGTAAAAATTAACGTGCTATCTATTGGACGTCATTAAATTCTTCCCGACAGTTCCGAAAACAAAGATATTATATGGAAATACAAAAATGCAAAGGAAGTTTGAAACTGATGAATCCTTTCTTTTCAATCGGTCACTGAAAAACAGGTAGAATAAATTAATTACGTAACATAAGGTGTAAGAAAAACGAAAATACTCTGATCTGTGATCTTATCAAACTGAACTGTTCAGATAATTTCACGTTATTTATATTTTCTTACTAATTATAAACGAAACGAATCATCGCTTTCTACTAAATTTAAATGACAATTAAAACCGCAGACTTCTTTTGCGAAGTTATAGATTTGTCAATTCGCGGCAACATAACAAATTAATCAGACAAAATACGTTATTCATCGAAAATACGGATAATTGTGAGTTTAGCGATGATCTGGAATACGTAGCGTCACGTAAGCGCTCCGTTTGCCAAATAAATGTAATACTACTATAAATGTCGCTATAAATGAATAATACCTATGTACCGTAATTTAGCATAAATCTCGGGCAGCTGTGTGATACTGCTTGATCCGTGATTTATCACTGATAATCGTAAACGTACTACTACGTGGTATACAATTAATCGCTGGTCGATATACGTGAAACGTTATACATATATGTATATAATGCGAGACTTGCAGTGCGTCGCTGGTCGATACAATTGGAACGCTGCATGTTAAGCCATACTCGACGTTCAAGAAAAATGCAACAATTTGTGATTCATAGTTCTTTGTTCATTACGTGGAATAACGCGATTCACAGATCATTGTTAATGAAACGAACGTTAATGAAAACATTCCATAGATAGCGTGTTAGTAGTGTATATGATAGCGTATAGTAATGTGTCACATATTTCGAGATTTCGTGTAAATTATGACAAGATCATCGTCTAAACTTCTAAACGTCACTGTGCTCTCACGTTGTCGTTCATCTTCGTAAGTGCGAACTATGACGGATTTTCTGCGACACGTTATGTCCACGAAAAATATAAAAATTCGAGAAATTTCATTTAACGCATTGAGTTGGATTATATAGATAAGAAATATAAGAAATTGTTGTTGAAGAGAATATTTGTAAAAACATTTGTGAAAGAACCGTGGACTACGTGTTGTTGGAGATTCTGTGGCATATGTGTGTGTAAGCGTAGATGTTTTAGTGTGTGGTCGAAGCGTAATTGATCGCAGCAATGATTCATTAATTGCTTCTGGTGGTTCGAGAAACACCAGAGAGCTCATTTGTCACGTTGTGATGGAAACCTCGGGGCGTAATTGACGCAGACTCGCGAAAAAGCGGTCTAAACATTCACGATATTTATATGGAACGCGTTTACGCTTACAAATTAATATATTCCTTTTTCAGTTCTTCTTATCGAATTTAAAGTAAAGAGCGAAACTTTTTAAAACTAGAAATTTTCTCATTTTAGCCAGATACAAATTTACCTCGAAATCCACTATTATTTATATCGTATTCTTGCGACAAATAAACTTATAAAATGAAGTAATTTGTTGTTCAAAAAATTGAACACTATCTATCTATCTAGGTAAGGAAACTTACGAATTTATAAAAATTACAGCGAGTCAGCGGTAAGATTACGCTTCCGTTTGCCCACAATTTCTGCGATCCGATATGCGTGCACTGATGTACAAACAAAAATAGTTTTCCCGCGCTCGATGACAGTCCAGTTGCGTTGTTCCGATGCAAATCGCGAGATAAAGGCAGGAAAGAGAGGCGAGACCAGAAAATTAGGAAGACCAGAAACGGCAACAAAAATGGGAACGAAACAGGATACCTCGTAACAGGCTCGATAGACGAAGAGGAACTGATTAGCAAAAATAAAAGTATTTTCATCGAAAGCGATTCTGTCCAGCCATTGCCAACTACTGTTCAACTGTAAATGTATTCATACAAAAAAAAAAAAAAAAAAAAAAAAAAAAAAAAAAAAAAAAAAAAAAAAAAAAAAATTACAAAAAGAGAGAAGCAAAAGGGAAGAGAGGATTATCTTGGACAAAAAAGAAAAAAAATACAAAGTATGAATGAAGGAAAAACTATATATATATATTCGTATATAAATATATATAATATATATACATATATGACGTACACAAAAGCGCACACGTAACACATACACACACATGCACGACTAATGCAACACAAAAAGACGAGAATTATCGTGTGACAAAGATACCAAGAACCGCTACGTGGCCAGATCGCGGCGAGTATCGAATATGTCGCACTTTGAATTTGAATTTCAAGTATCTCGAGGAATTCTCGATTACGAGACGCGTAATCGACAACGAAGATGGTTGTTGTTTGTAATGATACAACGCTTATCGAGTATCCTTACGCGAGAATATATCGTAACAAGGACTGCATGCCGCGACGCGGTGATATTTTATCCCTTTTGCACTTGAACAAGACTTCGCATCAAGATGGAATGGAAATCACAGATTTCCAGATGTAAGACTGTGTTTTTATATTATACATATCAATTTTATGACATTTTTTAAGACACGAAAGGAAATTCTTTTGCCATTGCATACAGTTCCACTAGTTTCACTAGCAGTGATATATTTTGTTTCTCATTTGAATTTATTTTGCAGGAGGCGAGAATGTTGTGTCAGCTTCTACTCGAACTTATCTATTCTAAGTTATAGAAAATGTTGTTTCGAGATAAATATCTTTAAGGATAACTTGTTTTCAAATTAACTATAATTTAATACAAGAAAGTAAAAAAGCCAACTGATTTAATAGATTTTTGAAGGCGCATTAAGTTGTTGTAGGTTTTATATCTACGAATTTTGAATCGTATTGTATATTCTGCGAGAAGAACTTTTATATCGAAGATATCTTCTCTTGGAAATTCTTGTTACTCGTGGATTATATTTAATCACTACCAGAGATTCAAGAAAAATTAAAAGCCTTTCACGACAATGAGATGTATGAAGAACAAGGTTGAGAAGTATACAATTTGATACTATAAAATACAATCATATCGAAACGTTACATACTCTGTTTCTATTTTGTTGAATTTTGTTAAATGTTATTTAGAAAAAAGAAACATATAGAACATACGTAAATATCACTAGATAATTAAATAATGGATTACACAGGGTTAATTAAATTTTAATGCTTTCGTTTAACGATTCAATCTATTTTTTCCCATGCATACGTATAAACAAAAATTTTCAATATTTACAATACACGAAAGTGCAAAAGGGTTAAGTATATCCCGACCACTATCAATGTTCTCATTGTCATCGTTCTAACGCTAATCACTGTTAAAAGATATTCACTGTCCATTTTTACCGACGACTCTCGTCGACATCGGACTCTCATTGTCATTGTTGTTGTTGTTATTGTTGTTATAAATCTATCCGCCAATTTCTACATCTATATACGATCACTGGTCCTGAACGCTGAGTCGAACGAAGATTAACCGAGTGCTCGAGTACACGAAAATATCCTCAAAAGAATAATTTAAATACCTATCCGTCTGTTTAGAGATCTTTATTTTCCAAAAAAGTCACTAAATATTAAATATTAAATACCCCAACATTTTAAAATTATAGTCATCCTAGCAAATATTCAAATTACATGACTTCGATCTCGAAGTAACTGTTTAATCCTTTCGCTACTGTAATTTCAAAATTGCAATCACTTTTGTTATAAATGTCAAAGAATTAAAATGGCTTATTCTTGAAAGAAACTCTATTAAAAGAATTTTCATTTATGTGTGCATAGAGTAATGTGCTTTACAGATTTCTCTATCTATAATAATCATATAATCATAATATTTTCAAGCGAAAAATTTATCTTCATTCACGATTTAATAATTGGTGGTATACGTACATAAATCATTTGTAGCGAAAGGATTACACTAATCAACTGATCGACCATACCAAGAAACACCAACAACCAACTCATAGTTTCTCATTTCTTTATTTCAATATTCCAATCGTGTTACATATTCGTCGAGTAGGTATTATTCAAACTTATATTTTCTTCCTCTCTTTTTTAAATTGTAATACTCACAATTTTACAGGTCCAGTAAAAATAGCGTTCTCGGGGTATCCGAGTCCTCGCCTAATGTTCATCAAGTGTTTCTCAAGTACCCGGATACTCTCGTTGTGTCTGCGGAACACGAATACAATCAACAGACACTGATAATGATTCGGTATGCGTGTTTTATGTATGCGTGTAATTATATATATATATACATATATATATATTATTATATATATATATATATTATTATATATGTGTGTGTTTTATGAATGTGAAGAAGACACAATGAAAAAAAAAAGGAGTTTCGTCATGAGTTTATGATCGGTATTATGCGTTTATCGTTCAGATAAGATATAATATATCTATAGAAAATCGAGTCGGTATTTTAATATATCGTAAGAGGCTCCGATCGCTTCGACGCAAATTCGTCATTTTATTCGTTTCTAACAATCGCCGGGAACGGTTTTCGTTTGTTCGCTAGGCTCGAATATTATAACAATGCTTCGTGGACGAGTCAGCAATATCATTCGGATTCCTGTCCTCTGCATTCCCGCAATTCGTCGTATCCGAACGTATCGCTGTGTTCGCGTTTATTTACGGATATACTTCGTATTCTCGTGTGGAAGAGAAAAAAGGAAATCAATCATGCATCTTTTAGAGAATATATGAAAAATACATACACACACGAGCGCGCGTGCGCGCGCGCAAACACACACACACACGAGGATCCGAATAATATTTGCAGTCTTAAGTTCGTACTGTTCACCTAGTCATATGCGTGTTGTAATACGTAGACATAATACATCGTGCACATTAACGTTCACAAGATCCCTCTCCCTTTTTTTTTCATCCTATTGCTGACAATGCGCGAAAAACCTACTAGCAAATTTTTGTAAATTGGCGAATGTTCGGGACTCGCTGTGTGTCACGTTGTCGCGTGGTGTTACGAATACAAAGGCAACTGAAATTATGATAAAAAAAGTTTATTGTATATGAAGCTACTGTGATGTTACTGTTGAATATAAAAAAAATATATATATACATAAAAAAGATGCTGTATTTAAAAATTGTACCTAGTGTGTTTTCTTATTTACACCTTCTTGCTATTCTATGTATCTGCGTTAATTGTGGAATAATTATAGAAAGATGAGAAGGTGGAAATGAAAGAGATTGTAAAGTGAAAAAATTGGAACATACTTCCTTTGTCTACTTTTCTTTCGTTTCACCTGCTCTAACTAATGGCATCGATCGACGCTATCAAAAATACACACTTTCAGAGAAAAATACTTTTTATTTCGCAGTTCATAGGTAACTCTTCGTTTTGGTAGAATAATCTCGAATCGGATTCAGACGGATAATTTATGCTCGAGCGTTTTGAACTTGATCAAACACAGCCGTTTATAATACAATGAGGAATGAAAACTCGTGTGTTTTTGTTCAATGCGATGTGATTATGAGTGAATCCGATTTCTTTAGATAGATCTCTATTTTTCTCCCACCTTTACTATTATTTTTCATTTATTTATCTATTTGTTTTCTTAACGACAGATTATCGATTACCATCCCGTGTAATACGAGCACACGCAAATTTGAATATTGCCTAATACTTGTTTTAAAGGTGTGTGCACAATTGTGCGAATATTCGTATGCATACAATTTCTGCATTGTACCAATTAGTTTCACTGAATTTCAAAATGGTCACATACGCAAGCTTCGTCGCTTTACTCGAAGCTTCGAAATGCTATAATTACGTATATATATTCTTTTGTTTTAAAACTAGATATCGCTTTCGTATTTTAGCAGTGAATGAAGTGCACATTATAAAAACAGATTTATTTACAATTCTACAAGACCGATTTATGTCCCTGTGTAAGTCGTTGATTTGCAAATATGTATGCAAATGTTTTAAAAAATCCTAGTCACCATATTAAAACATTGCTTCTGACTCTAGATGTAAGCCAGTATATTATTTAACAAATACGTTTTTCTTATCACGTAAAATATTCGGTAAACATGGTTGTTCGGTATACTGCGTAACCGAAATACGCAAGCAAACGTAAAAATTATTATTACTTCTGTGTTCTTTTTCGTTTTCATTTTGTCATTTTTAACCGTTGCAGTCATGTGCAAAGTTTGACACAGTCTTATTAAAAAGACCAGTATGGTCGGATATATTATATATAGTTTTTATATCTACATTGAATAAATGGTACAATGGTCACGCTTCCAGGGGATTTTAAAAATCACTTAGAGACGAATTAACATAATCTTATTGTCGATTTTGTATTTCACTTCACCATTTTGCCCTAACACTCCAGTCTTTTGGTGTCCAATGAAGACACTTAGGATCTATCCTGATTTGCCTCTTTTCCATTGCAGCTGCGTGTTGCTCGATAATCTCCCTGTGAATAAACATGTTTTGTCAATGACATATTGGAAGAAATCCTCTGTATTTGGAAAGAAGCGAAATATCTATATAAATTGTCTGCACAACTCGTTTTTTTTTCCTAATGACGCATTGACTATTTAGCCAATTACCTATTCAATGTAACAATATATTGTCCTTTGTAGTAATTAATGAGATTCAAGTTCTGAAGTGTCGATATCACGTCTTCTTTCTTAATCGAGGTCAGCTCACATATTTCACTTATTGTAATCTGAGGCTTCTCATTTTCTACTAATGGCTTTATATTCAACAGAATGTCCAATATGGTGTGTGCCCAGTAACTTCTATAAGACAACAATCCCAAATCTGACAAAGGTTTTTCAGGTGAACCTGTTTTACCTTCGAATTTGGATAGCTCGTATGAGAATTCTATCAGTAATTTTCCATAGCCCCTTCTTTGATAGGGTGGTAGTGTAAGAATACAAGCTACGTTATGATCCTCAGTCGATTCTTTCTCTTTTGAGAAATAACCAACTATATGGAATCCTCTACTGTCAAAATCTGTCATTACATAAAACAAGAAAGGGTCCGTATCATAGTAAAGCGTTTTATGATCCAAAAATAATTTTGCTAGTAGACAAAGATTTTGTGCATAATTTTTATTTTTTCGGCCGTCAATCTCGAAAAATGATATTGAACCTTTTCTATATATCTCATTGCCAGGTGGATGTCTTAAATTACACTTTGCTAAATGTCGCTCCAGGCATTTCCGACTTTTTCTATACTTCAGGCAGAATTCACAGATATATATACATGGTAGGTTTACCATTTCTTGTGGATAAGGGCTAAAATACCAGGGTCTTATTCTATGACGACCTAATTCTATTAGTTCTACATTTTTCATTCTAGTAACTATATCATCATGGTGATGTGCAACCAATGAACCAGTTGGCCTTGGACCAGGTGTCTGTGGAGGGCCATCCTGAGAATCCTCATTTTCTATAAATGTTGCCTTTCTCTTTCTAGACATTTTTTTTTGTAATGCAGCTTGTAAAACTGCAGAACCATTGACTGGTTCGTTACTAAGGCTGCTAGGACTAGGAGGTCTACTGGGTGCTTGTTTTTTGGGGGTTGCTGCACCAGTTCCTGGTGTGGTTCCATCTCGACGAGGATATTGGACTTTCCGAGTGTCCAAACAATCTTCAGTAACCCATTCATCTAATCGTTTATTGACTAAAATATTGCACATTTAGTTAAATGGTTGTCTACGTACATACATACAACAGCTCTCTTCTTAATTCCCATTATACTTACAATCTACATAGTGAACATAATAACACTTGACACCATGTACGTCTTTAACACTGATGATTTCAGCAAGAGCTGTGGATGACAAAAGGACATTTTTGATAAACTCTCATTATTACACCTAAATAAATAAGGAGTGATAATGCACTCCTGAAGAAACAATAAAAGACCGAATGTACACAATCTATTACTGTCCGAGATACCTAAACATAACCTAAAAATTGAAATAAACATAATGTATGGTAAATGAACGCCAATATTTTATCAAATATATTTCTTATATTCAGGATACGATTTTAACGACATTAATCAATAGAAATATCCATGTGTCTATGAAATGGTTCAATAATGCGAACCAATGACACGCTTTATAAATAATCATTAGTGTATAAAATGTCATATATGATTCAGAGAAAAAGATCACGATTTTCTCAAAACAGATCATCATATGACTAAAGAACAAGAATGCAAATAGATATTTTACTCACGCCAATCGTCCGTCCCGTGCATTCTGACTGGTAAACGACAGCCTTCCACCAATGAATTCTAAAAGTAAGGTTAAGATCTTATAACATTCAAATATTCGTAATTACCGACTTCTCACTAAGAAAATATTAACGTTATCGTGTTTAGTAGATCGTAATATTTACCACTGAGTCGCATATTGTTTCGCGTTCGTCGTGTTCCTCAATCATTTTAATCACAATTGAAGAAATTTTCTACCGAATACGATTTTGTTTTGAAGCATTCACGACACTAGCGCGCGCGCGCCTCCATCGGCTTCGCACATAAGAAGAACTAGGTTCAAATCATTTCCCGCACTATCGAAATATTTCAATCGAAATATCTCCGTCGAATATCGAAATATTTACGATGCCCGCGAAATTCGTTCTAAACTCAAAGCACTATAAAATTAGTCGCTCTTTTTATTTCATTACTTTTTATTAAAATAGTAACACGATATCATAGTATATACAATAATACAGAAAATATTATATAATTGTTATACACATATCACTGTGTAAAATTATAGTAGATATTATAAAGTATAATAAAGTATATAGTATAATAAAATTATTAATTTTTCAGAAAACACTTCTAATAATACCATAATGTAGCATAGATAGCAATGTAGAATATATTAGCGTAGTCTGTTTTGACAAAAATTTGACTTATACTCTTTTGCTATCCCAACAAAGATGTCATATTAAATTTATATCCAAGATAGATGTAAATACCTCAAGTTTTGACAAATTCAAAATTAGATACGAAAACTAAGGGGTGTAAAGTATAATTTATTAATATCTAAGAGGGAGGTAAAAGGGAAGTATAATGGAAACTCGTACTCGTGAGTGACATCAAATAAAATCCCCCTTAATAATATGATGGGTCGTCGAGGTGCATATGCGACGTAATTAAGTAAGAATAATTCAAAGGAAGATACGGAGGTGAGTAGCGGGGTTACAGCGATACATCATGAAAGATGCTCGCACTTGCACGCAATTAATTCTGAAATGCATATCATTTGGAAACAGGTGAATTTAGAGTAACGCCGCACCGTTTCGCGCGTGTATTTCATACGAGTCTCCTTCGGCTGGCGTCTTCGTCGTTGCTTTTAAGGTTTGTAACGTAAAGCTATTTTAGTCACTCGAGACAATTTGAGGTGACATCTTATTCTACTCCGTCCGTTGTAAAATAGTAATATCTATACGTAGACACGGTAAGTTCCTTCCCACGTTCTCTGTCTATCCCTCTGAGGCATAAATTTCGTATAAAATATTCCCAGCATGAAAATATTCTCTTCCCTGGTGAAGTGACATCTTATTCTATTCAATTCAGCGCACAAAACAATCCAGCGCCCGCGAGATTACGTAAATACCCTTTCCGCGTATCCGGCCACTAATGCGAAGTCATACTTGAAACATCGTTGAAATTTCCGATGTTACTTACCAATCCACCACCTTTATTTCGATGACTTTATTTATACCAACTAATTACGGGCAATAAAGTCGACGTCTGTGAGGCTAATCGGGTTTCAAATAAACTCTCACTCGTTGTTCCAATATGTAGTGTTAAGGAATTACAGAATTTTTATATTATAACCATTTTATTGCCTTCTTTTCTGAAAATTCTTAATACACGAAAATGGTCGGTAACTATATTCTTTTTTCATATGTCAGAAATGATAAATTAATATACCTTAATTATTAAAAAATTCATAATCCAAATTTTTCTTCAACTTCCTTGAAACATCCTGGATACTTAAATTATAGCTTCTAATTCAACAACGTCCTTATATGTATACATTTTTCCAAAACCGAGTATCAGCATCTTATCTATGATAAATTTATATTTAAAAATCTATCCAATCACATCTCGTTAAAACATACTGTATACCTAAAATAATAGAAACTCTAAGGTACATTATCTAAAGTACAAACTACACAGGTACATTAAGACATTCTCAAGTCTTAAGACACTCAGTAGATCAGTTTCAAAATTGAAGAAAATTAAGCACACAACAAAAACATCAAGAAATAATATTTTTTTAATAAAAAGAAAACGTATATATTACTGACATATTGACATATACATAACGACGTCATAATATAATAACTTTGGAGCAGAGGTGTATATATATCTACGTATATATCAAATTTTTTATCTAATCTTTGTTAAATATTCTATACATCAAAAATATAACTTCTAATTTAACTTCACCTTTTATATCTATATCTATATACTCCTCTTGTCTCAAGTATTGGCAAAAAGTATTAGAACCTTCGATTCCAGTTATCCCACTCCCACGTCTCTCGAGTCCCGTGAGAGTTTCGCGAAAAGAATAGCGAGTGTCGTTGAGTCGTTCATTTTTAGATAACAGTTTCATACTAAAATTACGACTGGTTCGATCGACCGTGTCGTATCGAGTGTTCACCGTCGGCTGCCTCCCGCAGCAGTCCTGCGAGAGCCCCACCCCAGGGGTGTACACACGTTCCTATGCCTATGTACTTCACCCTGGATACATATATGTACGCGCGAAATCTGCACCGGTTACATATATGTACCCCGTACACATAAGTGTACTCACATCGGGCATACATAAGGGTTGATAGTGCTCCGGCGAGCAAGACACCCTTATATGCAGGGCGTGGCCAGAGTCCACCAATCAGAGGGCGGGGAATCCCCGAAAGACCAAATCGAACGAAGTAAAAATTTCAGCGGTCGCGTCAAACGCCGACGCCAAAGGGGATGAGCGCGGTTCATCCGGGCTTTACATTTTCGTTACTTATCCTTGCGTTCGCGATCTTCCAGTATCCGTGTATCTTTCCTCTTGGTTCGTTTTCTTACAAGTTTCATAGCTTATTCTAATGTATATTAATTATTATTAACGATTGATCGATGGTCGATTAAGAGCATAATGAAGCTTGAAACATGGGGCGATTGAGAAAATAAGGTACATAAATTGGAATTAATTGCACTGTATAGAGTAATTACGATAGTTATAGGCAATGGTAATTATTAGAGCTATGATTTCTGATAACAGCGTTTATTATACTGCCAGTATTATTTACATTTTATTATCAATATCGCTAGTAACTGATAGTTATAACGTATGATTTTACGGCTACTGTGTTTGTTAATTATTTCTAAAAATTCTTAGATATATTTGGGGAGAACATGATAAGTGGAAAATACGTATCAAAATTATAACGTCGCTATGATGTGACAAAAATTCTTTTCGATTATTAACAAAATCGCAAGAGTGTTCAAACTATAATATAAATTATTGAAGTAACATCTGCAATTTATTGTCGTTCCTCGTTCATCAAATACTCATAACCCATTCCATTTTTCTACCACGGCCTCAAAAACCAAACGTGCCACACGATACCTCATCATCCATCAAAACATTCTACCATCTGTACGGATAAATGACATATTCCATTGCATTCCAATGCACGTCACGGAACTGAAAAACTACCCTCGATATACAGGACGTAGGTAACTTGAAAGAGAAAGATGGATATATCGTTAAAGGTAGGAAAGGAGAGAGAGAGAGAGAGAGAGAGAGAGAGAGAGAGAGAGAGAGAGAGAGAGAGAGAGAGAGAGAGAGAGAGTTAGAGAGAGGGAAAGAGAGAGAAGAGGTAGAGTAGCAGGGTCTGCGTTTAATAGCCGTAGTGTTACCTCGGAGGCCTTTTGCCATTAAGAATCCCGCAAGACCGTCCTCGCGGGCCTTCTCCGCCTTCCAGGCCGCGTTACCCCTTTCCGCAATTCCGACATATTACACGGTGCCCCGGCGGAGTGGATGTAATACGTGTTCGTAGCCGACTATAACTATACATTGCCCGTAGGTAGACCTCGGTACCACTAAAATCATTAGAAACACGTGCGCCATGCAGCGCGCAGAATCCTCGTCCCTTGCCATTAGAATGCTTAGACGGTGTTGTATCCGGAGATCAATATCAAAACAACGCCGCATGACCGCCCACTCTCACGGAAAATCCACCGGGGAGAGAGTCGACATGCTTCCTCGGAAACTCGTCTCCCGCACGATATCCGATATTTTGTGATGCGATACGATGCATCATTTCCTGGGAGACTGACTTTTTTTCTTTGATTGGAAAAGTTTTATTTTTATATATTTTTATTAAATCGAGGATAGTTATTGGACTAGAAAATTCAATTAATGGGTTTTTTTGTGAGAATAGTTTCGTAGAAGTGGAGTCCGAGGATTGTTCGTTCCGCATTTATTTTTGGCATGTTCGAATGATTGCGATGTTTATGGAAAAGCTACATTTTAATGGAATTTAATTCTGAGTATTTATATATCTATTTGTTTTAACTTTAAAAAAAAAGAAAGAAAGAATTGATCTCCATATAACTAAATTCTTCGACATTTTTGAGGAAAGGTTCGTCGACCCCGTGAAAACTATATCGAGCATTGCTAAAACGAGAACCAGTGTCTCGCTCAAAGACGTCGAAATGCTGTCATAAATGAGGAACGACATCCACCATCTTTAGCCTACGCGAACTCTTGGTTCGCGGTGGCGACCCGCGTAACGACTGACCTCTTCGCGGGAAACTTTTTCGCATACGCACGGTTTCACCCTCCTAGAGCAAACCGCGCGTTCACCTCAAAGGGGACAGAGTTCTCTGCTTCTCTAGCCTCGTTAATCGTGTCTGCACGCAGTCTGTATACGCGTAGTTCACCAGAGACTAGCTGTTGTCCCGCTCGAAGATTAAACGAAGAAAATACCGACACGTACTTATCGTATCTAATAAATTAATTTTTAATAAATCTAATAAACTAGTTTTTCTAATAGTTACCTTTGATCGTTTTTGTTAAAAATTAAGAAAATATGATTTTCGTTATGACTGTAGAAAAATTCCATAGTATCTTCAGACGTGTTTCTTTTTAAATTTATATATACTTCATTATAGATCAGATATTTTCTATTGGTTTTGTATCAAGGAATTAGGATGAACAATCTAATATTATAACATATGTTGTTTTTAGACTTCTATTCGGTATAGACATGGATTCAATATATAGAATCGCCTTTTTTTTTGCAAAATCCATTTTTTCCTAAAATAGATAGTTTAAAGGTTTTCGAAATGTCTAACCTTGCATTGGAATTGTCCAACTTTGCACCTTGCCACAAGCGCAAACATCAAACTGTTATTTAAATTATTTAACCATATACTTCGAAACAATGACAAATATTAAATTTACATTGAAATTCTCTAACTTTGCACTGTTATTAGATATTTCACACCTCTTCGAATCACTAGTTTTCCATATACGTACCTCTACAGCTTACTTATCTACTTTTACTCGTTCTCATTAAATTATTGAAAACCACGACAAAGGGAGAGGAGGGAGATGACGAAGAAGTTGAATGAGAACATGAAACGATGTCGAAAAAGGAAGCAGAGATAGGAGGAAGAAGGTCAGATAAGAAGAAGAAGAAGAAGGTCGACGTACTTTCCTCGTCGTGCTGCTTAAAATTCATAAGGCGCTCTGTTTACTTACTAAAGATACGCGACCCACCGCCTCCTTTCCACAGTCGTGCCACCCTGGAACGTCGCCGCGATGAGAGCCCGTGCTTTATCGCGGAAAATAAAATTATTGGTTGCACTTTTCTCGCGCTGACGGCTTGGCTCTTTTTATCCTCGACACGTGGCTTGACGGCAACGACGAATCGACACGACACGGCACGACACGACACGACACGACACGGGTGTGCACACACTCGAAACCAGCCCGAGAGTTTTCTGCGGGCCGCGCGTTTTAAAAAGCGCCCCGCGGCTGTCGCCGACACGCTCGCCCGCCGAGAGCCTGCTCAAAGAGGCCGTTTGATATGCTGATATCGCGCAGTTTACCTTCGCAATCTCCATAACGCGCCGTTTCTTAGCCGCGGTTAGAAATGTAAATTCGAGAACGATCTCTCTCTCTCTCTCTCTCTCTCTCTCTCAGACCAGCCGGGCCTATTGCCCGTGAGTCGCTTGTTTTTAAATTCCCTCGATCACGAACTGCCAATGATTAACTCGTTTACGGAACGCTATAGGCGTCGCCGACTTTTCGATTAGCTTCGTGGAAGTTTTTTCTAGAGAAACTTTACTTTCGTATGTCCTTATTTTTCTAATGTTTATATCTTATATTTTATCTTTCCTTGTTCTTCTTTCTTTCGCTTAGCTTCTTTTATTTTCTTTGGACAAAATACAGGATAGATGTGTTTATATGTCGGGTTGAGGGTATGATTGGAGGTGTGGGCGTGTAATGAATCTTCACCACTATTAGCCATTGTCAAGGCACGATCCAGGGTTTATTGGCACAAGTATGGAGATGTGAGATTTGACAAATAACTGCGGCGGTTAGGCACTCGCGATGCTAATGACAATAGTCTTAGGTCCGATAACGAATCCGCGGTCAACGGGACTCTTTTACTCTTTACTCGTCGGCAACGCCTAGGTGATACTCTCAGTTAGCACGCGAAGTAAGCACTCTGTCGAAATGATACCTTAGTCGATGAAATCGTACTCGAAGCTCTCACGGTGACGTTGTTTAGGAAAAACTGAACTACTCTCTCGCGGCACCAGGTCTTTTATATTCGTGGAGACAAGTCTTTGTTCGGAGAGTGAGGGAAATTGCCGTTATTGTTAATTGGTCAGTCTTCGGAAGTGTCATTTGCGGAAAAGACTGTTTGCCTATTTTCGTTAATTAAGGATTAAGGTTTATGACGGGTCATCAGGCTGGCTGAACATATTTTGCGAATATGTCTCGACAATCGGCAATCAACCTACCCAAAGAATAGGATCTACATATGACGGGCCACGAGACAGAAACCGTTAGTATGCTTACTGTCGAGTGCTGTTACAACTATTTCTTTTTATGGAGGGTTATAGACTTTTTCCATGACTTTGTTAGACAAAACGTTCGTCCCTTGACCGCGGTTACGTTCGGTGACTGGTTGTCACCTCGAACCCAAACTCATTCTCATAGATTGCAGGCAATTACAATCGGGCTGAAGGACGGTGATTATTTAACTACGGTTATGGTAGAATCCAAATTACAATATTAGGGGTTTTTCCCCGGTTTCGACGGGAAGGCTCCGGTGTCTCTCCATCTCCGACATATATATTAGTGTTTGTAGGCCGGCTACATTCAATTATCTTACATTAGATAGCGATAAATTTTATTTGAGATAAATAAACAAGATAGTAGTTTGATATAACGAATTATTGCAATTAGGTATATTATTATTTTTCATTTTAGAAATAACATAGAGAAAACGACTATGTCTCGTTAAGATCAAATCGTATTAAAGTAACAACAAATAGCTTGGATTTTAATGTTAATTTGAATTTTCTAAGTGTTCGTAAAATCTTGGTTTATCAAATGATTTTGACAAAATAACAAGTTTGGAAATATTTTTAATGATTTTTAAGATAAATAATTTAAAAGTGCCAATTATGTGCTTGTATGAACGCAGATAATGTGCATCCATGTGTGTGTGTGTGTGTATACAAATACATATATAACATATGTATACAAAAGTATTTATGCAGAAATTTTCATTGAAATTTTAAATGTCCATAAAAAGAAAATACGAATAATATTGATAAAAAAGAAATATGAAGCACGAAAAACATCTCGAATAACCAGCATCCAATCAACATACATGTAGAACCAATCGACCAGAATCCAACCTACAACTTTAATCGCGACATGCGCCGAGATCTTTGTTAAATCATTCCCATTTCCCAATAAAACACGTTCATCGTCGATTCGATAATAGGTAATCCTCGCCGGGTATCTGAGCTCCCTCACCACGATTTTAATATCAACCCCTGCCTCTCTGGAAACGAATTTCCCGACAACGGAGATAAAATTCAGCGACGGTGGAACGGGGATCAATTAACTTGGCGGCAAAAAGGTGACCGACACCGGGTTGACGAAAGTGAAAACTTGCTGACACGATTTTCTCCGATTATCCGTGGCTCTACTTACGTTTCTTAACAATGTATCTATACCTTTCACCTATGTGTTCATGGACACTAATATATTCAACATATATATACACATGTACACTGTACACACGCTTAAAACATTGAAAGCAAACTGTACGTGTATTTCACAACCGCCCCCGCGTTATAATCTCGTTGCTCGGGGCGACGTTGAATAAAGTACCCGCGGTGTGACGGTATAACGTGAGGCACCAACTATTAACTCATTAGTCGAAGTTCTTCGTATTATCGCATTCTCTTTGAGGCCGGCTCGGTATTCTCGCATTCGCGGATGGCTGGGGGCCGAACGCGGGCCGAACATCGTGGCCGAGGGGTGGAAACAGCGGGATGGAAATAGGACGCGACGCTAACAGAGAAACGAGAAGAGAAAGGAAGACACAGAGGGAGGGAGCAAGGGTACGGCAGGAAGGAACGAAGATGACGATGACGAGGGACACGAAAGCGATGTGGATAGGAGGGGAGGATCGGGAGGACCCGGAGAACGTTGGCAGAAATGGTGACGATGTCGACGCAGGGGTGGGTGGTTGGTTGGGCGAGAGAAAAGAGGTGGATGTGGGTGGTAAGGGTTGAGGCGAGAGAGCACGCAAGGGATGATAGGGCAAGGAGGAAAAGGACAGGGGCCAGGAGGCGGGTGTGGAACGATGGTAGAGGTAAGAGGCAGAGAGACCTGCTGGTAGTGTAGTGTTCGCAGAAAGGGTGGCTGGTAGCAGCTCGGGGGTGGTTGCACGCCCGGCATTGTTTCGAACAGGCGTGTACACGTACATACATCTATTTGGCACATAGATAAAGCATCTTAGAGACCGCCGTAGAAGGGAACCTAGTACGATGGGAAGAGAGAAGCCTGAGGACGAGGCACACAGGAGGAGGTTGAGGTGAACTGGAGAAGAAACTGGAGTACGGGCTGCTGCCTAGTACGATGGAAGAGAGGGTGGGAGAGGGTTAGAGAGCGAGACAGAAGAAGAGAACGGCAGAGAGAAGCAGCAGCAGCACCACCAGTACCAGCCAGCCATCTTGCCACAAACTTGACTCGACCAATCAGCGTCGAGGCTGTGGTCACCGTTGTACCCTAGCTCCCTTCCTCCCTCGTATCTCTCTGTTCCTATGTTCTCTATGGTTCCTCAGCTCTGCTTCTCTCACCCTCTCGTCGCATGAGACGACCTCTCTCTCTTATGGTCCGTAGTAACCCGGCAGCAGCACCTGCCAGCCAACCCTTTAATTCTAATCAATTTACTCTTGCGCGAGCCTCAACCCCTCGTGTATCCTCCTGAGCACGACTGAACCTCAACCGCGCGCTACCTCTCTTCCCGTATCACCCCCGCCACGTCCCACGTCGAGCTTCCATCCTCCCTTGTAGTTTCCACCTCATCCTCCTGTACCGACTTATTCGCGATCCCTCTCGAACGAACCCCTACTACATCTGATAACGGAACTACGTTCGGCCGCACGGAACTCCTGCTAACCGGCTAAATAATTAGCGCGGGGAGATTAATTGCCGGGAGTTAAGTCGCGAGGCTGCCACGGTAACGACCCTCTTGTGACCGTGCTTGACGGTCGGTTGCTGATAATCCGCTGTAGATCCGAATCGGTGGATTGACCACGGTATGGAAATCGGGATCAAAGGATCAAACGAAAAAATTGCTTTCTGCGATGAGTAAGAGCTGGATTGCTCGTATTTTATTCGATGGAACGGTTGTTAATTCTAAGAAAGGATAATTTTAGAGTGTTTGAATGTTAGCAGGTTTTTGGAACGTGAAAGGTTAAAAGAGGATATAATATCTACGTGATGTTAAAAACTACATAAGCTTCGTAACGGTGTTAACCTTTTTTTATATGTTTCACAACCTGTTGCCTTATTCACGTGACACGAATAATAATTCAGATCTAACATGACGAGCGTAATAAATTACGGTGAACATATAACATAATTAATATTATACGCAAAAAAGTTTATTCGTAACCGGTACAATTAATATTACAACGTAAACAAAATTCTTTTAAATCATCATACACTTCAACAAATCCAATGTTTTCCAACCCCTAAACCACAAACTACTAAATCACACTACTACCTATCAAGATCTGAAATATAGCTCAAGATCATCAAGCAACAAGTTAACATTTCATATCTGCCTCTCCGCAACAAACTCTCGTAACGAGAAACAATTCGATCGTGTCTCTTTCTTATTCGTTGCGATCTTGTTCGATCGAATCGAGTACCACTAGACACACTTCCCTCGGAAAGTCGAAAGCGCGGTAATATAAGTTTGGAAGAGTGTTCCTAGTGGTGGGAGGAGGATTAAGGAGATGAAAAACAATTTGATCGGCCTCGATTCAACGGCGACGGTCAAAGTTTACGCTTCCACCGGTCCAAGGACTCCGGAGGAAGGACTTGCATAATTTACTTAATGGCTCGTAGACTAACGATGGAAGCTGCTGTTTAAGTGTTCATCGTGAACGTTCGCCTCTGCAAGTTGCCAGTTTCTGCATCCTACGGTGAAACCGCCATTGGACAAAAATTTATCTTAGTTACTTCGGCCCCGGATTTTTTCGATGAATTATCGTTGTTGCGCGCGAAGTCGATTCTAAAGACGCTTTCGTTTTCACTTAAGACGCTCTATACTCTTTTTTTCTTGCGAATCGTTCAGCCCTAAAGAGCAACTTGTGGCCACCGCGAAATTGGAAGAATTAATGCGAGAATTTAACTACTTAATAATCACAATAACGTTAATTTTATGATGTTTACAGTTATATAAATGTTAAAAATGAAATGTTATTATGGAATCATTTTTAGTTTCATTTTAGTTTCATAAATTTGAAAATGGAACATAGACATTATCGTTTTAAATTTATTTCAAGTTATATCGAGTCACGTAGAAATTAGGATATTTATCATTATTTAATTCAAGTATAATTAAAAAATGATAAAAGGTATAAGTGTATTAAAATACTTTCTGCGACTGAATTAGAAATGAGAAGTATGTAATTCTCTTCTTCTGACTTTGATAAATACTTGCCTCGAGTGGTTAATTATACGATGCCTTGAATCGAGTGTCTCATTTAATATTTATAAATATATCCTGCGTAAATACAACTAACAATGTGAAATAAGAAATAATTATCTTTTCCTACTTTCGATAAATTCGTCTCTGAATAATTTAAATACAAATATGATACTTTTAAAGAAGCAATTATTAAGTATAGATCAAATTTCATATACCCCAATAAAATAATTTCTATATGCCTAAAATCATCGTTAAAGTTCCAAGATTCGATCCTCAATGGTTAATAACGGTTGAGCATATTGCGTGACGTTGTATCAGCGATAAAATCGTCTGAAATAAATCGCGAACGTCGTTCTGATTACAGATCGTCCGTGGGATTGGCAGAGAGTAAGCGTGGCTTAACGACAGATCCGATCTACACGAGTGGAACAATCGGTCCTCTCCTCGATCGGTTCTTCTTCTCCTTTTTATGCGGACGTATTTCGATGTCTGATCGAGTACAGGGATTCTGGGCCGACGCGAGGGGGAGAGAAATAGACGGGGAGGTCGATTTATTTATGTCGGTGATTGCGAGCCAGGGAGGCAAGGGCTTCCTTTGCATTAATACTAAGAGCCAACTGGAGGGTGGCTTCTGTGCCTGTCGTCCTGATAGGACGATATGTCGTGATCGACGGTAAAAATTGTCCTTTGTACAAATTCTCCTGTCAGCCTTTACCTTAAGTCGAACCGGGGCGCGGGTTTCCTTTGACGAACATTATGTTTCCCCGTAATTATTTGACATATAAATAGGTGAAACGTTCGATTACTATGCATTTGTTTCCTTTGATAATTTCTTCTTACGAAGAGTAAATTAATTTTATCATGGAAACTTAAATAAATGGTATATTAAAATTGCTTTAATTTAAAAAAAGCTTGAGAGACGAAATTAGAGACCATCTTGTTACCTTCCAATTGAGTTAAAATGAAAATTCCACGCGCAACAAGTTTCTCATTTTCCATATCGTGTGATTCTAAATTACTTCTTTATGCAACAAGTATTGACGCTGGTATTACCGACGACTAAAGTATATGACATTTCTACCAAAGAAATCAAAATGGAAGATATATCAAAAAGGATATAGTACAAGAGGTAAGTCAAATATATTTTGGAAAAAATCATTCAAATCTTTGTAATATACATTTATAATGTATATTTATAAAGCTACGAATTGGCTATTTTAAGATGATAATCGTAGTGTCAGAAAAGGTGAAATTTGAATGAAAAATATTATATGAAACTTGGTATTAATTATAAAATTATTTATAACTTCAATATAATAATTTCATTGTATAATATAAAGAGAATTTAATTGCAACTGAAATATATTATATAAATATATTATGAAATTATATGTATATTATGGAACGGATAATTTAAGACTACTACTATAATATATAAATAATATTAGTATTCTCCTTGTTCGTGAGTTATTACACAATTAAATATATCTCATTTTTCTTTAAGAACAAGTGTTTATCAGTTTTTTTTAACACATTATCAGGCAAATACTTTAGTGACGATGAAAGAATATTGTACTTCCCGCGCAAGCGTTTCCACGATTCATTATAATGAACAGCGCGTGTACACGAAACAAGTTTATTGCGCTGTAAGAGTTTCTAAGCACCAGTAGAACCGGAAAGGGGTTGTTCGAAGTCTTAAGTTCTTAATACCGTCACCTGTCGGCAAAAGTATTTCAATTTCACCTCAGTTGAAGTCGGCACGCGCGTTAAAAATTATATGGGTCAGGTTCAAAGGTGTCGATTTTTCATGGAAAACGAGTTCTGTCGTCATGCAAGAAGAAAGTATAGTATTAAACCAGAAAGGAACAGAACTTCTTTATATCACCTAACATAACGTATTAAAATTTGATGCAGAATTCGATATATCTTTTTCCTATTCGGTATAACAGTTTATTACAAATTTCATTATTTGTTGCTGTCACATTTAATGGCACTTGAATAAATATTTTGTATCATTTAGTGAATATGATATTTATTGAATTTAAATATTGAATTTATACTATCGATTATATTATCAATTGAAATTATTTTCATCATATCAGATTATCTTTGACTGCATACAAAGAATGAAACAAAACAGCTAAGAAAGAAGAACACTTCACAAATTAATCTACATCTGTAAACATATAATGTATAATCTATGAAATCTGTATCAAGAAAAAAGAGTTCTACCAAAGAATTATATATGTCGGAGTGTCAGTAGAATCGGAGGTGAGGGCGTGTAATGAATCTTCACCACTATTAGCCATTGTCAAGGTACGATCCAGGGTTTATTGGCACAAGTATGGAGATGTGAGATTTGACAAATAACTGCGGCGGTTAGGCACTCGCGATGCTAATGACAATAGTCTTAGGTCCGATAACGAATCCGCGGTCAACGGGACTTTTTTACTCTTTACTCGTCGGCAACGCCTAGGTGGTACTCTCAGTTAGCACGCGAAGTAAGCACTCTGTCGAAATGATACCTTAGTCGATGAAATCGTACTCGAAGCTCTCACGGTGACGTTGTTTAGGAAAAACTGAACTACTCTCTCGCGGCACCAGGTCTTTTATATTCGTGGAGACAAGTCTTCGTTCGGAGAGTGAGGGAAATTGCCGTTATTGTTAATTGGTCAGTCTTCGGAAGTGTCATTTGCGAAAAAGACTGTTTGCCTATTTTCGTTAATTAAGGATTAAGGTTTATGACGGGTCATCAGGCTGGCTGAACATATTTTGCGAATATGTCTCGACAACCGGCAATCAACCTACCCAAAGAATAGGATCTACATATGACGGGCCACGAGACAGAAACCGTTAGTATGCTTACTGTCGAGTGCTGTTACAACTATTTCTTTTTATGGAGGGTTATAGACTTTTTCCATGACTTTGTTAGACAAAACGTTCGTCCCTTGACCGCGGCTACGTTCGGTGACTGGTTGTCACCTCGAACCCAAACTCATTCTCATAGATTGCAGGCAATTACAATCGGGCTGAAGGACGGTGATTATTTAACTACGGCTATGGTAGAATCTAAATTACAATATTAGGGGTTTTTCCCCGGTTTCGACGGGAAGGCTCCGGTGTCTCTCCATCTCCCACATATATATCCAGTCCTATAAAGCCAGCGTCTTAAAACAACCTAACAAAAAGCCACCCTAAACCCATTCAATCTGTGATCAATAACGTCAAAACAAGAGAGTCGTGCATTACCCGGAGACCGGGTGTTCGAAGGCAAAGAAGCCGCCGTAAATGAGGTTGGTCATTCGCAACTCTTAAAACGCAGGGCTCACCGTGTTCCGGGAAAACTGGCTGGCCCGGCGGGAACTTTTTCAAGGTTTTTCGTCGGCACTTCTTGCCAGGAACAAACCAGGAGTCCACGAGAACGGAACAATGGGGAGGGCGAACTACGACAAAGCGACACGCTTTTAATTCCTGCAAAACTACTTAATAAGGCAAATGAACGCGTGCTTCTTTTCACCGTTCGACGATCCACGGCTGTGGCTGTGGGGGGTGGCTGTGAAGGGCGAAGGGACGCTCATGGTAGGGTGCAACGAAGATAAAAAAAGAGAGGAAAACGAGAGTCTACTTGGAGAGACGAAGTTGGACGATTTTTTTTTCCAACCCTGTTTGGAAGGCGAGTCTCACCGACTAACAGCGGCACAACGATCACCAACGACGACCACGGCGACGCCAACGACGACGTTGACGACGACGACGACGACGACGACGAGTCGAGTGGTTTTCAAGCTAATAAAAAAATTACCGCCGTCGCATGAAACCCGACGACGTATAAAACGTCGGTGAGCGCGACGATTCAACCCCTAGCATCGCGCCCACCCCCTGCTCACCGAACGGGGGAAGAAAAGCCACCGGGAGTCGTCACCCTTTTGTTTTCTTTTTTTTTTACCTGACAGAGAGGGTAGAAGCTGGGAGAAAGAAAGAGGAGACGGACACGCAATTTGCTCTCGTTGATACTCGTTATTCGATTCTGAATAACGTGTCGATCTCTGTTCGCCAGGCTTTGCTAATGTGGCGGAGTTTCACATTTACCTGTACGTAAAGTTAACTGGGGGAAATTTGAGTTTTTTTTTTTTTTTGTTGGGAAGATGGGTTTTGTGTAGGGAAGTTGTAGGAGTTGGGGATTGGAGGTGATTCTGAAAGGATGATGATGATCTACTATGATGATTAATGATGTAATATATGGAAACTGATTTGACTAAATGGAATAGGTAATGGATTTTTGTTAACAATAATGTAGTTTTCGTTATATTTCATTTATGTACACTACGGTTTAAAAATGTTCACTCTCTGACGCGATACATTTTCATGATTTAAAAAATATAATAAACTTTTTATGCACAATAATCATAGAACGCTATTTTATGAAAAATGGCAATCAACTGACTACTATTATTTTCAGTTCTCTAGTTAAGAGAAAGTTTTATGAGAGTGATATGAGCAGGTAAAACGGTATACTATTGTTCGAAAGTATCTGATCACTTGCTTATTTACTTTCAAAATTGGTCTTAAATTTAATCGTAATATGTATTCTCTAGAAAAAAGACATCTGAAAAATGCATTTTGGATCATTAATAATTATATCATGGATATTTAAAATTCATATTTTTATGAATGTAATTAAAAAGGTAAAGATAAAGACTTAGTAGAAAATATTTTTCTTATTGAATGTTATAGAAGGTATTTCATTGAAATTCGAACACAGAAGTCTGCTCAGCCTAGCAACTGCCAAAAATTGTACATCCTCGAGGTAGTTTTCCCGATCCTCGTGACATAACGCAGCGAATTAACGTTTATCAAAACCGCCGTCGTCTCTCTTGACTAGAAAGAACTGAGAATTTCGCTGCCGGATTAACCCTCTTGACCGAGCGCGAGAACATGGCAAAAGAAATGTAGCGGGGAGTATTTTGCGGATTTAGCGAAGAGGTAGCCAAGAGGAAAGGAAACCGAACGGAGTTCTGGGGACAGGTAAATTCTAAGCCCGGAGGATTCTCTCTCTCTCTCTTCCCCTCTCTCTCTCTCTCTCTCTCTCTCTCTTTCTACATCCGTGGGTGCGCGCGCGCTGTGCCGTGAGTGCAGCCCGGTGCTAATTAAAATCAGACCACGTGTCTTTCCGAGCCATGGTCACGAAAAATAAACGGAAAAAGATCTTTTCAACGGTGCCTGGAACCCGTCGTTTCGCCCTCTCTTCGCTTCTCCTCTGCACCCTCCGCTGCACCCTTCCTCTGTCTCCTTTCGATTTGAATTTCCATCCTCATTGCACCAGCGTTTCTTTCGCCCCTTATCACCAGGCTGCAGCGTGCCCCCATGCCGGCTTAATTATCGTCCAAGTGTTCTTTAAAGAGCGAATTACACGCTCGATGTTTACCGCAAGCTTGAAGCTTTTCATTCGTCCCGTTCCCTTTCCTCATCTTTTTCCAACCATGTCTGTTTCTCTCTGACTCTCTTCCTTCTTTCATCTTTCTCGATCACTCGTGTACTTATACCGTTCTCCGTCCCGTTTATTCGGAATACGGCGAAGAAATAAAAACGAGGTCCTCCCGTTTCTTTTATGCTTCGAAGACTCCGCTCCTCTTCGTTCCTCTTCGATAATTTCTCATACTTCCTCTCTTTCTCTCTCTCTCTCTCTTTCTCTGGATCACCAGAGATCACCGATTACGATTCTTCTCTTGCTACGGTTCTTTCTCTACACTCCACGTTTTCTCCTCTTTTTCTTTTTTCTTCTTCGTTCACTTAGAATTTCCCTGAGATTTGGCGTGGTCGAAAACACTCGAGCTATAAGGGAAGGGATGAAAACGAGCTTCTCGAGGACCTCAGTGGAAGGTGGGTGGAACGATCGGCAGGTGAAAAAGCCGGCGATTCCGTTCCACGAGATTTCGTCCCCGCTCGTTTTTCTTCCCCTTTATCGGGGAAATTTCTTGCCGCGTTCTCGCACCGCTTTGAGATACGCGATTTCCTCGGCCCGTTTTCCATCCCGACGTCGATTAACGAGTCGGCCATTGTCACGCCCTTCCAGACCGCTATTCTCTTGATTCTCTTTTACTTTATTTTCATCTTGTCTTCTACTTTTTTCATTTACTTTCTGGATTTGATTTCTTTTAGGAATTCCACCTCTCTGCTCCGTGCCGCGGAAAAACGCAGCGAAACGCGGTTAAAGTACACGCCAAGGGGAAGGAATTTGAAGCTCATTACCGCTCCTCTTTGCTGGATACGTCGCGAGGGGCGACTGGATGCGAGCTGAAATCTTTATAAGCGTGTTCGTTTCTTTCCCTCTCTTCGTTTTAACTTGTTCCTCTAGCCTATTTCTCCTCCCTCTGCTTTCTTTGCCTTCATCTTTATCGTTTTCGAGGTTGGTCCTTCGTGATACCGACCGCGCGATAAATTCCTCGTGAATTTATCATAATGCCTTTTAACCGGCCGCGACACTTAGCCTGCTTTTGGTACACCTTGATTTACGATGTACTTGTACGTGATGATTATTCTGCCTGCTGGAAATTGCGCGATTTCAAACGTTTACGCCAAACATTTGGGTTTCGATATGTCCCTTTGATTAACGTTTGTAGCATCATGTCCTTATTGTGCATCTATACGAATTTGATGGTAACCATTTTTTAATGATTCAAGGAGGTGGATACGCTAAGTCGAAGGTTTTGTTATATCAATTTTTAAAATTCCTTTTTTTAATAAATAATTTTACCTTCGTTAATGTATTAGTGTATCGTGAGAATTTTCTCTTTCACATACTTATAAATGATAAATATCTTCATTCTTTTTAGGATCTAGTGGAATATGAATCATTCAGAATTGGGCATTTTATATGTTATAACCTAACAGGTCTGTTTCCGATTCAATAAGAAATGTCCGTTTTCAACGTTATTTGAAAGATTTTTACATTTAAGAAATTGTATTTAAGAAATTTGCGTTCTCTGGAAATATTTAAATTACTCATTTAATAATTCAACAATATCCAAAGTAAAACATATATTATAGTGCATATTGCATGAAATACCTATATAGGTTTCTTTAATTACATTCATAAAAATATGAAATTCCATGAGTATCCCCAATCTAGCAATAACCATCCATACATTTGCATGTTATATATATAAAAGGGTTAAATGTCAATTTCCTAGTTCACGTAACTAATTCCTCCTAAAGCAATCATAAAGCTCCTTTCAACCATGTTCCATCATTCCCTACTACCGCCATTTCCACGAACCTCCGAAACAAAACGCATCGTCGATCGCATTTCCCTTCATCGAGGAGATAGAGGAGAGCCCTTTCGGAACGTTTACACGAATCCATCAACAAGCATCGGCGGCTACCGGTTTCGACGACTTCCGGCTGGCATATTTCCATCGGCCCCTGATATCAGCGCGGCAAAGGTAAAGAGAGAAAGCCCGGCTGAACGAAAAGCCTTCAATCCCTGGAAGCAACGAATTGTCGTCGTCTCCCATCCCCGTCTTCTCGTACTTTCCACCCTTCAACCATTCGATTTTCCACTATTTCCCGATCGTCCGTTCTTCCCCCTCGTCTCGTCCATTTCCATCACTCTCCTCTGACGTTTATACTTTCGTGAACGGACCCGAGGGCTCCACCGGGACGAGTTAAGAGAAGAGGAGGGGGGATGGTCTTGATCGAGGGTGAGCAAAGGCAGAAAAGGCGATACGCGGACGTGAAGCGAGGAAAGAGAAAGGAAAAAGGAAGGATAAGACGAGGTGGGAAGATGAAGAAGAGAGAGAAGAGGAAAGGACCAGCGAAGCGGGTGGTAACGGCCATCATCGGGGGTGAAGCAACCCTCCACAAGGATCTCTCTTCCTCTCGCTCCCTCTAGCTCTGATATATTGCCTCACCCGCAACCCTCACGCGCCCTAAACCATCCCTTATAGCCGCCATCTTGAAGGACTCCCAGCCACCCCCTTCCACAGTGCCCTTACCATCGCGTTCAACCCCCGCACACCTTCCTCCCCTACATACAGCCACCACCGAACCGCGGCCTGCACTCACCCCGCCCGCCCACGATCGAAAATCCCGTTAGACTTATACGGGCTTAGCCCGTCCATTTTGACGAGGGGGTACGTGCCAACTCTGCGAGCCAACCACCCTATTTCCTCGCGCCTCTTGCGGAATTCCACGGGGTTTTTTTCCGTCTTGATACACCGAAGCTTTTCCAAATGCCGGCGGACGTGCCTGCTGGCCCTTAGAAGTTTTTACTTTCTCAGGAGCAAGTTGATTTTTTTTTTCTTATTGGGGATGGATAGGTTAACGACTACGATACGGTGTCAATCAAGATTTTAGATTGTATATTTTTTATATATGTATATTGTGATTCGCTTTTATGAAATATAAAATTCTTCCTTAAATTAATATTCCTCAAATTGAACATTACTTTTTCAGAAATGAAGATCTGAGTACTAAAATTACACAATTCTAAATTAAAGGTTCTGCTTCAAATTTCTGGGTACTATAAAATATATAATTATTTCAAAATGACAATATATTTCAACAGTACGTCTCAAATTCAAAATTTGGTAGCTACAACTATTTTGCATGGTACACCAATTTCAAAGGAAATATAAAGCATAAAATTCACCGACATACCCCATCGCACAACTTACAAGACACCTAACATCACTCTTCGTTAAACCCAGACTTAGTTCCTCAACTTCGCCATGCTTCCTCCACCATCAGTTTCTGTAACAAAATCAAGCCTTTAAACTCTCCAAAAATTTCTCTCTAAAGATTGTAGGAATTTTTATTATATTTTATATAGTATGTATTTTATTGTATCATACATGCAATTAAATATTTACTCGTTAAATAGTAAAATTAATCCAAGGACACCAATTCTCTTATTGCATACTAACTTTTAAAAATACAAAAATAAATTCTACCACAATATCCTTACAATTCTCCGATATTCCCAAGTTTTAACAAAATATAAAATCATTCTGAATCTTCCTGACGATAATTCTATAATCAAATCAAATACCACCCCAAATTAAATCAACTATTTACGTGCTTATGAATCCTAATAATACACTAGAGATATCAAATCCCCAAGATTCGATAATTTGCAACAAACAATTACCCCAAAATACCCATTTGCAATAGAAGATAATTGAAACCTAATCACCTCCATATGTATAATGAACAATGTTCCAAAAAGGCGCTCGAAAAAAAATGTCTACCAGTCGACTCTTCGCGTTCGATCAGCCACCAACGAAGACTCACCATTCTTTCCACGTCAGCCCTGCGGAACAAGAATTCGTGGTGTCTGTCGCAAAACGAGTAGATGTTTCCGGGTTACTCTGGGAATTCTGCAAGGGCTGGATGTCTGGTAAGGGGTGCTACGGCCTTATGACCGAAAGGCAACGAAGGCTGCGAAGGGAACACGAGGCTGCATTTTTCGAAGTACTCGCGTGCCCGCGGGATTCTCAGCCCCTTTTTCGGCGCACCAGTGACGACGGGGTACTTCGCATTCTGCTACATCATCGCAGGATTTGATTATGCAAAGCGGCGGCCCCCTTAGGCCGTTTGCACTTTCCTTCTTCTCTCTTTTTCTTCGTTCTCCTGGCCTCCTACCGCTGAGTCCTGGATCTAAGGTTCTTTTCTCTCCCCGGACACGTAGGCGGCCCATCAAGTCACACTGACTTTCGCCAAACCGTCCCGTGGAATTTCACCTGCACAGGATTTTTATCGGGATTATTCCGATCGTTTATGAAAATTGAAAACGCTCGTTGCCGCGGGATACTCGCCGCGATTATGTACCATCGTGTTTGCACGTCTCTTTTCGTAATTTTTTTGATTTATCTTCTTGTATCTTTCTGTTCTCTTTTTTTTTTGAGAAAGTTACATAGGAAGTACAGCGTTTATAATATGAAGATGAAAGGAAGACGGTTTATTTTTGTTCTTTCATTTACTTTAACAGTGGATAAACATTGAATATTAAGCAATAGATAATTAGGTTGGGTCTACATAAAATTGTGAGGTAAATATTAGACGTGTAAGTAATATAATGTTTATAATATAAGTGTGAAATAAAAATGTATTATTTATTTTATTTGTGCGTTTTGTATTTTGTATAAAATAGAATTTTTTATAATATGGTGTTTGCGTATTATATACATATTATCATATCTTACCTCGGGTATTTTACACATTAAAATGTCTCGTGCACAGTTCTACTGTGTTTATTATTATTTACTATGCAGACGTAACATCTTGGAGCATGTTATGATAATTTCACAAAAGCAGATAATTTAGTTTCATTATTATCAATTTATTATGCAGTTGAAAATCTGTTCTACAACGTACATGAATATTTTATTGATACTTTAGTGAATAATTGCGAATGTTGATGGCATATATCAAGTTCAGATAATATATTTTACTCTGTATCCACATAAGACGTTGATTTATTCAAACATTGAAGAATCGTTTACTCTATATGCTCTATCAAAAAATTATTAAATTTTCTTTCTACTTTTTCCAATTAATAATCCAGTGAACAATATCTTTCTCAAATTGTGCATTTAATACTTTGAATTAAATACGACTACTTGAGCTATTTAAGTTTTTCTCCAATATGAATACAGAATAATTTTCAAGTACAAGATCAAATAACGGAAGAGAATTATCAATCGATAAGAATCGAGAGAAGTAGATACAATCAATCTGTCAAAGAACGTTATATTTATGAATGAAAACGGTTCCCTTTCACTTGCCTAACTTTCGCTGCAAAATCCGGAATAACGAGACGATAAGCGTTCGCCATGAGCACAGCACACGGAAACACTTTATCGGGGCAAATTTTCTTCAGCGGTATAAATCTTCTCGTCCGCTTGAGTTGCAACGAGCCACTGAACAATGTGTTGCCACGCCATCATTTCATTTAGCTGTAACGACAGACTTTTCAAGGCAACCAAACGTGGATCTTCGATCAACATTCACGTCGCTTTATTTTTAGTACGTGAAAAATGAAAACAAAATTGTGAAATTACGAATTATGAAAAATTTCATATTCTTTTATTCGAAACTGATTTATTCTGATAGATTTTGTGATCGATGTACGTACTTGCGTCATATTTGACACGTTTTCAAGGAAGTATTAAACGCTGCGAACGATGTACTAGAAATTTTACGGATTTTCACGAGGCAGATATCAGATTCGCGTTTCAATCGATTTTCAAACATTTCGTGACAAACGGAAATTTAAAGATCCATTTTCAAAAATAAAGTTTTCTAATCTAAACCTAAGTTTTATAGCATACTTCAAGAAGTCTATTCAAGATCCGAATGTATATTGTAAAATCATCTGTAGCGTGCACGAAGAGAAACCAAATAGCAAGAAATACGGTAATACTGTAGACGTGTATTGGAATTGATGAAAATGGTAATCACGAAACACGTAACCGATGTACATAGATAGAGAAGAAGAGAATTATTACTATGATATTGAACTTATGATTTATAGACTAAAGTTCCAGATGAAATAATCACTCTTAAACGTTTCGCAAATTTCCCAGTCTTTCAGGCTTACTTAAATTTTCATAAGTGTCCTGTTACTTCTGAACGTGGGTGTATATCCTGGCGATAATCGGCGAGTATCGGACCAGGCGTGTTCCCTCTTTTCCCGTTCCGTCTTTCCGCAACATAAAATCGATCGGATCCGCGGAAGGCAGCCGGTAAGCCTGGGGGCTTAGGTAGCTAGCTACCGTCGCCTTCGGATTTGAATACTGTCGATTCTCAATTGTTGCGGATCACGCGCGGCGGCGCAAGCGAGAAAAACGCTCTGAACACCGCCGCGTGCAACGTGAGCGACAAAGGTGAGTATACCGAAACGAAAATAAAAAAAAAAGGAAAGAAAATATAAGAGAAACGTTCTTTCGGGAGGGAACCTAAAAAGGGAAAGAGAAAGGAGGAAAAAAGATGTATATAATTTGGGTCCCCGGGATGGCAGCTGCGTGGGTCCCGATATGCAAAAAAGGGGTTGCCGCACGGAATTAGAATATCCTCGCGGTCTCATTTGAATTTCAATCTCGCTACGCGGACAGTTTTCCTCTCGTTGCTTTTTACCCCCGGGGGCCGTTACCTATGTATCTGCCTGGTTCTGCCTGCACCATGGATTCTCAGGTAACCATCGGTCGAAGGGGTTGCTGTCGAACGCCACTGGAACACGGACGAGGAGAGGGAGAGGGAGAAAAAAAGGAGAGCACGCCGCGGTGCCCCATTAAAAATCCGCTGTGCCTACCTGGCGAAAGGAACGACGAACAACTTGGGGAGAAAAGGATCGTGAACGTGGCGCACCTCATTAGAGCCGCGTTCAACGTTAAATCCGATGCGCCGGGGGTAGTTTTCTCTCTGTCTATCGTCACCCTTCGCGGCTATAGCGCCCAGGATGGAGAAAAGGTGTCACCGCGCTGAGAATAATGCGATGGTGTCGATGCTGAATTACGAATAGGCTTATCGTGCTACGTGTGACGGTTGAACGATGGAATTTCGTTTAACGAGGTAGAGGGTAAGGGAGATATCGTAATTTTTATGGTTTAGAGAAGAGAGAGATTTGGAAGTACTAATTGTTCTAGAACGCATTATTATCGATTAGAATTTGCGTAGTAGAAGCTGAAAATGCGTAATTCTGTTTTATTAAAATTTGAAGTTCTTTGTGGAGAGTGTACCATATTTCAAAATGAAATTCTACAGTATATTCTGAAGTATATCGTTGGAAATATGCCTTTGATCATCGATGTGGGAGATGAAATTTCTCTTGCTATTCTGCACCAAGAACTCGTCAACTATTTACTATAATATTTTATAATGAGTTTGGTTATTAATTGGCACAGTTAAATTTGTATGATTTAGCCAGATTTATTTTTACCTAACCCCAACCATTAAACTGAATTTTATCAATAACGCTTGCATAGCAATTCTGTATTACATTTCTTCATAATACATAACTTTTAACGAAATTTTTATTTTTATTGCAACATCAATGTTATATTTATCCCAAACGTAAACCCATAATCTATGATTACATAATTACAAGTCATGACACAAATTTCTTCAGCCCCAAATATCTCCAATTCGCTGTTCCCCAATCTTCCATATTCTAACCACCCAATTTCATTCCTACAATCAAACGAACTACAAACTTACATCAAAGGGAATCCAAATATCAAACTAACGCGCCTATAAATCGTTTCACCCCATTTTCCGTAAACCTCCCCTTCCAGCCAACCTCGTCGAAACTTCGCTCGTTCCACCATAGAATGCACAACTTGCATCATCGATACATTCCATTATCCGTATCGCGTGGCGTGCACGCGCAAACACGCGAAGATAGACGGACGAACATCGTCGAAGCATGGGAACGATGTAGACACGAGGAGAGGGTGGTTGAAGGCAGAAGAAGGGGGTTGAAAGAGGGATAAGATGGAAGGCCATAGCCGGAGGCCTTTTCTTCTGTATGGAGGCCGTTCTGTATGCTCTGTGGAGGGTACAGTCCGCGCAAAATCGACGGCCACCCCCTTCAAAAACCACCCCTATTTTCGGCGATAAAGCTACCGGAACGCAGGGGCAGTTCCGTCTGCCCGAAGAACACCCTCGGTTTTCCCGATAAAGCGGCAGACTTCGATTGGTCCTGGGGATGGGGCAGGTTGGCCAACTCGGGTAAAATAGATGTGGGTATGTGCGCTTTAGAGAGAGGATGGTAGGAGAAGATTTTATCGCGACTTTGCATGCCTGCGTACCTCGAGACTTTCTTACGATCGTTGAGATACGAGCTTTTTGGATGTAATTGCAAAAATAACTGAAAAAATATGTTATATACAGAAAAATTAGAGACAGCAGTTTCAAAATTAAGAAAATCGTATAGGATATTTGTAGATCTTCATAGAGAAATAATGGTGTTTAGGAATATACGTATACGTATGTACGTATATAGTCTTAATGCCCAATTATAGTTGTTTATACATAGTATATATAAATACACAGTGTTGGTTTATTTGGTATATTTAAATATACAGGTGTTTGTTGTACTAGGTAACCTTATTAGTCTCACATGGGAGTATTTGGAAGTCGATGTGGTAATTTATTAATGTAGAATCGTCATGTGTGGATGTTCAATACAAAAGGTTAAGTTGAAGAAATAATATTAGATGTGTAAATTATAATAGAGTATCCAAGATGATTATCGGGTTGACAATATTCAGGTATAATATTTTGCCTAGTTGGTATACACTATTTTACATGAATGTGTGTAACACAAGTACTTTCTCATTATGATTCAAAATTTCGTCTTATACAAATATTCAATTTCTAATAATAAGCCTCGGAGAATAATTGAAAACAAAAATATGTGAAACCGAACCAACGCAATAAAAATTACTCAGCCCTTCGACCCAACAATAATAACTCAAATATACTAAAAACGACCTTTTTAACGCAAACAGAGCGTCACGCGTCGTTAGTCAAAAACAAATCCAATTGCACGTTTTCACCGCGTCGTACCTCGCTTCCCACCCCTTGGAATCTCTTTCCTTGGGCAAATAAAATTCTCGATATCGTAGGATCGCGTGGTGGTGGTCGGCGTCGTCGTCGTCGTTTCTCAGCCCTTCGAATTCCTTGCTCTCGAGCCGGGAAATTCACCAGGCTCCGTCAGAAACGTCGAGTCCGTCAAGTAACTCGCTCGCTCGCTCGTCCCTCCCCTCGTCCCCTTCTGCTACCTCCGCGTACCTCGTGTGTGGACTGCGAGTTTACCGTCGGCGAAACGATGAGAGGACGAGGACGACGGGAGGCACACGTCGACGAAGCGGGAAACTTTAGACCCGTCCGGATGCTCCGTGTGCGGTTCACGCGGCTCCACGCCTGGAAACTTTTGCCCTGCACCGCCCACCCTTAGCCCCGGGGATTTTGGTTAGAATATTGAATCTTGCAGAGTGGAGGCGCTGTAACGAGCACACTGAGCAGAGCCGACGAACGTCGTACCCCAAGAAGACGACGACGACGCTCAACCCCCGGGACAGGTCGCGTTCGCGAACCAAATAATCGCGACGCACGAAGCCACCAGGTGAAAGACGGGGAACGTGAGACCCGCAAGAGTTAGGTTGGGTTGGCTTTGCTGTTGGGATTTTCAGTTTTTCTTGTTAGAGAGGTTTTGAGGTTACAGGAAATTGATTGGAAGTTAGTTTGCTGGATGAGTGAAAGCAGAATAGTTTTCTATGGATGATGGGTTTTGAGGTTTTTTAGAAAGCGATAGTACAAGGGAATAGTATTGGTATTAGAATTTTGATGTATAATTAATATTAGTAATATAAATACGTATATTAATACATTCTCAATATATCATGTTAGGAAGTTTAATTTTGTGATTTTAGTTAGGTAAATATGGCGCGTAGGTATATCGAGTAAATATTGGTTGAATAAATACAAGTTAATTGCATGCGAGGTAGGTCTTGCGATATTCTTTGAGAGCGAAATGTGATCTATAACAAGTATATGTTTTTGAATATGGATTGCTTCGATATTATTATTAATATCGTAAAACAATTAATATCTTGATTTCTAAGTAATTTATAATGAATTTCATTGTTGTTAAAAAATGTTTCTTACACGAAATAACATGAATTAAAATCATTGTTGCTTAGAATGAAAAGTATAAACATTGTCAAATATACTAAATACATAATATATTAAGAAAATGCTTTGAGTCGTTTTCATCAAGCTAATTTAATATTTCCCTCCCGTTTGAGGGTGAATATCAAGTACAATCGTGACTATGGTTCAAACAGATTTAGCACGGAGAGAGTTATTCTGATATACGTATATGACTAATTTGTTAGCAAATTCTACGTAGATATAACATTCTATTCATCATTTCTTCAAGAATATTTTATGAATCAAAGATTGTTTAATCTACGTGATAATAGTTATATGCTCTGACACATTTCTTTAGGATATAACTTGATTATTTACAATTACAACAAAAAGTGTTTACGAATAAAATAGAAAAATGAATATATATAACCATATCAATATTATATGACCCGGTAATAATCACTTACATCGTAAAAAAAACTCCATTTTCATCGTCAATAAACCCACTCAAAATAATTAAAAAGTATTTATATTCTGAACCACAGAATTTTTTTATTAAGTATCAAATAACTAAAATTAACTTACAAATCAAATAGAAAACAAGAAAGAGAATAAGGAAGATATAGTTGTTTGAATTTCAGTATGAGCAATAAGGTATAAAAACATTTCTCGCCAACGTCCAAAAAATAACCGCAAACGGGACCGTTTACCAGAATCAAATTTTTTTTCGGTTCTTACCTCTAAAGAACGTTCGTAGAGGCCATGAATTATGCAGCTTGATCTCGAATTACCTTGGATTTCACTCAAGACAAAGTGGAGCTGGCGCGATAAGTAGCTCGACCGAAGTTAGGTCAACGTCGTGTCGGTTCGCGAATAAAAATTCCTCCGGTTTTTCGGGGATTGCACGACGTGGAAACGGCGAGAAAAAGAGAGAGGGGAAAGAACAACGTTGAAGCACGCGTGTATGTATGTCGACGCTGTTATACGAGCATGGTCGGAATTTTCTACTGCGGTTTTATGCCTCGTCAATGCGGCCGAATGCGAAACGCACTTTCCACTCCGTGAGTATAACATCGATTACTTTGTACGATACCGTGGAAGCATATAAAACCTCCACCGCGAAATATTTTTTTGTCGATTTCCGGATGAAAATGCGCCGAATAGTAAAAAGAATGCGCCGAACTAACCCGCTGCCACGATATTAGTTTCATTGGAAATAATAGAAAGGAGGAGAGAGTATTAGAGGAATTGATATTTGTTATAGTCTTTGTTCTACAGGTACGATGTTTCTTTTGAATATGTTGGGATGATCATGGTTGAGATAGTATATGCGTTTTAATGCACTTTTATTATTATCCGTATTTTTAGTTCATGTAGCACAAGACGCACAGTATTTTATATCTATTACATATTATTTATATTTAATACATATTATTATTATCTTCAACATTACTTCTATACTGTATTAATATTACGCATATCACCTCATTTATAACAATGTTTATAACAATATATTTATAACAATGTTTTATCATTTATATTAACTTTCACATTTATTTTTCATATTATTTATTATCTATTAATCACACTATTAATAATTACATGAACAAAATTACAATAAAATAGATGAAATGAGAATCAAATTTCAAAGTCTGTTATCCAGAAGAAACCATCTTACCACACTTTCCACAAACCCCTAAATCTAATTTCACATAATACCATCCTGACCTGCGGTATCTCAAATATTAATATCTTCAAACACACCACCCCCAATTTACTTGAAAAAATCACCCCACTTTTGCTTTTACCTTCTGTGTCCACCAATAGACAAGCAAGTCCAACACAGACGCGACTCATCCCGCAATAAATAATTCACGCCTTAATTGTGTCCCGTGATATTTCATCCCTTCCTCGATGGTCGTCGAACCCAGCCACCCTTCCCCATCCAATAATTCGCGCGAGCGAGTCTGGTCCACGAGACGAAACGAATTTACTTTTAATTGGCGGACGCGTGACCGTGGTGGCGCGTCCAGTACGCGTGGTCAGCAGAACCAGAACGGTGATATACGAGGGTCAGGCCATGTTTCCGCCTGTTTTGACCGCCGAGGGGGGTTAGGGCTGGGCAGCACGCCCAGGGTCAAGGGATGACCCTTTCAGACCATCCTGGTCGCGCCCCGAGACCTTAAGAGGGGCACCCATAGCACGCGCCCATAAGTCCTTTGCCCTGGTCGGAGGAAAAGGGTCCTTCGAGGCCATAGGGTCGCGCTGTATACCGGTCAGAAAGTCCAAATTATCAGAGTGTCTGCTATATATGGCGGCTCAGGTATGAGGATGAAATGGAGGCTGAAATATATGGGTCGCGGTCGAAAGTACGTTTCAACGATCTTGTAGGCCTGCTATTTTGTACCGCGGTATTGTCGTGTGCCATCACCTGCCCACAGTTTCGAGTCGAAACTGGATCTACGATTTTCAGGATCGGACAGCTTTCGAAGATCGGTGTCGTTTGACCGCGAAGCGCTTCTGCCGCATGACCTACTTTCAATATATTTACATATATATTTGTCCTTTGGCTTTTTGGGGAATATCGAGGTTTTTCTTGAGATTTATGGGTTATGTACTTTATTAGGGTTCTATTTTGGAAAATAAAATGTATATTATATAATAGCGATGAAATTAGGGCATAATAAAATGTGCATGTTTTTAGAACTGACATGTTATAATTGTTTTTTTATGAAATTATAAATGGTAGCGAGAAAATACAAATTCACCATGAATATAGTAATATGAAATGAATGTAAGATAAAATTCGGATAAAGATTAAACGAAAAAGAAAATTGTATGGTTTATGTCATTGAAAATTTCTCATATGTAAAGTATGAATATAGAAATTCTACAAGCTCTTCGATATCTTTGTTCAACTTTGTACTACGTTTCAATAAAATTCTTTATATGCAGCTAGGAATGTAACGTTAATCTTCTTCTTTCTTCGTTTTACATAAAAGCAATTGAAAGTGTTCTGCAAACAATTTGAGAGAATAATGTTTCGAGGTACTTGAAACAAATATTTGAAAAATAACAATCGTATCTTTTCATCGATATTCTCAAACTGTGTTTCGTACTTGATTTTTCTATATTTGTTGCATAATAAATGTTTTAAAGCAGAGAATACTGAGAGACTTTATTAACCATGAAATCCGCTAACCGTCGTCGAGGATTATAAATGGTATAATTCAACTATTCCATCTGCGGAAATAATTTTAGAGCGAGTAGGGCGAGTCGGCGTTTGATCCAACTGGCACCGATTCTGAAGTGGCAAGCGTCAAAATGTCGTTTCCCTCTCAATCGCTACTTTCTTCGTTACGTTCTTCACTGATGGAAACAGATGCTTTAATATATGTGCAGAGCCGGAACAGGAAAATTGAATTAAATGACGGATCCAGTTCAACAAAGGGCCGATGTAATCTCACCGGCAAGTACGCACGCCACTTTACAGGCTTGTAATGGAACTCTCGGACGAATAAAAGTGGATGGCCTTATTGAAGCGAAGGGCATCGTTCTTCTTTTCCTTTGATTCTTGTTTTCATGTTGGTAAATCATCGTGAAAAGCCACTGCTCTTCTCGCAGAAAGAGAGACGCCGGAGCATCCATGACTTTATCGTTAATTGCATGTACTTACTTTCTTTTGTATGACGCCATACTAAGAAAGGTTTGTCACACAATTATGGTTATTATTGCTTTTATCGGAAGCATTCAAGTATATATTCCTTATTTCTGTGTTTTACATGGAAATTTTTTCTAATTAAATTTGATAATAATATCTATTGAATATCTGATGAATGATAACAATATCTATCTATTGATTAAAAAGAACTTCAACATTTTTTCAAATTGTAATAGACATTTCGAAAACATTGGAACTCTTGGAAAAGACAATTACAGTGAATTGTACTGTATATTACATATGCGTTAGTGAATTACATTACTATATATCTTATTTCTTATTTTTATTTTGAGTTCATAAATTTCGTTCGGAATATTCTGTTATATAGAAAAAATTTTGCCATAAGCTGTATAAATGAAAAAATGAATTGAAATTAAAGCATAAAAGCTTCCTCTTTGAACTTTCTCTCTCAGTATAGGTCCCGCTATTCGAAACCAGTTACAACTCTTGCGCTGGTTATATTAATTACGTGGCAATCGGTGATAATTGATAATATTACGTTTCATTATGCGAAAAATTCCCTTGATTATGCTCGTATTATCGAACTTCGAATTGAGATCAGCGTTTTATCGTCCCTATTTTTCACCATCTAACTGTTTTGAACTCGCCACTTTTGTAATTGCAGTATCAGTCAAATGTCAGTTACCACGAATACCATGCTATTCTGAGAGGCTGAAAGCAGAAATTTTAATTCATGAATGTCTCAATCTCAACTCTATTTAGGGCAGAAATGAAATTATAGCAGTGGTCGAAATTGTGTTCTGAATCTGTTCAACATTTTGAAATCATATAAATATTTGTGCCGGTAATTATAAAAGTGGCCAGAGTAAAGAATCTAAAACAAAAGGAAAGTGAGTTTATCGTTTATTTTGCATTGCGTCTATTTACACTACAGTAATTTGAAACCATTTTTGCAAAATAGTAGAAATTGAACCTTTGGATTGAATGGTTGCGTCGCTAAACAGAATTCAGTTTATGTATCAAACGAAAAACCTTAAATGTCTCGAAATGAAAGATATATGACTTAGTCTACTTTTATTATCACCGACACGTTTGAGAATTTTGCAAATATTTTATGTATCAAGTGGTCGTTATATATCTTTCATTTTAAAATATATTTCAATTGTTAAATTTATTTATACGAGTTAATCAGTAAACAATTATTTATCAAATCGATTTCTTATTTTCTATCATATCATGTAAATGTTTTCTCAAAGCAAACGCAGCGGACACGATAAAGAATGATCAAAGAAACTATTCATTGTATTGTTCCTTTCGTTTACTTGGCTTGGTTTTTCTTTATCTCGTCTTTGAAATTACATGGACCTCCCTACTTTGAATTTATTCCCATGTCGCCATTAAGAAATGCAATTCAAAAGCAGCAACAAGTACGAAATGAGCTTTTCAAGTTGCAAAGAAAGCTGATCAAAGACTGAATAGCACAGATCTCAAAGCGAAGGATTCTTTAGACCCTCTTTAACCATCGAACGAGTCGAAAACCATTGAACAGGAAAAGACACAGACATCCTTTGTTTCCGTTTTCTCCACATTTTCCTGTTGTCAACCATTCTATCGATGAACGTCAACGAAGTATTCGTTGTCCAAGAGTCTAATCCCTTCTAATTATCGAATAAGAAATATAAATACCTTACTTTTCGTAAAATTGATCACATCGTGCAAAATTTTAATAGGATACAATGAACATTATTTCAAGAAGAAAAATTTTTTCATGTACTTATAAAGTCTAAATTTATTGAAAATAATAATATCAATATAATCTGCGTATCTTATTTACCTATGTAGAAAACGATTAATATTAAAGAGCTTGTCGTATAATAATTGTAGATACAACAGGATAATATAAATATTTATGTGTCTATGACACTATAATTATATGTGATAAGACAGGATAGCAAATATTTAATAACTAATCATAAATACAGAAAAATAGTAAAAATAGTAAATAGTAACAAGCCTGAAAAATGGAAGAATTTTCATTTCATCCCTTCAGTTTGAGCTCCGATCTCCATACAGAGATTTAACCGCAACACGAAAATACTCTATCCTAAGGTTTATAAATTTCCAATCAATTAACCATGAAACACCTAACCCAAGCAAAACTCCACCGTAATTAAAAGCAACCAGCTATCGATCTCGTCTTCTGGAAGAAGTAACGGCTAACGATAATGCAACAACTTCCGCGGAGTTCCTCGTGCATATACCCGGTCGCCGTTTACTCACACGCGAACATAAACACAAACACGAATCCACAGATACGCGTGCTGTACAGTAGCCGTGTAAATATACATACACACATACACGTGCATACGCAGCGGCTATATCGACGGCAAAATAAGGGATCGCCGTGGGAGGGTGGCTACATGAGGGATGCTTCGTGAAGCCATAGACGTTCGACTGCTCTCCATCCATCCGCCCTCGTCCGTCGCCCGACCAACCCCCTCGGCCGCCACCCTTCGATATTAAAAATTTCAATATCCTAGCCCCAGGGGTGGAAAACACATAATGTATTCAGGTGACGTCCCGGCCATTCTATCGGCGAGAAAAACGTACAGTTTTTCGAGGAATCGAATCCACCCCCTCCACCCCCTTTAGCCACCCTTTCACCCGCTCCTATTTACCCCCTGACGGGCCGAAGCCCGGCCACCACCCACGTTTTCGACCAAACCCTCACCAGTCCCCTCGATACCACCCTGTCAGACCATCCCCCTCCCAACCCCACTTAGGTTTACGTGCCACCCTCCGAGGACGATGACGACGGAAGCTTCTTTGTTTCTTTTTGCCTTGCGTACCACGTGAAAGGTTCTTTTCTTTTTTTTCTTCTTTTTTTTTTATTGGTTCGATGGATTGGTTTCAAAGATATAAGGATAAAAATTGATAAGGAGGTTTGATTCAAGGTGAGGGTGATTGGGAATTCGAAGCAAATGGACATGAGTTGGAAGTTGACGGTGAAAATAGGACTGTGCGTTGTTGCTGGTGATGTTTTTAGAAAATTTTTACTGCGTCAAGTCGATTGTTTTAAAAGCCGTATAAAAAACAAGATGACTTGCAGGATTTTTGTTAAGTTGCACTTCCCTGCGATTAGAATTTTTATGCTGAATTTAAAGACGCAGAAATACACAGAATATTTTGAAAATCCATAAAATCGTCAAACTTTAATTTTAATCATATAAACAACACCCGACTCTGTTTCTTCCCTATAATAACCATCTCCATCTTCCTCCTATTTCAGAATTACTAAATTTTGAATTTAATCATGATGGAAAAAACACTCCTCTTTTTCCTTCCTCACTAATAATATCCAAAAACCTCTACCATTTCCATCTTCTTCCCTCGTAAAACCACCAAACATCAATCTTCTTCAACAAACCCTAAATATCCACTATATAAACCTAACCGAGACCTCTACACACCTGAACCCTGTCACACACGTTCTCCGCTGCTCCATCAAAGAAACTCCGTACCAATTCTCCGATCGCTAGATCACTGCGGTGTTTGAATGGCGTTCGCAGAGATACGATTTCCCTGTCGTTGCAGTCACGCGCCCCGTATCCGGTGCCGAGAAATTGGTAGAAAGTGAATGCTGGAAATCAAGAACCCCCGGTTCAGGGCCGTCAAGGGACGTAGCCACGTGGAGAATGGGGATGGTATTCCATGGATAGTGGAATGGTTCACGGGGCCGCGATTCTAAACAACTTAACGATAAAATTTATAGTTCCACAGCACGCCTACCCTCGCGGGGCTTTGGTCGTAAAGGAGATCAGAAGAGGAGAGGGAGAAGAGAAGGAAGAAACGAAAAGGGAGGCTGGAAGAGACCTCAGCCGTACATAGGAGGTCTCTTGTACAGGACTTTTACCCTGCAGAGTTGCGTCGTAATTTATGGATGCCGTTCCCTTATCCGCAGGATACGAACTCCACTCTCCCCACACGTTTGCTGTCCTTCTATCGATCCTATATACCGCGACGAAACGGGTGTCCAGAAAGTTCGCGTGTCCTCACGATCCTACAGATCCTTAAGCACTTTTCTGCGAGGTTAAGGAAAGCGAAAGTTAATTCAGCAGCGGAAGCGAGACGGGAGATTTGTAATTCAGATTTTTCAGATCGCTTTCTCCTTTGCCCCTACTTTCACGTAACTCTCTCTCTCTCTCTCTCTCTCTCTCTCTCTGTCTTATTCTTGTCCTTATTCTTACGCTTCTTCGTTTTCTACCGAGGCTTCGCTGCTCCTTTTTCTTTCCTGAATTTATGGAGAGAGTTTCATCGACGCGGGAACTTTTCATCCACAACTTGCCGCGTATCTCGGCAACCGGTGAAAGTCGCACGCCACGCTACATAATTGGTCAACTCTTACGTCCTATAGATCAATCTGAAAAATGTCCAACTAACGAACTTATTCTCGTCCTTTTTCAAATTCGTTTATCCATTTATTCTTACACTCTTTTTGTTTCTCAACTAGAAGATTTCATTTTTCGCGCGCGTTTATTCCTTAATGATAAGTGAATTCTCAAGAATTCTTCCGGCATTGTAGAGCCACCCGTTACATGTCGAAACACACCCTGTACAGAAATGCTTGGTTTGCCAGAGCGTGCGCTCGCGTTCCTCGCTACGTGTTTGCACGTGCACGTATGTATGTTTCTGCTCGCGCGTGTGTGTGTTAGTCCACCCTCGAGGGAACGGTGGTGTGGCAGAGTGGATGAGGGATGGAGGGCAGGGGGAGGGATGAGGGCGGCCGGTGAAACCCAGATAGAGAGCGGGACAGAGACGAGACCGAGGGGTCCCCTCGGTTCGACGAACGAGGAACGCAGTTGAAGTTCGAGGAGGGTGCGAAAAGGACGGGTGTACAGCTGGGGAGACAAACATAAGGGAGACTGGGAGGGTATGAGCGAGAGGGCAGGAATACGTGGAGGCCCGTCTTATATTGATTTCTGTCCACGCCACCCCCGCCGTGCCTCCGCAGCCCCTGCGAGCCACCCTACGCAGTCGAGCCAGGAGGCAGCGCCAAGCGGAGCAGGTGTGGGGGTTGGACACAGGAGAGACAGTGTGCGAGAGATAGGAACGGAAGGGAAGGAACAGAATGCCGTATAGAATAGAGAGCAAAGGACAGAATGTGGAAGAGAGATAACTAGAGAGACACGGAGAGACAGAGAGAAGACTCTGCTCGCCGCACTTTCAACGGGAGAGGCCCTCGGGGGTGGCACTCTGTCACATTCAACCCCCGACCACCGTCGCCAGTCCGCCACCCCTCTTCGTCTCTCTCTTCGCTCTCTCCCCATTCAAATAACAGGCACCGTTGCTTTCGAGGGTAGAGGAGAGAGGTAGATGGTGGTGTGGTGGCGATGGTGGCGGTGGTGCCGATGGTAACGGTGGTACGAGGCAAGCTAGATCGGAGGGCGGGCTGACAGAGGGTGAGTTTCGTCCGGCCGAAGCACACCTCGATCGATTGGGCTTGTCCAAGGGTGGAAGAGGTATCCCGTCTCTCCTCCTCCTCCTCTTCTTCTTCGCTTCCCCCGCGCCGTTCACTCAACCTCACCTTCGCCACCACACCACACCGCCACCCTCCTCTAACCGGCCCAGCCTCCCCTGGTTTCGCCTCTCACCCTCTCCCTCCCCTGTAGTCATCCCCCTCGGCCTGGCGAAGCCCGAGAGTTGAGCGTCACGCGTACACGTATACGGTGTGTCTTTACGTGCACGTACGTGTATGGCGAGGGGTTACCATGGCAACCCACCCTCACCACGGGGGTGAAACGCCATTGGCCGGCGCAGGGTCTCGACCGATCGTGGCCCACCCCTGTGTCTGTCTTTGTATCGGCGTCTACGTATGCCGTGTAGACCTCTTCTCGTAGAGAAAAGGGTGAACCAGCACTCACTTTCTCTAGCCAGTGTCCATCGATGGAGCTTTTTAGTTTCTTCTTCTTTCTTTTTCTTGTTTACCCCTCACGTTGAGACAATGGGGATAAGATTGTTCTTTGGCGGAGACTTTAATGGTTGTCGTTAAGCTAGATGAATTTACGTAGATGCAGATTCGCTTGAGAAGTTCGTTGATTATTCGCGATTTTTGTGGTGTTTTGTTTGACTTTTGAAAAGAGGGATTGGGGTTAATAGCTGTTTGACGGTTCTCTTAATGGAAAATGTGAACTAGCGTTCACTTTCTCTAGCCAGCGTGCATCGACGCAACTCTGTATTCTTTGTTATTCTTCACGTTGTCGAAACAACGAGCATAAAAATATTCCATCGTAAATTTGAAAGAGAAGGTTAAGCATATTTTTCAAAGCAGAGTATAACATGGTATATATCTGTAATATAATATGAAAATGAATAATGCCAGAAAAATTACGACGATCTGACAGTTTTTCTATAATTTACTTTTACCTCGAAAGGATTAATGAATCTTCTAATAATAAAAAAAAAACACACGATCTGGTTTAAAACGACCGAAAGAACGCTTAAACTGAACAAATTTACGTAAATAGGAGAGAAATAAAAATTTTGTTGATTGATTCCGGTTTTTCTGGATTTCTATTTGACTTTTAGATGGAGGAATGGAGTCGATAATTCTTCCTCGACAATCTTCTCTTGGCCAATGTCTTGTTTTATTCTCGTCCCCAATGCGTTCGCCCGTCTGCATCCGGAGACGCGACTTACAGGTGGCTTGTTTATCACCGGCGACGCGTCGAGAAAGAATAATTACTTGCCGGAAGTAGAAGTACCGCGATTTCAGGGTTCCAGCAGGTTTCCATGGCTCTGTTCTTTGACCGTAAATTTTATTTCCGTCAAGATTGTCGTCGGTCGAAGCTACGGAAGAATGTCTTGATATATTTTGGCAACGGTTGCAGGAAAGCATTGTCTTTTTATCTTTTGTCGAAATAAATCGATAATTAAAAAATTCTAGATTCTATTTATTTTGTAATATTGAATTCGTGTGATGATCATTGAAAATATCATAACAATAGTTTTATTGTTAAATTGAATCAATATTGGAAAATTTCATACGACTATTCACACATATAATTCACAATAATTCACATTTTTTTAATTTTTCATTAAATTTTAGATTTTATTAAATACGTAATTATGAGCGAAATATAAGAAAGGAATCGTAATCAAATTTTATGTAAAACTTTATACAAAAGTTTTTATTTTGACTTCAGTTTGTGTTTCACTTCATATTTTACTAAATAGACAGCTATGACAGAAATTTAAATGTCCAGAACAATTAACAGAAATTTAAGTTATTAATTTAAATACTATAATAATGTGTAACAGAAAAGAAACTATGTTAAATCAAAAGATACAGCCAGATTTAAAAGAACTTTTTGTTTGATCTAATATTTTACTAAATAAACAATTATGAAAGAAGCTTAAATGTGCTGGAAACGTAGAGATTCAGGAAAATTGAGAAGAAAGAGGTTGTTCCAGTGCGAAACGTTGAATTTAAGGTAGAGACGTCCGTGTAAAATTGTTTGGAAACGAACAACGTTGAGAGTGAAAAGTAAGAGCTGCGGTGTAAAGTAATAATCGCGTCCGTTAAACTCTGGAAAGATGTCGAAGGTCGGAGAGTACTTTTCGAACCATGATTTTGTTTGCTCGCGCCAGTTTCCTCGTTTTTGCTCGAGTAAATGGCGAAACTTTATAAAGTTTGCAACATCGGGTAAGTTTCTCGGCGGCGGAAATACCAGAAGCTCTCCTTCGACGATCGTCCCGTTTAGAACGGAAACGAGGGATCTTCGCGTTACGCTTCCAATTAAAATACATATAAAATTGATGTGTTTTTTAGGTTTTTTTAAATAGAGTAAGTAATTCAAATATTTTGATGCTATTTATTTGTGCTATAATGTTATTATATAGGCTGATGCAATATTAGTAAAATTGTATTCAACAATATGACAATATTGATATTACTAAGAATTAATAGGTGAATAATTAGAGAAATTTTAAGAAAGTAATTAATTTTGATGTTTTGCTGTGTTATTCTGTGTTCGTGCGATGTTAGTAAAATTGTATTAAAAGTAACTAACATTTGATTTTTGTACACACTTCTGAATTTCTACTGTACATAATAGAAATCTCTTTTAAAATTTATGAGGTGATCTATTACATTCTTCTGCCTTATACATTTTGAAGTAAAGTCATTTTTTATATAGTATGGAATCTGAATTTTTACATTCATTGTATTTTTAGATACTTATCGCCAGATGACAACAAAATTCTTAAAATTTCGATAAAGTCTTCTAAGAATTAGAAAAGTCAAATACATATCTGACGAATATCATCTCTTTTCATTCTCAGAGCGAACAAGTCACAAATAATCTCAAGCGAAAAATAAAATCTGCCAAGAGATTTGTACCTCTTAAAAATTCCTGAGACATTCTCACACGTCTCGCGTTAACATCATCCAACACCCACAAAATCTCCCCTAAAGAACCAACGAAGAGAACTACACAATTGTCTGAGAGCGGCGATAAAATGCTGGGTTGAATGAAATTAACGAGCGGGCCGTTATCGAAGGCGGTTGTGGAAAATGAAATGATCAGCTGACGGTAAGAGTGTCGAGGTCGAGAGGTTCGGGTCAGGGCACGGAAGACGTGGAAACTTTCTGTACAGTTGGCGAAGAGTCGAGCGAGAAAGGGTGCTACGAAAGCGTAAGAAAAGACGTGGCTGATACTTCCAGTTGCATAGAGAAGTCTGGAAAGAAAAGGGTGGCTGAAGTCGTACGCTGAAGAAAGAGCGGGACCAAAGTTGAAGGAAAAGGCGTAGATGGTTGGAGGAGAAAACGAGACAAAGAGAGAATTACGCTTTTCACGATGCCGCGAACGCGCCGGAGAGGCGCGCTGGATTAGATTCAGGGGTGACTCGCAGCACCCTCTTCCCTCCCATCCGACGAGAGAAAAGGAGCATAAAGGAGACGGAGAACGGCGGAAGTCATAAAATAATTTAACCCACTTTAAGAAGAAAATTAACAGAATGGCGAAAGTCTTTAAGATTCTCCGCAACTCGGTTTCCCCGTTCCAGCTTCCGGCGCGCGCCTCCACTCACCCCGTTCCATCCCCAACTTCCTTCAGCTTCTGTCGTTTTTCCTCGTTCCACCATCGTCTTCGTCACCATTCTTCCTCTCTTACCCTCTTATTCATTGAGCACCCCCACTACCAGTAACGGTGGCTCGCCACTTTCTTCATTGACTCTTTCTTTCTACTACGAGAGAGCGTACTACGAGAGTTGGTTCTCCTTCTTCGTTCAACCTTTGTCTCTCTCCCTTGTTTCACCGTCTTATTTCGAGGCGTGCCTTCCCTTTTGCACGCCTGCCACCTCTGTTTTTTCTCTAATTATGAATGAAAACGCCGCCGCTCCGCTGAACATCTCTTCAACCATCTTGGCCCTCCTTCGAGCAAGCTCTTGCTCTTTCCACGATGCTTTAAGTTCACGGAACGACTTCCTCCGCGACCGCCTTTTTCCTACCTTCCTTGGGACGGCTTCTCCACGGCCAACTCTTCAGCCTTGCTGGCCCCGTTACCAGATGCTAAATTGCATTGTTTTCTGGGTCGTCTTGGAACGTTTTTGTTAGAGTGCCTTTTACTGGATTGACTTGTTCTCCTGTGTTAGGCGCTTTGTTTAATAGCTGCTGTTGTTTTTGGATTGCTCGCGCGATGGTTTTGAAGTGATTGCTTCTTTGGAACTGTGCGTTTTGGATGCTTTGAGGGATAAGTGGATGAAGCAGTCGGTTTTCGAGCAGCAAAAGATGTGTCGGAGTTTCTTCTTCGTGAGATGTCGTGTTGTTTGTTTGCAGCGTTTTATCATTTTCTTGCGTTGAAAATAAATCAAATGGTTTCGGCTGTACGAAGTTATTCATAACATTAATTATCTATTGGGACCTAATTGTAGTTAGTATCAGGTTAAATACTGTGATCTACTTAATAACAGAGTACTAAATTAACGATTACTTTGCATTGATGGTGCACATTTAACACATTGAAGGAAGAAAAGAAACGATAAGGGAGGGGAAAAGGGTGCAGAAGGGCAACGTAAAATTGGCAAAGGGAGGAAGAGAGCAAAGAACGAAGATAAAAAGCTACGAAAGGAAAGGAACTACTATAAACATTAATTAATCTTGCAGATGTGACGGGGTCGATTTTCCCGCAATTAACTCGACGATAAACCCAAAGAAAATAGTCAGAAAACGAAATCCTAATAAAATAAATGAAAGCAAAATAGAAGAGATCTTAATAAAATAATATGAAACATATAAAGAAATGAGTAAATATTACGAATAATAATCGTGGAAGGAAAGAAAAAATAATAAGAAATACGAATGAAATGGGTGCTTAATCGTAACAGGGGAAGTTGAGCGAACGATTTCGCGGATGGCTTTGTTTTCTTATCGTCGCTACAAGTGGTGGTTCCGTTGTCGCGCGCCAGCTGACCCACTTTTACCCCTTTTTTCCCTCTAATTATGAATGAAAACTTCGGCAAGTGTCGCGCAGAGGGGTTGGAGGAGTAAAAAAGGGGGAGGGGGTGAGTGGAAGAAGTGGAGAGGGAAACACGCGAACTCTTCTTTCGTCGCGCCGACTCGGCTAGTGGGTACTTTTAGTTTTCCTCCCTAACCTTTCCACCCGCCCCTTCTCCTCTTTCTCCTCCTCTCACGTCCGGAAAACTCGCTTTCCACGGGAAAACCGCATTATCGTAAAGTTTGACGTTCCCTGTCGCGCGCCGTTTTGCCGCTGACAGTTTGTACTCGTTTTATTCCGCAGGATAAAGCGCCCACGGACTTAAAACAAAAGCGTACACGCGGCGAAAAATGTCTCATAGCAAATTTATTCATCCGATTCTGGGAGGATAATTCTTGCAAGAAATTGGGACTCGAAGAAGTTTAAGTTTGGCACTCCTTCATTTTTTACACATCTGTTTTATTTTATTCTAGTAAGAATGTTAATCGCATGCAATATATTGATAAATACATATGTTTACGTGTATAACAAATACTGAAATAATTCTCTTCTACTAATCTCATTGTTAGACAACTATTACATCAATTAAATTACGACATCCAACATCTGCAATCTCTAAAAATTGAACAAGCAGTAATACTCGTTTCTTCTTTAAGCAAACGAGGAAATAGAAACTACCAAATTCTAAATCTTTTTTCTTGTTCGAAACACATTCTTCGTCCGAGAAAGGCTCCAGTTAATAGATTATTCTTCCAGAGAAATACTGAAGCAAGTTACAAGACACGAATCAAACGCAAACTCGTAAGCGGCTTATTAGAAGCAAGCGCATCGCTTCAGTTTCAGCGTGATTCTATCCATTAATATGTTTCATGGGACATGACACACGCATTGTATATTCACGGGAATAGTACGTTTAATTATGAAACGGCCATCATTGCCGCAAGTACCCACGATAATCGAGAATCGCCAGGGCCCCATTTCCCATTATAAGGGCATAAGCCAAGGCATGCCTATGGGGTTTGTTTTCATCTCATCCGTTAACCTGCTAACTAGGGAAGACGAGGCCAAGACGTTTAATCAAAGTGGAACAAATATTCATCCAAAGAAGTAGTACAAGTAGAAAAGAAATGGATCGATATACACATATATGTTTGTGTGTGTGTGTGTGGTGTGTGTGTGTGTGAATAAAAACAAAGGAACAAAAAAGAGTAATTTCACAACCAAGCCATTAATGAATCCCCGATAAAAATGCTTCGATGACTATTTGAAGAAATCATACAGATAAAAGAAGAAATTAATAGGAAACAGAGAAGAAAGGAGAGCATACGAGACGGATACATAAATAAACAAATGAATTTCACAGCCGGATATATCAACCAATCCTCGATCAAAACGTTCAATGACGATACAACAATCACTTAAGAAAATTACATGTATGAAGAAGGGCTTAATAAAAAAGAAAAAGAAAACAGAAAATAAGAGAGTAAAGTTTGAATAGGTCAATAAATAAATACGTAAATAAAAAATAAAGACAAATTCAATTTCATAGTACAATCCAATTAACGAATCTTCGATCAAAATATTCGATCAGGATACAACGAATATTCGACAAAACGGCTAGCGTTCGAAGGGGTAAAGAAGCGATCGGCGTCGGGACGCCGCGACGGATGAACAATTTATCCGCCGCGCCGGATGAACGATTTATCCGCCGCATCCGCGTCGACATCGCCCCACGACTTGCTGTAATTACTACGTCGTGTTTAAGTGGCACCTCATCGACTAATTAGCGAAGCTATCGGTGCCATTTTAATAGAACACGGACAACCGTTTGCGGCAGACCGTGATCCCTGGGCTGTTATTGCGGCGTGAACCGCGTCGCGCCGCGCTGAAATCTCGCGCGACGTCCATGGGGCTTGAATATTTTACGAGCGTCGGCCGCTAGAACAAGGGGGAGAACGAATCGGAGATAGAATTGGGCGGAAACAACGGATGAAACTTTCAGCCGTCTTGTTGCTCACCAACTCGGTACCTGCGGATTTAATCGGGTCGTTTCTGCTTCCTGTCGCGAGAAGAAACATAGAATTTTCAAAATTTCAGCAGAGTAGCAGAACTCTTGGTGTCCTCGTAATGGTATTTTGAGGTGGTTGAACGTCGAGGATCGACGAGATGGAAGTATTTTGGGGATTAATTGACGGAGGGGTTGTAGCAGATGGAGGAACACGCGACACTGGGGTGAATTAATTGGGAATTTTCTCTGATTTTGTTATATTATTCGGATTTGTAAAATCAGTAAGTGTAGAGAGTATAGGAATTAGCGAGTTTGATGATAAATGGTAATTTATAATTGTTTACAAAATCAAAGTGTAATTGTGATGTTTTATCTAAAATGCTTTTTGTAGTTTAAAGATTTAAAAATGTTAAGGTCGAGGAATGAGATTCATTTGAGTATTGTTGGATGTGTGTTAATTTTGATAATAAATAGTTACTTATAATTATGTATGAAATGAAAACGTTGTGGCATCTTGTGTAAATATATGTGGAACATTTTCTGGCATTTCAAAATTGAGGAAAGTTGAGATTTTCGAATGAATTGAATTATTTTCTGTATATTTTTGAAGGAAGGAATTATTACATCGAATTATTTAAAATCGTCACGTTTAACTTTCATGTTGTCTTAAATTATTTATTTCTGCACGTGTCGATGTAGCTAAGACGAATATAAAGTCTGTCTTAAAAAACTGTTCCATCGATTAAAATTCACTTAAAATGATCATTCGATGAATCTGACTTTTAAAGATATTTTTCGTGACCGTCAAACACGCAATTTCCGATTTCTTTTCGAATCTACGCGAACGAGGGGTCGAGAAGAGAATTAGTCAGAGGTGATTCCCGTTTATCGACGATCGTCAGAAGGGTCGGATAACGTCGTTAGCCATTCTCGTTCCGCTTGCGTTTCCAGATCTATACGGCTAATTAAATCCATTGGTGAGCCGTGCACGCTTGACGAACCTCGATCGATCGATCGATCGATGAAATCGTTTTATCGAATGTTAATTGGTGTAATGAGACTTCGCTTCTTTAATCTCGCGGTTACACCATGGGAAATGATATTCAATTTTCTCGACTTCTCCAAAGCGAGAGAACGACTTATCTCATGTTTAAACGATTTCATGAAATAATTTTATCCATTACTATACGACTTCGATGCGATTGAAAGGTGAGTATATAATTTTAAATTTAATTTTTTTCATTTAAATATTTCGTTGTCGATTTCAAATTTGTGTTGTATTTGATAACTTGTTATAGGAGATTCTAAGTTTCAATGAGTGTCTCATCCCTTAATTTTTAAAACTTGGGTCTTATGTATCGTACTTATCATTATGTATTGTATCGTATGTATAATACTTGTAGCTATCACTTATATATATTTCGCGACTAACATCCTTATAAATGGATATTGTTTCCTAGCAGTTTCATGAGCTATATGATAGGAAGAATTTTTGTGTATCGTATAGCGTATATACAAGATAAATATAATCCAAAAAGATAGATAAAATATAGATGCTCATTTTTTTTACATAATAATTTACCATCTAATGATATTAATGAAGGTAAAAGTTACAATTTGGAAAATATAATTGTCTCGTTCATAATTTGACAATAAGTAGAACGGTTAAATAACTTGTAATTCATAAAACTGACTTTTAAACTTTCATTTGTTCTGTCAGTATTATTTAAATGAATTTTACATAGGAGACACAAAAAATCACGACGAGTAAAACTTCAAAACGCACCCACAGATCTCTACAAACTTTCTCCTCATTATCACGTACACATATAAAGTTATCCATCATTCCGTAACCTGTTCTCCAGTGCACCCCTCGACTCGATCATGACGCCCGAGTCAGCGCTAATGTAAATCAGACGAGAAAGCTGGCACGATGAAACAAGCTTGGCCGCTCGCGAAACCAGTATTCCATACTATCCATTGGTCTCTCGTTCACCTGTTATCCTCCAAAAACCTGTTCCCTACTATTCTCCAAAATTCCAACCTTTCTACCTACACTCCAGTATCCGTTTAATCAGATTACACCGCTATAAACTCAAAAGGGGAAGCGCGGGGGGTTGGTTGTTTCCCAGAAAATTCGTCGATAACTAGAAAGAGAAAAGGAAAGGACAAGCCAAGCCGGTTTTCAATTTTCGATGATTCCACCGAATTCGGTAACAGTGTTAGCGGGGTAGAGAGTGTTGGCATCGTGCATCCAGCCACCCCCAGCGTCCCTCTGCTTTTGCGGTGGCTGTTCACCAAGGTATATAGGGTGGCTGCCGCTTCGTCGAGGCTTTAAGACAGCGTGTGTGGGAGTGGGCGTGGCCATGGGGTGGCCGTTGGCCAATCAGCAGCCGCCAGTTGCTGGCCACCCCCGACCCACGTGGTCCACATCCCCCAACATACATATTGATCTCGTGGTCCTTGCCGACCGCCGCGCCGCGCCAACCCGCTCTGCCACCCTTCGCTTCACCCATTCCTGTTCTACCTCCCAGTCTATCTCTTTTTATCCAATGTTCGTTCAACTGAGAGTGTCCTTTTCTATGTACCGCGTCCCTACCCCCGAACGTGTCCCTTCAACCCTCGTCGACGATCCCTCGACGACCGAGAGAGAGAAGGTCGTGTGCCTGACCAGCGTGCAAGGAAATTTCGAAAGTAAGCGGCGGCGTCTGGTTTTTCACGGACCTCGTTTCACCAACGGGGGGTGGGTTGGCGAGAGGCGGTAGAACGAGGAGCACAGAGACGTCTCGTTTCCGACGGCGTTACCGCGTTGAGTCGCGCGGAATAGAGATTGTTCGAGCGATGGAACGACTCCGGTCGAGACACAAGGTAGCTGTTTGGCGAAGTTGAGGGAAGAGGAATGGGGCTGATTAATTGTTTGATGTACGCTATCAGTGAAAAATAGAGTTGCTTATAAATGTATTCGAACACCAGTAGAAATCTTTTATGAAAATAATCAATTAACGAAACATTTTGAAATTTCACGAGCACCGTAGTGATTATGTAAGTAAAGTTTAAGACAATTCTGTAAATTTACGTAGAAGCTACAAAATATTTGGTGCAAGTATATATTCCGCAGCGATCATAAAAGTAGTCAAACAATCGATTATTTATTATATTAGTAAGCCTCGATATTCTATCTTTGCGTCTTCGTTATTTCGATAAACGTTTTAAATGTTTGTCCGCAAATTGGTTGATATAGTACTTCAAAATTTAGAATAAATACATAGGTAACCAAGCACATAAATCATTATCGTCAATATCATTTCAATATCGTTTTCAATGATATTCTAGTCGAATGAAAATACTAGATTATTCTATGATATGGTGTAGTAATAAATTAAATTAATTAAATAATGGCTATACATACTCGAACGCCTATGGTTTGGACAACCAAAGGCAATTTGCTATTTGTCTGACAACGTATGACACATTCCACTTGCAATTAGAGAAACGAAATTTCTAACGATCAAATATTCTTTACATTCTTTACATATTAAATGTGCTAGCTCTATATTTATGAAACAAGAGTATACTAAGTTCCTACCGTCTTTTTTCTGCAATGAATATATATTGTTTGGGGAAAAACATTGTTCCTTAATAATATGCCATGCCAGATGAACTATTAGACATAGAAATCGATAAATTTTGGATATTTTTATAGATATGATGTATAGTTATTATTTTATAGTAGCGTATGATTATTTGATTGATGTATAATGTGTTTATTGTGGGATTGGGGGGAGGATATATGGTAATTGAGATTCTAGTTGGCGGCTTAATAGTGCTATGAACATTCAATTATTGCTCTATTTAAGCCTCCCTCGATTAATTCAAAGGTTCTTGGATCAAGTAACCAGCTCGTTCCGCATTCTTCGCTCCTGCTGTCTATTATGTCGAGCTCGCCTTGGTAAATAAGGAGTGAGATTTTCTGGGAGATTAATCGATGTAATTTCACTGGAAAGCTGCTTTCTCTTCTTCAGAATTCTTGTCGAACAGGGAACGAGTTGCTGTCGATATTTTTGAAGTTTAAAGTGAATTAGGGAATCTCCTTCGGACGAAACTTTAAAGCTGTTTTAATGATCGTTCTTGTTAAATTATTATGTGACTTGGGTGAGAGTAATTTTACCCGAAAATTAAAAAGAGAAAAAGAGAAGAAATAGCTTGAAAACTTTGATGATTCTCTTGTGCATTGTAACGACGTACTGGACTTATTATGTCAGTTATTTTTGATATAAGAAGCATGAAATTTATAACAATTTTTAACAAGTTTTATGATTTCTTCATAATCTTCTCATATATTTCACAAATTCCCAACCTCTTCGTAAATTTCGCATTACTCTCCAATAAATTTGAGAAATTTCATAAATCGCCGACTCCTTAATAACTTATGACTACCCACAAATTTGACAAATTTGTGACCTTTTTAAAACTGTTCATAAATTTCACAAACTAATGACTCCTTTATAACGTCTAACAAATTTTACGTGGCTATCTGAGGATCTTTGGACGATCGAAAATTAATCTTCGTCTCGATAAAGGTCTTCGTCCTGGCGGTGGCCGAAAATGACATTTCTCCCCTGTCGAAAATCCCGAGAATTTTCCCGATTCTTCCGGTTCAAAGGTTCGTCGATTCTCGTGAATCTTTAAACGACGTCACGTTCGTTGTCAGTTTACCACTATGAGGTGGGTCGTTTGCGCGTGCAAATTTCGTGCACAGTAAGATGTTTCCTCTCCATCCCTTTCGTTTCGACGTTCCACGTTCTGTTCCAGTAAAAGATTCATTCCTACAACCTAAGAGCATAGAGGACGACAGTCCGCCGAGTAATCGAGTCATTTAATCGACTCGAAATAACCGTCCAGCTATCGTTTTCGCGGACGATCGTTCAGCATCCTCGAAGTAGTCGAGAATCCATGCAAAATTCATTCGGTTTCGATCGTCTCGATTTACGTGGAATTTTAGTTGGCCTACTTGCGATTTGATCGAGAGGATGAGCATATTGCGTGTACATTGAGGAATTTCTCCTAGTAGTTTGGAATATATGACGGGATTCGGAGATATTGAATATAACAGAAATGAAAAGAGTCGTGGGTTTTAAATCAGTTTTCAGGTGCATGGTAAACTGTAAGGGAAGTAGAGAAATTGGTATGTGAAAATTTATTCTTTCAAGTAAGAATATATTTTAAATGTGTAGTAAATTGTAAAAGAGAATGAGAGGTCTGTAATAGATCTCGGTAATTTGTAATCTTAAAGATACATTATACTTAAATTATGTATTAGTATAATATATCATATACACGCTCAATAAATGGTACCACTAGTTTTGCAAGACTCCGTCCTTCGTACTTGATACTACATTATAAGATTAAATAATTGTATTAAATAATTTTATAGCTGCCTAATTTATCATTCACCGCATCATTATACTTGCGCTTTGACGTGAAACTAACAGGGACAAAAATTGTATCATTTTATACGATAAAAGGCTTATATATCTCTAAAGTGCGTATGTTCGATAAAATCAAAATCAAATCTTTTATATTCCCGTCGGTATTAATACCAAGAACCGATATAGGAATATTTCCACTATAGAAATAAGATCTTCTACAAAGGTTATGTGAAACGTAATAAACGTTTAACGTTTAACGTAATAAACCAATAGGTAGCAACCCATCATGATTCGTACAAAAGCAAAGAAGACATCGAAAAGAACGGGCTTGCAGCGGTTCCAAAAAACGGTCTCATTGAACTAACGAGAAGCGATCGCAATTGCAGCGAATAATAGCGAAACGTTTCACGGAGAGCAGCCGGTACGACCTCCCGAGGTCCATGAACGAGCGATCGAACTCCGCCGCTGCTGTCAGTTGCCACGACGCACGACGCGCGTTTCAAGAATACAAAAGGGTGAAGAAAAAGGGAGAAACATGAGAAAAGAAAGAAGGGAAAGGAAAAACAGCGGCACGGGTCAGCCGGTGAAACAAGAGGAAGAAAGAAAGGAGAGGCTCGCGGACAGAGAAAAAAGCTGGAGGAATAACAAAGCTACCGTAGTTCCCACAAAGGCAAAGCCTGACCTTCCACCCCCCAACGCAACCCCTTTGGCTTTCTGTCGCTCCGCTGAAACAATACCGACGACGGTAAAACAAAGAAATAAACATGAAAAGACAAAAGACGGCCGTTTGAATCCATAATTTGCCCCCGCGTTGCCTTTTGTTTTTAGGGACCCCGTGTTGTCCCTCTCCTCTCCACCGGGCCTTTTCTCGGCCGTTACCTTTCCCTTCGACTAACATAACCAGACACGAATCCCCTCCCCCCTGTGGACCGTGAATTTTACGGTTACGCCGACGTCGTCGAGCTCTAAACCCTTTCCTCCCTTTCGAGCGAGTTCTTGAGGTAGGTCCTGGCGAATGCTTTGCTTCTCGTGTTTGATGTAGTGTCGCGTAAGAAAGAGAGAAGTTGGGTGTTGATTTGGTTGAAGTGGAAAGGTTTGGTGATGATAAGTAGATCGCGGATTTTTATGCAGTTTTATATTTTTGTAGACGACACATAATTAAGAAAATGGAACATAGAAATTTATTGTAAGTATTAAATATTATTGATATTTAATGTCAAGTATTTTGGTTTAGATGATTCATATACTTCTGCATATTATGTACATTCTATAAATTTTCAACTCATGGATTATCTACAAGTGTTTATTATCTGACTGACTGAAGCTACTCATGGAAATTGATGTTTTTATGAATACAACGAAAGAAGTGAAATCTTTTTACTATTTTTAATTTCTTTTAATTTAATAAACATATTTCGCTATTATGTAGTTTATCATTTATACAACATTGTATGAATAAAATTCATGTTTTTACTAACTAGAATACATATACCAACTAGAATAGAATTAAAAAACAATCGATCGAGTCAAGTTATTATAAACGAATATATAAAGCAATAATAATCTCTTGAACATTGGTATTCGAATCTTAAGGTTCACTGTGCGTATCAAATTATACGGCGAAGAAAATTAAAACGTTTTTTATCGCGTTTCAAAGGTACAAATTACTTGTGCGACGTCGATGAGAATCGATTCGAGATAGGTAACGAGGGAACGTCTTTAAAGGCCTTCGAGGGGGCGGCAGTTCAATTAAGAGACGGCTTCCTGCGAAGAGTTTTCAAGGGCGCGCACGGCGATCAAAGAAAAGCAGGCCGCGTAAAATTCCTCGAGAAAACTTTTCAACGGCGAACTCTTTCCTCATTTCGCGCGCACTTGAATTATTCACAAGCTTCTTCTTCCCGCCTTTGTTTCTGGGCCAGGGTCGTCGTCGTCGTCGTCGTCGTCGCAACGATCCCCGGTCGACGAACTTTCTCTCTTAAGTAAGACATTTTTCTAACTACTTCGCGCTATTCACCGGGATCCAGCGCACCACGACGCGTTATTTAAGCGGACCCGTTCGTTCGTTCAGCGACTCTTAGCACGTGGTTACTCCTTCCAAACCCCTCCTACCCCATTCCGCTCTTTTACTTTTACTGCGACAACTTTCTCCGTGAATTTATTACGTGCACTGAATTTCACGCGAGACGTGATTCTCCTTTTCCCCTATTTCCATCTTGCGGCTGTCTTTAAATTCTTGGTGGAAAGGGAGTGTTTATCGTATACTTCGTGCAAATGATAGCTAAGCATCGCTGTTATCGAGACGTTTGCATATGTAGATGTTGTTTAGAGATGATTGTATCTAATACTGCGATATATTAGCGCTGGATCATGAAATACTTTGAGTAAAATGGTGAATGGAGAGAAACCCTGATTTCAATTATTTTAGATACTTTGTATGTCAGAGAATAATTTCTAAACTTAATACTTTTTCGTTTCCAGGAAACCTTGTATCAATTATAAGTATGTTAAACGATTTCAAGATTGCATTCAGAGACACTGAATGATATCAGATCATATAAGATACATACTACATGGATTATTAATTTATATAAAAATTGACGTACCTCAGTATGCATTATCTTTTCCTAGACGATGGTAGAAGTTAATAAATTCAACTTATCTATACAATCTCACACTTGAGTAGAATAATTTCACAGTACAAGTGATTTTTTTTGTAAAGTAATTCTTTTATAAATCATGTAGCTTCATATAACTATAAAATTTTGATACTGTGAAAATGAAATGTAGAATATGATAAAAAGTATTTTATTGCGAAAGAGGACTATGTGCACATACTTTTTATAGCCACTGTATATTCATCATACCTATTTACAACCAAGATGTGACCGTAATAAATTAATCAAATAACTCAACTCATTATAAGATAATCCACTCAACTCTGCTCAACTCAATCTCTAAAATTAATATCCTTCTTCACAAAGAAACAGATCATGTTGAAATTACTTACATTCGAACTCATTAACCAGCATCTTCACCCGAAGCGACTTTTTCTTGCATCGCGAACTCCCCTGGCGTTTCGCACTCGTCGGTACCGTTCTTCTTCACGTTGCGATCCTTTAAAAGACAGCATACCTCTGTGAGAAAGAAGGGAAAAAAATATCAGGATACACCGCTGTACCGTATGAAACACCGCTAATAACGAACGATATCTCAAGCGAGGAATCCTCCCGTGAAAGGTTTGCGCGGGGATGAAAAGGGCCGAGGTAACTAAGGGGTGAAGGAACGTCGAGCGTTGCGAGAGACAGGAAGGTAGGACTTTAGAAATTCGAGATAAGACCCCCTTTGTCGTCGAGACGAGGAGTTTTCATGTAACCCTTTCGCTACGACAGCCGTCGGAAAGCCGTGAGAGCTGCGACACCCTTCAACCACGGATCCTCTGGCCCTTTTCCCATTTCGAGATTCGTTACGTGACGTTACCAGTCTGAAAATCAGGATGATTCTTCTTGAGAACAAGCTTCTGAAATTCCTTAATACAGCTTTCGAAGGTGTATTAAATATTTGTGTAATATCGAACCCGCCGCGGTTTCTCAACGAGACTTTAACTATTACCATTCGAAATAAATTTCTTTTCCAGTGGAAGAATACGATCAATCGGCACGATTGATTTCGTGAATTATTGAATTGAAGAGGGATTGAAGAAGATTGAAACCTTTTTAGATGGTTTGCTGTTCTGTGTATTAGGATATGTATTGCGAAATGATTCTTGAATTGCCTGTGTGAGGTTAAATGTAATCTGCGACGAGTTTCTTTACATGAAACGTCCTTTGGATGGAAATTAAAAGTTTTGCAAATTATAATTTAAGTTGTATTTCTTCACTCTTATCGATAAATAACAATTGTGCAATTTGAGTGTAAATTATCGTGATTTCTTCATGTCAGATCATCTTTTCTCAAGAAACAAATACTGTGATATGTAATTGAGTAACTTGTGGATGTAGCAAGGCTGACGAGTGCTTGAGCACGGAGTGGAAAAGATGAAATATCTATGTCAGAATATCGGCTGCAAGAGAGGGAGGGTTTCTAAGAATGCACATGGAGACTGAAATGCGTGGTGACACGTGGCAGGATTGTGTGTTGTCCGTGTGAAATCTTTAAACGTATGATTGGAAGGAGCCAGTGGTTGAATAAGTCGGATGTGTAGAATAAATCGAACTGCACATTTTACTTGTCTTATCCAATATATATTCTATGATTTTATACCTACGTATAATTACTATTATTTATACTACAATACATAGCATTATACATTTACATTATATGTATGCCATTGTATGATATCACAATCATTGATTAGTCGTAAGTCGTACTATATTTTATAATATCTAAACTATCTTTTACCTTACTTTTTTTTTAATTACATTTGCTTTCGAATCCCTAATTATTCCATTAATCTTCAATAATTAAACTGATCCACCCCAAAAAGTTTCAGAAGATATATCAGTAAAAGATGCAACTGAAAAAGGAAAAGTACCACGAAATCATAATACAAAACTCCGAAATTAAAATCCTCTCCCCCCCCCCCCCTCAAAAAAATACAAATTACATAATGTCTACTAATTACTTGAGCAACGAAAATATCAGTCGCATTACGAAGTTCTCTACCGCGACACGAAAATCGCTCTATCTCGATCCTGTCGCAAATCCTCTCTATCCAGAGCGACTATCATGAAAATTAGCCCACGTAGCGGAGTAGAGTAGCGGCACAAAGTGCATCCGGGGCGCAGAATCTCGCGTTGGAACGGTTAGGTGCGGCTGTTTCCGCTTATGTGTGTCAGGAGGGTACTATGAAGCACTCAGGATCCTTAGCTACGAGACGAGTATCAGTTATTGATGGAGTAGCATCCGCGCGGAGAGACAGCGACCCACGAAGTATCGAGATGAGACGAAGGACAGGCTTTCGAGTTGGGATTACATCCACGTAAGTTCCCTGTCTATAGGGACAAATCAGGCCAAATCGGATCTAGTGACGTCGAGTCGACGTGTAGAATTATGCACGCGGTTAATTTCGAAGCGCGTTTCTGCGTTCCGTTTCCCGATCATGCGAAACCCACCTCCGTTTACGCCCCCGTCGGGTCGCCTCCCTTTGGCGCCAACCAGTTCCCTGAATGTTGCACCACTAACCATCGAATCATCAACGATGAAGCTACTACATGCAAACTAAGAAGAAAATTTTACCCTTCAGGTGAATTATTTATTAATTAATATAAATTGGAGCTGGAGAATCGTTAAGGAGAACTGCTTTTGAATTTTTCGAATTAAGAGCGAGAGGATTAAAGATTATTTTCTTTGTAACAGGGATTAGTAAAGGAGTTTCCCGTATTAAATAGGATTTATAGATTACGATAGAGTCGGAAATCAAGAATCTGCTAGGTCGACAAATGTGAGCTTTTCCAGAACACCTGAGAAAATTAGGGAGTTTTTTGTTTTAAAAATGAAAGCTATAGCCAAATCATCAACAAGTCACCGTAATCAAAAACGAGCTAATCCAAATCCTGTAACTGCACGTTCTCTCGTATCGGTTTTGTTCGCTCTTCCAACAAACCAAAGCAGCGCATCGAACCCTCGCATTTCCCATTCACGTATTTCAAGGACCATATACACGCATTTTGCGAATCCACGCAGCGTCACGATCGATCAACAGATGGGACAAAGGCTCGTAAAAGGCAAAACAGAGTGAATGAACGTTGAACCTAGTTCACGTACAGAATCACGTTAGGGGGATGAAGAAGACACGCGTTGGATCGCGGAACGCAAATCACCCGAAGCGAAACGCCAGCTCGCGTTTAAGGGGTGGGGGACATGAATTTATAATTTCCGTGGCAGTGCACCCTTCGGTGATTCGAAGCTGTCGTTCGTGTCATATAAATCAAAATCAGAAGCATTGTCGAAGAATCGGCCCGTACGTGGGGACCACGTTTATTGAAGGTTGCGTGTAGGGGAGGAAGGTAGAAAGAAAGGAGCAGAGAAAGCAGAGACGAGAAACTCGGTCAAGCTACGACACAAAACCCCCCGTAGGGTTAGCCAGGTAGAAACTGCGATACGCGTGCGAGGGAATCGACGTGGAAGAACGAATGAAACAGACTGAGATGAAACTAGGGGTACCTAGGAATATACAGGGTGTCCCAGCAATCCCAGCAATAATCGTCAAAGAGGCAATTCTGTAATACTTTCTCTGCAAAAGGCAAGTCGAAAATTGACATAAAATATAACTTTTTTTATATAACGTTTCATTTCCGAGAAAATCGAGGTAAAAGTTCTTCAGGTATACTTGAAATCTAAATCTATTTTCTTTCCTTCTGAAGAAATATTATAATTTTATGAAAATAAGTGAAATTTGCGAAAATAAGTGAAAAATGTAGGGCAAAATTTGTCCGCTTGAGTACTGACTTTTAAGAAAATAGAGTTTGAACGTGCCTAATACATTTTCTGCAATTATATTTAATTGTAATAGTTGTCCATTTCGCCAATTACGTCTCGCAGCGAATGCGTTAATTAAGAATTAAAGAACTTAAAGAATCCGCGCATGATAAATTTTCAAATTATTTCATTATTATTATTTTATATTTATTATATTGATTATTTTATTTTCAAATTATTTTCCCATAAACAAAATGTCCTATGAAAAAAATTTATTCCATATTGCCGACTCATTTTCGCGCGTAGAATAACGTCCAATTAATTATTCACTCTTCTCGAGTCTGGAATTCGACAAAAGTTCAAATATACTTAACAGATGTCTAAACTCGATTTCTTCGAAAACCATGCGTCGTATGACAAAATTTTGTTCTACATTTTCAACTTATTTCGTATATTCTGTACAATGATTGCCAGGGCACCCTATGAAGGGGAGAGAGGGTGAATCAGAAGAACCAAAAGTATCGGTCGGATATACATATGTATGTCGGCCGGGGGTACAATGTATTCAAATTGCGAGAAAAAGGGTTGGCTCCGTATCTATGTATACATATATAGGTGATGGATAAAAAATGCGACAGACTGGTTAACGAAGCGAGATGGTCCATTGAATGGGGCTGAATGGGATGCTGGGACCTTCCTCGCATCCTTTTCCACGCGAAGTTTGTATACGCGTCTCCGTAACACCGTGTGTGCGCTAACTAGGCGGATATAGGAAGCGAGGCAACCATATGTCATCCGATGAGAAAGGTCAGGTTGCCTGCTGCTGTCTTCCAAGCTTCCTATTTTGGAGCGTGAAAGATTCCTTTTGGAAGACTTGAATGCTTAGGTATTGTAAAATCAAAGTTTTAGGATAGGTAGGGTAGTCTGTGAATTTTGATACATTCGTGAATGAAATTTGAGAAGAGATAGTATATTAGAGGTTTGGTGTATTGGCAGGGGATGAGAATGAGGATATTGGGGAATTAGAAGAATTACGGATTTCATGCAAATAACGACTCACGAATGCCATACGTAAGTATAATATCAAAGAAAAAAGAATTGCAATTGACTAATGAACGAATGAAAGAACAAAGGATAACAATTTATTCAAACAAAATTTTATTAAATAGTTAAAGAAATGTATCCAATCGTCTATATATACATATCTTGTATACATCGTAATTTAAGGTTATGTAATCTCTTTATATTTTCTATTTTACAAGAATCAGCTTCTTAACCGTACTGCGATCTATTATCCGCCATACTATCCCATTTGACGTTTCTCCAATCGAACATTTACAATCAATCATCCACTCTCAGTTCCACTGTTGTATACTATCGTTTCGAACGAAACCAACAAACCACCCCTCGAATCTCAACGACCACAACACTCCAAACTAGCAATATCAACAACGAATTATCCTTACCAGCTGCAAAGCACCAATTACCCAAATCCACCAAATGGAAAATTCAATGGAAATCCACAAAACTTCCGTCAACCCCTCGTTCACATCCTATCTAACTAACCATCTTGCGGAGGCGACAGAACAACTCGTAACGTGTCTCTGCCTCGCAATTTCATCTCACGGACAGATTTCGCGAACGTGGTGGTTGGAGACAGTTCCAACCCCCTTAAAGAGGAACTTCGTCGGTGCTTTGCCTTTTTAAAACGAACAAAAGAACGCCGACACGTCTTAAATGAACGCGCTACTTGTTGCACGGAGAAAAGGGGTGGAGGTTGCAGTCGGAGGAGAGGAAGTTGTAGGAGTAGGAGTTAGAGAAGAGGTGGAGCGGGTGCTGGCGGATGCGGAAGAGAGAAAAGAGGGGGGGTGGTTGGAAGTTGGCCCCCGTTGGTAACGCTGCCTCTGGAGGGGGTTAACGGGGCGAAAGGAATAAGGGGGTGGGCCGGTGGTTGGCGGCGCGGCACCGCCGACAGAAAACTGTTTCTCCTTTGTTTTTATCGTCTGGAGGAACAGCAGGGCGAAGAGCGCGAGGAAGTCGCAATTAAAAATGTAGTTCAAGGCCGACGCCCCGGGGGAGGTTTACCTTGAGCCCTCTTTCTCCTCGTTCTCACTTTTCTCGCGCCCTCTCGCTTCCTCTCTTTCTACGTCTATCGTCTGTTTGCTTTCACATCACCCCGCGTCGCCTCCTCTTCCATCTCGGCGTCGTCGTCGTCGCGCGTTTCGTGCCGCGTCGGCGTGCACAATTTCACGTGCCACTCTTTCGTTCTCACTGTTTCTTTCTCTTTCTCGCTTTTAGACGTTTCTTGCATTTTCTTCCACGGCCGTCGACTTCCTTTCCGACCACGTCTCGCGGGAGAGTCGTGAGATTTTAATGAGTTTAGTGGGACGCGGATTAAGATTGCACTGGATTTAATCTTGTCAGTGTTTGCAAGTTTGGTTGTTGAAAGAGGGTGATCATATGGATGAAGTCTTTAACTGATTGTGTGATTCATAAAATTTAAAGGGTTGTTCGAAGAATGCATCTTCTTTATTCGTAAATTATTTGGATAGTATATTTTGAAGTAAAAAGAACGCAATGAATTAAAAAATTTAATTTTGTATAGTTCGTATACCTACATAAAATTTTTACGAATTTCTGTTAGATAAGCAAAACTCGCCCCTAGCGAATCATAAAATAATTTTAATCAGCTTTTATAATTTATCAAATTATAAACCTATCTTTCCTTCAAATAATCTTTTTTACTTTTTAATTTGGAAAATTAACCATTCCACCCCATTTGACAACAGCCATTGTCTCACAATTAAACACATATCTCCAACCTCCAACCTATCGACCCTCGGAAACTGCAAACATTTTCAACTTCCCACCTCCCCAACCCCACTTCCAGTTTCCCTGAATACAAAAACAGTTCCTGAAACACGCTATAACCACTTGTGAACACCCAATGAGAAAGTCGCCGTCAGCGACAGAACCTGACTTCGCTGCTCGTCAACGCAGCAAGAGCATCCCTTTATCTGTACCCAGTCTCGTTCTCGTCGGCACCCTCCACTCGAAAAATTGGCTTCCGCACTTTCGACCTGCTCTTCAGCATCTCCCTCTCTCTCTCTTCCTCTTTTCTCAATACACATCGAATTTGGCAACGCGAACTCATTCGATCGCCACGAAGAAATCGAGGGTTATTTAGGATCCAACGTTGCGTTAACACAACTTTCTACTTGCAATTTTTTTCAATCAACTTATATTATCAAATTCTGCTTTTTAACATCGTATCTACGAAAGAAAATTCCAAAGAAGATTTAACATTTTTCGTATATTCCTAGAAAAGCTATGTTTTATGAGAGATATTTTCTCGTTCATTGATTATTATATTAAAAACTAATTGATATCTCGTCATAATACGCAACAAATTTAATTATTCTGCAAAATTCAAGATCGAATTTTGAGACGTTGAAGTTTAAGACTTGAAACAAGTAACCGTACTTTACTATATCAGCAAAAATCTACTTTATCTACGAAACCACCATCAATCACGAAAAGGGTAGTTTTCTACCTGGCGCGATTTTTCCCTGCTACCTTACGTTCCACGGGGAGTCGTCGATATTTTTTTTCCCAGTGAAAAGCAGCGGCATCACCTGTGCCGTTTTCAGGATTACTTTTGTAGGTTTCACCTTTGGGAACACCCCTGTGAAGAGTCGCGAGGGGGGTAAAATCGTAAATATATCGAGGCTAGCGGGGTGAGATCTCACAATGGGGAAACAGCGTTATTGGCTTTTCAAAACGGTATTTACCGAAAATAACCAATTTGAGAGGATAATACCGGCGAACCGGTGACGTCCGGGACAAACGTTCCGTGTCACCCTTTGTTCCACCCTCCTCGTTGCTCCTACCCTCCGGTGCATCGACTTTCTCTCTTTCTCTTCCTCTGCCATCGTGTCACATCGTGCACGCACGACTCTGCTAATTATTTCTCAATTAATTGGAATTGAAAGGGTTCGATTCGATACGTAATCCGATTCTACCTATCGACCACGAACCTGTTCTTCCCCCGACCCTTTTTGACACTCGACGACGACGGTGGCCACGACTTCGTTGACTTCTCAGTTTCGAGTGTGACACTTACGTATAGTAAGGATACGATACAGTATGATTGTAAATAAAAATTTTAATTACTAATTGTTCTTACAATACATAAGATGTTAGAAAATTTATTACCATTTTCTTTCGCGTAATAATTACTATTACAACAGTAGCATAATTTAAATAATTACAATTAAAATTATCTCTACTGTCAAACAAATTCTTCTCGATACACAAAACTGAAATAACATTTTATATAGTAGAAATAGAAGTGTCATGTCATTTCTAATTTCTCAGAATCTGTTTCGAAACACCCTTAATATCTTTAGCCTTCATTAATCATCGCTAATTACAACGTCAAAAGGCAACTTGCGACATCGTGATGTATAATAACACTCCTTCCTAACATTCCTTCCCTTCCCATATACAATTTAATAAAACCAGCGTTTTGCGATACAGGCAACGATAAAAAAGTTTCTCAATATGCTTTACGAGCGTACCACCCCCGCTGTTTCTGTTCAATCTTCCCAGTAGTATAAGCTCGACGAAGGATTAAGATTAGTCTTGACTGAGCCCCATACATCCACAAAACTTCAATTCTTCAATTCTCCTTTATGTTCCTTTATATGTGAAGAAAATCGACAATTCGTAGAATGAAATGAATTCATATAGAGGAATCATATAAGAACCATCACGTTTAATTTTTTAACTTAATTTACACTTCACTTTTAGATAATGAGGTGAAATTAAAAGTATCGAAAAGTGATTCCATTTATGTTAAAAAATTTGGTAATTTCTTTACAAGTACTATACAATAATGTTTCCTTAAAATATTTTCATTTGTCAACTTTTTACTCTTACGTATCTTTTGCTCGTGTATCTTCCCTACTTCTAATAAAAGTTCACATCAATATGTATCGGATAATTAAAATTTGCTCGTAGCAATTTACATAACCATCTTAAGCAACGTCTATAATTTATCTAAGATAAATTCATCGTAAAATATATCTTTCCCCTTAAATTTCATCTGTAGAACGAGATTCGCAACCTCCTCCATATCCCTCTCGCCCTAAAAGTCTTGGGGCTTATTTATTGACGTGAAAACCTTACTTGTATAGAAAAAACATACGCTACGAATATAAAAATAATTTTGTTAAACAATGCATACAATTTAAAATTCATAAGGAAGAGTGGAAATTTATAAGGAAACTGTCTTAAAGCTTTTGAAAAATAAGGGGGTAGAAACATTAGAGGCGGCTGGTTCTAAGAGCAACGAGCTTCAACGAAAAGGGAAAAAGATTTAAGCAAAAGTTTCGACCCATGGAAACCAGAGAAACCTTTCCATAGCGACAGCTATTTCCGTGGCCCGGGGCTCGCTGATTCGAATTTCGACCACGCGCCCTTTCGTTACGTATTCCCCGGCGAACCGGGATGGAAGTCCGCCGGAAGGAAAGTGGGAAAAGCCGAGCGGCAAAGAGAATGCCGGGAATCATAAAAAGAAGCCGTGAGAATCGAGGCGTGTTGCGAGCATCGAATTGAATCTCTCGTCGCGGGGATGAACAACCTGGCTATCGAAGGGGTGGCTTCTATCAAAGAAACTGGAACGTTGTATCTATGAACCACCCTCGTCTTCTATGGTTCGACTTAGCTTTGGAAAGTTCTTGGTTTTATAGGACACTGTACCGTATTTATCGAGGGTGTCTGTTCATGCATGAAGACGAACCTCCCTTTTTCTTAACATTTTTTCTATATAGATTTGCTTGGGATTGTAGGTTTCCGGTTCTAATTTATTGCAATGTGTCGAGATGGAATTTAGCTATGAAAAGCTGATGCTGATGAGAGTTTAATTGTGATTGTTATGTGGGTGGTTTTGTGTAATTTGGGTGCAACAGTACGATTTTATTCCTACTTGTTAAATGGTTACAAATACTGTATGTAATTCTTCGTGCTTGTTATATGGCAAATAAGTCAAGGATATGTACGAATAATATAGAATTTGTTTGTTATTCTATAATTAGATTCAGATGAGAACAGTATCCTTATAATTCTTCATGCTTCTAATTCTAAATTTGTGGCCGCGTAGCTGTCACACGTAGTATTTACACATAAGATCATCAGATTCTGTGAAACATTTCATAATTCTAAAATCGTGATCTAAAATTGAGAAACTTCGGACTTCTCGTATTTGAAATTACTAAAGACAAATAAAGAATACAGGTGTTCTTTGCAAGATGTTTTTGGTTCATGTTTTATGTGTTATTTCGATTATAGTCATCTCATACACACCAATTCCTCGTGCATTACGTATTTTTCTTTCTATTTCGTTTCTATCGTCCTGAATCAGAATTGTTTCTTAGCAAACAATTAAATGCAACAAATTCACAACATGGATCATCAATCATTAACCACGACCACGAATAATCTACCAAAAAGACATCCAAACCTCGGATAATAGAAAAATCAACATACATGCATACAATTACAAATCTATCTTTCGTTCTAACATTTGCTCGTTCCTCTCTTCTCAGCATCGAGCCCCGAGAAAGCCTCGATCTTCGTGGCACAACGAAATTCCACGGA